>NC_089844.1:191209908-192409908 GCF_035609145.1 Eleutherodactylus coqui
TATTACTAGCTTACCCGTCGCTGCGAAGACAGACAGACATACATTCATTCGTTTTTATATATCTAGATAACACCCAATCACAGCGCAGCTTTCATGTTACCTCAGCAGTAAGAGAAATAACAACCAATCACAGCACAACTTTTATTCTGCCTCAGCAATATAAAAAATAGCAACCAATCACAGCGCAGCATTCATTTTACCTCTGCGGTATTATATATAGCAACCAATCACAGCGCAGCTTTCATGTTACCTCAGTGGTATAATCTATAATAACGAATCGCAGCGCAGCTTTCATGCAACCTCAGTAGTATAAGAAGTAGCCACCAATCACAGCACAGCTTTCATGTTACCTCAGCAGTATAAGAAATAGCAACCAATCACAGCACAGCTTTCATTTTACCTCAGCATTCTCAATATCCAGCAATTGTCTTGCGAAACGTTCGGCGGATGCATCATTTTGTAGTTGAACACGCTTGCTTGTAATGCCTTTTGCTTTCGTGCTTGAGATGGAAATCAAACGATCTTTGTCTGGGAGGCATAACTGTCGACGATGCTCGCACGCGCGCCACCTATCGTAGGATAGTTGTACTATGCCAGTAACCTTCCCAGGAGTGTACTCAACAACTTCCCAAAGTTTCATGGCGATTGGATGAATGGTGTAGTAATGCATAAAGGACAGACAGACAAACATACATTCATTTATATATATCAGGAAGTGAGAAAATTAGATTCCGTACGTAAAATTTGGACGCTAATTCTTTGGTGCTTGGAATTGAATAATCGAGTTGGGACCCATTAGCTTTTCCTATTTATGACATATTCAATGCTCGTGCCAAATTTCAAGTTTCTATGTGAGAAAATTAGATTCCGTACGTAAAATTTGGACGCTAATTCTTTGGCACTTAGAATTGAATAATCGAGTTGGGACCCATTAGCGTTTCCTATTTATGACATAATCAATGCTCGTGCCAAATTTCATGTTTCTACAACATCGGGAAGTGAGACAATTAGTGGCAATGATGGAAATCGAACGATCTACGTGGGGGGGGGGGGTCGTAACTGTCGACGACGCAAGCACGCGCGCCATTTATCGTAGCATAAATGTACTATGCCTATAATCTTCCCAGGAGTGTACTCAACAACTTCCCAAAGTTTCATGGCGGTCGGATGAATGGTGTAGTAGCGCATAAAGGACAAACAGACAGACAGACAGACAGACAGACATACATTCAATTTTATATATATAGACTAGCTTACCCGTCGCGCGTTGCTGCGAAGACAGACATACATACATACATACATAGTTTTTAAATATCTAGATAACAACCAATCGCAGCGCAGCTTTCATGTCACCTCAGTAGTATAAGAAGTAGCAACCAATCACAGCACAGCTTTCATGTTTCCTCAGCAGTATAAGAAATAGCAACCAATCACAGCAAAGCTTTAATTTACCTCAGCATTCTCAATATGCAGCAATTGTCAAGCGAAACGTTCGGCGGATGCATCATTTTGTAGTTGAACACGCATCCCGTTGCTCCTAATGCCTTTTGCTTTTGTGCTTGAGATGGAAATCAAACGATCTTTGTCAGGGGGGCATAACTGTCGACGATGCTCGCATGCGCACCACCTATTATAGGATAGTTGTGCTATGCCAGTAATCTTCCCAGAAGTGTACTCAACAACTTCCCAAAGTTTCATGGTGATTGGATGAATGGTGTAGTAAAGCATAATGGACAGACAGACAGACATACATTCATTTATATATACATAGATGACATCAGGAAGTGAGAGAATTAGATTCTGTACGTAACATTTGGATGCTAATTCTTTGGCGCTTAGAATTGAACATTCGAGTTGGGACCCATTAACTTTTCCTATTTATGACATAATTAATGCTCGTGCCAAATTTCAAGTTTCTATGACATTGGAAAGTGAGAGAATTAGATTCTGTACGTAAAATTTGGACGCTAATTCTTTGGCGCTTAGAATTGAATAATCAAGTTGGGACCCATTAGCTTTTCCTATTTGTGATATAATCAATGCTCGTGCCAAATTTCATGTTTCTACGCTATCGGGAAGTGAGAGAATTATTGGCAATGATGGAAAACGAACGATCTACGTAGGGGGGCGTAACTGTCGACGACGCTCGCACGTGCGCCATTTATCATAGCATAAATGTACTATGCCTATAATCTTCCCAGGAGTGCACTTAACAACTTCCCAAAGTTTCATGGCGATCGGATGAATGGTGTAGTAGCGCATAAAGGACAAACAGACACGCATACATTCAATTTTATATATATACTAGCTTACCCGTCGCGCGTTGCTGCGAAGACAGACAGACATACATAAATTGGTTTTTATATATCTAGATAACAACCAATCACAGCGCAGCTTTTTTATGTTACCTCAGTGGTATAATATATAACCAATCACAGCGCAGCTTTCATGTTACCTCAGCTTTATAATATATAACACCCAATCACAGCACAGCTTTCATGTTACCTCAGCAGTATAAAATATAACAACCAATCACAGTGCAGCTTTCATGTTACCTCAGCACTAAGAGAAATAACAACCAATCACAGCGCAACTTTTATTCTGCCTCAGCAATATAAAAAATAGCAACCAATCACAGCGCAGCATTCATTTTACCTCAGCAGTATAATATATAGCAACCAATCACAGCCCAGCTTTCATGTTGCCTCAGCAGTATAAGAAATAGCAACCAATCAAAGGACAGCTTTTATTTTACCTCAGCATTCTCAATATGCAGCAATTGTCAAGCGAAACGTTCGGCGGATGCATCATTTTGTAGTTGAACACGCATCCCGTTGCTCCTAATGCCTTTTGCTTTTGTGCTTGAGATGGAAATCAAACGATCTTTGTCAGGGGGGCATAACTGTCGACGATGCTCGCATGCGCACCACCTATCATAGGATAGTTGTGCTATGCCAGTAATCTTCCCAGAAGTGTACTCAACAACTTCCCAAAGTTTCATGGTGATTGGATGAATGGTGTAGTAAAGCATAATGGACAGACAGACAGACAGACATACATTCATTTATATATACATAGATGACATCAGGAAGTGAGAGAATTAGATTCTGTACGTAAAATTTGGATGCTAATTCTTTGGCGCTTAGAATTGAACATTCGAGTTGGGACCCATTAACTTTTCCTATTTATGACATAATTAATGCTCGTGCCAAATTTCAAGTTTCTATGACATTGGAAAGTGAGAGAATTAGATTCTGTACGTAAAATTTGGACATTAATTCTTTTGCGCTTAGAATTGAATAATCGAGTTGGGACCCATTAACTTTTCCTATTTATGTCATAATCAATGCTCGAGCCAAATTTCAAGTTTCTATGATATTGGGAAGCGAGAAAATTAGATTCCGTACGTAAAATTTGGACGCTAATTCTTTGGCGCTTGGAATTGAATAATCGAGTTGCGACCCATTACCTTTTCCTATTTATGACATAATCAATGCTCGGGGCAAATTTCAAGTTTCTATGACATTGGAAAGTGAGAGAATTAGATTCTGTACGTAAAATTTGGACGCTAATTCTTTGGCGCTTAGAATTGAATAATCAAGTTGGGACCCATTAGCTTTTCCTATTTGTGATATAATCAATGCTCGTGCCAAATTTCATGTTTCTACGGTATCGGGAAGTGAGAGAATTATTGGCAATGATGGAAAACGAACGATCTACGTAGGGGGGGCGTAACTGTCGACGACGCTCGCACGTGCGCCATTTATCATAGCATAAATGTACTATGCCTATAATCTTCCCAGGAGTGCACTTAACAACTTCCCAAAGTTTCATGGCGATCGGATGAATGGTGTAGTAGCGCATAAAGGACAAACAGACACACAGACAGACACGCATACATTCAATTTTATATATATACTAGCTTACCCGTCGCGCGTTGCTGCGAAGACAGACAGACATACATAAATTGGTTTTTATATATCTAGATAACAACCAATCACAGCGCAGCTTTTTTATGTTACCTCAGTGGTATAATATATAACCAATCACAGCGCAGCTTTCATGTTACCTCAGCTTTATAATATATAACACCCAATCACAGCACAGCTTTCATGTTACCTCAGCAGTATAAAATATAACAACCAATCACAGTGCAGCTTTCATGTTACCTCAGCACTAAGAGAAATAACAACCAATCACAGCGCAACTTTTATTCTGCCTCAGCAATATAAAAAATAGCAACCAATCACAGCGCAGCATTCATTTTACCTCAGCAGTATAATATATAGCAACCAATCACAGCCCAGCTTTCATGTTGCCTCAGCAGTATAAGAAATAGCAACCAATCAAAGGACAGCTTTTATTTTACCTCAGCATTCTCAATATGCAGCAATTGTCTTGCGAAACGGTCGGCGGATGCATCATTTTGTAGTTGAACACGCATCCCGTTGCTCCTAATGCCTTTTGCTTTTGTGCTTGAGATGGAAATCAAACGATCTTTGTCTGGGGGGCATAACTTTGAAAAGTCGGGTGGCAGCTATTGGTGGACTTCCATTGGCAGGTGGACTTCTATTGGCTAATAGAAATGTATTCTGCCTGACAACAATGTCAGGGATACATTTCTATTGGCCGAGAGTCTGCATGCGCAGTCGGCCCGTCACTAGTGACGTATACGTACATTGACCTGAAGGAAGCGCAATGTACGCTACATCACTGGATCCAGGGAAATCTGGCGGCTGCAGGTCACGTGACTGAAGTGACAAGCGGCTCCAGGAGAAGATTTGGGAGGAGAAGAAGCGGTAAGCAGACTGCCTGGGGAGCAATACCGTATATACCGGCGTATAAGGCGACGGGGCGTATAAGACGACCCCCCAACTTTCACCTTATACGCCGGTAATATAGTGTAAAAAAAAAAAATCATTACTCACCTCCCCCGGCGTTCTGTCGCGCTCCGGCAGGATGTCGCTCGCTCCTCGTCCCCGGCGCAGCATTGCTTTCTGAATGCGGGCTTGGAATCCCCGCCTCCAGAAAGCTAATACACACGCCGTCAGCCAGTTACAGCCATTCAATGACAGCATTGAATGGCTGTGATTGGCTGAAGGCGCACGTGGCTTCAGTCAATCACACCCATTCAATGATGTCATTGAATAGTGTGATTGGCTGAAGCCACGTGCGCCTTCAGCCAATCACAGCCATTCAATGCTGTCATTGAATGGCTGTAACTGGCTGACGGCGTGTGTATTAGCTTTCTGGAGGCGGGGATTCCAAGCCCCGCATTCAGAAAGCAATGCTGCGCCGGGGGCGAGGAGCGAGCGACATCCTGCCGGAGCGCGACAGAACGCTGGGGGAGGTGAGTAATGATTTTTTTTTTTTACACTTTTTTTTTTGGTATTACCGGCGTATAAGACGACCCCCGACTTCAGAGCAGATTTTTCGGGGTTCAAAAGTCGTCTTATACGCCGGTATATACGGTAGGTAAGCATATAATTTTTTGTTTTTAATGACAGAACCCCTTTAAATTTGCAGTAAATCCACACTGAAATCAGTGACAAATAGTGCCGTCATTCATTCGGCGAGAGCTGCCTGTGATTGGCTGAGCACGTCAGCCAATCACAAACAGCTCTTTCAGCAGGCAGGGATTTTAAATCCCCGGCTACTGATAGATCAGCACTAGAGAGCCGGGGGCAGCAAGAAGAAGACGAGGCTGAGCCCCGGCAGGGAGGTAAGTATGTATTTTTTTTTGTTTTTTACAGCACTTTTAAATATAAGCCCTTCCCTGAAAATCAAGTAAATGACATGTGTGACAGCTGCGGTAGCGAATTGAAGAATCCCTCTGCTGCATCAGTCACAGATGTGGCAGATGTAGCAGCAGGGAATTCTTTTAACTAGCTGGGATGCAGGAAACATCTGCCGCATGCGACAGATGTGTGATTCATCAACCCGCAGGCGTCACATCAGCGGCGGACAGGTAAGTATATTTTTTATTTATTTTTTTACACTAAAATCTCTCTTTTTCAGGCTCAGGCTTATATGTAAAGCCCTTCCCTGAAAAAGAATGCAGGGGTGCAGGCAGAGCATTGTTTTCAATGGAGCCACCGGCAGCAGCCGCGGCTCCATTGAAAACAATGCGTGCTTTCCCTATGGTGCACGCATGTCCTATCTTTGCAGGCACGCACCTGTAAAACACGGACATGTGAACACATCGTAGGGAATGCATTGTTGCAAATAGAAGCGTGTTTTTCTGAACGCACAAAGACACACTCGTGTGAAGCCACCCTGAAGGGGAAATAAACTGCAATGCAGCAATTGCAGTTTGCTATTAGCCAGCAAATGCAGTGGGAAAAGGGTGCAGTTGCCTTGACAGTTGGAGGCCTAGTGAAGTATTGCACTGTATTGTAGAGGCAATCAAGGGATCGCAGGTCCAATTATAGCCATCCTCACATGGGACAAATTTGTCAGAACTTTTCCCTTCGGACTATCAACATGAAAAACCCACGGCATTTATTGGAGCGGTGAAGCGGATGAGATTTTCAAAATCTAGTCCATACACTGCTGACCAAAAATCTGTGGAAATTGACAGGCAGTGCGAATATTAAATCCACAGCATGAATTCAGATCCCAACACTTCAAATGAGGGGGCAATTACCGCACCAAATCCGCAGCAAATTATGACTTGTGAAAAGGCCCTTAAATCCACTTCAAATGTCCGTATATCAGCTGGGTCTTCACACTCGGCCAATATACGGTGTCCCTTTCTGCAGGGGGAGGAGGCGGACCGGGAGCAATGTACTGAGCTTCCGCCCCCCTCTGCCTTTCGACACTATTTGCAATGGTAGGGGGCGCGGCGGGGCTGAACTTAGCTCCGCTCCATCTCACCCTCCCATTGTAAACAGTGGTGAGGGGCGGAGAGGAGGCGGGAGCTCAGTGCACTGCTCCCGGCCGGCCTCCTCCCCCTGCAGAAAGGGACACCGTATATCGGCCGGGCGTAAAAACCCAGCTGATATACGGACGTGTGAATAAGCCGTTGCCCCATTTTTACTGCACCGTGAAAACCATCAAAACTAGGTTTCCTCAAACATGGAGAAATTGTACTTTTTTCCATTTCAGCCCACTTAGAAAAAAAAAGTAGAAATGAAAGAATGAAGACTTACCCCTCTCTCCTTACGACGTTTACACATTCGTAGACAATGCTCAACTATGAAGAGCAGATAAATTCCCCCGAGGGCAACGAGACCTTTCATAACACTGTCATTTTCCAGCAAAAACTCCTTACTTGAGGTCTGATCCAAATCTTTTGATGTGTGGTCGTGGCCCCCCTGTGACTGCAAAACAAAATGAAAAGGGTGTAAGAGGAAAATTAGTTACATCTACAGAGTAGAGTCCCAATATTATTACCACCAGCTAATATCCAGAGTAACCGCGGTGTGCTGCATGGACAGTAGACGGACTGGAAGTGACACAATGAGATGCTGGTAGGTGGCCTCAGGTACCTGAAGCCATGCTGACTGCAGTGCATCTCACAGTTGCTGGAGTGTGCAAGGGAAAGGATCCAAAGAGTGAACACGGTGATTGCGGTGGTCCCACAGATGCTCAATTGGATTCCAATCTGGGGAATTAGGGTAGAAGGGAAGAACTTAGAAGTCTTCGTTGTACTCTTCCAACCACTGTTGGACATTTTTAGCAGTGTGACATGTTGTGATCTTTGCAGATGGATTCATAAACAGATCAGTTCAGAGTTCCTTCAACATGGATGAGCGGTCCAGAGAACACCCCGACCAGAACGCTGCTGCTACCAGCTTGTGTTCTTCCGTCAATGGTCGCAGTCTGTTTGTTGTCTGATGTTTCTCACCTGACAACCCAACGTCCATCCATGCGATGAAGCAGAAAATGTGACTCATCGGAGAAGGCTACCCGCTGCCCATTAGTGGTGGTCCAATTCAGATATTGCTGTGCAGATTGAAGCCTTTTCTTCCGATTCACCTTTTTCAGCATTGGTGCAGTGACCATCCATCTGCTTTGGAGCCCCCTATACAGTAGGGTTCACTGAACTGTTTTAGACACACGTCTGGTAGCCCCTCGTTCATTTTCATGGAGAGCTGCTCCCCTGTAGTTTATCGGTGAGACCCTTTGCCCGTCCTCCCCTCAATCTGAAAGCCAATAATCATCCCGTTTTGCACCTCTGATAAATCGGCCCCTTTTACTCCTGACAACAACTAGTGATATATGAGAAGACGGATCATCCTTAAAGGGGTTGTCCCGAGGCAGCAAGTGGGTCTATACACTTCTGTATGGCCATAATAATGCACTTTGTAATGTACATTGTGCATTAATTATGAGCCATACAGAAGTTATAAAAAGTTTTTTACTTACCTGCTCCGTTGCTAGCGTCCTCGTTCCCATGGAGCCGACTAATTTTTGGCCTCCGATGGCCAAATTAGCCGCGCTTGCGCAGTCCGGGTCTTCAGCAGTCTTCTATGGAGCCGCTCGTGCCAGAGAGCGGCTCCGTGTAGCTCCGCCCCGTCACGTGCCGATTCCAGCCAATCAGGAGGCTGGAATCGGCAGTGGACCGCACAGAAGAGCTGCGGTCCACGAAGACGGAGGATCCCGGCGGCCATCTTCAGCGGTAAGTATTGAAGTCACCGGACCGCCGGGATTCAGGTAAGCGCTGTGCGGGTGGTTTTTTTAACCCCTGCATCGGGGTTGTCTCGCGCCGAACGGGGGGGGGGTTTAAAAAAAAAAAAACCCGTTTCGGCGCGGGACATCTCCTTTAATGTATACTGATTATCAGAATTGTCCCACACTATTAGGACCTATTAAAGGGGTCATCCTGGGACAGAATTGTGTTTAAAACGTCTTTTAGCCTGCAGTAGTATAATACTAGAATTCGGAATGAACAGCCAGATGTCCTCCGCTTTACATGCGCCTTATGGGTGGAGGACAACCCTGGACTTACCTCCAATAAGTTATAACCCCCTTTTCCAGATAATGCGGTGACAGCTGCTTTCACAGGGGCTTTTTTAGAAAGTTAAACCCAGACGATGGTGTTTAGTGGCCCAGAAGGTGCCGACAGGCTCCCTTTAAGAAATAAGAGCGCGTTCTCACAATGTTGTCACTACGAGGATTGTTGACGCGTTCTATCACAGGTGCCAAAAACAGACGAGACTGCAGAAGGAACGACAGTCATTAGTGAAAAGAGCAGCACTTGGTGCCACCGTGACGGGCTTCTGTGGACCATAGAATGATGGAGTCGACTAAGTTATTCTGTACTCCACACATAACAGAAACGGACATAAACCCTGTGACAGGGGCACCAGATTGTAATGTGCCCCACAGCCCCCCCCCCATATAACACAGTAATGTGCTCCACAGCCCCCCATATAACACAGTAATGTGCTCCACAGCCCCCCATATAACACAGTAATGTGCTCCACAGCCCCCCATATAACACAGTAATGTGCTCCACAGCCCCCCATATAACACAGAAATGTGCTCCACAGCCCCCCCCATATAACACAGTAATGTGCTCCACAGCCCCCCCCCCATAGACACAGTAATGTGTTCCACAGCTCCCCCCCATATAAGACAGTAATGTGCCCCAGAGCCCCCCATATAACACAGTAATATGCTCAACAGCCCCCCCCCATATAACCCAGTAATGTGCTCCACAGCCCCCCATATAACACAGTAATGTGCTCCACAGCCCCCCATATAACACAGTAATGTGCTCCACAGCCCCCCCCCATATAACACAGTAATATGCTCCACAGCCCCCCATATAACACAGTAATGTGCTCCACAGCCCCCCATATAGCACAGTAATGTGCTCTACAGCCCCTCCCCATATAACACAGTAATGTGCTCCACAGCCCCCCATATAACACAGTAATGTGCTCCACAGCCCCCCCCCATATAACACAGTAATGTGCTCCACAGCCCCCATATAGCACAGTAATGTGCTCCACAGCCCCCCATATAACACAGTAATGTGCTCCACAGCCCCCCATATAACACAGTAATGTGCTCCACAGCCCCCCCCATATAACACAGTAATGTGCTCCACAGCCCCCCATATAGCACAGTAATGTGCTCCACAGCTCCCCCATATAGCACAGTACCGTGCTCCACAGCCCCCCCCCCCATATAACATAGTAGTGTGCTCCACAGCCCCCCCATATAACACAGTAATGTGCTCCATAGCCCCCCCATATAGCACAGTACCGTGCTCCACAGCCCCCAATATAGCACAGTAATGTGCTCCAGAGCCCCCCATATAGCAGCAGCACCGTGCTCCACAGCCCCCCATATAACACAGTAATATGCTCCACAGCCCCCCATATAACATAGTAATGTGCTCCACAGCCACCCATAGAGCACAGTAATGTGCTCCACAGCCCCCCATATAGCACAGTAATGTGCTCCACAGCCCCCCATATAGCACAGTAATGTGCTCCACAGCCCCCCCATATAGCACAGTAATGTGCTCCACAGCCCCCCCATTTAGCACAGTAATGTGCTCCACAACCCCCCCATATAGCACAGTAATGTGCTCCACAGCCCCCCATATAGCACAGTAATGTGCTCCACAGCCCCCCATATAGCACAGTAATGTGCTCCACAGCCCCCCCTATAAAACACAGTAATGTGCTCCACAGCCCCCCCATATAACACAGTAATGTGCTCCACAGCCCCCCCATATAACGGAGTAATGTGCTCCACAGCGCCCCATATAATACAGTAATGTGCTTCACAGCCCCCCATACAACACAGTAATGTGCTCCACAGCCCCCCCATATAACGGAGTAATGTGCTCCACAGCGCCCCATATAATACAGTAATGTGCTCCACAGCCCCCATATAACACAGTAATGTGCTCCACAGCCCCCCCATATAACACAGTAATGTGCTCCACAGCCCCCATATAACACAGTAATGTGCTCCACAGCCCCCCCATATAACACAGTAATGTGCTCCACAGCCCCCTCCCCCATATAACACAGTATTGTGCTCCACAGCCCCCCCCATACAACACAGTAATGTGCTCCACAGCCCCCATATAACACAGTAATGTGCTCCACAGCTCCCCATATAACACAGTAATGTGCTCCACAGCTCCCCCATATAGCACAGTACTGTGCTCCACAGCCCCCCCCATATAACATAGTAGTGTGCCCACAGCCCCCCACATATAACACAGTAATGTGCTCCATAGCCCCCCCATATAGCACAGTACCGTGCTCCACAGCCCCCCATATAACACAGTAATATGCTCAACAGCCCCCCCATATAACACAGTAATGTGCTCCACAGCCCCCCATATAGCACAGTAATGTGCTCCACAGCCCCCCATATAACACAGTAATGTGCTCCACAGCCCCCCATATAGCACAGTAATGTGCTCCACAGCCCCCCATATAACATAGTAATGTGCTCCACAGCCCCCGCCCCCATATAACACAGTAATGTGCTCCACAGCCCCCCATATAACACAGTAATATGCTCCACAGCCCCCCATATAACATAGTAATGTGCTCCACAGCCCCCCCATATAACGGAGTAATGTGCTCCACAGCGCCCCATATCATACAGTAATGTGCTTCACAGCCCCCCATACAACATAGTAATGTGCTCCACAGCCCCCCCCCCCCCCATATAGCACAGTACCGTGCTTCACAGCCCCACATATAACACTGTAAGGTGCCCCACAGCCCCCCCCCATATAACACGGTAATGTGCTCCACAGCCCCCATATAACACAGTAATGTGCTCCACAGCCCCCCCCCCATACAACACAGTAATGTGCTCCACACCCCCCATATAACACAGTAATGTGCTCCACAGCCCCCCCATATAACACAGTAATGTGCTCCACAGCCCCCTCCCCCATATAACACAGTAATGTGCTCCACAGCCCCCCCCCATACAACACAGTAGTGTCCTCCACACCCCCCATATAGCACAGTAATGTGCTCTACAGCCCCCATATAACACAGTAATGTGCTCCACAGCTCCCCATATAACACAGTAATGTGCTCCACAGCCCCCCATATACCACAGTAATGTGCTCCACAGCCCCCCATATAACACAGTAATGTGCTCCACAGCCCCCATATAACCCAGTAATGTGCTCCACAGCCTCCCCCATATAGCACAGTACCGTGCTCCACAGCCCCCCATATAACACAGTAATGTGCTCCACAGCCCCCCATATAACATAGTAATGTGCTTCACAGCCCCACATATAACATAGTAATGTGCTCCACAGCCCCCCATATAACACAGTAATGTGCTCCACAGCCCCCCATATAACATAGTAATGTGCTCCACAGCCCCCCCATATAACATAGTAATGTGCTCCACAGCCCCCCATATAACATAGTAATGTGCTCCACAGTCCCTCATATAACACAGTAATGTGCTCCACAGCCCCTCATATAACACAGTAATGTGCTCCACAGCCCCCCATATAACACAGTAATGTGCTCCACAGCCCCCCATATAACACAGTAATGTGCACCACAGCCCCCCCCATATAACACAGTAATGTGCTCCACAGCCCGCATATAACCCTGTAATGTGCTCCACAGCCCCCCCCCCATATAGCACAGTACCGTGCTCCACAGTCCCCCATATAACACAGTAATGTGCTCCACATCCCCCCATATAACATAGTAATGTGCTCCACAGCCCCCCATATAACATAGTAATGTGCTCCACAGCCCCTCATATAACACAGTAATGTGCTCCACAGCCCCCCATATAACACAGTAATGTGCTCCACAGCCCCCCATATAACACTGTAATGTGCTCCAGAGCCCCCCATATAACACTGTAATGTGTTCCAGAGCCCCCCATATAACACTGTAATGTGCTCCACAGCCCCCCATATAACACTGTAATGTGCTCCACAGCCCCCCATATATCATAGTAATGTGCTCCACAGCCCCCCATATAACACAGTAATGTGCTCCACAGCCCCCCCCATATAACACAGTAATGTGCTCCACAGCCCCACATATAACACAGTAATGCGCTCCACAGCCCCCCATATAACACAGTAATGTGCTCCACAGCCCCCCATATAACACAGTAATGTGCTCCACAGCCCCCCATATAACACAGTAATGTGCTCCACAGCCCCCCATATAACACTGTAATGTGCTCCACAGCCCCCCATATAACACTGTAATGTGCTCCACAGCCCCCCATATAACATAGTAATGTGCTCCACAGCCCCCCATATAACACAGTAATGTGCTCCACAGCCCCCCCCCCCCCCATATAACACAGTAATGTGCTCCACAGCCCCCATATAACCCAGTGATGTGCTCCACAGGCCCCCATATAACACAGTAATGTGCTCCACAGCCCCCCATATAGCATAGTAATGTGCTCCACAGCCCCCCATATAACATAGTAATGTGCTCCACAGCCCCTCATATAACACTGTAATGTGCTCCACAGCCCCCCATATAACATAGTAATGTGCTCCACAGCCCCCCATATAACACAGTAATGTGCTCCACAGCCCCCCATATAACACAGTAATGTGCTCCACAGCCTCCCATATAACACAGTAATGTGCTCCACAGCGCCCCATATAACACAGTAATGTCCTCCACAGCCCCCCATATAACACAGTAATGTGCTCCACAGCCCCCCCCCCATATAACACAGTAATGTGCTCGACAGCCCCCATATAACCCAGTAATGTGCTCCACAGCCCCCCCCCATATAGCACAGTACCGTGCTCCACAGCCCCCCATATAACACAGTAATGTGCTCCACAGCCCCCCATATAACATAGTAATGTGCTCCACAGCCCCCCATATAACATAGTAATGTGCTCCACAGCCCCTCATATAACACAGTAATGTGCTCCACAGCCCCCCCCCCATATACCACAGTAATGTGCTCCACAGCCCCTCATATAACACAGTAATGTGCTCCACAGCCCCCCATATAACACAGTAATGTGCTCCACAGCCCCCCATATAACACTGTAATGTGCTTCAGAGCCCCCCATATAACTCAGTAATGTGCTCCACAGCCCCCCATATAACACTGTAATGTGCTCCACAGCCTAGATAGCTACAAAGCGGGTAGCGTAGGAGCGAGGGACTGGGGGGCGGGGGATTAGGACAGGAAAGGGTTAAGCGACCAGAGGAGGTGGGAGGAGTTAATACAGGAAGAAGAGAGAGGGAGAAGGAGAGTGTGCCATTCCATGTGGAGTAAGAGAAGAAGGAAGACGTGTGGAAGAAGGCAGAAGATTGGAAAGAAGAAGATGGACCAGCTTGTTCTTCAAATAAAAGAAGCGGTTGCCAGCCAGGGACCCGACTGGCTGATGAGAATGGCCGGGAATTTGGAGCCACGCCGTCGGTAGAAGCCGGGGCAGGAGAAGAGCAGCCCGCGCAGATGGTTTCCAGCGCGCCCCGCGGAAGACCTCAGCGAAGGAGGAATCCCCCTACCAGGCTGAGCCCGAGCCCAGCCGTGAAGAAAGGGGGCCTGCACGCAAGCCCGAGAACGGCGCTTTCAAATGCCAGTGGCGGTGCGCGGCCGCAGCGAGCCGCGGCGGGAAGCGACATGGGCGCGACCAGAAGAAGCGCCGGAAGAACAGGAGAAGAGCCCGAGGCACTTACCGGGACATCAGCAGCGGCATCGGGAGCGGGTAAGTCCAGCGCGGGAAGGGGTTGCCCCGCGGCTGTCCAGAAGCAGATAGAGAGGGAGAGGGGATGGCCTGCGCGCCGTGGCGGCGGGCGGATGGATCCACGGGCCGAAAGAAGTTCCGGCGCCGGGACTCCCGTGCGGAGAGAGACGAGCGCCAGCGGCAGCAGCGAGGCCGGCAGCAGCGCAGGCGATCACAGCAGCGCTAGCGGAGTGCAAAGAGGGGGGTGGGGAGGGAATAGAAGAAAGAGGCCCAGGGCGGGAAAACAGGGGGGGGGGAGAGTGCAAGCAGACAGTATGGCCCCCTTGTCGCCCCAGGGCTCATGCCCTAATATGTGGGGCAGGGGTATATATTATAAAAACACTGCAGGGGGGGAGAGTACCAGCAGACAGTGTGGCCCCCTTGTCGCCCCAGGGCTCTCGCCCTAATATGAGGGGCAGTGTTATATATCATAAGGACACTTCAGGAGGGGGGGGGGGAGACAAGCAGACAGTATGGCCCCATCGTCGCCCCAGGGCTTAGGCCCTATGATGAGGGGCAGCGGGATGTATGCTAAGAACACCTCAGGCCGGCAAGGGGTTTACGGGGTACGAAGGAAGGAAGGAGGGAGGGGGAGGAGGGGTAGCAAGCAGCGGTCACATGTCGCCACGGGGGTTTTTACCCGCTGGGGAGGACAGACGAGCGCAGATATGCGAAGGCACTTCAGGCCGACAAGGGGCTTACGGGGTGGAGCAAAGTGGGTAGGCGAGGCAGAGAAAGGGTAAGGGGGGAAGGGGAAGCTACGGGCCCGGTAGTCAAGGGGCTGGTAGCGGGACAGAGGGGCGGATAGTCGGGAGGCGGGGGTTTGGCGGCATGGCGCGAAGAAGCGGGCGCAGCGATGCAAGGATTGATAGCTCGTCTTCGGAATCTGGTGAGCGTTGTACACGTCGGGAGGCGCCCCATTTCGCTAGAGGGTACAGGCGTGCGGAAGCGGTGGACCAGAGTGGTAGGCGCAGCGGCCATGGGACTTTGGTTTGCGCTTCGCAGCAGGCTTTGCCATGTTCACCGGCTTCCTCCACAGATAAGAGGCGGGCCTCACGTACCGAAAGGCAGGGCGAACGGGCCGCAGCCTCCAGGGCGTCCTATGGCTATAGCATGCTACCCGTGGTGTCTCCCGTAATAGGGACAGGGTACGACACGCGGTGGCGAGTCCGGGAAGGAGCCAACCGGGACCGAGTCACCCGTCTTTCCCCTCGGCAGGGCCGGAGGACGAATTGGAGGGTGAGTCCCAATGTGATAGAGTGTGGGGTGATTCGTCGCCCAATAACGTGAATAATTTTATGGTAGCGCTGAGAGCGCTGGTGGATGAGTTTGATAAAGGTAAAGGAACGGTGTCGTGGTAACCCGGGGAGACGAGACTCGCCTGTGGTTGGTGATGTGGCTCACGCTGCCGGGTGCTCGCCAGCGGTGGCGACCGGAAAAAGCGAAGAGTCGGTAAAAGATGGTTACGTTTTCAGATTTTCTATTTTGTGGCGTGGCCCCGCTGGGGGTGGGCCTCGCGGAGGACACAATTGAGAAAATTAAAAGTGGATATATACGTGGATATTTGGTCGCTCCTATCGGTGGAGCATGTGTCGGTGGATAAGGAGCGCTTCGCTGAACGGGACAAGAAGACCAAAATAGCTAAAACATTTAGCAATTGGCTACAGGCCATGTTGACCCTGGCTCACGTCATATGCCAGTACCAGCTGGGTAAAGGCCCGGAACTACTGGTATGTATTAACACTATTCATAGCGCTTACAAGCTGCGCCGGTGCTGCATGGTGGCGCTATGACGAAGATTTTCGTCTACGGATTTCGGGAATGAGCAACGCGAGTTGGGCGACAAAGCGACAGATGCTTGGATCCAGTTGATCCTGGCGCAAAAGCCGGTGAAGCCCCCCCCCCCCCTTTTTCAGAGCAATAACGCGGTTAACAGGTGGACAGCAGGCACCCGGGGTACATAAGCCCTCGGGTTCCTGCTGGGCATTCAATGAGGGTAACTGTCGGTTTCATGCAACAGGTAAGTTCCGGCGCGAGTGCTCCTTTTTTGCGGCGGGCACGCAGCGGTACGTTGTTTTTCGGAGACAAAAGCAAAACTTGCCCGCGGCCACAGCGTCGCCTGGGGGCAACGCCAGTGAACGCGCTGTTCTGGAATCAACCGGGTTCAGCGTTAACGCTTAGTCGCAATTTAAAATCGGCGTATGACAATAAAGAGATGGTGATGGAGAAGCTGCTAAAGGAGGTAGAGCTGGGTCGGAGGGCGGGGCCATTTCAGGAACCGCCATTCGAGAACTTGCGCGTTTCACCTTTGGGCTTGGTACCAAAGGGGGAACCGGGTAGGTTCCGGCTTATCCATCACTTATCCTACCCGACGGGCGAGTCAGTCAACGACGGGATCCCCAAAGTAGAAAACAGCCGTATCGTATATTTACTTCGATAGGGCTGTCTGCCTAGTGCGGCAGGCCGGAAAGGGGGCTCTGTTGGCAAAAGCTGATATCGAGTCCGCCTTTCGACTATTATCGGTGCATCCAGATTGCTTTCACTTGTTGGGCTGCCGCCTGGACGGCTTATATTTTGTGGATATGTGCTTACCGATGGGGTGTTCCATCTCTGGTTATTACTTGGAAGTGTTCAGTTCATTTCTGGACTGGATGCCTCGATATGAGACGGGCATCCGATCGGTGTACATTATCTGGATGATTTCCTCTTCGTCGGGCCATCAGATTCAGAGGTATGCGGGTTGGTATTGGCATCATTTCAGGATCTGATGGAAAAGCATGAGTACCGCTGCCACGCGAAAAAACGGTCGGTCCGGTGACATGTCTTACATTTTAGGCATTGAAATCGATACCATGGCAATGGTATTTCGTTTACCGGACGAGAAGGTAGCGCGGTTGCGACAAGAATTTAAGTTGGCTGGCAGTTATAAAAAAGTTACACTGCACCAGCTCCAAGTAATTATAGGCTTGTTAAATTTTGCGTGTCGGGTTATTCCGATGGGCCGCCCGTTTGCAAGGCGGCTGTCATTGGCGACAGTCGGGATAAAAGAGAAACACCACTTCGTCAGAGTGACAAAGGGTATGAAGGAGCACATGACAAGTCTTTCTTCAAACGTTCAATGGTCAGGTGATTTGTCAAACTGCGGAAGCTGCAAACGAGGAGCTGGGACTGATGTCGGATGCATCGGGCTCCTGTGGTTTTGGTGTAATTTTGGAGGACATTTGGTGCAGTGCATCATGGCCCAGAGAATGGCTTGAAAGACGATGGGTGAAGAACATAACACTACTGTGATTTTTCCGCTAATGGTGGCGGTGGAGATCTGACCGGTTTTGGAAAACAGGAATAGCTGCTTCTGGTCTGATAACCAGGCAGTAGTAACAGCGGTGAACAAGCAGACATCCGGATCTCCCTTGGTCTTGGCATTTTTTACGCCATTTGGTCTGGAGATGCCTGCGGAATAATATTAAGCTGAGGACGAGACACGTACCCGGAGTAAACAATAACACGGCTGACGCTCTTTCTCGTTTCCAGATGAAGAGATTCTGGGAACTCCACCCGACAGCGGATGTCAAAGGGGTATGTTGCCCGGCGATCTTATGGGAAATAGTAGAAGAGAGCTCACGACTCTGATTCGCAACTCCGTTGCGGAATCGACGTGAAAGCGATATAATGCTATATGGAAAAGATGGTTGATGGCAGCAAGGGGACAATTCCCTGATGGAGCGCGGGTGAGAGCGGTGACGTTAGACATTATGGCAGAGCTGCGGCGTCGGGCGCATCGGCGAGCTCGGCGCGCAAGCACGTGTCGGCCATTGCGTTTTGTTGCGCCTGCACGGACGGCGCGGTGTGACAAAGGATTTTGTCTTCGGACAGATACTAAAAGGTTGGGAAAAAGAAAGGTCGTAAAGAGACGACAGGCGGCTGCTCTTTTTCGGGTTGCGTTTTTCGTTAGCGTTTTCGCAGCATTGAGACTGAGCGAAATAGGGGCTCCAAGCTGTAGGAAGCTGGGGGGGTTGCATTTCGAGGATGTGCTGTGCAGTGAGTCGGATATAAAGTTATGCATCAAAAAGTCCAAGACTGATGGGTACGGCACAGGCGAGTGGTTGCGCTTGACGGCGTTGGGGACAGCTGCGTGTCCTGTGGCGTTGCTGAAACAGTTTTTGTCGCAGCACAGCGGAAAAGGACAACTGTTGGCGCATGCAACAGGAGCCCCACTAACTAAGTTCCAATTTGGGGCGGTGATGCGCGCATGCTGGAAGAGATTAGGTTTCGAGCCCAGCGAGTTTGGCACGCATTCTTTCAGGATTGGCGCAGCAACGTCAGCGTTCGCTTGCGGATTAAGAGGAGACGAGGTGAAGCGGGTTGGACGCTGGAGGTCGGAGGCGGACAAGTCGTACGTCCGACCAAAACTGGAGAGTGTTATAGTTAAAGTTGCATTGTGGTGTGCCGTTATGTGTTTATTTTTGCAGGTTCGGAGTGGACGGTTTGGGTGGTGGGCCACCCTTTCATTCATTGGGCAGAGAAAAGAGCAGGGACCCGGCCCATTGGCAGGAACCTGGGCCTGAAAGAAGTCCAGGGGAAATGGCACGGGATAAAAGGTCTACAATGGGCCAGGCTGGTACAAGAAATATTGTGTGTCAGCAGATGGTCCCAGGGGAAAGTGATATTGGTAATTCATGAGGGTGGCAATGACTTGGGGAGGGTAAAGGCAGCTGAGTTAGTGACGCTTATGAAGGAGGATATGTTGAGGTTCAAAAAATTTGTTGAGGAGACCATTATAGTATGGTCCGACATAGTCGCCAGGAGAGGGGGAAAGAAGCAAGGGACGTGGAGGCTATTGACAGGGTAAGAAAAGTGTAAATTTTAAAAATTCTAAATTCATTAAGGCAATAGGAGGGGTAGCCATTAGGCACTGGGAGCTGGAGAAAAAGGTGCCAGGTATGTGGAGGAAGGATGGTGTCCATTTAAGTGATATAGGTATGGACACATTCCTATCGGGGTTGCAGGACGGGGTGGAGGCGGCTCTGTCGCTGGCATGTGGGGGGCGGATGGCAGCGTAAGCAGGCTGCATCCTTCGTGGCGGTTTAGCGGTATTTCCATGCCAGCTGGAAGATTGAGGGTGCGTACAGGCCGTAACGGGCTTTCTCACGCCTCGAAAGGTTTAGAGCATTGGATGTTAAGAACAGGCGATAGGCATGGAAAGAAGGAAATAAGTTGATGTTATATACTAATAATAAATAAGCTGTGGCCTTCCCACATAATTTATGCCAGCATAGAGTGAGATACATGTTTAATAAAGAATTTGGTTAATAAAGAAGTTTTGTTACTAAGAAGTGGTAGTGTGTTTTATTGGAAGGGAGCAGGAAGTGTGGGGAGTCCCCCCAGTCTAGATAGCTACAAAGCGGGTAGCGTAGGAGCGAGGGACTGGGGGGCGGGGGATTAGGACAGGAAAGGGTTAAGCGACCAGAGGAGGTGGGAGGAGTTAATACAGGAAGAAGAGAGAGGGAGAAGGAGAGTGTGCCATTCCATGTGGAGTAAGAGAAGAAGGAAGACGCCCACCCGCCCGCCCTCTGAGCTGAGGGGGGAATGGGAAGGGGTTTTCCTGGTTGAGAGGTGTTAAGTTGTCACAGCAGTAGGCGGTTTAGCGGTATTTCCATGCCAGCTGGAAGATTGAGGGTGCGTACAGGCCGTAACGGGCTTTCTCACGCCTCGAAAGGTTTAGAGCATTGGATGTTAAGAACAGGCGATAGGCATGGAAAGAAGGAAATAAGTTGATGTTATATACTAATAATAAATAAGCTGTGGCCTTCCCACATAATTTATGCCAGCATAGAGTGAGATACATGTTTAATAAAGAATTTGGTTAATAAAGAAGTTTTGTTACTAAGAAGTGGTAGCGTGTTTTATTGGAAGGGAGCAGGAAGTGTGGGGAGTCCCCCCAGTCCCCCATATAACATAGTAATGTGCTCCACAGCCCCTATATAGCAGCAGTAATGTGCTCCACAGCCCCCCCCATATAACACAGTGATGTGCTCCACAGCCCCCCCACCCCCATATAAAACAGTAATGTGCTCCACAGCCCCCATATAGCAGCAGTAATGTGCTCCACAGCCCCCCATATAACACCGTAATGTGCTCCACAGCCCCCCATATAACACCGTAATGTGCTCCACAGCCCCCCATATAAAACAGTAATGTGCTCCACAGCCCCCATATAGCAGCAGTAATGTGCTCCACAGCCCCCCATATAACATAGTAATGTGCTCCACAGCCCCCCATATAACACAGTAATGTGCTCCACAGCCCCACATATAACACAGTAATGCGCTCCACAGCCCCCCATATAACACAGTAATGTGCTCCACAGCCCCCCATATAACACAGTAATGTGCTCCACAGCCCCCCATATAACACAGTAATGTGCTCCACAGCCCCCCATATAACACTGTAATGTGCTCCACAGTCCCCCATATAACATAGTAATGTGCTCCACAGCCCCCCATATAACACAGTAATGTGCTCCACAGCCCCCATATAGCAGTCATGTGCTCCACAGCCCCCCCCCCCATATAACACAGTAATGTGCTCCACAGCCCCCATATAGCAGCAGTAATGTGCTCCACAGCCCCCCCCCATATAACACCATAATGTGCTCCACAGCCCCTCATATAACACAGTAATGTGCTCCACAGCCCCCTCATATAACACAGTAATGTGCTCCACAGCGCCCCATATAACTCAGTAATGTGCTCCACAGCCCCCATATAACCCAGTAATGTGCTCCACAGCCCCCCCCATATAACACAGTAATGTGCTCCACAGCCCCCCATATAACACAGTAATGTGCTCCACAGCCCCCCCCCCATATAACAGTAATGTGCTCCACAGCCCGCCATATAACATAGTAATGTGCTCCACAGCCCCCCATATAACACAGTAATGTGCTCCACAGCCCCCCATATAGCACAGTAATATGCTCCATAGCCCCCCATATAACACAGTAATGTCCTCTAGTCCCCCCCCCATATAACACAGTAATGTGCTCCACAGCCCGCCCATATAACACAGTAATGTGCTCCACAGCCCCCCATATAACACTGTAATGTGCTCCACAGCCCCATATATAACACTGTAATGTGCTCCACAGCCCCACATATAACATAGTAATGTGCTCCACAGCCCCCCATATAACACAGTAATGTGCTCCACAGCCCCCCCATATAACACAGTAATGTGCTCCACAGCCTCCCATATAACACAGTAATGTGCTCCACAGCGCCCCATATAACACAGTAATGTGCTCCACAGCCCCCCCCCACCCCCATATAGCACAGTAATGTGCTCCACAGCCCCCCATATAACACAGTAATGTGCTCCACAGCCCCCCATATAACACAGTAATGTGCTCCACAGCCCCCCATATAACATAGTAATGTGCTCCACAGCCCCCCATATAACACAGTAATGTGCTCCACAGCCCCCCATATAACACAGTAATGTGCCCCACAGCCCCCCATATAACACAGTAATGTGCTCCACAGCCCCCCATATAACACAGTAATGTGCGCCACAGCCCCCTCATATAACACAGTACCGTGCTCCACAGCCCCCCCCATATAACCCAGTAATGTGCTCCACAGCCTCCCATATAACACAGTAATGTGCTCCACAGCCCCCCCATATAACATAGTAATGTGCTCCACAGCGCCCCATATAACACAGTAATGTGCTCCACAGCCCCCCATATAACACAGTAATGTGCTCCACAGCCCCCGCCCCCATATGTTTTTTTGTTGACACTCATAGAGTAGAATTGCATATTCTGCGAGCGGAAGAAAAATCACAGCATTCACCTCAATGAAGGCTGTCCAACTAGCAGTCCATACGCCATTAACCCTTTGCAATCCAATTTTGGATTCAGGGTTTCTTAGGGGCTTCCTCTTTCTGCCATTATACAATGGCGCCATCTGCTGGCTAGAGCCAGTACTGCGGTATGTGACATGCCAGAGAGGCCCCCGACAACAGAGCGGCCAGTAATCTACAGTAAGAATACCTTGCCGGACGTCTTCCGACATCGGAGCTGTACAGGCTTCAATCAGAATGTCTTTAGACGTCAGACAGTGGATTGGAAAGGGTTAACATTGTGTATGCACTAGAGGTAATAGCGTCATTGGCACCGGAAATACAAACATTGAAAGAAAAATACTGCGCATGACTAATGGTGAACCGCCATGGCCATACACAATACAGAAAATGAAGGTACACAGGGTCACCGGCCAGGCTCACAGCTGGAATCTGCTGTGGGCCTCTGCATATGCAATCCGGTCCCCCTGTGTGACCCCGGCCTAACCCTTTTATTCCTGTAAGGTATGAGCAGCTCACACTAAGTAATTAGGATGTTTGTAAACACTTCCCATCTGTTGTTTGTAGTCTTATTTTTGAGCACATTGCCCCAGTCAGTAAGGTTAAAGGCATCACTAAAGCTGATTGGACTCGGCCTTCCTTAAGTTTAGTATTTTCCCAGTTTCCCTATAAAACTCTCTCTTGAAGGACATGATTATATGATGGTCACTATTTCCCATGTGCCCCCAACCTGCACCCCTGTTATTCTGTCAGGTTTGTTGGTTTATATTAAGTTCAAAATGGCCGCCCCTCTAGTCAGGTCCTGTACAAGTCGGGTAAATATCTTTAGTAATTGAAAGGACGTTATCACCTTTATGAGATCCGCAGGTTTCTGCTTCCCAGTTTATATCCTGATAGTTAACGCCCCCATGATAATTACGTTATTGTGATTTGCTGCCTCATCTATTTGCTTCAGTAATAGATTTTCAGTGGCTTCTGTTATGTTTGGTGTTTACAGAGAAATGTATCCAAACTTTCTTTATAAAAATGCCAGAATTTCTCTTAAAAACAAACTTTTATTCATTGCATCATAAAAATGATTCAGGTAGTGCGATCGTAACAACTCCTACGTGTTTCCAGCGTTACCGCTCTTAATCATGGCACACGAGTAAATGAAAAAAAACTGTTTTAAAAGCAGGACCACCCAATCAAACAATACAGATCAGATGAGGCGAGAGAACGAGGAAGCTGTTACCCGGAGGAGCCCTTGTGGGTTTAATATATATGTGTATATATATATATATATATATATATATATATGATTTATTACACCCTCACTGGGGGCATTATAGAGGGGGGGAGCAGTTATTTTCCTCTCTTCTCATTTATTCAGACACTCCTCCTGGTAATGAAACATTTGCATATCATGTGATCTGTAGGTTTGCCCTAGGAGGATATTACCATTGTTTTCCCTCTATGTATTTCCACCCACAGAGACTCCACGTTCTTTCCCTCCCGTCTATGGTCATGTGGTGCGGGCTTCAGACAGATCAGGATTCCCTCCTTCATCAATGCCTTCCAGACATTTCTTTTATTGTTTGAATAGGATTACAATGAAAGGTAATGCCTCAATTATAAGGCTGGAGGCAGATAACAACATCCACGAGTTACTCTAGATGATGGTCACAGCTTACCTCCTCCCCCTCCTTTCACTATGTTTTTTTTTTTGCCTTTCTATGGATCAACAAGGGGAAGAGTAACATACTATGTTCCTATGACAGCTGTTTACTATGGTCAAGGAGACATCTCCAGCCCACAGGCTGTCAGGGACCATGTAGCTTCTGTAAAGCAAATGTCTGATCTGCTTTTTAAAAGAGAAATTCAGACAGAATGTCTGACCCCGTAATCAGGTAATAATAAACTTTATTTGTATAGCGCCAACATATTCCGCAGCGCTTCAGGTACTGAAAATAGCATCAAAAACTCTTCAATCAGAAAGTAACAGGTTAGAAAGAAAATAATGCGTGTCATTATCTCATTTTAGTTAGACAAAAACATTCTAGATGTTGCATTCTCTTTAACCCCTTAAAGGGGTTGTCCCGCGCCGAAACGGTTTTTTTTTTTTTCAATAGCCCCCCCGTTCGGCGCGAGACAAACCCGATGCAGGGGCTTAAAAAAAAAAACGCACAGTACTTACCCGAATCCCCGCGCTCCGGTGACTTCTTACTTACCTTGTGAAGATGGCCGCCGGGATCTTCACCCTCGGTGGACCGCAGGGCTTCTGTGCGGTCCATTGCCGATTCCAGCCTCCTGATTGGCTGGAATCGGCACACGTGACGGGGCGGAGCTACGAGGGCAGCTCTCCAGCACGAGCAGCCCCATTCAGAAGGGAGAAGACCGGTCTGCGCAAGCGCGTCTAATCGGGCGATTAGACGCTGAAAATTAGACGGCACCATGGAGACGGGGACGCTAGCAACGGAACAGGTAAGTGAATAACTTCTGTATGGCTCATAGTTAATGCACGATGTACATTACAAAGTGCATTAATATGGCCATACAGAAGTGTATAACCCCACTTGCTTACGCGGGACAACCCCTTTAAGCACCAGGCTGTTTTGTACCTTACGGACCAGACACTTTTTACCCATGTGGCGGTTTTACTGCCCTATTTTTTTCCCTTTAGCTGTCAAAATTATTTTTGCTGCGGTTTTTTTCCCGCAACATATAGGGCTATTTTTTAATATCTTTTTCACTGACTTTTGTTTCCATTTTTTAGTTTTATTTGAGGTAAAAAAAATGTTTTTTTTAAACATTTCTAGTTTTTTTTTAAAATTCGTATATTTATGCTAAAATAAAGTATGGAAATGAGTTCCTCATTTTATGTCAAATGTTTTGCTACATCTATATATATAAAGACGAAAGCCCTCACTGACTGACTGACTCACTGACTCGCCACTAATTCTCCAACTTCCCGATGTCGTAGAAACTTGAAATTTGGCACGAGCATTGATTATGTCATAAATAGGATTATTCAATTCTAAGCACAAAAGAATTAGCGTCCAAATTTTACGTACGTAATCTAATTCTCTCACTTTCCGAAGTCATGGAAATTTGAAATTTGGCACAAGCATTGATTATCTCATAAATAGGAAAAGCTAATGGGTCTTAACTTGATTATTCAATTCTAAGCGCAAAAGAATTAGCGTGCAAATTTTATGTACGGAATCTAAATCTCTTACTTCCCGATATCGTAGAAACTTAAAATTTGGCACGAGCATTGATTATGTCTTGATTGATTGCAGAGCAGGAGGCTTAAATCTCCGCCATAATTTTACTATCGGCTGGACTTTTAAGCCATCGGCTGGACTTTTAAGCCCGGGACCAGGCGCTGTATATTTACTGTGCCTGGTACTAAACGGGTTGAGGCCCGTTGCACATGGGCAAAGCGATATTGCCATGAGAAAAATCGCAGCAATATCGCACTGGTGGTCCGTTCATTATCGCCACATTCTCTTGCGGTGATACTGCGATTTTGTGGCATTACAAAGTTGCAAGTCATGTAGCAACACACAACTTTGTTGCACAACATGCAAGTATTTTCGGGTTAGGGCTTGAAATATAAGCCCTAACCCAAAGATAAGCCCTAGCTGCATAAAAAAAACAAATAATACGTTACCCAAGAAGGGCTGTCCGGCTCCGCTATTTTTTCCAATTCCTGGCACTGGTCTTCAGGCATGTCTTCTGGCCAGGAAGCGCTGCCTCTGATTGGCCAACAGAGCCAGCACTCGATGAACCAATCACAGCCAGAAGATATCCCTGAAGACAACTGCCGGAGACCAGGGAGAAGACACAGTGTAGGTGATGCATTTTTGTTTTTTAGTTTTTTTTTTCTTGCAGCTAGGGTTTAGTTTAGGGATTTGACAGTAGGATTTCCTACTGTCAAAGTTGTATCGCACCACACCGCACAATAAATGTGTTTTTGTGCAATGCAACAGAGAGGAAGGCTCCAGAGGGAAACATTGGCTACAAAGCATTGCAAGTCGCGGTCATATTGCGAAACCCACAAGATTTATGACTCGCAATGTTGCAGGCTACAAAACATTGCTTGTTTGAAGGAACCCATAGGAAAACATTGGGCTTCACATACATGTGATTTGTAGCATTGTCTCAACATGAGAAAATCATATGACTTTGTCACCCGTGTGAAACTGGCCTAAGGCTTCTTTCTGCTGCATTAAGTCGCGCTTGAAGGTTTTGTGCTGTGAGACGCCGTTCACCAAGTAGTGGCCTTTGGTCGGCCGGACGTCTTCCTGTCTGTTTCCTCCAGTAACTAAGTGCCTTTAGATGGTATAAGAAACGACGGCCACCTTGGCTGTCTTGGTAATTTCTCTGTAGAACAGCCCTACATGTCTAAGGGTTATAATTGTCTGTCTTCTTTGCTTAATTGCCTTTTTCTTGCCGTTATGATAACAATGTGTTCTGTCCTGAAGAGCAAAACTGTCCACATCCTGCCTTGGAGGGTGTGATGCAGTCTGTTCCAGCACTGCTTATATAGAGTTTGCAGGTTTGAAAGTCATCTGCAAAAGTTGAGACACCGGTAGGAATAGTTTGCATCCAAACCATCATTTGTCATCGGGGCTGCAGAGTAGCGGTCCTTGATGCGTTCCCTGGAGAAACCCTTTAGTTATAATTTCAGGTTAAAGTGTTATGCTTTTATTTTACTTTTGAACCATTTCATGTTATTTGCTGTACCTAAACTGTCTTAATGTCAAAAAATAACTGGACAAATTGAGGTGTTCCAAAACTTTTGACTGGTGTTGTAGGTCAAATACACAATTGCATCGATAGGAACCCCTGACTTTAGTCTCCCAGGTGATACTAATTACAATGAATTTGGATGGATGGCAGATGCAACCTAGTTGTGTGCTGCAGGATTCTCAGCCTAGTTTGCAGTAAAGGCATCACAGCTTGTCTCATGGGACTATATAGAATATATCTTTATGTATTTCTCAGATTGTAGTAAGAGACCAAAAATAAACAAGGAAGAGAGATTCTGTTTTTTGCTAGTTATTGTTATATACTGTTATTTACAACATCTCTGCTACAAACTACAAAACTAAATCTATAAAAAGGAAATATATATAACTAAACCAGCAAAATACCGGATGTCCCAAAAGAGTGGAAATCCCCATATAACATGAAAATAGTTTGGCAGATGTTGATCCAATTTTGCATACAAGCTGCAGGGGAAGGGAAAACCTGTGAGGCCTTGTCACCAAAATTACGGACATTTTGAATTCAATTCAAAATTTTCCATGTGCGCTACACGGTCTCCTGTAAGAGACCCCAAAGTAATTGTAACGCACCTAATACATATTGTGCGTATGGCCGGAGGGGTGGTCCTTGTCATGGTGTAACCGAGTGGTAACACAGGGGGAATGCTTATGGAAGTATATATGTATATCACGTCGTGACATCACCGTTCCCACGCTGTTATTTTATGTGACGGACTAATAAACACTGGACAAGTGTATCATACCTTGGGTCCTCAGGAACGGTTGAGGCCCGGTAAAACTTTACTTAGTTTAACTTTGCAAAACAGGTAATTACAGGTACATTCACGGCAGTAGTTACACACAGAAGCTCAGAGGTTGGAAGGCAAAAATACACAGGAACAATACGGCCCCATAGTCCATGTTATCTATATGTAACCAGTCCTGGACATTATATATACTCCGGAGGAGGTAAAAAGACAAGATCCTCTCCACATACTTAGCTTAGATGCACCCCACACATTCTCCGCATGGTTGTCACAATCACGTACCTCTGTGTGGTGATCCTATTGGCGGACAGCCGCACAGGAAAAATAACTGCCGCAATGTGAGCGGGTATCTGGATTGTATGAAGTAGGATGTTGAGGGTTGTGCACTCTCTCTTTCTCTGTATTGGACTCACTCTGTTTACATCCACTCTCTATGCGCTACGGGTAGTCCAAGTCTGTGGACCATCCAGTCGGCGACAGCATGCTCTGCCAAGAACTTATGCCTAGTGAGGCTACAGATAACGGACTGTCCAGGTCACAGCGCCATCTCTGTGCTTTCTTGGGCAGCGTGGATGGTCGGCGGAACTCTTGGATCAACCAGAGGGTTGGTGCATGGGGGCCTCAGCTTCCTCCTCTGCGGCCACAGGTGCAATACCTGTCTAGGTTGCTGCAGATTCTGTGGTGGGATGGTCAGCAGCGTGGCTTCCTCCACAGGCTTAGGTGTCTTCCGTGGTCTGCACGGTCATAGTGTCCCCGGGGGAATGAATCTTTTTTTTAGTTGGTCCCAGTGTGATCTCTTTCATGAGCTCTAAGAGGTCCGGTTCGTCACCCCAATAGTAGCGGGGGTTCAGGTGGTGGGTAACCTGCTGGCACCCCACGGATCACATGGCTGCTTGCGCCTGTAGTTGCAGGCATGTCTTTTTCTTTCTGGCAATAATGCTTTTGACCCCGGAGTCTGCAGCCGCAGTTAGCTCCTCCCATTGTGGGCGCCACCCAGTCCATGAAGCAGGGGTAACCCCCCCACTTTGCGCCAGGCCAGGACGTTATCATTTTGGCGCCAAGCAACTTTGGCAGGAGTTACTTGGCAGGAGTGAGTCACAGAGAAGAGCATAAAAACATGATGGGCACCATCTTGGGTGGCCCCACTAATCATGAGCGTCCATTAACTTAATTAGGCACGTTGTGACGCCACTGTTCCCACACTGTTACTCTGTGCGGTGGAGTAATAAACACTGGACAGGTGTATCGTACCTCGGGTCCTCAGGAACAGTTGAGGCCCAGTAAAACTTTACTTGAATAAACATTGCATGCAGGTAATTACAGGTAGATTCACGGCAGCAGTTACAGGCAGAAGCTCAGAGATTCGGAGGCAAAAATACAGAGGAACAATACGGCCCTATAGTCCACGTTATCTATATGTCACTGGAGGAGGTAAAAAGACAAGATCCTCTTCATATACTGTCTGGCAAGAAATCACTTAGTATAAGGCTTAGCCTAGATGTACTCCGCACATCATCCGTGAGGGTGTCACAGTCACGTACCTCTGTGTGCTGATCCCATTGGCGGATGGCCACACAGGAAAATTAACTGCCTGTAGTGTGAACGGGAACCTGGTTTGTGTGAAGTAGGATGATGGGGGTTGTGCGCTCTCACTCTCTGGCATGGACTCACTCCTGTTACATCCACCCTACATGCGCTATGGGTAGTCGTTCCTCTTCCTCTATCTTCACCAACATGGAAGCTGATGGTGCTCCCATGCGGCTCTGTGTTTACTCCGAGCAGCAGGTAAGATGGAACCCTACTCTAACACAGATTGAAGAAGCCCCCTTCCCGCTCTCAGACACTCACTTTTATAACCTCACTTGTACTGCATGGCACAGTAGAATAGATACATTCAGCAGCAAAGCTGACAGGCAATGATTTTATGGGAGTTAACCCCTCAGATGCTGCAGCTGGGCAACACACATACAGAGAATAGACAGGACGGCTTTGCACAGTGCATCTACATAAGACAGACATGTGTGACAATTATGGAGGGGACCAGGATGTTGTTCCGGGACACTATACAATATATCAAACAGGCAGAAAATTTCACCAGAAAAATAACAGTGCGATTCATTTTAACATAACTTTATTCGTTTTCACGTGAACACAGTGATTTTACATTCCAGGCAATGTGAATGATGGCGTTATCTCAAGCAGAATGTGTTCGTCCTCGTCTCCAGGAAACTAAGCACATATGTAATCGGACCAGATTTCAATCAGCGCTACCCATGTAGACTCCAAATACCCACAGTGCAGTTGCATGTATGGAGGCACACCCCACATTCTTGAGGCGGACGATGAGGGCTGCGTTGTGGGCTCTTCCTGAATGCGGCCAGGACAGTGGACGCTGATGCTTCATCACTGACCATTTTCAGTTCTCCTGATTTTGGTTTATCAACAACAGAACCTGTTTCTAGGAATTTGGAAAGACATTTGGCGGCTACACTGAGGCTAACGGGAGGTCTTATTCGTGGGGCGTTGCTTCATTAACCAGACATAAGGATGATCTCAACACGCTCTACTTGAGATAACACCATCATTCACATTGCTGGTAATGAAGAAAAAGCACCGTGTTCACATGAGAACAAATAAAGTTATGCTGGGAAAATTAGAGCTTAATCCAAGATGGCAGCATTCAAAATGGCCGTCATCTTGGTGCCATGGCTTGACAGGTTCCCTCCTTACCCTGAAGCTTGCATGCACTGTCTTACAAACCTTTTTCATTCTATAAGGGTGTTTCCACAATTTTGAGGCATTCTGTATATCAACTTTTGAAATTCTTACATGCTATTATTTAAAACATATAATGAAGGAAATGTCATTGTGTAACAGCAGCAGTAATACAATGAAGCACTTACATGGGGCAAGAGATGGAGAAGAGCATCTCCACTTAAGGTTCCCACAGCTAAGGCGATGAGGAAGTTGAGCAGGAACTTGAAGCAGCCTTGGTTAATGATCGGAATGAGAATAACTCCCAGCAGGGACAACAGGCTGATGACTGTGATGGAGACGAGGCCACAAACCCAGGCTGCAAATGGAAAAGAATGAAGTGCATCAGGTGACTGCAGAATCTAACTAAAAAGTAATAAAAAAATATAAAAAATGATAAAAATTGCAAGGTCGAAGGTCGCTTTGTATCTGATGGGTGCTAGAGTAGGGTCCAGCCCTGCAGACATGCAAAGAAGAACTGTCCACACCGAAGGTCAACTGCTTTAAAAGATTGTATTATTATGTATACAGCAGGTGGGTCTAACCTTTTGGCATCATTGGAAGAAGAAGAGTTGTCTTGGACCGCACATTAAATACACAAATACTAATGATGCAGGGCATTGTCCTCCACACAACCCCATCATCCTCCACAGTCTTCCATACAACCTCCATCACCCTTCACAGTCCTGCACACAATCCCCATCATCTTCCACAGTCTTCCACACAAACCCTGTCATCCTCCACAGTCTTCCACACAACCTCCATCATCCTCCACAGTCTTCCACACAACCTTCATAATCCTCCATAGTCCTCCACACAACCCCCATCATCCTCCACAGACCTCCACACAGCCTCCATCATTCTCCACAGTCCTCCACAAAACCCCCATCATCCTCCACATCCACCATAGTCCCATCATCCACCATAGTCCTCCACTAAACCCCCATCATCCTTTACAGTCCTCCACACAACCCTTCATCATCCTCCATAGTCCTTCACACAACCCCCAAACAGCCGCTTACATCCCCTACAGTCCTCCGCACAACCCCCATCATCCCCCACAGTCCTCCACACAACCCCTATCATCCTCCACACAACCCCCATCATCCTCCATAGTGCTCCACACAACCCCTATCATCCTCCACACAACCCTCATCATCCTCCACATTCTTCCACACAAACCCCATCATTATCCAGTCCTCCACACAACCCCCCATCATCCTCCACAGTCTTCCACACAACCATCATCCTCCACAGTCTTTCACACAAACCCCATCATCCTCCACAGTCTTCCACACAAACCCCATCATCCTCCACAGTCCTTCGCACAAGCTCCATAGTCCTCCACACAACCCCCATCATCTTCCACAGTCCTCCACACAACCCCCATCATACTGCACAGTCCTCCACACAACCCCCATCATCCTCTATAGTCTTCCACACAAATCCCACCATCCTCTGCAGTCCTCCACAAAAACCCCATCATCCTCCACAGTCCTTCACACAAGCTCCATAGTCCTCCACACAACCCCCATCATCTTCCACAGTCCTCCACACAACCCCCATTATACTGCACAGTCCTCCACACAACCCCCATCATCCTCTATAGTCTTCCACACAAACCCCACCATCCTCTGCAGTCCTCCACACAACCCCCATCATCCTCCACTGTGCCCCCAAACAACTTTCATCATCCTCCAAATATCCCCCCTTCCACCAGCGCCAGGCCATATGGCTGCCAGACTGGAGTCAGTGCCTGCTTTTGCATGCAAGCCTGGACACAGAAACCTATCCAGATAGCAGGAGAGGGACACCATGATGGACCGCCAAGATGAGGCTGCCGTCTCTCATCCTCACCCGGTACTCGATAGGAGCAGTCAGATCTCTGGAGGACAGAAAGGAGAATCGCTGCCGCACACTGAACCTGGTGTGTATGAGTCAGTCACAGAGCTGCCGCCCGCTGCCTGTCATCTGTATGCGCCTGTCAGTGAGTGGAAGCCTGCCGCCTCCTCCAGATTGAGCCTGCGTGGGCCTCCCTCCCCATTGGACTGCATCCTGGGCTGCATGTGGTCCATGGGTTGGACGGCACTAACATAGACAATGCAAAGTGAGTGATGTTTCAGTACTAATTACTGGACCTTTCTCAAACATTAAAGCCATAACAAAGATGTAGAGAAGAGCAGAGGAATCACGCTGGCAGGGCCAGTGGGCATCAGTGAGTGCAACACAGTGCAACTTGCGTTTTTGGTGCATTGCGTTGCGTTTTTAACATTAGAAAGTCCCATTAACAATCGCATTAACAAAAACGCAAACGCAAGTGTGTGGGAGCCCTTATTCATAGCAAGGCAACACGTTTCTGTTCCAGAATGGGCCCTTCATCGGCCTATGTACAGACTGATGAATAACGGCTGGACATTTAAAACCTGTATGTTAAACTGGCGGGTGATGCAAAGTCCACAAACAACAGAGCTCAGCAGCACAACCGAATGGAATGACCACTTTTAGTGGGGGAGGGGTTTCAATAAAGGGCACGCTTGATTGAGGATCCAGACTTCAATGGAGCCATCTGTATCATACAATAAAATTCCAGGAAGCAGCACAGTAGCCAAAAGATTTCAAGATGTCATCTCCAGCTAAAAGGTATCATCTTTATTTATTATCTGCAGACACATTCCGGCCGACACAGCGGCTTTTGTCAAGCTAATTTGTAATAGAACAGACCCCACATATAAATGCATCATCCAGCGCCATATGCAGCATAAACGATGGATGATGAGCTGGTCGCTGATTGCTCAGTGTAAATAGTGTCCGTTCAGTACTGAACGTCCGCTATGTTATGTCAATGGAGAGGGGCGGGGGAGCGAGGAGTCAAATCTCCTCCAGCCAATCTGCTGTGAGCCAGTAATACTAGCAGCAGCACGGCAGTGAGTATGTGCGGGCATGAGTGTCAGGCATCGTTTGCCCGACATTCGTCCTGTCTAAGTGGGCCTTTAGAAGTAATACTTTGCACACAATATGCCAACAGTGGCCCCTTCAGAACAATGTCAATAACAGTACAGAGATCAGTCCCACTGAACAGTTCCTCTTTAAAGAATTAACAATCCATTCTTATCAAAGCAGCCTATTATAATCACAGGTCTCTAGTAGATAGGCTCATAGTCCAGTCTCAGTCGTCACTGCGAGTGATGGGAGTTTGTTAAATACTCCAAGTGTCTTAACGTGGCTCCTCACTCTGGTCCGTGGTCTGCTAACGGTGCCTCTAATGGTCTGCACATCTGCGGTAGAATTGAGGCCTCACTTAAAGTTGTGTTGCACTTGCACTGACCCGGGTGTAACTCCACCGCATCATTCCTCTCGGGTCTTTTCGCAGTCCAGCTGCCCCTCGAGGTTGGGTCCAGGTTCTCTCCTGCACCACCAGCGACCTCCAGTTCGTCTGTACAGTGCTGATGATGCTTTCCAAGCCGCCTTCTTGCAGCCAAGGTTTCAGGATGACTTTTCTTACTCACTCTCCCCAGCAGCAGCTCCTCTGCAGACTATTGCACGCCTCGTGGCAGCTCCCCCGCAGCACCTTTGCTCATTTAGACAGTCCCTGTTCTTCTCTTCTTGCACAGCTTAAATTGCCTCTTTTTATATCAGGGCATCATTCTACTAGAAAGTTCCCAGTGAGCATGCTCAGAACGTACTCTTTTCTTCATTGTTTTAGGACCTTCTAACATGTGCCTCGCTAAAGCCAATAAAAGTGCAGTACACAGGAGGCAATATCTGGGTGCAGTTTTTCAAACTGGCCAATAGAGGTCACTACAACCCTGAGTTTCCCATCTTCATAGGAACTTAATGCTTTAGGCAAGCCACTGAGGGGTGAGGCAATGTTCTTATTATCTCCTGGCCCCTCTGTTGGTGTACTTGCCCCTCTGCACTATAGAGTACACCTTTTTCTATTAATCACAATAATAAAAACGTAGTAAATGTTACATATATGCAATCAGAATCACACAGTAATAAACAACCAAATTCACATGCAGCGTCCGAGGAGCGGGCCGCAGCCTAAGAGACAGCGGGCGAGAGTTTTAGGCTGCCTGTCAACGGGCATAGCGATATCCCGCAACACGTCCCTGCAGCAAGAGCAGTTGCTGGGGAGCAGAAGACAACTGACGGCGTCTGACAGATAGGTTCACCGCAGAGAATCGTGGCAAATCGCAGCATGCTGCGATTTGAATCCTGCGAGCTGAGAATCGCTATGATTCTCCACTCGTGGATGCCGTGGATGCCGTGGCTGCGCTTTCCATAACAACACTTTGAAAAGCTTCAGACAGCGCGATTCGCAGGCTGTTAAATAGGTTAACCCACTGGTGGTTTACCTTAGTCCTTTTGTCACGGGTGACGCCACCGTTCCGTCCTCCATGGTGAATTCTAAAGAGTTGAGGTTTAAAGGGGAAATGGTTGAATGGGGAATGGTCGGTAAAGCTGTTTACTTGGACACAACTTGAAATATCCAATAACAGTCCAGAACAGCTTACATCCACCAGCAATACACTTGGTGTAGAAAAACACGTGGTGCGACAGGGAGGAAATACGGGAGGGCAGAGTGACTTTCACAGGCCACGTTATCTGTGAATCTCTGTTCTCGGACACCTTTCACCCATCAACTCTCTACCGGTACACACTCATGGAGCAGGAACATACACTTCAGTGCTGCACGGTGGGGACGCAATCCTTGCAGCTTCTTTCTTCTCATTCTTCTTCATTCTCCAGGTAGGGGAGAAGAAAGGGTCCACAAAACACAAGTGCAATCCTCTCAGCTGCTTTCATCTTCTATGCCCACAGACTGAAGGTGTCAGTGGACAGGCAGGCTCCACACTCCACAGCAGCACTGACAGACAACCCCAATCATGGACCTTGCAACCACATATATAAGACAAGGTCACATGCCCTACAAAAGATACATTTCCAGACATACCCCAGACATTAACCCATTCAGTGCTACAGCTATGCAATACACATCAAATTCACTCACATGAAAGACACTGACAACACATAGGCACAAGACATAGATAGACCACTCAGAAACATCCGGAAATGTTGGTACATTGGCTTCTGTACGCTACACATATTAGTAATCATGTATCACACATCTTAAAGGTAGATTCAGACGACCGTATATCGGCTCGGTTATCACGCCGAGCCGATATACGGTGTCCTCATCTGCAGGGGGGGGGGGAGGATGGAAGAGCCAGGAGCAGGAACTGAGCTCCCGCCCCCTCTCCACCTCCCCTTCGCCCCTCTGCACTATTTGCAATGAAAGGAGGCGGGACAGGGGCGGGGCTAAGTGCTGCAAATTAGCCCCGCCCTGCCTCTCCCTATTGCAAATAGTGCAAAGGGGCGGAGAGGAGGCAGAGAGGGGGCGGGAGCTCAGTTCCTGCTCCTGGCTCTTCCATCCTCCCCCCCCTGCAGAGAGAGACGACGTATATCGGCTCGGCGTGAATACCCAGCCGATATACGTTCGTCTGAATCCAGCCTAAAAAAAGGCATGACAGTGATGTAAATAACCACAACACATGAGATATAATTCTGCATACAGGCAGCACTGAACAGAATTCAAGCAGTAATTTTTCAGTGTTGCATTTATCGCCGTCTCTGAAGAACCCGTCTTTATGCACACGTAGAAACTTTTCAAGGTACTTCATAAAGTGCTTACACTCCATTTGCAGTCTGTCTCCTGCCATACAATGTCCTTCTCACATAAGTCTAACAATGTTCTCTAATTTCCCATTGCCTCTTTCTTCTGTACAGTGGATATATAAAATCTACATACCCATTCAAATTGCAGGTGTAGGAGATCACTGTTATTAATGTGTTATAATGGGCTTGCCCAACACCCCTGTGGTTATGGGAAGTTGGTTTCTTCTTAGCTCCTAGGTAATGGGGGCTAGAATATAAGAGAGACCTGCGCCCTCCAGGCAGATCCAGACCGCATGGGAAGTAGGAAGGGAGCTACCCCCAGTTTCCTAAATATTCCCTCCAGATGGCCAAAGACTTGCGGTAACCAAGTAGGTGTTAGATTCAGCCATATCTATATAGCCATATCTAGAAGCTACTTTCAGCTTCTCTCGGCAGACATGACACAATTAGCTCTGCTGCATCATGGCTGCTTCAGTTATAGTTCTCCATACTTGGTGCAGTATATTCCTAGTGCAGCCTGCTTGGGGATTGCTGGAGTCTGAAGCAACTTTGGCTGATCCTCTGGGGGTAAGTATTAGCCCCAGTCTGATTGTTTCAAGTTAGTGTTCTAGATTGGGATTGGTGTGCAGTTCAGGCACTAGTGGAAGGTTAGGTGACCGATGGTCCACAGGGAGATTAGTGGTCCAGTCACATAGATAGGGATTGGTGCGTAGTTCAGGCACTAGTGGAAGGTTAGGTGACCGATGGTTCACAGGGAGATTAGTGGTCCAGTCACATGGATAGGGATTGGTGCGTAGTTCAGGCACTAGTGGAAGGTTTGGTGACCGATGGTCCACAGGGAGATTAGTGGTCCAGTCACATGGATAGGGATTGGTGCGTAGTTCAGGCACTAGTGGAAGGTTAGGTGACCGATGGTCCACAGGGAGATTAGTGGTCCAGTCACATGGATAGGATAGATTAAACTAGAGACTAGTATAGTGTAGTCAGGCTTGTTTCTGGATTCAAATCCCCCGTGGAATCGTAGGACGAGAAGAGCTGCTGCGCTACTTATCATCATTCCTATTGGACCTCTATCAGAACGCTGTTCACACCCTACAGATTCCTGTATCTACAATCAACCACAGAGGGGGGGTCCTCTGCAACGTGATTCTTTTGTCTCTGATGTCTGAGGTATCGTGCAAAAGTGTTATTCCTTTAGGCTGGCCACAGCAAAAACCGCGAGATTTCTGCCGGGAGAACCGCCGCGGAATAAGCCCGGCCGCTCGCTTTTCCGTTGCAGCCGGCGCTCCCGTAGAGGAGAGCGCGGCAGCGATGAAAATAAGCAAAAAAGTAAAAGTAAACAGACATGCTGCATCTTTTGAAACCGTGGCTGCGGCGGCCGCAGCCGCGGTTTCAGCCGGACTTACCGCAGCGGATTGGCCGTCCCGTGTGGACAAATAGTGAAGAGGGGCGGAGAGAAGGCAGAGAGGAGGCGGGAGCACAGTTCCTGGCCCTGGCTCTTCCATCCTCCCCCCCCCCTGCACCCGAGGACAACGTATATCGGCTCGGCGTGAAAACCGAGCCGATATACGTTCGTGTGAATGCACCCTCAGAATGATAGATACCCCCACAAATGATCCCATTTTAAAAACTACACCCCTCAATGTACTCACTGAGGGGGGTCAGGAGAATTTTGACCCCACAGTTTTTTTCAGAAGTTAAAGGGGTTGTCTCATGGCAAGCATCAAAATTTAACATTACCCCATTCCCCCTGTCACCCCCTGGCATAAAATAGCAAATTAAAGCGGTTTTTAAACCGCTTGCTACTCACCGATCAGACGAAATAAGAAGTTTAAAAAATCTTCTCCCTAAGATGGCCGCCGGTCCTTTCCCAGGGATGCACTGTGGTTTTCTCCCATGGTGCACCGCGGGTCTTCTCCCATGGTGCACCATGGGCTCTGTGCGTTCCATTGCCGATTCCAGCCTCCTGATTGGCTGGAATCGGTACACGTGACGGGGCGGAGCTACGATGACGACGCGGTGACCAGCTCTCCGGCACGAGCGGCCCCATTCACCAGGCAGAAGACCGCACAGCGCAAGCGCGTCTAAAAAAGCAAGAAGCCAGCGAAATTAGACGGAGCCATGGAGACGTGGACGCTAGCAACGGAGCAGGTAAGTGAATAACTTCTGTATGGCTCATATTTAATTCACGATGTATATTACAAAGTGCATTAATATGGCCATACAGAAGTGCTTAACCCCACTTGCTTTCGCGAGACAACCCCTTTAATGCAATTTAGAGGAGAAAAAATAAAATTTCATATTTTTGAAAATATGTAATTTTAATGAAAATGAAGATTTGCATCCCAAAATGGATCCCCCTGTTTGTGCTGTATTCAGAAACATACCAGTTGTGGCCCTAATCTTATGTCTGTATGCACAACGGGGCCCAAACCGAAAGGAGTAGCCGGTGGCTTTCAGAACAGACATTTTGCTTGAAGATGATTTAGGCCCCATAGCACACTTTGCAGAGTCATTGAGCGAGCGGCCAAAACGACAGAGGACCCCCACAAATGACCCCATTTTGAAAACTAGACCCCTTAACGCATTCATCTAGGGGTGTACTGCGTATTTTGACACCACAGTATATGAATGAATCTAAGCAAAGCAGAAGGAAAAAATTATGGTTTTCATTTTTTTTGGCAAATGTGTCATTTTAAAATGTTTTTTTTTTGCACAGCACACATACGAATGAGGATTTGCACCCCAAAATGGATCCTCCTGTTTGTCCCATGTTCAGAAACAAACCCATTGTGGCCTCAATCTTATGTCCGTATGCACAACAGGGCCCAAACCGATCGGAGTGTCAAACTTCAAATGTCTTTAAAATTTTACGTGATCGCTATTATCTGTTGAATAATGGCGATCACGTGACTGGAGACCGCTCACCGTGGCCCTCGGCCACTGCTCTAGGCTCTCGACTACCTTTAGTTGCCAAGAGCAAGTAAATTTCCCGAGCCCTCCCCAGCTTTTGCGCTAGCGGGGGGGACATCGACGGAGGCCTTGGCTAAGTAATTTCCCCTCCCCTCATGGATCAGATCCATGACGGGAGGTGAAACTTTAACTTTTTTTTACTTTTATGTAATCGCTGCTATCTATTGGATAGCTGCGATCACATGACCAGGGAATGCGTACTATGGCCCCCCATGAAATCCCTAGGCTCCTGGCTACATTGGGTAGCCAAAACCAAGGATATGTTATATTATCCTGGCAAGCCATGGCTTTTGCGCATGCATCCGCTATCTTGGCGACAGGCACGTGTGCAGAAGCCAGGGTAAGGTCCGCAGATAAATCCGGTGGCCTTAGGGACGTAATTTACTCTCCCTCACGAATATGATCTTTATGTCCTGAATGAGGAGAGTGGGAGGGGTCTAAAGTAACCTTGACTTTGTAACATTTTTTGTGCGAACAACACGTAAACACCTGTCTTAAATTAACTCGGGCGAAGCTGAGTATATCAGCTAATAAATATATGTATATATATATATAAATAAGCCCTCCCTGACTGACTTGCCACTAATTCTCTAACTTCCCAGTGTTGTACAAACATGAAATTTGGCATGACCATTCTTTAGGTCCTATATAGTAAAAGTAATGGGGTTACAATTCGATCATTCAATGCTAATTACAAAGTAAGTGCACCTCTATGTAATGTAACTTCTCGATGTCACACATTTTTTTGGTCCTAAACAGGAAAGTTAAGGGGGTCACTACTTGATTTTTCAATGCTAAGTGCAAAAGTAGGTGCACTCCTATGTAATGTAACTTCTCGGTGTTGTACAAGCGTGAAATTTGGCACAAGAATCTAACTGACCTCTGTGTATATACTGAGGAGAATCTACCTCACCTCTCCTTGTATATACTGAGAGTAATCTTACTGACCTCTATGTGCATATACTGAAAGCCTGTAAAGTACATAAGGAAGTACATGGACTGCAGAATAGACTGTAACCTCCAGTCTGGTGATAAATTTGAATAAAAAGGGATGTTAACTTTAAGGCTAAAATATGTGAAGAAGGGGAGGAGTGGCACATTCTGCAGAGGGACATCAGTACATGCAGTCTGAGGAGAATCTAACGCTCCTCTATGTCTATACATATTTTATTCCTCGGTTCCTCTAAAGTAACCATGACTTCATGAAAATTTTCAGTGTGAACAACAGGTGTTAAACACCAGTAGCAAATTAACTTGGGCGAAGCCGGGTATAACAGCAAGTCTTTTACAAAAGTAACACTGACTACTTTAAGAACGCTCCATAGGTACAAAATAGCATTGAACCTATAAGATTACTTAAATATATACATGTAAGAAATTGGATCTTAAAGGCTATGTAAACTTATGTGCATGAAAAATCGATAAACACACATCCTAATAAGTCTGTGCAGAAAATAATGATGTACTGATCTGTCTTTGCATTGAGTTTTTCTTCTCATGCATTTAGAAAGACTCATGCTTGGCTAGCAGACTCTACTTCATTCAGGCTTATGACTTAAGGGCTTTCCCAGCACTCATTAGCTGGTCTGTCTCATGAATGCACACAAGCTCAACATCCCCTCTCCTCTTTTAGAGGCTGTGTACCATAGCCACACCCACTCAATGCTACATAGCTATTTCTCCATCAATCTCATCCTCTCTCTGAATAGCTGCTGGTTCTGTTCCTCCTCACTGCTCATGTTACGGTACTAGTGGGGTGCTTAGGTACGCACGGCGCGGGGCTCCCTAAACTACACCCACGCCACTGTCCCTTCCTATAGATAGCCCTGATGGTGGACATGTCCAGGCTGCCAACTCTGACCCTACGCTTACTACGGGGGACAGGCAGGGACCGCAGTACCTATGCAAGAGACTACTACCCGCTAGCACCGACCGGAAAGGCAGATGACCAGAACCAACACAAAACAATACAAACAGAACAGAGGCAGCTGCTAAGGCCTGGCTGATAACAGCAAGGCCTAGCAGACAAACTGACAGAAGCAAGATACAAACAGAGGCGGACTGGAAGACCCTGGCTGATAACAGCGAGGTAAATTAGCTAGCAGACTGAGGGATTGGCACAAAGTACCAGGGCCAGATTACCAGCAGGACAGAGTAGCTTGACTACTCAGCAGACACTGAAAAAACTGGAAAAATAAAAGCAAGGACTAGCGGACAAGCTGACAGAAGCAGGATACAAACAAAGGGCACTGAAAACTGAACAATAATCGGCAACTCCCAGGTAGCATGAGCTGGATCTTATAGGAAGGCGGGAGGAGCCGATGGGTAGATAGACCTGTCAATCACCAGCACGATTCTCAGACACACAGCAGGGTAATTAACCTGACTGGAAGGCACAGGAGATATTAACCCTGGCTCGTCTGGACAGAACAAGGTGTGCTGGCAAAATTAACTGAGCTGACAGGCGTAACAGATCACAGCAGAAAATTCATCTAAAGTGAATTACAACCCCTCTGTTATAGTAGCTTTCTCAGCTCTCCTCCACCATTTCCTGGCACTGTATACAGCCCTCTGTAGTAGCTCAGTGGAAAGTCAGTGTGGATAGAACAAGAGTTCTTCAACTCTTGCTCTAGTCACACCTCCTTAGTAAGGCCTCATGTCCACGGGCACGCATGGTTTCCAAATGTTTAATCCCACATTAGTTTCCACCTGTGCCCGCAGCCATGAGGTCAATGACATTTACTCACCTGTCCGGACGCTGCGGGGCTGTCCTCCGTCATGGCTGGATCGTCTTTCTCCCGCCTGGCAGATACGCTCGGGGCTCTAGCGTTGTGCTGCGCAAATGCGCTGTGCTTTTTTTCCCCTTTTTTTAATCTCCTGCGGCACAGCCACAGTGACAGCTGCGGGTGTGCTGCGGATATGACGGCTTCTATTGACTTCATTGGAAGTCGTCCCTACAGGTTCCGTAGAAAAATGGAGCATGCTGCGATTTCTTCCCGTGCGTGCGATCTGCACACCGTGAAAAAAAATCACATCCGCATGCATTAAATCGCCCTGCAGATGCTAATGCATCCCTATGGGCTTCTAGTTCTGCGGATCTGCCTCACAGGAGACATGCGCGGATTTTATAATTAAAATCTGCCCACGAACATCGGGCTTAAAATAAGTTGCTTCTTTTAGGTTTTTTATCTGGTTAGCATCTACTATTACATTGGAGGAACGTCTTCCTGAGCACCCTGTCCTATTTTATCTTTTCTGTAAAGACAGACTTAAAGTGACCTGCTGGTTTGAGGAGGAGAGGGGTATATTACCTGCAGCTGTTCTTCTCTGCTCCCCCTCCCATCAGCCAATTCCTGGTCCCATTTTCAGCATTCCAAGATGTCCAACACAAACTTCAGACTACTCAATTCCCACAGTGCATTGATAGCATTAGACTACAATACACTATACCTGCTCTCTGATTGGCCAAAGCAGCTCACGTGATCAGCACTGGCTAATCAGTGCGTAGTGTAATTAGAGATTGCTGCTTCTATCTTGGACAGCCAAAAACAACTGCTGGTAATATGTAATATACCCTCTGACCCCTCCTGTCGCAAGACAGAATTTTATTCCAAAAGCAGAGAATTGCTTCAGTTATCCTCTAAGTGAAATGCGCAGAAGTTCAGATTGTGACTTCTCTGTGGGTAGATGCACTCAGATGTCCTGCCTGCCACTGTGGTGACGAATTATAATGTATTCATTTAGGATGTGAAGAAAAAACATTTAGATTGACTTATTTTATCCATTTAGACTTTAACCAAGAGCTTTATACAACATTGTAAAGCAAAGCAGACAGAAGGGTCATGAGACAGGGATTACTTACCAGATGGGGCTCCCTTAGTTACTTCTACTAGTTCCCATTCAGTAAAATGCTTGATGCAAAACCTACTATCAATCTGATACAACAGGGCAGGACAGAGGTAAGCAAACTGGTCCGGGGAAATTGGAGAGTTGATATTTAGCCCATAATAACTGAGGAGCTGAGAAACATTTAAACACTGGAAGAAAAAGAAAAAACACATCTAAGAAAAATATACAACCAATGTGGTGAGTATTGAATGCTCTACTTCAGATGGTATAAGGCCAATACAATACCGGTCTGTATTGTATGTCTGCTGTTTACTTGTACAAACAAAGGAAAGAGTAAGGAGGGAGAATGGAAGATGGAAGAGGGAGGAAAGAGGAGGGAGGAGGAGGAGGAGAAGGGAGGAAAGAAGAGGGATGGGGAACGGAAGGAGAGAAGAGTAGGAAGAATATAGGAGGGGGAAGAAGGAAGGAAGGAGGATAGAGGAGAGAAGGGGGGAGAAGGGAGGTAAGAAGAGGGATGCGGAGGAGAGAAAAGTAGGAAGGATGTAGGAGGAGGAAGAAGGAAGGAAGGTGAAGAAAGGAAAGAAGGGGGGGAGAAGGGAGATACGAAGAGGGATGGGAGAGAAAAGTTGGAAGGATGGAGGAGGGTGGAGAAGGGAAGAGGGGGGAAGAAGAAGGAGAGAGAGAGGCAGGAGGAGGAGATAGGGGGAGGAGGAGGGAGAAGAAAGGAGAAGGAGGGAGGGATGAGGAGGAAAGACTAGGTAGGATGGAGGAAGGGGGAGAAGGTAGGTGGGAGGAAGAAGGAGGAGAGAGAGAGGCTGAGAAGGAGAAAGGGGGAGGAGGCGGGGAAGGAAGGAGCAGTAGGCAGGGAGAAAGGAGGAGAAGGAGGGTGGGATGAGGAGGGAAGAATAGGTAGGATGGAGGAGGGGGATAAAGGAGGAAGGAGGGGGTACTAGTGCATCTTGTTTCTACCAGAAGTGTGGGTGGAGACATGGGTATGCAGTGGTGGAGTTGTAGTGATGCCAGCTGAAGAGTAAGACTGTGGATGACACCGATTGTGGGACGTGGAAAAGGAGAGCGTGGACCCGGGTTCTGTGTCGGCGATGGATGGAATGATTGCGGGCCCTCCTTCAGCATTGGCATTGGACGACAGGAGATATTGCAGCGTAGATGGGTGGGTGCTGGTGTGAGAGGGTGAGATAGCCTCCAATATGTGTACATTGTTCTTGTTACTGTATATAGTCCTCTGTTGTGTGTTTTATTATTCGTCCACAATACGTCGCTGGATGTCGCTGAGGAAGTGAGTAACCGCCCTCTGCGGTACCGCACACGTTTTTCTGGAGGGGCCCCTCATCCGTCTGGACTCATTGGCTGATCATACAGCAGACCGGACCAGTAAGAAAACTACGTGCATGCAAGACACCGTATTTTGGCGCCAAGTTACTCGTGACTGTGTTTTGACCTGTAGTTAGACTAGATAGGTTTATGTACCATGTCAGGCCACACTTCAGCGTGATCGGTGTAGTGGCTGGCATTCCACATTTTAGCGGGATCGGCATAGTGGCGCCACCGCCTCAAGCCATCCATCGATGTGACAGCGGGCCCGGAGATAGGAGAGCTAGGGGGAAGACTTACAGTGCCCAAGATTGGAGGTGTCATATGAGCAGGGAAAGCAGTACAACACACAGGGGGTGGTGGGACAGAATGGGGACACAACATTAGAATACATAAACTGTATATAATGGAGACCCCTCATACACTGTTATGTGCAATAGTACAATAGTGTCGACATCTGTTCTGTAGAGAACACTGCAGACACATCTAGATGGAGCGCCCCCTACTGTTATACAGACAGGTGAGGACAGATTTCTCAGTCCTGTCTTCACTGAGCTGCATAACAGAAAAGGTTTTATTTTAATAAAAATGTACATAATAAGCTTATAAAACTTACTGAAAAAAATGCTTAGAATTGCCTGTTCTGTATTAAAAAGAAAAGTGCTGGTACTCTTTAAGTAAATGAAAATGCTTTGGTAGCTACAAAATTGGTGAACTGCCATTTTGGAAGCAGAGAGACATGGCACAGAAAATGTTTCCTATGTCATGCCCCTAACCCCAACCCTTATCCTGGCCAACCTCAAAGACCAACCCTAGTTATGACCTAAAGACAATCCTGCGTTCTTGCTCAGTACGTAAATCTAATGCTATACCTAAAATATTCCACATAGTAGTACTCAAAACTGACTGCCCCGTACTATGTGAAGATGCAGAAGAAACCATGAGGAACCGTAATCCATACTGAGGCCACATAGTAACTACATAGTTTTACCATCTTGTATCTCTTCCTCACAAGACAACTATCTTCCAAATAGTCTCTCAATACAGTGGATGTAAGCGACAGTCAGGTAGAAACATGGCCAACAAACAACTGGGTTGTGCGTGACAATTCCTTGACTAGCCGCTAGTCAGGTCATATCAGCTCCTTTAAAAACAGTCGCTAGTTGATTAACTGTAATCCGGTGTAAACTGGTAATCGTCTTTCAACCACCAGCCACCAGCTTTGCAGGGGGGGGGGGGGGGCACCTGCTCGGAGGGCATCTCCCACTGAACACTGATTGGCTCCCGAAAGTACAAAAATACATGTGAGTGATCCTTGACTGAACAGTCCCGGCCAGGCTTCGAAAGCACATACGCTGCTACGTCTCTCGGTACTCTTCAGTAGCCTCAGTGTTGTGGCCTCCCGCAGCAGCAAGTGTTCACTGGCAGAGTCCACGCACATAATTATGTGTGTTCAACCAATAAGCATGCATTGAGGAGGGGGCAAAATTCAAATACGAGCCCTAACGAGTCAATGATTGATATTGTGGCCCATGTAAATAGTCCTAACAATTCATTCTGCGAACACAAATACAACTGTGTAAATGCCACTATACAGATGCTAGCTGTCTGACAGCCTTAGTTGAACTAATGAAGAAGGTTAGAACAATGCATTTGTATTTAATAGGCACTTTTTGAGATGCCCACCAATCTGCCAAGCAAGGAACCGTAAACTAAAACAGCCCCCCCACCCAACACAATATTGTGTTCTCTAAAATTCTGGCCGGCTTGTCACTATGGTCTCATGTAACCAACAAAGTTTCTGTCATGGTGGCGCAACCCATAAAATAGTGGCCCTGCATATATGGGCAGTGTTTACAACCTTTCAGTAGTGCCATCAGTCTTAATCACATATATATTTAAACTAGCTGATATACCCGGCTTCGCCCGAGTTAATTTGGTACTGGTGTTTATCTGTTGTTCACACGGAAAATCTTATGAAGTGGTGGTTACTTTAGAGATACCAAAAAAACATATGTTCACCATTTTGCATAGTTCTCTGCGTTACCCAGGAAACACCACGGGAGGTAACCATGCGACGTTTCCTTTGTATAAAGTGACATCAGAAAGTGAGAGAATTAGATTCCATATGTAAAATTTGGACACTAATTCTTTTGCACTTAGAATTGAATAATCAAGTTGGGACCCATTAACTTTTCCTATTTATGACAATCAATGGCCATGCCAAATTTCAAGTTTCTATGACATTGGTAAGTGAGAGAATTAGATTTCGTACGTAAAATGTGGACGCTAAGTCTTTTGCGATTTAGAATTAAACAATCGAGGTGGGACCCATTAACTTTTCCTATGTATGACACAATCAATGCCCGTTCCAAATTTCATGTTTCTATGACACCAAGAAGTGAGAGAATTAGATTCCGTACGTAAAATTTGGACGCTAATTCTTTTGCGCATAGAATTGAATAATCGAGTTGGGATCCATTAGCTTTTCCTATTTATGACATAATCAATGTTCGTGCTAAATTTCACGTTTCTATGACACCGGAAAGTGAGAAAAATACATTCCGTACGTAAAATTTGGACGCTAATTCTTTTGTGCATAGAATTTAATAATCGAGTTGGGACCCATTAGCTTTTCCTATTTTTGACATAATCAATGCTCGTGCCAAATTTCACGTTTCTATGACACCGGAAAGTGAGAAAATTACATTCCGTACGTAAAATTTGGACGCTAATTCTTTTGCGCTAGAATTTAATAATCGAGTTGGGACCCATTAGCTTTTCCTATTTATGACATAATCAATGCTCGTGCCAAATATCACGTTTCTATGACACCGGAAAGTGAGAAAATTACATTCCGTACGTAAAATTTGGACGCTAATTCTTTTGCACATAGAATTGAACAATCGAGTTGGGACCCATTAGGTTTTCCTATTTATGACATAATCAATGCTCCTGCCAAATTTCGAGTTTCTATGACACCGGGAAGTGAGAGAATTAGATTCCATACGTAAAATATGGACGCTAATTCTTTTGCGCATAGAATTGAATAATCGAGTTTGGACCCATTAACTTTTCCTATTTATGACATATTCAATGCCCGTGCCAAATTTTAAGTTTCTATGACATTGGGAAGTGAGAGATTTAGATTCTGTACGTAAAATTTCGACGCTAATTCTTTTGCGCTAGAATTGAATAATCGAGTTGGGATCCAATTACTTTTCTTGTTTTGAAGATAATCTATGCTGGTGCAAAAATTCATATTTCTACGACATCGGGAAGTTGGAGAACTTTTGGCGAGTCAGTCAGTCAGTCAGTGAGTCGGTCAGTCAGTGAGTCAGTGAGGGCTTTCAGCTTTATATATATAAACTAGCTGATATACCCGGCTTCGCCCGAGTTAATTTGGTACTGGTGTTTATCTGGTGTTCACACGGAAATCTTATGAAGTCGTGGTTACTTTAGAGATACCGGAAAAACATACGTTCACCATTTTGCATAGTTCTCTGTGTTACCCAGAAAACACCACGGGAGGTAACCATGCGACGTTTCCTTTATATAAAATGACATCAGGAAGTGAGAGAATTAGATTTCATACGTAAAATGTGGACGCTAATTTTTTTGTGCTTAGAATTGAACAATCGAGGTGGGACCCATTAGCTTTTCCTATTTATGACATAATCAATGCTCGGGCCAAATTTCATGTTTCTATGACACCGGAAAGTGAGAAAATTACATTCCGTACGTAAAATTTGGACGCTAATTCTTTTGCGCTAGAATTGAATATTCGAGTTGGGACCCATTAACTTTTCCTATTTATGACATAATCAATGCTCGTGCCAAATTTCACGTTTCTATGAGACCGGAAAGTGAGAAAATTACATTCCGTACGTAAAATTTGGACGCTGATTCTTTTGCGCATAGAATTGAATAATCGAGTTGGGACCCATTAGCTTTTCCTATTTATGACATAATCAATGCTCGTGCCAAATTTCACGTTTGTATGACACCGGAAAGTGAGAAAATTACATTCCGTACGTAAAATTTGGACGCTAATTCTTTTGCGCATAGAATTGAATAATTGAGTTGGGACCCATTAGCTTTTTCTATTTATGACATAATGCTCGTGCCAAATTTCACGTTTCTATGACACCGGAAAGTGAGAAAAATACATTCCGTACGTAAAAATTGGACGCTAATTCTTTTGCGCATAGAATTGAATAATCGAGTTGGAACCCATTAGCGTTTTCTATTTATGACATATTCAATGCCCGTGCCAAATTTCACGTTTCTATGACACTGGAAAGTGAAAGAATTAGATTCCGTACGTAAAATTTGGACGATAATTCTTTTGCGCATAGAATTGAATAATCAAGTTGGGACCTATTAACTTTTTCTATTTATGACATATTCAATGCCCGTGCCAAGTTTTAAGTTTCTATGACATTGGGAAGTGAGAGATTTAGATTATGTACGTTAAATTTCGACGCCAATTATTTTGCGCTAGAATTGAATAATCGAGTTGGGACCCAATTACTTTTCCTATTTTGGAGATAATCTATGCTCGTGCCAAAATTCATGTTTCTACGATATCGGGAAGTTGGAGAACTTTTGGCGAGTCAGTCAGTCAGTCAGTCAGTCAATGAGGGCTTTCAGCTTTATATATATAGATTCTTTATTTGTAAAGTTTTTGGGTAACAATTACAATCTAAAGCAAAATGTGTGTAAAAATCATACAAGTAAGGCAGGGCTCACACGGGCATATGATTACCACATATTACTCCTGCACTATAAACTGTGTGATATGCGCTAATTCACAGGCAATTAAAGAGCAAAGGGGGAACTCAGCATGTTCTATTATGTGATGTATTATGGGAGAGATCATTGTTCTCCATGGGTGCTTAATAGCCAATAACGGGGAGCTGTCATGTCCACAGCCTCCACGGCTTTAATCCACAGGGCTGGCGTGCTTTTATGGCCCTGGGGATTAAAGCCCTTCAAGCCGGGACATAAAAAGACTATGGGCCAGTCACTAAGGGGTTAAAGTTTGCGAGCAAAAGCCCTATCCATAGGATAGCGCTAACTTGCTTATCGGTGGTGGTCTCAATGCTGAGACCCCAATCAGTTTTGAGATCGGGGTCCTGTATCCCCCGTACTCCACTGCGGGGTCACTGCACCCCTTGCAGTGTGGAGGAGACTGAATGAAGGGCTGGTCGCGCACCTAATTGGCTATTTCTGTCCATTTCTGGAGATTGTTGGAGGTCTCAGCAGTGAGACCCCCACTGATCAGCAAGTTATCTACTCTACTGTGGATAGTAATGTACAGGAAACAAAATAAAGTAACTGCGCTCATAAGAGTTGATGGAGGAGATGGAAATTCATGATTAACATAAAGAAAGAGGGGGTGTAAATACCGGAATGGAAGATACCCCCCTTTTTAATGGAGCCCAATGAGTCAAGAAGGAATCGCTGTATAATAATGTGATTCTTTAATCCAAAGGTCGGTACAGGTATTTACACCCCCTCCTTCTTTATTACTGTAAGTCATGTGCTTTTGCATCTCTTATGAGCGCAGTTACTTTGTTTTATTTCTTGTATATTCCTTTTACACTGAATCTCTTATTGATTTTTGGGTCCTCTGCTGCTCTCCATCCCTACTGAATGCCCTACGAGGCATAAGACGTTATTGGTCATCCTACTGCACACCAGGACTACGGGTGCTAGTGGGCAGGTTCTTTGTTGGCGCCTCCTCTGCTGGTGCCATGTAAGTCTACCCTTTGCTTGATATATACTTGATCTTTTGGCACACCTCTGAGGAGCTGTCCTGCTCAAATTTGATATACTCCTGTGCATAGGGAATAACTGGCAATGTTGGCACAACCCCTATTAGCCATTAGAAAAGCTATTGTTCTCTTATCTTAACGCCACAAACCTTTGGAAAGTAATTGCAAGGATAAACAAATAATGGCACAAAGAGTTATCATGAAGCATTACAAGTCATGTTAAACTTTGCTGCATCCGTGCATTAGGAAAAGAGAAGCGCAACTGCATTATAGGCAAACAACTGATAAATATCTTCCAGAGTCTTACATCTAATAAGACAAAACGGACAATCATTTGAGGTAGTTTCATACATTCTAACTGGTGTCAATGTAGAATCTTAAAGAAAAGTGTCCTCACCGTACCTCATCGTGTTCGTGCACTTCCTCGTCATGTTGACTGTGACTCTTCTGAAAGCCTACGTGGATTTTTATACTCATCTGATCATTAGGAGCCTCTCTTTTATCTCTCTGAGGATTTACAGGTCCTTGCCTGGGCTCATCAGGTTCACCATCGCCCACATTCCCAGACGGAAGAGATGCCGCTAAGGTCCGGTTGTATTCACGCTTGTTTTCATCTTGAGCGTCTTCGAAATCAAACTGCGAGTCTCCAATAACGTTCCCTGCTTTTGTTCCTCTCTGTCTCTTTTTAGGCTTGTAAAGTTTCTTTTCTGCTTGCTCCTGAGTTGTATTTGTAGCGGTCAATAGTTCATTTGTTTGCTTGCCGAATGATACATGTCTGCCGGCAGCACTGTGATTATGGTGGCTATTGTTGTAGGAATGGTATGTACTATTATGATGATGCAAGGGATTTTCCTGGCTGGTTTTATGCTCTTTGGGTCCGGACACTTTTTTCTTCTTCCTACACTTATTAAACTCTTTTGTGGAAACAGTTTTTGATGCATTTTTCCCATTTGTGTGGGGACGGGGTTCTATATGATCATGTACATGCTTTCCTTCCTGAACATCTAAAACATCCAAATGTGAAACAGGATCATGGCCAATTTCCTCATGACCTATTTCAACCACTTTTACCTCACCGAGACCCAAACTGGATAGAAGTCTCACCAGCCCATAATAGGATAATCTCCCATTCTCCCCGTAGCGGTGGAACAATTTTTGGATGTAATATTTTTGTTCATGCTCGGCTTCAGGCAATGAAGACTTGCTTGTGGACACTTCTGAAGCTTCATTCTGAAGATATGGCTCTTGTGACATCTGGTAATCATTGTGAGCATGGCTCTGTTCCGATTTGTGGCCATGGACATAGCTGTCGCGATGGCTGAAGTCATTAAAGATAAAAGCCAAGAAACAAATGAGGCTAAATTGTGTGTTTAAGCAAAGCGTCATCTCCGTTCTGCCTGAAAGATAAAGCAAAACACAAAGAAGAGGGCAATACTTCAGGAAGTTGGTGCTGCAGTCTGTAAAACATCACATTTGCAACTCCAGTAGCATTGCAGTGAAAACGGCAGTAAGGCTCCATTCACATCTCCACGTTGGCACGAAGTCACAGACCAAATAAGGAAGCACTATGTCACCGGATGGTATGACGGATACCTAACGGACCCCAGTAGGAAAGGAAGTATTTTGCAATATGCAGCGGAATCTGCCACTGCAGGAATTTGCACCAGAATCCACATATCTAACTCCTGGTTTTGATGTCAGCTGCCAGCAGAATTCTTTCATCCTCAATTTTGCATCTAAATCTGCACATTGGACCTGTGGATCTTGGTGTAGAATTTTTGCTGAGGAATAATCCACCTGTGTGAAAGGTCTCTTATAGCCATATGGGGTCATTGGTTGCCGTTTATGTCTGCGTGTCATCATTTCCATTGTTCTGTTCCTGTGACAGTGGAACAAGAGAAACAAATAGTGCAAATGTGAACAGAGCCTTAGGGCCCTCTTATATAGAACGAATCATTCAGATTATCGCTGGATCACGGGAATCTGATCATTTATAGTTCAGTGTAACGGAGTGACAAATGGGGATTCGTTCGCTTATCGTTTATCATTTGGTTTAGGGCTCCCACCCACTGTCGATATTTTCTCCACTGCGATTCTAAAGTTAAAGTCTTGCATCGCAGTGCGAAAAAAAAAAAATCAGCATGACGCCGGGATATCACCAGTCTTTTCAATGGCGCCAGTGGCAGCAGCGCTAGCCCCATTGAAAAGAGATGGAGAATGCCGGGGACCTCTGCCACAGCTGTCACAGCTGTGGCAGAAGTCCCTGGCATACTGTTCCATTGCTTTCAATGGGATCGGCACTGCTGCCAATCCCATTGAAAGCACTGCTTTGACCTGCCCCGTGGAATGATTATCGGGGAAGGGCTTGAAATATAAGCCCTTCCCCGATAATCTGCCAAAAGTGTGAAAAAAAAAATGTAAAAAATTATACTCACCTCTCCTGCTCTCAGCCGCGTCCTCCCGCTGGCTCCCCGGCACTGCTATGAAGCTCTATCAGCAGGCGGGGATTTAAAAATCCCCACCTCCTGAAAGGGCTGTGCAGATTGGCTGAGGTTTCAGCCAATAGCAGCTACTGCTTAGCTATTGGCTGAGCGCTCAGCCAATCACACATAGCCCTTAGCTATTCATTCATAGCTATATCTTAGCCCCATTGAAAGCAATAGAATAGAATGCCGCGGACTTCTGTCACAGCTGTGGCAGAGGATTCCTTGGTCCCCGCGGGGATGAAGGAAACTCCTGCCACAGCTGTCACAGCTGTGGCAGAAGTCCGCGGCATTCTCCCTATGCTTTCAATGGGGCTAGCGATGCTGTCGCTAGCCCCATTGAAACCATTTGCGATATGCCGGTTCTATACCGGCCTCTTTCTTGCACTGTGATGCGAGCTTTTTCTCGTGCTCTCGCAGCGCAAGAAAGAAAATATCGCCAGTGGGTGGGAGCCCTTAGGCAGACATAAAAATTAAATGACTATCAGCCCATGTGAACAGGCAGTTGTTCATGTATGCATGACTGCCTGTTTACTATGGATGGAGGGGGGCAGCTGGAGCGATCCCCGGCCACTCCGCTGCCATTCATTAGCAATCAGCGCTACTATGTGGAAGCACCGGAGGGATTATCTGTGGGACGACTGTTGGGCGTTTCTGTGCCTGACAGTTCTCCTGTGTAACAGGGCCTTAGAAACCAAGAAGAAACCGTGTTAGTACATAACAATGCCATTTATACAGTGTCTCAGGTATTCCAATGACTACAGAGGAAAAAGGGAAATAAATATTTAGAATACCACAAATCATGGAACTCCAGACATTACAATAGATGCAGTTTAGGTTCTCGTCATTCTCGCTTATGTTTTCCTATTACCAAATCCAGTCAGCCATAACATGTCCGTCAGATTTTCACAGGAAACAGATTTTAACCTTCGGGTGAACAAAGCCTTACTTACACATTCTATGCTACAAATGAGTGTTAGAAAGACCTTCCATCAGTGGTAATAAGGCTACTTGCACTCCAGCAGTTTAAAAGTTGGACCTGAGAATCTCAGACTCAGTTTGCATTGGATAGCGCTCTGACACCCGGTCCGTGTGCCGACCGATGCGTTGAAGACCACACGTTGACGTACTAGAGTTTTACCTTCCTTCACACAATGTTTGGCTAATATACATAAAAAGGCATTTCTGTTGTCTCTTCTTTATGCACAACCATTCAACCAATCTGCACCAAATTTACCACAATTAGGCAATTCCGAAGGTTTTAGACTGGGTTTCAGCTCCCAAGAGCCTACCGTTCTCAACATATTCACAAAAAATAGGACAATCTGAATACAACTGTAACGGCCAAATGACCAGACGAATCAGCACCAAATTTGCCACATATGTAAAACAGGCATTTTGGAAGGTTTGATACTGGGTTTCAGCTCTCTAGGACCTAATGTTCTTGACATTGTCACAAAAAATCTGAATACAAATATTAAAGCGGTTGTCTGATTACTGCTCAACCCCGCTTCAATAGGAGCCCCTGCATTAACGTAAGTAAGTGAACTATAGTTAACCTTTCACAGCCAATGAGAGGCTGCAGCGTCACATCCCTGAACAATCAGGATGTGAGCACCAATGCCAGAAGAATGAGCGTTGACACTCTAGCTTCTCATTGGCTGCAGTGGTCCCTTGATTTTCTTCTGTGACACCATCTGTTACCGCACTCAGCGGGACCACAGTGGTGCTGCAGCACTGGAGGTAGAAGCACAGTTCCTTTTATTATTTTAATACAGTGGGTCCTACTCAAGTGGAGTTGACCAGCCACCAAAGAACCCCATAATTAAAGGGCAAGACATCCAATTTCTGCCCATACTAACCCAGGCGGTTTTCTTTACTCGCGGTGAACAGACTGCGCTGTATTATGTTTGTATGTTGGCTTCATATCAGCAGTAAGCAATGTTTCAACCACACAAACAAACAGTTACATGAAGTAGACCCGTGCGGCGCCGGATAATTCTGCTAGTAAATAATAACAAATAAATGCATTTTAAGGAACAAAATGCAGCATCCGCAGTCCTCCAAACTCTCTGCATCAGCAGGAAATCCAGCTTTATTTGCTACAGTAGGTCATGTTTAATTTCATCTCCTTGGGTAAACCATAAGACAGAACTGTTCCAAAATCCTAAACCTTAACCTCACATCAGTAAAGTACAAGTGCAACTGTGAAATTACTTTTAAATCTTGTATAATAAAAGGTTTGTTGCCTTAAGTCTACATAAACAAAAGAAATGGTCATATAAGGATTTGTTACATCTGCACTGTCAGATGTACTTAAGGCAAAAACTCAATTATTAAAAAAAAGCTGGAAAAAGCTATAAAACCTCTAAATCCCCCTCTGCTAACCTCATTCACCAAGAAAAGCAACTAACAAAACCACAATGTGAATAAAGGTGGAAAACAAAAAGAAAGAACAAAACAGATTTCCACCAACTTGCAGACTCAACATGTCACAACAGCTGCCACTTCCCAAAATAGTGGACATACCTATAGTAGTAATGGCTACTTATCCTCCGTCTTCAGGATTCACTGCTTTATAACAAACACTCTTCCAAGTTCCAGGAGACGTTTTATACCGCTGCCATGTTGGAGGAAGGCCGTGTAGATACATTGTCAAGAAGAGCTGCGCACAATGAAAGCATTAATGTCTCACAAACGGTTGATTATCTGGAAGGTTTCATGTGATGTACAGATACGTAGAGGGCGTCCTTACAGCCACGGGGGCAGATAATGCTAACATTGTGTACACCGAACTCACAGATATTCCTTATTATTTCCTAGTAAGTTGCGGTATCATGGAGGTCGGCGCACACGTATCACATCTCATTCAGCAAACACCGTGCACTGCAACAAAGTAGCATTTTGGGATGCTGTGAGTTCGGCTGTTGTTGCTCGCAGTAAGAGTTTGGCGGCGTTCACACTGGCGGTTTTTACTTTCTCGATATTTTGATGGCTGAGAATTGTGTAATCTGCAACACTGTACCTCCTGTCAAAAAATACCGGAATCTCTGGCAGGGATTCCCATTATAAATGAGCAGGATCCCTAAAGATCACAACTACCCGCTTAAAAGTGCAAAATACGGAGTACAAATACATGTCATGTGGGGTGGAGGAGTTTGTTTGCTTCTCTGCAAAGACAAATTGGCTAGCTACTCTGCTAGCAGTTGTTCCAGTTTTGGGGTCTAAGCTCCGCCCCCTGCCAGTGGCACAGCAGAGAGAGACTTAGAGAAGTGCTGTGAGCTCCAAGATGAGGCTCCACCTCCTCAGTGACATGTGTGTCACTGCCCGGAAGATTTGCCATTTTTACTCTCTCTAATGTAGGGACTAAGCCCAGCCTCCTCTCAGGTCCAAAAGTTTTTAGCCACCGTAAGGACAATATAAAAAGGTGTGTGCTGCACCACGGGTAGTGGATGCAGCATATGGAGGGGACACAGTAAGAGTCCCTGTAAAGGCCACTGTGGAAAGCAGCTGTACCCCCATACTTGAGAGCAGCCAGGAGGCTGGTGGCAGCAGGGCTGAAAGCGGTGCAAGCTATGATAGTGACTGTGTCCCATGCTGGGGAGAGGTGAGTGTCACAGTAAGTGGGGCGAGGGCGAGGAAGGAAAGGCTCTTAGATTGTGGAGTGACTGGTACCTAACTTTCCAGACTGCTGAAAAGTGACCATGAGCCACAGCCACAACTCTACAGCAATCTGCCTGGCCATGCACTAATTAACAATTTGTCCCTCCCTGGACAAGAGGAGAGAGGGGAAGGAACGATACCTATCGATCCCGCCTCTGGTCCTCAGACACTCTGCAGTATTGCAAGCTGGCAGTTGTTAGAATACAGGCTGATTTGTACCCAGCTTTCCCAGCGTTCTTCACGCATGCGAAGCGGAAGCTCAAATCATCCACCTGATCCGTTCTAACGCACTCCAGAGCTCTACAGTATGCATACAGCTGCCACCACCAATTTCGTTACGGTAAATTGGAACCTGATTTATGAATACAATCTTCGGAGAATCTGGTTTCCTGTTAACACGGACGAGGTGCACTGATTAATTTAACATTTAATTCTCAAAGAAAAGAGCAGTGCTTATTTACAGAAAAATACAAAAAATGATGTTACAAGATAAATGGCAAGAGACTTACATATGATATCGCAGACAGTAAAATAACAGGGATTAAAGCAAGAGTGTTACCATTCTGCGGACCAGACCTCACGTATACTGACCTCCAAGTGACCTCCGTCCGTGTGCAATTTTTAAGCTCTCGCTGGGGTAACTCCCATTTAGTTCCTTCCAGCCCCCGTGGGGGATGGCTTATCTTGGGACACATAATTCCCTGAAATACATATTTCCTTCATAACTCCGTGTGGGTGTGACCCACCATGAAAATATGACAACAATCTTTCCTGTTGTGATTTCACGTGTGTTTTGAGTCCACACATGAGTAGTTTTGGACGCATCTGGTCCGAGATATGCAATTCTCGGTTCCTGAGCGTCGTGCAAATATGGGAGTCCCTGTATCTTATTTGCGGGGATGCCACATTCCACAAAGTATCCTCGCCAGCCGGCTGTGACATACAGATCTTTCACAGTTTTTAAATTACATTTTTCTTTATCTTAAGGGCGCGTTCTTTTGTTAACTTTGCCTCCAGAAGTTATCAGGTCAGTTACGACCATTTGGACCAGTAAGGGAGGGAAAGAGCTACTGGGGGGTGAAGCCTGTTTCCTCTCCTTATCTCCTAATATAAACATTTGCTGGCTCTGGCTCCAGAGGGGCTGGGGGAGACCCCCTGGGGGAGAAGTGTAACAGCCATTCCTGAAGTCTACTTCAAAGGTATTTCAGCACTCAGCTTTCCTATATGCGGAAAGACCATTAACTCTTCTCTCTACAAACTATACAAAATGACTGACAGACTACAACTTCCACATCACAATGCATATCTATTAATCTCATATCTTTATCTATCACTCTGTTATCTATCTACCCTTCCAATATCTATCTATTAAGGGAAAGGATGCCAGCTCAGCTTTTCTAGTGTCCTGAACGTCAGCTGATTGAGACTGGACAGTTGGGGGGGGGGCACTTTATTCATCTCTTTTTACTACAGTGAGGGCTCAAGTGTCTGGAGGCCCAGAGGGAGAGGAAAATGGAGATGATTGCAACACCCCAGAGGGGTGACCCTGGGCACCTGGCTAACGTGAAGAGCTGGGAGGGTGAAGTGCTGACGTGTCACGGTGGCACTTACCATGCTCTGGTCCCGGAAGGATGACATGCTGACAAGGCCAGTGTAGATTGCCGGCCAAGCTTCGAGACTCCTGTGGCTGGGAGTGCCAATAAAGGGGATGAGAGGGCTTGTAGTCAATATCACTTGTGACGCCACCATTCCCCCACACAGCTATCTTATGCAGCAGAGTAATAAACACGGACACGTGTGCAGTACCTCGGGTCCTTAGGAACGGTTAAGGCCCGGTATAACTTTTACTTGCAATAAACTTGAACAACAAGTATTACAGGTACAATTCACTTAAAGTACTGACAGGCTATAGCTCAGAGGTAGGGAGGATACACTGGCACAATACGGCCCCATAGTCCACGTTATCTATATGTCACCAGTCCTGGAATTGGGAGCACTCCGAAGGAGGAAAAGGGTAGGGGTCACTCCACATACACTCTGGCAGACAAATTACTCAAGAAGACAGCTTAGCCTAGATGCACCCCGGACAGCATCTGCGTGGGTGTCACAATTAAGTACCTCTGTGTGGTGACCCTAAAAGCGGATGCCCGCACAGGAAAAACATCTGTGCTATGAATAGATACCTGTTTTAGTAAACTGGGGTTGCTCTTTCTCTCTGTTGCTGGGACTAACTCCTCTCACATCCACTCTCCAAGCGCTACGGGAAGTTGCTCTTCTTTCTCCATCTTCACCTACATGGAAGCTAAAGTTGCTTCCATGCGGCTCCGTGTTAGCACTCTCAGGTAGACAAGATGGATCTCTCTCTCCTTTTCCTGCTCTCAAACACTCTCATTTATACCTTCACTTGTACCACATGACACAAGAGAATAGATACATTCAGCACACAGAGCTGACAGGCAATGATTTTATGAACGTTAACCCTTCAGATGCCGCAGCTGTGCAACATAAATACAGAAAATGACAAGACAGCTCTGCACAGTGCATCCACATGAGACAATACATGTATGACAATTATGGAGGGGACCAGGATGTTGTTCTGGGACACTACAGGATGACACACCATGTGAAAGGAGAGGGAGGCTCCTTTTTTACATGGGACTCTGTCACAGAAGTTCATGACCATGACATACACTGTGTCAAAGACCAATCTTCAGGACATGTGAGACCGGTCTCCAATGGTTTAGTGTACACACTATGATGAATCACTGTGCAGACACGTGGACTGTACTTTCTCAAAGGGACTGTAGTATAGCGGACATGTTGATGCACAGTTTATGTTTAACCGGGTAGGAGGGAGTTGAGTATTAGTAAATGATATGATATGTAAAATACTTTGTAACAGGGTGACAAGGCACTTTTTGTTAGTGTTACATGCCGATAAGAATGTATGTTAGATGAGTGGGATGATCTGCATTCCATGTGATCGCTGAGATATACTTCTGCGTCTATGGTGAACGCCATATTCTGCCTTGGATCTCCGAAAGTACAATATGTGGAGAACAATGATGGTTAGTTACCAGTAAGGTCCAATCCACAAAATGCCTTATGGATCCAATAAAGATATATGTAAATGCGACTTGCTGTTATAACCATACCGTTTAAGTAACATACACCCTGCAATGGAGTGAGGCAAAGTCACAAGTCCCATTAGTAAAGTTTACCTGTTCCCAAAAAAATACTGCCTCTATCTGTTAGCTGCTGTGTTACCTTGTAACCTGCAACTCGGGGCCATACTGACCAGTGCTGGAGGCTGTAGCACATTACACAGGAATCGGAATGGATTCCCACATTGACTTATAGATAAAAGGATACTAGAGGGGGAGTCTTGCACTTTTTAAGGTGTGGTGATGATGACTTTGTAATGAGTACAAGAATGTCCAACAGATCAGCACTATTCTTTCAAGTGTAATAGAAGCAATCAGAGAGTGTGGTCCTTCTGCAGCAAAACAAAAACTCATGGTGGGGTCGCTTATATGTTCATGGGTACGGTCAATTACATGTTCATGGGTGGGGTCGCTTACATGTTCATGGGTTCGGTCGCTTACATGTTCATGGGTGGGGGTTGCATACATGTTCATGGGTGCGGTCAATTACATGTTCATGGGTGGGGTCACTTACATGTTCATCCTGGGGTTGCTTACATGTTCAGGGTGGGGTCGCTTACATGTTCAGGGTGGGGTCGCTTACATATTCATGCTGGGGTCACTTACATATTCATGCTGGGGTCGCTTATATGTTCAGGGTGGGGTTGCTTACATATTCATGCTGGGGTTGCTTACATGTTCAGGGTGGGGTCGCTTACATATTCATGCTGGGGTCGCTTACATGTTCAGGGTGGGGTCGCTTACATGTTCAGGGTGGGGTCGCTTACATATTCATGCTGGGGTCGCTTACATGTTCATGGGTGGGGTCACTTACATATTCATGGTGGGGTCGTTTACATGTTCATGGTGGGGTCGCTTACATGTTCATGGTGGGGTCGCTTACATGTTCATGGGTGCGGTCGCTTACATGTTCATGGATGGGGTCGCTTACATCTTCATGGGTGGGGTCGCTTACATGTTCATGGGTGGGGTCACTTACATCTTCATGGGTGGGGTAGGTTGTACAAGAAAATACAACATTATTTGGGTTAAGAGGAAAACTGGAACCCTGGGATAAGAAAGTGATGATATAACAGATTTGTCCTGTGCAAGAAACAGCAGCTGAGATACATTCACTGAATATCAGGAGAAGGTGGTTGAAGATTATTTTTTATAATTTTATTACTTTCATTTTTTGAAAGGGGGCGGACTACTATTCCAGATAGATTCATTTTTATATCCTAAATTCACAAAAAGAATAGTTGTGCCTTGAAGGCTTCACCCCTTTCTGTCATGACTATGTTCTGCCAGATAAAGCTGCTATCACTTGGGATATAGGAATGATTTTTTTCCTCTTTGGAGGACCTCTAATATCAAGCAGTTCTTTTTCTCAATACACTCTGGGCTTTATAAAGCTTTTCTTCTGAATATTGGTGGATTTTTTACACCTCACCAAACTTCTAGAAATACTGACTTTATTTTGGGGGCCAGTGATCTCTATGAATGGTATAATAGTGAACCAGCCAATAACACCCCATTTACACTCACAGATGATCCCTCAAACGACAGTTTGAGTGACAGTTTTGAGGGATCATCTTTGCATACTCTAGAGTAGCTAAGTATCTACTATACAGCTATGCAGGCACAGCAGGACACCGCCGCTATCTCTCGCCGAACAATACAGCTGTTTTGCATAAGCAAAGAGCTGTAGTGTTCACACTTACTGCCTGTGTCCCGCTGTGAATTAACAGTGGGACACAGGCAGAGAGAATCTTATCAGCGCAGCTGGCTGTGATGACAGCCTGCTCCTCTGATGATAGCTGATCGCTCAATTCAAGAAAACTTAAAGTAAGTGATCAACGACTCGTGCACGAAAACAGCACGATGTCAATGCATTTAGACAGAACGAGAATCGTTCAAAAGATTCTTTTGAGCAAATTTTTAGCGATTCTTGTTGTGTCTAAATCAGCCTTAATATACCTAATACAAACATAGTCACTAAGGGGTTAACTATGATTACATAAAGCACTCAAAAGGTATTTATGCTAAATACTAAACTAATACAAAGAAAATACACTAATGCACAGAACTGCTACTTGCTCATTCCTCACAAAACACATCTTCTGGGAAGGAGGTCTAACTGACTGCGGAGCGTTCCCATGACCAGCGCCATGTGATTATCACAATCCTTCAACCCATTCACACAAGTGTACATTCCCAACGTTACTTCACTGAATGTTCTACGCGGGATGAATGGGCTTTGGATATTTGTTCCCAGCTCACAATGGGCCTACTTTGTCCAAGTGACATAACAACCCAGGACTGAGCGTTGGCCTCGTCACACCACAACCTTCAGGCATGTTACAATGTAAAATTAGAATGTAGGGAAAGAGCAGAGAGGTTAGCCTGAGAGCCCTGATGATGGGTCGTGGGAACAATAGGAGGGACCTTCTCGAGAGGTGTTGCTTATATAGAAGGGGCCATCATCAGACCCCCAAGGTAAATCACATCCAAGATCATCACACTAAGTCTTTTTCAGAACACTAAATGAACTCCTTCCTGTACATTAGATATTCAGGCTGACATCTGGGCTGTGACTTCTGTTATTGACCCTGGGTTCAACGCATCGCATGTCCCGCACTAACGATGGGACTCATCTAGTAATCACACCTACCTATACCCTGATAAGAGGGATGATTTGGGGAGAGATGACAGAAATTAACTATCGGGGAAGATACATTGCCATCTTTCTTTGGAAAGGGCTCAAAGAGTTCCCTCTAAACCACACCAAGAACTGCTTTGATAAAACGCCTGCATTATAAAGATTGGGACATTATTTTAACCCCTTAATGATGCAGAACTTTTTTTTTCCATTTTTGTTTTTCGCTCCCCAAAAAGTCATAACTGCTTTATTTATCTATCCATGTGGCTGTATGAGGGCTTGGATTTTTCAGGGATACTATTTAATGTGCTGAAAAACTGAGTGAAAAGGGAAAAAAAAAGTGAAATTCTGCCATCTTTGGTAGAGGTTTTGTTTCTACGGCGTACACACTGCAACAAAAATACCATGATAGCTTTATTCTGTGGGTAGGTATGATTACTATGATACCAATTGTTTTAGCTGTACCGCTTATATAGCTTATACTCTTAAATATAAAATATCTTTGGAAAAAATTAAATTGTTTTTTGTCGCCATCTTCTGACAGCCAGAACGTTTTTATTGTTTTGTCAACATTGCGAGACATTCTGTAGTTTTTATTGGTGCCAATTTGGAGTAAATGTGACATTGTGATCACTTTTAGGGCTTATTCAGACGACCGTATATCGACCGCGTAATCACGCCAGCCGATATAATTCTTGCCACTTAGCCCTGCCCTCGTACCACCTCCCCTCATTGCAAATAGTGCAGAGGGGTGGGGAGGGGGTGGAGAGGAGGCAAAGAGGGGGCGGGAGCTCAGAGCACTGCTCCTGGCTCTTCCGGCCTCCTCCCCCTGCAGAGAGAGACGCCGTATATCGGCCGGCGTGAATACGCGGCCGATATACGGTCGTCTGCATAAGCCCTTAATTAAAATTTTTCTTGGAGACGAGTTGACCAGAAAGCACAATTTTGCCTTTTTTTTCTAGCGATGTTCACCCTAGGAGCTAAATAATGCATTAATTTGATGGACTAGACTTTTATGGATGAAGCCAAATATGATTTTTTTATTTAGATTTTTTTAAACAACTATAGCAAAAGGTTTTAAATAAAATGTTAATTACCTTTTATTTCTTTTAATAAATTATAAAACTTTTTAAAATGTTTTTTTTTTTCCCTTTAGTCTGTTCGCTCCTGCAGCATGATGTAAAACCATAGTACAATCTGGCAACCAATCTATCAAAGTCCACTACAGGCATGGCTTGATAGGCAATCTGCATTGGCAGCCCTGGGAGCTTTCAGAAGGCCTCGGCTGCCATGACGAACGGCACCCATCAATCTCATTGCAGGGGGCCATTTGGGACCCCTGAACATCGGTTGACACATTTAAATGCTGCTGACAAAATGGACAGCAGCATTTAGATGGTTAACAACTGCAATCAGCAGCAATGCTGATCCGAGCTGTTGTGGGTGGGTGTTGGTTGTAAGAAACAGCCGTTACCCACATTGTATGGAGTGGGATTGAACGGACTCCTAATCTACCTTTTTGCAAAACTCCATGCTTTACATTTTTGAAGGAGTTTTCTTAAACTGCTGCTTTAAGGAGTTTAAGAAAACAATAGAAATGAAAAAGTTAATTATGGATGCTCATCGTATAGCTGGTTTTCAAGATTATTTGGAGGACATACAAAAAAAGTGGATGCAGTTTCAAGATGTTAAGAGAAGGTTATGGGGTTTATATCTGCATTAGGGCTGTATATAGGCCTGGTTTTCATGCCCGGCCGATATACGGCATCCCTCTCTGATATACGGCATCCCTCTCTGATATACGGCATCCCTCTTGTCCCCTTTGGGATGAATTTGCACCTTTTATGTTGTTGGATTTCTCTATTGTATGGACTGTGATCTAAGATTTGGATTGGATCCTTCATCTGGCATGCATTACAAAACTGCTCCACCATTTTTGGTTACTGGTGAGTGCTGCTGATACTATTGCTTTTTGCCACGAGCCCTGATGGTGGACTGGTAGCATAGTCCAATCATACTTTGATGTAATCATTTTGATTGAGACAATTAAATCCAACAAACTCCCCACAGTCCGCTGCCAAATCAAGAATAGATCATCAATATACCTGAGCCAGAGGACCGCCCTGTCACCTAGGGAGAGATTGGCATAGGAGGGCGCACAGGCTGCACACAGGGCAACCCGCCGAATTATCATGGCGTCATTAATAGGTTGCTGGTCTGCATGGTGAACTACATATATCAGAATGGTCTGGCACCCTGTATCCACTATGTGTGAGAGTGAACACCAAGCATCCACTCCCCTCATTATCAGGAGGCAGTGTGAGTGGATGTTTTATCGGTGTCCTGCACAGGTGTTATTGGCTCCTCCATTTGGTAGTCAGCTACCTGCATGGTGAGAGGAGGATGCATCTATATGCACTCCTCAGTCAGTAAGTAACGGCCAATTTCTGTGATTGTTTTTAAGTTGTTATATATTATGGTTCAAATTATTTTTTATTGAGTTTTCCAATGCAAGGACATGTTACAGCATCATTGGAATAACTGTTGCAATAAAGAATGATGAAACCTATTTAAACAGGAAGAAAGGAAGATATGTTGCCGGGGTCCCTGGGCTTGCCGTCGATGTCCCAATCCGCCTCACACCTATTGGGCTTCGGCTTAACACCTCCAGGGCCATGGGGCAGGCTTTAGAATATATAAAATACAGGCAAGTAGATGCTGAAAGAAAGTACACATAACCGGACAAGGGGAAACATAGGTAGGATAAGGTGAGGAAAAAAGGGGGGTCTTTCGTCAGAGGTCGGGGCCCAGGGCCAAGTTTCCAATTATGTAACAGATCAGCCAAACCTAAGAGGATATTGCTCCTGTTTGGAGCCAAGTTTTCAAGTCTGTGGAGTTCCTAAATAGAATCCACGCCGTCCAAGTGGTAAAGTAGTGTTGGGTGTTACCTTTATCTGTTGCGCTCAGATCCTCCATTCGATTTATGTTGTCGAGGGCTTCCAATCACAAGATCCTTGTGGGGGGGGGGGGGGGATTTCCAGAGCCTAGGTATCGTCTGTCTCATGGTGATGAGAAAATTGTTTAGATTACTTGTTTTGGTCCTTGATAGGGGTCCTGGGATCATGGACAGCAGGGCCACCTCCGGTGAGAGGATCACGCTATCTTTGTAGACCGCGTTATAGAGGTTTATGATATCTTGCCACAGAGGTAGAACCAATGGGCAGGACCACCAAATATGCAAGAAATCGCCGCTCCAACCATGGCATCTCCAGCAGGTGTCCAGGGTCAGGGGGAATATTTTTGCCAGGTGTGCAGGAGTCCTGTATCACCTACACAGGATCTTGTAATTAGTCTCTTGGAATTTAGAGGAGGACGCCAGTGAGTGTGTTAATGTGAAGGCCTTGCTCCAAACCTCCTCCTGGAAGGGTCTCCCCAAATCTCTCTTCCAGCCCCCAACAAATCCCGGAGGACCGTCGCGTGTCTCCACGGCCAGCAAAAGACTGTACAATGTGGAGACCCTTGCCGGGCCCGTTGTAGAGGAGACACACACTTGTTCGAACTGGGAGAGGGGGGTCTGGAGGAGGGCCATAGGGCCCAGGGACAAGATGAAATGTCTAATTTGTAAGTACTGGAACCATGCTCCAGTCCGAGGGCCCCCCCCATCCCCTCCAGGATCTGGTCCATCGCGCGAACTCCAAGAGTCGACAATACATCCCTGACTCTTAAAACCGAGGTATCCCTCTTTGTCAAAAGAGGAGATCCCTCTAGAAGAATCGGGAGGTCAGGATTCCCAACCAGCAGTGTTAAGGTGCCAGGACGAGAGACCAAACCAGAACGTGTGGCGAAATCATTCCATGCCTCCAGAATCTGTCTGAAGAGTGGCGAAAGTAAAGGGGTCCTACTAGCCACTAAGGGTGGCAGCCAGAAAGAGGCGATCGTAAGGGTGGGGAATTTCTCGCACTCCAGCTCCACCCATAGTTTGGTGGGGTTATTGTGAAGAATATCTAGGATGCATCTGCATATGGATGCCCTGTGATAAATAGAGAAACTGGGTAAGCTTACTCCCCCTTCCTTGTGATAAGGGTCTTAAATTTAACCTTCAGTCTTGTTCCACCCCAGACAAACTCCGTTGAGAGCTTGCGGAGTTTTGTTAGGTACGCTTTGGCGATTCTTATCGGTAGAGTTTAAAAGAGATATAGGAACTTAGGCATAGCGTCCCTCTTTAGTGCATTAATTCCTCCGAACCATTTCTTCAGATCTCTTCCAAAATTATCGATGATCAGTTTAAAGTTCGCTTCAAATAGGGTTTTTGGGTCGCTGGTGAGATTAATGCCCAGGTATTTAATGTGGTCCTTCCTCTGGTTGTTATATATTATACTGCTGAGGTAACATGAAAGCTGTGCTGCGATTGGTTGTTATATATTATAATGCTCATGTAACATGAAAGCTGCACTGTGATTGTTTGTTATATATTATAATGCTCATGTAACATGAAAGCTGCACTGTGATTGGTTGTTATATATTATACTGGTGAGGTAACATGGAAGCTGCACTGTGATTGGTTGTTATATATTATACTGCTTAGGTAACATAAAAAGCTGTGCTGTGATTGGTTGTTATTAGAGATGAGCGAACGTGTCCGTTACGGACACATCCGCACCCGGACACCCGCTTTGCCGAACACTGCAGTGTTCGCGCGTAAGTGTCCGGGTGCCGCCGGGGGGCGGGGAGATGCGCGGCGGCGCGGGCGGCAGTAGCGGGGAACAGGGGGGAGCCCTCTCTCTCTCCCTCTCCCCCCCACTCCCCGCCGCACCCCCCCGCGCTGCCACGGCGGCCCCCGAACTTTTTCGCCCGAACACTGAAGTGTTCGCAAGGTTCGGTGTTCGGGCGAAAAAGGGGCGGGGCCGAACGTGTTCGCTCATCTCTAGTTGTTATATAATATACTGTTGAGGTGACATGAAAGCTGTGATTGGTTGTTATATATTATACTGCTGAGGTAACATGAAAGCTGTGCTGTGATTGGTTGTTATATATTATAACGCTGATGTAACATGAAAGCTGCGCTGTGATTGGTTGTTATATATTATACCGCTGAGGTAACAGGAAAGCTGCGCTGTGATTGGTAGTTATATATTATACCGCTGAGGTAACATGAAACCTGCACTGTGATTGGTTGTTATTAGAGATGAGCGAGCACCAAAATGCTCGGGTGCTCGTTACTTGAGACGAACTTTTCGCGATGCTCGAGGGTTCGTTTCGAGTAACGAACCCCATTGAAGTCAAGGGGCGACCCGAGCATTTTTGTATATTGCCGATGCTTGCTAAGGTTTTCATTTGTGAAAATCTGGGCAATTCAGGAAAGTGATGGGAACGACACAGCAACGAATAGGGCAGGCGAGGGGCTACATGTTGGGCTGCATCTCAAGTTCCCAGGTCCCACTATTAAGCCACAATAGTGGCAAGAGTGGGCCCCCCCCCTCCTAACAATTTTTACTTCTGAAAAGCCCTCATTAGCAATGCATACCTTAGCTAAGCACCACACTACCTCCAACAAAGCACAATCACTGCCTGCATGACACTCCGCTGCCACTTCTCCTGGGTAACATGCTGCCCAACCCCCCCCCACACGACCCAGTGTACCCAGCGCACACCAAAGTGCAGCCTTCAGCTGCACTCATGCCACACGCTGGCCTCATAATAGCCACACCACCCTCATGTCTATTTATAAGTGCGTCTGCCATGAGGAGGAACCACAGGCACACACTGCAGAGGGTTGGCACGTTGTTAAGTGGACCTTGGCAGTAACCGCGTTGGTGAGGGCGCGTACAATGTTGCGGGAGACGTGGTCGTGCAGGGCTGGGACGGCGCATCGGGAAAAGTAGTGGCGACTGGGAACTGAGTAGCGCGGGGCCGCCGCCGCCATCATGTTTTTGAAAGCCTCCGTTTCCACAAGCCTATACGGCAGCATCTCCAGGCTGATCAATTTGGCTATGTGCACGTTTAACGCTTGAGCGTGCGGGTGCGTAGCGGCGTACTTGCGCTTGCGCTCAAACAGTTGCGCTAGCGACGGCTGGATGCTGCGCTGAGAGACATTGCTGGATGGGGCCGAGGACAGCGGAGGTGAGGGTGTGGGTGCAGGCCGGTAGACGGTAGTGCCTGTGCCCTGAGAGGGGGGTTGGATCTCAGTGGCAGGTTGGGGCACAGGGGGAGAGGCAGTGGTGCAAACCGGAGGCGCTGAACGGCCTTCGTCCCACCTTGTGGGGTGCTTGGCCATCATATGTCTGCGCATGCTGGTGGTGGTGAGGCTGGTGGTGGTGGCTCCACGGCTGATCAACAAACTTTGCACACCACAGTTCGTCGGTCGTCTGCACTCTCAGTGAAAAACTGCCAGACCTTTGAGCACCTTGTCCTCTGCAGGGTGGCATGGCGCGAGGGGGCGCTTTGGGAAACAGTTGGTGGATTATTCGGTCTGGCCCTGCCTCTACCCCTGGCCACCGTACTGCCTCTTCCAACCTGCCCTGCTGCTGCACTTGCCTCCCCCTCTGAAGACCTGTCCTCAGTAGGCTTAGCAAACCAGGTGGGGTCAGTCACCTCATCGTCCAGCTGCTCTTCCTCTGAATCCTCTGTGCGCTCCTCCCTCGGACTTACTGCAATTACTACTACCTGAGTGATAGGCAACTGTGTCTCATCGTCCTCCTCACCCACTGAAAGCTCTTGAGACAGTTGCCGGAAGTCCCCAGCCTCATCCCCCGGACCCCGGAAACTTTCCAAAGGTTGGGCATCGGTCACGACAAACTCTTCCGGTGGGAGAGGAACCATTGCTGCCCATTCTGGGCAGGGGCCCGAGAACAGTTCCTGGGAGTCTGCCTGCTCCTCAGAATGGGTCATTGTAATGGAGTGAGGAGGCTGGGAGGAAGGAGGAGCAGCAGCCAGAGGATTCAGAGTTGCAGCAGTGGACGGCGTAGAAGTCTGGGTGGTCGATAGATTGCTGAATGCACTTTCTGCCATCCACGACAGGACCTGCTCACACTGCTCATTTTCTAATAAAGGTTTACCGCGTGGACCCATTAATTGTGCGATGAATCTGAGGACCCCTGAAACTTGCCTCTCTCCTAATCCCGCAGCAGTCGGCTGCGATACACCTGGATCAGGAGCTCGGCCTGTGCCCACACCCTGACTTGGGCCTCCGCGTCCTCGCCCGCATCCACGTCCTCTAGGCCTACCCCTACCCCTCAGCATGGTGTATTACGAATAGAGCAGAAACAGAACGCTGTAATTAAATGTGCCGCTTATTGGCCTGTGGATGGAGGCTGACTTCGTTTACGGAAAGCACAGCAGAGCCAGGAAACAATTTTGTGCACGCCTGCACTGAGACGTAGGTGCGTATGACTGAGCTAGTGGAATTCACAGCGCAGAAGCAGTCAAGTAGCCAAAGGCCAGTAGTAGGCCTTAAGTATTTTGCTTCTTTTTTTTAAGTGGTGAGCTGATACAGCAGACAGATACTGTAGGCAGCATATATTATGTATACTGTTTCCCTCTTGCGGGATGACGGCGGTGATGTAACGGAGACAGCAGAGCCAGGAAACAATTTTGCGCACGCCTGCACTGAGACGTAGGTGCTTATGTCTGAGCTAGTGGAATTCACAGCGCAGAAGCAGTCAAGTGGCCAAAGGCCAGTGGTAGACCTTAAGTATTTTGCTATTATTTTTTTAAATGCTGAGCTGTTACAGCAGACAGATACTGTAGGCAGCCTATATTATGTATACTATTTCCCTCTGGCGGGATGACGGCGGTGATGTAACGGAGACAGCAGAGCCAGGAAACAATTTTGCGCAAGCCTGCTGTAACGCTTAGCTGCGTATTAATTAGGACTACTACCCCCAGCAGACACGCAGTACACTGAAGACGGTCACAGGCAGCCCAAATATAGTATTTTTCCCAAATTTTTTTGAAAAAGCCCACTGCCTATATAGCCTGTATATCTCTTTCCCTGTACCACTGTCCCTGCCTCACCAGTACTGGCCCTATACTCTGTACAATGACTGCAGACTGAGGACGCAATGGTCTGCACGCCCGATATACAAAAAAAAAATTTGTGCAACACTGCTAAAAGCAGCCTCAACAGTACTGCACACAGTCAGATGTGGCCCTAAGAAGGACCGTTGGGGTTCTTGAAGCCTAATATAACTCCTAACGCTCTCCCTATAGCAGCAGCAGCATCAGCAGCACTGTCCCTGATCTATGTCAGAATGCATCTGTGGCGAGCCGCGGGCAGGGCAGATTTAAATACTCGGGTGACACCTGATCTCCCCAGCCACTCACTGCAGGGGGGTGGTATAGGGCTTGAACGTTGCAGGGGGAAGTTGTAATGCACTTTCATACCTGAGAAATTTGCGCCCTTTTCTGGCCAATAGAAAGACAGGGAAGGCATTACAACTTCCTCCTATGACGTTCCAGCCCTATCCCACCCCCCTGCAGTGAGGGGCTGACGAGATCAAGTGACCCCCGAGTATTTAAATCAGCCCCGCCCACGGCTCGCCACAGACACACGCTAAGAGAGATCAGGGACAGTGCTGCTGATGCTGCTGCTGCTATAGAGACAGTGTTAGCATCTTCAAGAACCACAACGGCCCTTCTTAGGGCCACAGCTCACCAAGTGCACTACTGTTGTGGCTGCTTTGAGCAGTTTTGCACAAATTTTTTTTTTTATGTATATCGGACGTGCAGGCTGTAGCGTTCTCAGGCTGCAGTCTGTACTTGAGTATAGGGGCAGTATTGGTCAGGCAGGGACAGTGGTAGTGTAGAATCCTGTCTACAAGAACCCCAACGGTTCTTCTTAGGGCAGCCTGTGACCGTGTGCATTTAACTCCGTGGTTGCTGGGAGTTGTAGTACCTGTAGTGGCTGCTGTGAGCCCTTTTGCACAATTTTTTTTTTTATGTATATCGGGCGTGCAGGCTGTAGCGTTCTCAGGCTGCAGTCTGTACTTGAGTATAGGGGCACTATTGGTCAGGCAGGGACAGTGATAGTGTAGAATCCTGTCCACAAGAACCCCAAGGGTTCTTCTTATGGCAACCTGTAACCGTGTGCATTTAACTCCGTGGTTGCTGGGAGTTGTAGTACCTGTACTGGCTGCTGTGAGCCCTTTTGCACAAATTTTTTTTTAATGTATATCGGGCGTGCAGGCTGTAGCATTCTCAGGCTGCAGTCTGTACTTGAGTATAGGGGCAGTATTGCTCAGGCAGGGACAGTGGTAGTGTAGAATCCTGTCTACAAGAACCCCAATGCTTCTTCTTAGGTCAACCTGTGACCGTGTGCATTTAACTCCGTGGTTGCTGGGAGTTGTAGTACCTCTGTATTGCACAGCAGAGCCTGCGTGCAACCTTCATTTAAACATATTTCTGTCCGCACTTTGCGTTGCCTCACTGCAGTCTGCCTCTAACTGTACGCCAAGAAACCACACATTTTCTAAGACGCTCTGTTATACGTGTGCTGTCTCAGAAGTTCACGGTCTGCCCGACGCCTATAGATTGAAAGTGCAATGCACACTGCATAGCCTCAGGATGCATTGCAGAGTAAAATAAGGAGATTTTAAAAAAAAATTCCTTTTTACGGTGAGAAGGTACAGGTCCATAAAATGGAAGAATCTGTCTCAAAATGGCCGCTAGATACAAAATGGAGCATTATAAGATGTAAATAAGCTTGTGTGTAGTGAAACAATAATTCCAGCAGAAATAACTTTAGAGCATGAGATTCGGTGCAATGTCTAATGATTTGTTTTTATTCTTCCGAGAACCAAGCCTGAAAAAAATCGTTATCAGAAGAAACCCTCCCACGCCCCGAGCTCTGGGAAAAGAACGAATCGTGCTAATAAGATGCTGCGACCATCCAAACTCACAAGGGAGGACGAGATAACATTAACATTTGAAGGACATTTCATATATATATTCTCACACAATGCTGTAATGTTTTATTTTTTTTAACCCAATGAGATTAACGCCGTGACTAATGACGTATTCCTTTCCTGTATTGAGAAACGCTATGAAAAGTTAATAAAGATTCAGAGTACGTACGCCTTAAGCAGAGTGAGCTATATACTTGCCGGGGCTCTCTCTACGTATCTGAGGAGAACTAGAAACCGACTCTTTGTGTGGTTCTTGGCCTCCGTGGTGCACCGGATACGAATTGATTTGGAACCCAAGGCTTGAAAGGTTAATGTGACCTAGCGGTCCTTAACAACGGCTACCGGAGAGCCAGTGCATTTGCCTGCGTGGCCTGTGGGACTTCACGTCCATCCAAACTGCATAGTTCACAGCAAGGCCTAAGTGCAGCCTTCCTTATAATTTATATCTGGCTTCATTTAGCGGTATATTACCACTGGCAGCCACCAACTGCGCGGCAATAATTCACAAACATTTTTACACCGCTCTGTCTCTGCTCGATTCTCAATCCAGCATGCTGAGGGGTAGGGGTAGGGGCAGAGGACGTGGACGCGGTCGAGGACGCAGAGTCCCAAGTGAGGGTGTGGGCATAGGACGAGTTCCTGGTCCAGGTGAATCGCAGCCGGCTGCTGCGGGAGTAGAAGAGAGGACAGTTTCTGCGGTCCCCAGCTTCATATCGCAATTTTTGATTCCATGTTGTAGACCTTTATTAAAAAATGAGCAGTGTGAGCAGGTCCCGTCGTGGATGGCAGAAAGTGCATCCAGTAATCTATCGACCACCCAGTCTTCTACGCAGTCCACTGCTGCAACTCTGAATCCTCTGGCTGCTGCTCCTCCTTCCTCCCAGCCTCCTCACTCCATGAAAATGACACATTCGGAGGAGCAGGCAGACTCCCAGGAACTGTTCTCGGGCACCTGCCCAGATTGGGCAGCAATGGTTCCTCTCCCTCCGGAGGAATTTGTCGTGACCGATGCCCAACCTTTGGAAAGTTCCTGGGGTCCGGGGGATGAGGTTGGGGACTTTCGGCAACTGTCTCAAGAGCTTTCAGTGGGTGAGGAGGACGATGACAATGAGACACAGTTGTCTATCAGTGAGGTAGTAGTGAGGGCAGTAAGTCCGAGGGAGGAGCGCACAGAGGATTCGGAGGAAGGGCCGCTGGACGATGAAGTGACTGACCCCACCTGGTGTGATAAGCCAACTGAGGACAGGTCTTCAGAGGGGGAGGCAATTGCAGCCGCAGGACAGGTTGGAAGAGGCAGTGGGGTGGCCAGGGGTAGAGGCAGGGCAAGAGCGAATAATCCACCAGCTGTTTCCCAAAGCACCCCCTCGCGCCAAGCCACCGTGCAGAGGACAAGGTGCTCTAAGGTGTGGCAGTTTTTCACTGAGACGGCGGACGACCGACGAACAGTGGTGTGCAATCTTTGTCGCGCCAAGATCAGCCGGGGAGCCACCATCAGCAGCCTCACCACCACCAGTATGCGCAGGCATATGATGGCCAAGCACCCCACAAGGTGGGACGAATGCCGTTCACGGCCTCCAGCTTGCGCCACTGCCTCTCCCCCTGGGCCCCAACCTGCCACTGAGATCCAACCCACCTCTCACGGCACAGGCACTACCATCTCCTGGCCCGGACCCACACCCTCACCCACGCTGTCCTCGGCCCCATCCAGCAATGTCTCTCAGCACAGCGTCCAGCTGTCGCTAAGAGAATCGTTGGAGCGAAAACGCAAATACGCCGCCACTCACCCGCACGCTCAAGCTTTAAATGTCCACATAGCCAAATTGATCAGCCTGGAGATGCTCCCCTACAGGCTGGTGGAAACTGAGGCGTTCAAAAACATGATGGCGGCGGCAGCCCCGCGCTACTCTGTCCCCAGTCGCCACTACTTTTCACGGTGTGCTGTCCCAGCCCTGCACGACCACGTCTCACGCAACATCATACGCGCCCTCACCAACTCAGTTACTGGCAAGGTCCACTTAACAACGGACACGTGAACAAGCACAGGCGGGCAGGGCCACTATATCTCCCTGACGGCACGTTGGGTGAATTTAGTGGAGGCTGGGACCGAGTCAGAGCCTGGGACCGCTCATGTACTACCCACCCCCAGAATTGCGGGCCCCAGATCGGTGCTGGTATCTGCGGCGGTGTATGCCACCTCTACTAAACCTTCCTCCTCCTCCAATACAACCTCTACCTCGCAATCAAGACTTGTCAGCAGCAGCACGTCGCCAGCAGTCAGTGTAGCGTGGCGCGGCAGCACAGCGGTGGGCAAGCGTCAGCAGGCCGTGCTGAAACTACTCAGCTTAGGAGAGAAGAGGCACATGGCCCACGAACTGTTGCACGGTCTGACAGAGCAGACCGACCTCTGGCTTTCGCCACTGAGCCTCCAACCGGGCATAGTCGTGTGTGACAACGGCCGTAACCTGGTGGCGGCTCTGCAGCTCGGCAGCCTCACACACGTGCCATGCCTGGCCCACGTATTTAATTTGGTGGTTCAGCGGTTTCTGAAAGGCTACCCACACTTGTCAGACCTCTTCGGCAAAGTGCGCTGGGTCAGTGCACATTTCCGCAAGTCCAACACGGACGCTGCCACCCTGCGCACCCTGCAACATCGGTTTAATCTGCCAGTGCACCGACTGCTTTGCGATGTGCCCACACGGTGGAACTCTACGCTTCACATGTTGTCCCGGCTGTATGAGCAGCGTAGAGCTATAGTGGAATACCAACTTCAACATGGGCGGCGAAGTGGGAGTTAGCCTCCTCGTTTCTTTACAGAGGAGTGGGCCTGGATGGCAGATATCTGCCAGGTCCTTGGAAACTTTGAAGAGTCCACCCTGATGGTGAGCAGTGATGCTGCAATCATTAGCGTCACCATTCCCCTGCTATGCCTGTTGAGAAGTTCCCTGCAAAGCATAAAGGCTGATGCTTTGCAGGCGGAAACAGAGGCGGGGGAAGACAGTATGTCGCTGGATAGTCAGAGCACCCTCATGTCTATATCTCAGCGCGTGAAGGAGGAGGAGGAGCCTGAGGAGGAAGAGACAGCTGGGCCCACTGCAGAGGGTACCCATGCTGCTTGCCTCTCATCCATTCAGCGTGTATGGCCTGAGGAGGAGTAGGAGGAGGAGGATACTCAAAGTGATCTTCCTAGTGAGGACAGCCATATGTTGCGTACAGGTACCCTGGCACACATGGCTGACTTTATGTTAGCATGCCTTTCTCGTGACCAAAATGTGATTGTTCTCAGCAAGAGAAACGACGTAATCTTGTAGATATGATACCTTTTAATGGCTAACAAAAATACATGATGTAATAATAGCGAGCTTTCGTACCAACGCAGGGTACTTCTTCCGGCTTAAATGGATTGGATCTGAAGAGGCATGCATATTTATACACACTTATAACATACATACTTATGGCAAGGCACAGATATGGATGTGATTGGTTCGCACTTAAAAGGAATTCTGCAAACCAGAAAACAAACTTTTTTTGTCTAGGCACTGATAGCGGAGTGAAAGTTTTATGGTCTCTAAATTACTGTTGGAGGGGGGGGGAAAGGTCAACAGGCTCGAATTGTTATAAGAGATACACAAACATTTTTAGCTAAATACTGATAAGGGAGTGAAAGTTTATGGTCCCTGAATTAGTGTTGATGGGGGTCTTATCTGTATAATGTCTCACACTTCCCATTCACGCATAAATCCTGGGGAATAATTTAACCCAGTATTCAGCGTGTCAAAGGTTGTTATCAATTTATACTCCCAAATTCTTCTGTGGTTTTGTGACTTGAAACCACCCTTCAATATCAAAACTCTCATATCTCCTATGTCATGTCCATGGTTAGAGAAGTGTTCGGCCACAGGTAATTCTCTTCTTCTGTGTTCAATCGTGTGGCGATGAGATCTCATCCTGGCTTTGAGTTTCTGTCCTGTTTCTCCAACATAAAGACCCCCAACAGGACATTTACTGCACATGATCAGGTACACAACATTGGACGAGGAACATGTGAATGTCCCCTGGATCTTATAGTCCTGCTGCGTGTTGGGGATCCGTATCCTGTCCGCAGTCAGTACATCCTCGTCCAATGTTGTGTACCTGATCATGTGCAGTAAATGTCCTGTTGGGGGTCTTTATGTTGGAGAAACAGGACAGAAACTCAAAGCCAGGATGAGATCTCATCGCCACACGATTGAACACAGAAGAAGAGAATTACCTGTGGCCGAACACTTCTCTAACCATGGACATGACATAGGAGATATGAGAGTTTTGATATTGAAGGGTGGTTTCAAGTCACAAAACCACAGAAGAATTTGGGAGTATAAATTGATAACAACCTTTGACACGCTGAATACTGGGTTAAATTATTCCCCAGGATTTATGCGTGAATGGGAAGTGTGAGACATTATACAGATAAGACCCCCATCAACAGTAATTCAGGGACCATAAACTTTCACTCCCTTATCAGTATTTAGCTAAAAATGTTTGTGTATCTCTTATAACAATTCGAGCCTGTTGACCTTTTCCCCCCCCTCCAACAGTAATTTAGAGACCATAAAACTTTCACTCCGCTATCAGTGCCTAGACAAAAAAAGTTTGTTTTCTGGTTTGCAGAATTCCTTTTAAGTGCGAACCAATCACATCCATATCTGTGCCTTGCCATAAGTATGTATGTTATAAGTGTGTATAAATATGCATGCCTCTTCAGATCCAATCCATTTAAGCCGGAAGAAGTACCCTGCGTTGGTACGAAAGCTCGCTATTATTACATCATGTATTTTTGTTAGCCATTAAAAGGTATCATATCTACAAGATTACGTCGTTTCTCTTGCTGAGAACAATCACATTTTGCTCTACTGGCTAACACGGTACCAGATCTTTGTTTTCTCGTGACCCTCGTGTTAGACGCATTCTGGCCACTACGGATTACTGGGTGTACACACTGCTTGACCCACGGTATAAGGAGAACCTTTCCACTCTCATTCCCGAAGAGGAAAGGGGTTTGAGAGTGATGCAATACCACAGGGCCCTGGTGGACAAAGTGATGGTAAACTTCCCATCTGACAGCACTAGTGGCCGAAGGCGCAGTTCCGAGGGCCAAGTAAAAGGGGAGGCGCGGAGATCAAGCAGCATGTTCAGCGCAGGCAGGGGAACACTCTCCAAGGCCTTTGCCAGCTTTATGGCTCCCCAGCAAAACTGTGTCACACCTCCCCAGTCCAGGCTGAGTCGGAGGGAGCAGTGTAAGAAGATGGTGAGGGAGTACGCAGCCGATCGTACCACCGTCCTCCGTGACGCCTCTGCTCCGTACAACTACTGGGTGTCAAAGCTGGACACGTGGCCCGAACTCGCGCTGTATGCCCTGGAGGTGTTGACGGGCCCTGCGGCTAGCGTCTTGTCAGAGAGGGTGTTTAGTGCAGCTGGGGGAATCATCACAGATAAGCGTACCCGCCTGTCAACTGACAGTGCCGCCAGGCTTACACTCATAAAGATGAACAAAGCCTGGATTTCCCCAGACTTCTCTTCTCCACCAGCGGACAGCAGCGCTACCTAAAGACCTTTGTCAATCTTTGTATGATATTCGTCCTCCTCCTCCGGCTCCTCCTCCTGAAACCTCTCGTAATCACCGCGAACGGGCAATTTTTCTGTGGGCCTAAAGGCTCATAACTTTTCTAAATAATATTTATCTGTTTCAATTCTCATTAAAGCATTGAAACTTCCACCTGAACCAAATGTTTTTTAGACTGGGCTGCCTCCAGGCCTAGTTAAAAATTAAGCCACAGTACGCTAAGCGATTAATGGGTTTCACCTGCCCTCTGGGTTGGGCATGGGCAATTTTTCTGGGGTACATTTGTACTGTCGGTACACCAATTTTTCGGGTCCTCGCCTACAATGTAATCCAAGTAATTTTTATGGGCTTCGCCTGCACTCATGGTACACCACTGTGTCTGGGGTTGGTCTACACTTTTGCTACAGAAATGTAACTCTGTTCTGCCTACCTATACTTCTGCCACAGTAATGCTACAGGGCTCTGACTATACTTCAGCAACAGAAATGGTACTTCGGTCTGCCGATACTTCTGCTCCTGAAATGTTACCTTGGTTGGTGTATACTGTTACTACTGTAATTTTACTAATACTGGGCTCTGCCCATAATGCTTCAATGGAAATGTTACTGGGGCATGTCTATACTGCTATAACAGAAATGTAACTAATAGTGGGCTCTGCCCATACTGCTTCTACGTTAATGTTACTAGGGCCTGTCTATACTGCTACTACTGAAATCTTATCAATACTATGCTCTCCCTACACTGCTGCCAGGGAAATGTGAATCTGCTGCTTTGCTCATACTGCTTCTACGTAAGTGTTACTGGGGTCTGACTATACTGCTACTACTGAAAAGTTACAAATGCTGTGCTCTCCCTACATTGCTGCCAGGGAAATGTTTATCTGCTGCTTTGCCCATACTGCTTCTATGTAAGTGTTACTGGGGTCTGACTATACTGCTACTACTGAAAAGTTACAAATGCTGTGCTCTCCCTAAACTGCTGCCAGGGAAATGTGAATCTGCTGCTTTGTCCCTACTGCTTCTACGTTAGTGTTACTGGGGCCTGTCTATACTGCTACTAATGAAATCTTACCAATACAATGCTCAGCCTACACCCCTGCCAGGGAAATGTGAATCTGCTGCTTTGCCCATACTGCTTCTACGTAAATCTTACTGGGGCCTGTCTATACTGCTACTACTGAAATCTGACCAATACTATGCTCTCCCTACACTGCTGCCAGGGAAATGCTTATCTGCTGCTTTGCCCATACTGCTTCTACGTAACTGTTACTGGGGTCTGACTATACTGCTACTACTGAAAAGTTACAAATGTTGTGCTCTCCCTACACTGCTGCTAGGGAAATGTGAATCTGCTGCTTTGCCCATACTGCTTCAATGTTACTGTTACTGGGGTCTGTCTGCACTGCTGGAACTGAAATGTGACTGGGGCATGTCGCAACTGATACTACTGAAATGTTACTGGGGTGTGTCAATACTGCTGGAACTGAAATGTCACTGGGGTCTGTCTATACTGATACTACTGAAATGTTACTGGGGTCTGTGTATACTGCTGCAAATGAAATGTTAGTGGGGTCTGTCGTCACTGCTGCCAATGAAATGTTACAGGGGTTTGGGCATACTCTTACCGCTGAAATTTTACTAATTCTCAGCTCTGCCTATACTGCTGCTACTGCAATGTCACAGGGTAGTGGAAACGGAGGCTTCCCAAAGACATGATGGTGGCGAGGCCGCTCTACTAGGTTCCACAGGCTCGACAACATTTCAGCGGCGCGGTCACTGGGAAGGTGCATATAACCACGGACATGGGGACAGGATACGTACTGCCTCAAAAACTTCCCCATCCTCCTCCTCCAACAATGAAAACATACTTGGCCGAACTCACCTGTATTTAATCTGTCGTTAGCTCTGCTGTGATGGGCACTGCAATGGGATAGATTTATGTACCGCCGGTGGGTTCCAGGGAGCCACCCATGCTGTCGGTCCACACGGACTGCACATTAGGGAGTTGTACCTGCCTGTGTTGACTTATAAAAACCCCGGTCAGGTTGGGACATGCAGTGTGGGCCGAAGCCCACCTGCATTTAATCTGTCGTTACCTCAGCTGTGCTGGGCAATGCAGTGGGATATAGTTATGTACCGCTGGTGGCTTCCTGGGACCCACCCATGTTGTCGGTCCACACGGACTTCACATTAGGGAGATGTACCTGCCTGTGTATACTCATAAAAAACTCTAGTCTGACTGGGGCATGCAGTGTGGGCCGAAGGCCACCTGTATTTAATCTGTCTTTAGCTCTGCTGTCCAGGGCACTGCAATGGGATAGATTTATGTACCGCCGGTGGGTTCCAGGGAGCCACCCACGCTGTGGGTTCACAGGGACTTCACATAGGGGATTTATACCTGCGTGTGTCTATGTATTAAAAACCCTGGTCAGGTTGGGACATGCAGTGTGGGCCGAAGCCCACCTGTATTTAATCTGACGTTACCTCAGCTGTGCTGGGCAATGCAATGGGATTTATTTATGTACCGCCGGTGGCTTCCTGGGACCCACCCATGCTGTTGGTCCACACGGACTTCACATTAGGGAGTTGTACCTGCCTGTGTATACTTATAAAAAACCCCAGTCTGACTGGGGCATGCAGTGTGGGCCCGAATCCCACCTGCATTTAATCTGACGTTAGCTCTGCTGTCCAGGGTACTGCAATGGGATGTATTTATGTACCGCCGGTGGGTACCAGGGAGCCACCCGTGCTGTGGGTGCACACAGAATTCCCATTGCGGAGTTGTACCTGCCTGTGACTATTTATAAAAAACCCCGGTCTGACTGGGGCATGCAGTGTGGGCCGAAGCCCACCTGTATTTAATCTGACGTTAGCTCTTCTATCCGGGGCACTGCATTGGGACAAACTACAGGAGCAATACAGCGCTAATGAGAAGTACACAGCTACGCTAGCATAGGAGTCCGCTGTAGGCCTGCGATTGCTGAGGGTTTGTGCAGAGGCTTGTGTCCTGGGTGCAGTGACAGTCCGCTTCCTGCCTAGGATTGCTGAAGCTGTGGGCCGAGGCCTATGTCGTGGGCGTGGTGCAAGTCTGCCATGTTTGGCCGCTCAGATCAATTTTTTGTTCATATCTTGGGTTTCCAAGGACCCCCCTATGCTGTTGGTGCAAACTTAGTTCCCATCGCGGTGTTTGACCTGTCTGGCACAAAGACACTGACTGACTTGGGTAGGGGGCAGAGCGCTGACGGCTTTCCCCTTGCAGTGTCGATTGAGCTATGCGACATCTTGACAGAATGAATACTATGTGGCACATGGATTCCCCATAGCTATGCCCACGTTTGCAGCTCCTGACGGAGGTGGCACAGGATTGGAGTTCTCATTGCTTCTGTACAGCATTGTGGGCTATCGCCCCACCCCTTTTAAAGAGGGTTGCTACTTGGCCCTGCCAACCCTCTGCAGTGTGTGCCTCCGGTTCCTCCTCATGGCAGACGCACTTATAAATAGACATGAGGGTGGTGTGGCTATGAGGCCAGCGTGTGGCATGAGGGCAGCTGAAGGCTGCGCAGGGACACTTTGGTCGTGCGGGGGGGTTGGGCAGCATGTAACCCAGGAGAAGAGGCAGCGGTGTGTCCCGCAGGCAGTGCTTGTGCTTGGTTGGAGGTAGTGTGGTGCTTAGCTAAGGTCTGCCTTGCTAATGAGGGTTAGTCCGAAGTAAAAATTGTTAGGGGAGGCCCACTCTTGCCGCTATTGTGGCTTAATAGTGGGACCTGGGAACCTGAAATGCAGCCCAGCATGTTGCCCCTCGCCTGCCCTATCCGTTTCTGTGTCGTTTCCATCACTTTCTTGGGTTTTGCAGACTTTCACCAATGAAAACCTTAGAGAGCATCGGCGATATACAAAAATGCTTGAGTCGCCCATTGACTTCAATGGGGTTCGTTACTCGAAACGAACCCTCGAGCATCGCGGAAAGTTTGACTCAAGCAACGAGCACCTGAGCATTTTGGTGCTCACTCATCTCTAGATATTACACATCCCTCTGATGCATAAAGCGTTTACGCTCTACAGCCATGGATGGGAGGACTGGCCACTTGTTTTAAGAATACTCTTTTTTTAGATCTAGTAGTGTTTCCATACACAGTGCCCTACTTTATGGAGTTAGACTGGGTTTTTTTTTACCCTTTATTTCACTTTTACATTTCATCACTTTATTGCATAAGAATGCATCGTAATTTTCATTAACACATTAACCCCTTAACGACGGCCCCATCGGGATTCTACGTCCTGGCCGACTGGGCTTTATTCCTAGAGGACGTAGTTTTATGCATCCTCTAGGAATGACAGCCCTACAGGCTCAGGACGTGATCGCTCCATGCTGCCGGTTACCGGAGGTAGCCGATAGCATGGAGCTGTCATCCCGGGCCACCCCCAGTAACGTGATATCGGCGGTCGCGTTAAAGTCAATGCACAGTTAAAAACGCATTACGTCACGCGCATGCGCAGAGAGCCGAGAGGCCCGGGAAATTTAAAAACTCCCTGCTCCCGGCTAGAATGAGTAGCCGAGAGCAGGGGGCTGTCACCGGGAGCCGCTGCATGCAGTTCCCGGTCACATGATCGCTGCTATCCAATGGATAGCAGCGATCATGTAAAAGTAAAATAAAAGTTTAAAAAGTGTAAAAAAAAAAGATAAAAAGTTTGTTTCATCCCCCCTCATGGATCATATCCATGAGGGGAGATGAAGTTAGGTACCTTAAGCACCCAGATTTATTCCAGACCTTGCCCGGCTTTTGCGCAAGCGTCCGTCGCCAAAATTGCAGATGCAGGCGCAAAAGCCGCAGATTGGTGCAGTAATTTAAAATCTCCCCGCACCTGGCTACTAAATGTAGCCAAGAGCCTGGAGATTTCATGGGGTGCCATGGTACGCGTTTCCCAGTCACGTGATCGCCATTATCCAATGGATAACGGCGATCACGTAAAAGTTAAAAAAAGCTCAATTTTCACCTCCCATCACGGATCGGATCCGTGACAGGAGGTTAAATTACTTAAATAAGGCCACCAGCGAGGTTCCCTGACGGGATCCTTATCCGCGGATCTTCCTCCAGTTTTGGCGCATGCGCCCGTCGCCAAAATGGCGGACGCAAGCGCAGAAGCTGGGGAGGGCAAGAGAAAATTTAAAATCTCCTTGCTCCTGGCTACTAAAGGTAGCCAAGAGCTTAGAGATGTCACGGGGGGCCGCGGTGAGCGGTCTTCGGTCACGTGATTGCCATTATCCAATGGATAATGGCGGTCACGTAAAAGTCAAAAGACAGTTAAAGTTTGTTGCTCCGTTGACTTTGGGCCCCGTTGTGCATCCAGACACAAGATTAGGGCCACAATGCATATGTTTCTGAACACGGGACAAATGGGGGTATACATTTTGGGCTGAACGTCTTCATTCCTATGTGTGCTGTACAAAAAAACCTATTTTTAAAATAACATAATTGCCAAAAAAACAAAAATCGTACTTTTTTCCTTCTGCTTTGCTTTGATTCATTTAAAAACTGTTGGGTCAAAATATGCAGTACACCCCTAGATTAATGCGCTAAGAGGTCTAGTTTCCAAAATGAGGTCATTTGTGGGGGTTCTCTATCGTTTTGGCCGCTCTAGGGGTCTACAAGTGACCAATGGGGCCTAAAACGCCTTCAAGCAAAATGTCTGATCTGAAAGCCACCGGCTACTCCTTTCGGTTTTGGCCCCGTTGTATATACGGACAGAAGATTAGGGCCACAATGGGTATGTTTCTGAACACGGGACAAACGGGGGTATGCATTTTGAGGTGTAAATCCTCGTTTTCATGTGCGCTATAGAAAAAAATTCTGTGTTAAAAATTACGTATTTGCAAAAATATGAAATTGTATTATTTTTACTCTAAATTGCATTAATTCCTGAAAAGAAACTGTGGGGTCAAAATACTCCTGACCCCCCTCAGTGAGTACATTAAGGGGTGTAGTTTTTAAAATGGGGTCATTTGTGGGGTTATCTATAATTCTGACACCTATGAGCCTTTACAATCTTGGCTTGGTGCCGGAAAATAAAGCGTTCCTCGAAATGTTGATAAGTAATGTTAAATTTGTACGTCTCCTAAATGGTTAAAAAAAAACAAAAGTTTTTCAAACGTGCGTCCAGAATAAAGTGAACAGATGGAAATATATATCTGAGCAAAAATGTGTGCAGTGTGTTTGCACATATTTGAGATATTACAGTTGAAAACGTGAAAAAATGATAATTTTTCCAAAATTTTCCCATTTTGGGGTTTTTTAATAAATATACACAAATTCTATGGGTCTATTTTTACCATCTAAATGAAGTACAACATGTGGCAAAAAAACAATGTCAGAATCACTTGGATATGTAAAGCCTTCACGGAGTTATGATATGTTAAGTGACACATGTCAGATTTCCAAAATTTGGCTCCGTGACTAAGGCGCAAACAGGCTTCGTCACTATGGGGTTAATATCTCTTCTGGAATCGCTGTCATGTTTTTATAATTCATCATTGTGTTTTAGGGTTTTTTTACTCATTTTCACACTTGAATCAATGAATGGCTGTGATTGGTTCATCAAGTGTTGACTCTGATTGGCAACTTTGTGGTACCACGTGCGACTTTGTAGCGACACAAAATTGCGTTATCGCCGCAAGAAAACACAGCAATATTGCACTGACCACTTATGCGATATTATGGCGATTTTCTCGTGTCCATATCGTGTTGCCCGTGTGGAAGCAGCCTCAAAAGAACATCACCAGACTCCTTGTGAAATTCCCTAACAGCTCTAAACTTAGCTTAAGATACTGAGGGACCGTTGACTGGTTACCTTTAAAGAGATGTATGTGCAGGTTTAAATCCCACTAGTGACCACCATAAAAAGGCATATTGGTGTAAACTAAGCCCATAAGCCTTATCATGCCCATAATTATACCTATTATTCCATGTGTGGTCTGATTAGTCATTTGTATAGAAGCATGTATCCTTTGATTTCTTCCCGTTTGCAGCAACTGTCTGGAACGGACTGCTAAAATTGACTCCATATTGACTACCAATACACCTTTTATGGAACAGTGGGATACAATGGCTGTTATATTCAGAATGTTGGATAGCCAGGCTCCAGCTTTATTGAGTGAGGAGCCGCCCTCTTTAAGCTCATCGGTACCCCCATAATATGGCTTGAATGCCCCGCTTCCAGCAAGCTAAGCTTTGATTGGTTAACTCAGTGCCACGTCATCCATTCAATGATAAAAGTGCTTTGACATAGAAGTCTTTTGGATTACGAGCTCCGTCTTGGAACGGATTAAAGTCGTATGTCAAGGCACCACTGTATACAATATCCTTACATTTATCAACTTGAAACTTCATTTTCAACTTCTCCAGGTTCTCACAATCATTATATTTTCTATGCTTCGCTATTAATTGACCCAATTACACATATTTCCCAGTATTCTCATTTTAAGGACCAACATTTTATATGGTACCATATCAAATACTTGATGCTTGCTGCATTTTCTGAGCTGCTGAAATTTTTATCGATTGAACCCTAGCCAAGAAACTCCAAAAACATCTCTTGCTGCTTTGGAGTGCGCTTTAATCTCTATTGATGGATCTCTGATGGATCTCCAGTACTTTTCTATGTGGTTGCTTTGTAATCTAAAGAAACTTTCTTCTTGGACCTTCCTCACATCAACAGTCTAATCACCTGGGTATGCCCTGGCACAAACATTATTCCCCATCTGTAGACTGGATATCCATCACTAGCTGGAGTTCCTTCTGCTTCCATCACCACCTCCCATTTTTTTGTAATCGTTGCTCACTTCTGTTAGAATCTCACAGTGGTATGTGTAATCTATATAATTTATATAAGGCCCTTCACAGATATAGATTAAAAGATAAATTTTATTAGAAATAATTAAAACCAGGGGCAAACATAAAGACACTTACAAACATAAAGTGACAGGACAAGAAAAAGTTTCTACCCTCCCGTGCAGTATATTCAACGTCACCCGTTCTCCTCTTATATAACCAGGTAGGGGTGAAGGAGATTATGTACCCTATCCACGATATATCATGCAGATAGCTTGTTATTACTGCTGAGGGTTGAATCTAATGATAGTATCAATCCACGGGACTCATGTGTCAACGGCACTGGTCCGTCTTACAGTGTTGTCAAGCTGGGTACTTTTGTGGTCATTGACCCACAATGGCCAGTATTCCAACTATTATGTATTCGTTGGCCCAGTTGACTTCTACCTGAATAGAGTTATGTTCTCATTTAATGTTTATATTCAAGTTTCATGCTCATATTCAAGTTTAGTGGTCGACGCGTTTCCCTGTCTTCATATGAGACAGTTCATCAGGAGCGGGGCATTAGGATTGCCCAACGGTAATTATGGTTATTTTTTAGAAGGTTAACAGAGAAGTGGATTTGCCTGTCAGATATAAGCAAGCTGTCATGGATCCCTATTCGGAGAATCTGTGTACTTAAGTTAATAAAGGAATCTACTCTTGTCGGCCGAGTACCATAACTGAACCCTGATGATGTGGTCAGTTATATACTCCGTTGCTAGTGACCTTTAACCTTTGTCCAAATCAAATCGTATGGGCAAAGGAGGAATGTAATCAATGGTCTGAAACGGTAGTGCCAATGTGTTGAGACATCGGCCGATAAAGTCATTGGTCACCGCGTTGGTGCTGATATATTGTGACGTCTGAACACAGCATGTATGCCGTATGACTAAGGCTATTCTGGTAAGGTGCAATCTCAAAACCGGGCCATGATAAGCCCTCAAAAGACAGTAGTAGCTATTGGCGTTTGACCGTGGCACCCAATAGGTGTGCACGGGTGTCCGCCGCTAGAGAGATTGGGTAATGTATTGATGCCCAAAATGTGGAGGGCCGAAGGTATATAATTTCTTCACTGCCATAAGTCGGTACCGTTAGTGTTGGATTTGACTGATCAGGACCAGGCTTCGTGACAAAGAGCCAATAAAGTAGCCTTCATTGGTATTGAAGCATCAAGATACAGAGGATCTATACTCGTCAAATACCCAGCGTTAACAATCCACAAGCTGCTCCTAATTCGAGGCTAAAGTAGCAGCTAAATGGTTGCGCTGCACAAAGGTCTTCTTGAATGTCTTCTTTAACACCCCCACTCCCCAACCCCCAGCAGTTTAGGACAAATTCAGTTTGTTCTACTGGAAAAGATCATTACAGTTTTGGATGAGCTGAGCTCATTCTATTTCAAATGGTTGTAGTCTTGGTTCTGTCAGGGCTACAGACTCGCTTTTGGGGTCATTTTAAATTGCAAAATTCTTAGTTTGAAGTAGAAAAATCCTCCTGCGCTCTTTTACGGGGTTTTTGCAAACCAATAAGGGAAACTGTAAAGTCTCCACAATGAAGAAAGTAATACTTAATCACCCGACGCTTGATCAACACGTCAGCGAGGGTGAGACTGGCGTCCCACGATGCAGGCTCCGGACTCCATGACTACGAAATGTAAGTAACCCTATAAATAGAGATGCTTTGTTTTAATGTGTCATGCTTGAAAAAGGCACTGATATTAGTGCCGAAACGCGTTGCAAGAATTTTTATCTGTCATATGTTTTTTATGTACTCATTGTACAATTAAATATACTTTCTTCATTGTGGAGACTTTACAGTTTCCCTTATTGGTTTGCAAAAACCCCGTAAAAGAGCGCAGGAGGATTTTTCTACTTCAGTTTCATTTGTTTCTTTCCCCATTTGTGTGGTACAATACCCACTGGGGTTTCCCTACTGCTGCATCTCCTCTTATGAGGATTTTTGGGGATCTTGCATAAAGAAGAACATCTATAGTTCTACAGGTGACCGGGGATCATCGGTGCAAGCGGGTCATTCTCCCTGAGGTGGGGATCCCGCTTTGCACCAGGTGAGTAAAAAATCCCCTTACTCTCTATTTCGGATCCCTGTATGGTGGCGCGGATCTACACTTTGAGAAAATTCTTAGTTTAAAATGCCACCAGAAGCATATTGGTAGCTGCAAGAAAACCAGAGCTACAGAGAGGGAGGGAGGAGCTGCAGAGAAGCTCTGTGATTCTCCTCTCTGCCCTCCCTGTCTCAGTAACAAATTAAACAAAAGGGCGCTCCATAGTGTAGAGGGAACCACTCAATAAGCAAGGAAACCGTAAGAAAATTGGAACCTCCAGAAGTTGAAGAAGAACTGAATGAATGCCCCAGTAGCAGCCGGCATCCACGGAGCAGAGAAGATCTGTGCAGGAGTAGATACAGGTTCAGGAAAGAACCCTGTATGGAGGACCAGGAGTTTCTGTGCCAGACCAGCACCTTCATCGGTCCGTTTACAGACATATAAAAAAGGGTATGTTTTTCTCAAGCCGAAAGTGTATAAATCCGTGTGAATGAGGCCTTAAATAACTGACAATTAGTGAAGCAACTGAAAGGAGTGTGACGTGGCCTACTTAGGTACGAAGGCCGCAATGATTTTGGGGGTATTTTCACCATCAATTTTTTAAAAGCCATAACTTTATTATTTTTCACCAGCCATATGAGAGCTTGTTTTTTGCACAATGAGCTATAGTTTTTAGTGGTATCATGTTTTGAGTAAAGGTAATGTATAACTTTTATTATTGTAATTTTATTGGAGGGCAGGGAGAAAAAAAGCATCAATTCTGACACTGTTGTTTTTATGTTTTTTCTCAGTGGTAATCCTGCAGCATAAATGACACAATAAGTTTTTACTGCCGGTTGGTGCAATTACAAAAATACCCAAATTATATATATGTATTTTTTTTGCATAACTACATTAAAAGTCCCAATTTCTTCTAGGGTGGAGCTCTGTGAGGCTTGATTTTTGTGACGAGCTGTAGTTTTTGCCAAGCAGGACCAAAAGTGTATTCAATTTATTGTATAGCTTGTTATGAATACAATGATACCAAATGTGGGTTTTTGTAACCTTTTGTATTTTTCTTTAAACAAAGAGGGGAAAGTATGCAAAAAAGGTTTTGATTTTGCTACTTTTTTTTACCATTTTTATTCTTTTTTTTACATTTTTATGGCCCTATGTATCATCACTATGACAGGCCATGGCAGACCCAGACACCTTTGTCTTAAGTTCATCTATCCGCGATTACATGGCAGAGGACTATGATGTCACAGAGGGAGCCCCCTTCCTCTGTGAACCCTACACATATCTCAATCAACATTTATCATAGCATGTAAGGTGTTAACAGCAGGGATTGGTGTTCCCATCAACTCCCGCTGTTGCAGTCTGAGGCTGGCTGTCAATCATAGCTTGATGCAGCTGTGGATGGCACGGGCTCATCTTCTGAGCTCGCACCATCTATAGGATGTAAATGTATGTGCATTTCCAAGGCAGGCTGTAACATACGTCCTGGGGCGTAAGGGGTTAAGGCCCATTTACACGTAATGATTATCGCTCAAAATTTGTTTAAACAACCGAGAATGAGTGATAATCGTCATGTGTAAACTCGGCCATTATGCACTTTTGTCTGAACAATCATTTTAAAGTGAATTTAAAATCCATTGTTCAGCCACATAGAGATAAAGCATCTCTCAACAGACCGCATGTTGGAAGATTACATTGTATTCTGCCAGGAGCCACATTAAGAACAATGCAGCTGTGTGCAGAGCTGGGCATGTGATTAGTCACTTGCTAGACTTTTACATGCAAATGAAGATGATAAAGTGTTAATGGACATTAGTGTCAATTACACTTTATGCAGAAAGATCCCTAAAACTTTGAAAGATTATCTTTGCAGGTAAATGGGCCTTTACATACAGTGTCCTCTAGTGCAGTGACATAGCAAGGTGGGTGCGGGAGGTGTGAAACTCCCTGGGTGCAATCAGTGAGGGGGTATTAGCTCAGCCAGTGAGTTGTGGTCCTGGCGTGAAACTACTTGGCAGCAGCGGGTGGAGCACCTACTACTGGAGTCTGCCATAAGCCCCTCACAGGACCTGAACTGCCCCCTAGTGCCGGTTAACGCTACCTGGCAGTCCCGACATGAAGGGACACACAAACCTGCAAAGCCGGCAGCTTCCAGGACCTCTGATGATGTCATGTCATGTGATACCATGTGTGGGAGGAGTCAGGGATCACATGACCACGGGGGAGATCAGTAAATGTAGGACTCTGCTGTGTTCTGTGTGTTGGAGCTGTGTGGGTCAGAATGAATGGATGGAGTGAGTGAGTGGAGCTGTGGAGATAAGGATGGTTGGAGCAGAGCTGTGTGTGATGTCTGGGGGTCAGGATGGATGTAGCGGAGCTGTGTGTGTGTGATGTGTGGGGGTCAGGATGGTCATAGCGGAGCTGTGTGTGTGATGTGTGCGGATCAGGACGGATAGAGCATAGGTGTGTGATGTCTGGGGGTCAGGATGCATGTAGTGGAGCTGTGTGTGTGTGATGTGTGGGGGTCAGGATGGTTGTAGCGGAGCTGTGTGTGTGATGTGTGGTTGTCAGGATAGATGAAGCAGAGCTGCGTGTGTTATGTGTGGGAATCAGGATGGATATAATGGAGCTGTGTGTGTGATGTTTGGGGATCAGAATGGATGTAGCGGAGCTGTGTGTCTGATGTCTGTGGATCAGGATGGATGTAGCGGAGCTGTGTGTGTAATGTGTGGGGGTCAGAATGGATGTAGCGAAACTGTGTGTGTGATGCGTGGGGGTCAGAATGGATGTAGCGGAGCTGTGTGTGTGATGTCTGGTGATCAGGATGGATGTAGAGGAGCTGTGTGTGATGTGTAGGGGTCAGGATGGATGTAGCGGAGCTGTGTGTATGTGATGCGTGGGGGTCAGAATGGATGTAGCGGAGCTGTGTGTGTGATGTCTGGGGATCAGGATGGATGAAGCCGAGCTGTGTGTGTGATGTATGGGGATCAGGATGGGTGTAGCGGAGCTGTGTGTGTGATGTCTGGTGATCAGGATGGATGTAGAGGAGCTGTGTGTGATGTGTAGGGGTCAGGATGGATGTAGCGGAGCTGTGTGTATGTGATGCGTGGGGGTCAGAATGGATGTAGCGAAGCTGTGTGTGTGATGTCTGGGGATCAGGATGGATGAAGCCGAGCTGTGTGTGTGATGTATGGGGATCAGGATGGGTGTAGCGGAGCTGTGTGTGTGATGTGTGGGGATCAGGATGGATGTAGTGGAGCTGTGTGTGTGTGATGTGTGGGGATCAGGATGCATGTAGCGGACCTGTGTGTGTGATGTGTGGGGGTCAGGATGGATGTAGTGGAGCTGTGTGTGTGATGTGTGGGGATCAGAATGGATTGAGTGGAGCTGTGTGTGTGATGTGTGGGGATCAGGATGGATGTAGCAGAGCTGTGTGTGTGATGTCTGGGGGTCAGGATAAATGTAGTGGCGCTGTGTGCGTGATGTGTAGGGAACAGGATGGATGTAGCAGAGCTGTGTGTGACGTGTGGGGGTCAAGATGGATGTAGTGGAGCTGTGTGTGTGGGATGTGTGGGGATCAGGATAGATGTAGTAGAGCTGTGTGTGTGATGTCAGGGTATTAGGAGGGATGTGGCGGAGCTGTGTGTGATGTGTGGGGATCAGGATGGATGTAGCAGAGCTGTGTGTGTGATGTCAGGTATCAGGATGGATGCAGCAGAGCTGTGTGTGATGTGTGGGGATCAGAATGGATGGAATGGAGCTGTGTGTGTGATGTGTGAGGATCAGGATGGATGTAGCAGAGGGGTGTGTGGGATGTCTGAGGGGTCAGGATGGATGTAGCGGAGCTGTGTGTGATGCGTGGGGGTCAAGATGGATGTAGTGGAGCTGTGTATATGTGACGTGTGGGGATCAGGATGGATGTAGTAGAGCTGTGTGTGTGATCTGTGGGGATCAGGATGGATGGAGTGGAGCTGTGTGTGTGGGGATCTGGATGGATGTAGCGAAGCTGTTTGTGTGATGTCTGGGGGTCAGGATGGATGTAGCGAAGCTGTTTGTGTGATGTCTGGGGGTCAGGATGAATGTAGCGGAGCTGTGTGCGCAATGTGTGGGAATTAGGACGGATGTAGCGGAGCTGTGTGTGATGTGTGGGAATCAGTATGGATGTAGTAGAGCTGTGTGATTAATAAGCTGACTTATTAATTTCTACGGGAGACTATTCCAGCATGAACTGTGACCTGTGCACGGAGGGGGAGGAGGTAAGCTGTGATTATCACTTTAGCCTTAAGATTCTTGTTAACGTTATGTGTTTCAGTAGCATCATGTGAGAGGAGTTTTTCAAAATAAAATGTAAGAAGGGCTCTCTTAGGTCCACAATGAGTCAGGCTCGGCTCTCTGGCTTAGCCATCTAGTCAATTGAAAGCAAAGTAATGAAAGAAATTGCTTTCGATTATGCGATTTCAAAATTTTCATAGAACAAAGTTAGGAGACAAAGAATAAGTAAATAAACCAGAAAATTACACTTGCAACTGTAAGTATCTTGTCTTTCCTTCTTTTAATAATTTCAAAATTGGGGCGGGGGAAGGGGGGGGAGTGGCAAAAAAATTCCGCACCAGGTGCCACCTGACTTTGCTACGCCACTGCTCTAGTGTGATTGGTAGGCAGGCTTGACATTGTGGTCATGAACCGGGTGCTCAGGTTCATGGGATCAGTCCCCTTCAGATGGGATAGTGGTAGTGAAAGACATCAAGTACCTTCAGATAGCTGAATCATCACATAGCAAGGAGGTCACAGATAGGTAATGGAGATGGTCCAGTGTCTAGCACCCCCGATTTGAAAACAACGCACATCCGCATATTAATGCTGGAACAACTTTTACTGTCAACGGTCAATGTGACCAAGCAGTGTGCGCCGAGGATGAATTGAGCCAAGTCTTTGGGTCACTTCTCTGAAGATCCTGTTGTTAGCACTCTTTATCGTCCGCGACAGTTAAGCTGGTAAACTGACTTTAACTCTAAGGCATGTTTCACACGGGTGACAGCAATATTGCTTCTACAAAATCGCTGCGATATCGCTGCTATGTACACGCAATTATGTAGCGTTATTGATGCTTTTTTCTTGGGAAAAATGCAGCATCATGTTGCTGCTACCAGTGATTTTCTCGTGCGATAAAATTGCGCGATTTTGTCAGGGGATAGTGCACGCAGTTGACGACCCGATGTACCTGTGCCTGTCGTCTTTTTTCTGTACTGCGGATGTGAGCAGAAGTGCCATCCGTCGCACCTTCGCACATGTGCAGTACATTTTTTTTAACTCCTGCTTTCCCGCGGAATCCGTGGCCCGTCCATGATGTCACTTGCGGATGGGCCGTGGATCGGACGGCTTCCATTGACTTCAATGAAAGCCGGCTACATGGAATCCGCACTAAAATGGAACATGCTGCGATTTCTTTTCCGCATGCAGAATCTGGAAAATGAATTCACATGTGTAAATTGAAGTGCGGACGCCCATGTTTCCCTATCGGCGGCTTGAACTATGGATCTTCCATGTGGGTGCCCCGTGCAGAATCCGCAAGTCAAATCCGCCTGTGGACATGAGGCCTTAATAGGAGTTTCTGATGTTGAAATCGCATTGCATCGCACATTTGTGTGATGTGATGCAATAAACAAGAAGGTTCCAAAGGGAAATATGGGCAACAAAAAAAAATTGAAAGTCGCGGTTGTATAGAGCATGCCGCGCTTTTGTAATCTCCCAATGTAGCAGCCTACAAACATCACTAATGTGAAAGAACCCATTAGAAATAGAGATGAGCGAGCACACTCGGTAAGGTGAGTTACTCGAACGAGCCTCGCTCATCTTGAGTGACTGCCTTCTCCTCTGAGCGTGCTCGGGGGGGGGGGGGGGGGGAGTGGGGTGGTGAGCAGCGGGGTCTAGCCTCTTCCCCCCGCTCTCCCCCGCCGCCCCCCGAGCATGCTCGGAGGAGAAGGCAGTTACTCGAGATGAGCGAGGCTCGTTTGAGTAACTCACCTTACCGAGCGTGCTTGCTCTTCTCTAATTAGAAACCATGGGCTTCACATAAATGCGGTTTTTAGTGCTGTCACATCGCTACCAAATCGTGCGATTTTGTAGTCCATGTGAAAGTGGCCTAAAGCTTTTGCTTGCAGGGTTTGCACAGACCAGCAGTGTCAGAGCCTATCATGCCTTCACCCCGAACTTTCCCCATACTCCAGTACCTACACACGGGAAAACGGTATGTCATTTGTATAGAGCCAATAACTTGTGTGCACCACTGGAAAATAAGGCTTAAGGGTCTATAAAGAAGATGGAGTGGTTAAAAATATTTAAGATATGTAAGACGTTCAAGACATGGAGATATTTGAAGAGGAGGGCTAATGGGGGTGGAGGGTTATGTGCTAGATGATTGAGGGAAGACATGTTAGCCATAGATTCTGTTAGCCATAGAGACTGTAGAGATTACTTCTTCTATGGAAGAAATCTTTTGCAGTTGTGAGCGATTGAGGGACGGGTTGCATGTAGTATGTGGTATGTAATGGCTCTGCAATCTTTCGGGAAACCATCTATCCCCAACAATAAGAGAGCTAGATCAGACTTTTTTTGAGTTGAGCCGGGAGAACACGGTACAACGTGTTTCCAGAGCGCAGAGCTATATGGTCGCAGGTTCTCCAGCAGTTTGGAGAGGTGATAGTATAAATATGTGAAAGTTTTAATGGGATATAGTACCATCTAACTAGTAATTTATAGTATAGTTGGTAATGAGAGGCACATGCTGTGGACTTCACAGCCCAATTTAAAGCAACCTGCCATTCCTTCAGGGAAATTTGATGTGTGAAGTCAGCCTTCCATTTCAAGAGCTTAGCCTTTTTTTTTTAAATAAAGGTTGTTAGTAAAGAATTCAGAAATTGGCATTGTGTTGGCTGAGAGTTCTAGGTAATTGGTCTTTTAAGGTTGATAGTATATGGACGTGTGTTGCCGAGTTTGTGCAAAGGAATTTTCCAATTTGAAGGAATCTATAGAACTTGGAGGGTGGAATTCCTGAATAGAAGAGAATGGTAAGAGTTGCCCATTGTGGTAAAATTCTGCAATTAATTTAATATCATTATTCAACCAACTATCTGGATATAATTCTGGAATAAGATTGGTAAGTGTTGACATGGGGAGTGAACTCCTCAGGCTGTCCTGAAGCTGGAGATCTCTTGTGAAGCAGAATTTTCATGCTGTTACGGTTGCCTGTAATGGGAGGGGGTGTGGAGAGGGTAGAAGACTAGGGAGGGAGTGTGAAGAGGGTAGAAGACTAGGGAGGGAGTGTGGAGAGGGTAGAAGACTAGGAAAGCTCAATAGGTTGTGGTCGCCTGTAATGAGAGGGAGTGTGGAAAGGGTAGAAGACTAGGGAGGGAGTGTGAAGAGGGTAGAAGACTAGGGAGGGAGTGTGGAGAGGGTAGAAGACTAGGGAGGGAGTGTGGAGAGGGTAGAAGACTAGGGAGGGAGTGTGAAGAGGGTAGAAGACTAGGGAGGGAGTGTGAAGAGGGTAGAAGACTAGGGAGGGAGTGTGGAGAGGGTAGAAGACTAGGGAGGGAGTGTGGAGAGGGTAGAAGACTAGGGAGGGAGTGTGGAGAGGGTAGATGACTAGGAAAGCTCAATAGGGCCATAACATATGACTGCCAATCTAATACACATAGATGGTGAGATTCAAGTTAAGGCCACGTTTTATCAGGATTTGTTGCACCGAGAAATTTAATTTGACCTAACAAGTAAGCATTGTGGTAATTTTGGAGATTAGGCAGACTTAAGTCGCTATGTTTTTTGTTTTTAGTCATAATTATACAGGTGACATTGGGTTTTGCATTCTGTCAGATAAAGCGGTTCATTTACTTATGAAAGGAAACAAAAGTTGAGGATGGTGTGGGGATTGGAAGTGTCCTTAAGTAATAGAGGATTTTAGGGAGTGTAAGCACCTTGTAAAGGATGATCCTGCCCCTCCATCCCAACTCCAAAGAGGCTAGCCTAGACAGTTGTTTTTGAATTGATTGAGAAAGGGGGTGGAAATTAGTTTCTACTAGGTTAGGCTGCTCTCACACAGGAGACATTTTTAATGTGGCATTTTAAAGAATTTTTGAACTGCATTTTCAAACAGACAGCGTTTGAAAATTGCAGCATTAGAAACGCCGCGCTTGAACACTTATCTGAGAAGCCCTATTGAAATCAATGGAAGCGTTTAACAGAGTTTAGTTCAGCGTTTGAAATGCTGCGCTAAACACTGTAAAAAATTGCCTGTGTGAGAATGGCCTTAAATGTTTCTTGGGTTAATAATATACAAAGGTAAGGAAATTAATGGGGGGACCACTGGAATAGAAATTTGGAGAATACGAGTTGTTGTGTGTCACGTCCTCGCAGGATGCACTGGGTCCGTAACCTGAAACACTCATGCAATTGAACACCAAACAGTAGTAAACAATAAAGACAACTGCAAACAAGGGAAACATTGTCCCTAGTGAACCTTACCCAGGAAAGGGACCTGCCTATATGCAGGTAACCCACCCTGACAAGGATGAACCTGATTGCATACTTTGGCCACTAGCAGACCCTATGTAGGATATGGGAAGAACACAGGAAACAAAATTATAACAAGCACAGTACTTAGCTTTGAGAAGACTTCAGGCAAATAAGAGATCCAGCACCAAGCTCTGACTCCTATCACAGTCAGAGTAAGACTGAAAATGAAACACCAGGCCAGGCTAAATAGTCCTGACAAATTACTTGCAGGTGAGACCACGTATGTCTCACCTAATGCTACTCCCATCAGAGCTAGAAGATAGAGAAACACATACAAAACCTGCCCCAGATTATTGAAAAGGGAAGCGATCCCAGAACCATCACAACAGTACCTTCGCTTTTAGAAGGGACCCTAGGACCCTTAGGACTAGATCGATTCAGATTTAGTCTTCAAACATTTTTTACAAGACGCTCCGCATGGACATATGCACCCGGGAACCCTGTCCTCTCCTCAGGACCATAACCATGTAAATCTTGTTGGGTTAGGAAATCTCTACAGCACATTGAAAAAAATCACAGCAATATTGCAGCAGTAAAAAAAACGCTAGTGGGTAAAAGCCCTAAGTCTTTTAGCTGACTCCACGTAGATCAGGTTTTTGTGGTCTCTAAAAACTGTCACCTTATGTCGAAGCCCTTCGAGGAGATGATGCCACTCCTCAAAAGCCCACTTAATTGCCAACAGCTGTCTATCACCAATATCGTAATTTTGCTCAATAGTAAATTTACATGGAAAAAAAGCACAAGGACAAAGATCTTGCAATGTATCAGTTCCCTGAGAAAGCACCGCTCCAACCCCAAGCTCTGAGGCGACAACCTCCACCACGAAAGGTCTGGATGTGTCTGGTTGCACTAGAATGGGAGCCATCGCAAAAAATCTTTTCAAGGAATGAAAAGAATGTAATGCCCTTGGGGACCATTTAGAAGGGAAACAACCTTTCTTTTTCATATCAGTCAGAGGTTTAACCATCACCGAAAATCCTCTAAAAATTTCCGATGATAATTGTCAACCTCAGAAACCTTGGAAGAACTTTCCGATTTTCTGGTAGCACCCATTCCCGCACCGCCCAGACATTGTCTGGGTCCATGATGATTCTTGAATCCTCCACCAACCTTTGATCAGATGGTACTGTCTCTCAGGAGCAGTTAGGTTGTACATACAGCTTTTTGATAGTTTGCAGTCTGGGATGAGTTCAATAGAGCAGTCCCCCTCTCTGTGAGAAGGTAACTTCTCTACCCCCTTCTGAGCATGGACATCAGAGAAATCAGCAATATATTCTGGCAATTCATCAACTTGCACGGAAAACACTTTTACCGATATACAACAAGAATTGCAGTAAGGAATCCATTTAGAGATGTCTCCCTTCTCTCAATCTACCATAGGATTATGCAAACGCAACCAAGGCAAGACTACCTGCATTGGGAAGGATTTCATGATATATAGAGTGATAGCGTCAGTATGGAATAATCTGATCTTTAAACACACATGCTGCTCATCTCTACACTTTCCTACATGGATTAAAGGGGTTGTCCCGCGCCGAAACGTTTTTGTTTTTTTCCAATAGCCCCCCCATTCGGCGTGAGACAAACCCGATGCAGGGGTTAAACAAGAAAACCGCACAGTGCTTACCTGAATCCCCGCGCTCCGGTGACTTCTTACTTACCTGCTGAAGATGGCCGCCGGGATCTTCTCCCTCGGTGGACCGCAGGGCTTCTGTGCGGTCCATTGCCGATTCCAGCCTCCTGATTGGCTGGAATCGGCACGTGATGGGGCGGAGCTACAAGGAGCCGCTCTCCGGCACGAGCGGCCCCATTGAGAAAAGAAGAAGACCGGACTTCGCAAGCGCGTCTAATCTGGAGATTAGACGCTGAAAATTAGACGGCACCATGGAGACGAGGACGCTAGCAACGGAACAGGTAAGTGAATAACTTCTTATAACTTCTGTATGGCTCATAATTAATGCACAATGTACATTACAAAGTGCATTAATATGGCCATACAGAAGTGTATAGACCCACTTGCTTTCGCGGGACAACCCCTTTAAGGTCTCGAGTCGAGCTTGGAGCTTTGCATATTTGGTGGAAACCTCGCACCATTGCTGTGTTCTGTGGGACTGCTGCTGCTTTCCTTTTATTGTATTGACATATTTTTATTGTCACTAATATAGGGGAGAGAGATGTGGAGTGGTCAATCCCTTTACAGGGCCTTCTGGCATGACTGCCAGAGATGCGGCATAAAGCAGTAAATTAAGTTCTCACCCTCAAATTTTTTTCGTCTACGCCTGCCCAACACAACCTGCTTCCTTTGCCCAGCCAAGAACTTTACTTGATTCAACATGATGGAATTACAGTAGGTTTCTATATTGGAGACGTTTGCCCCACCATGAACCCAATGAAGAGATAAAATCTTGTTTAAAATCTAATTTAATGAGAGTTGGTCTAGAGGCAGGATTTGGGTGACTGGGGAAAGTTTTCTCTGGGCAGTAATTGTAAGCTTGTGAGAGTTTCGCAAACAGTGTGATACTCTGGTACGGGCCTGGGAGTAATGGAGATTTGCTTGACATGATCATGACTGAAAGGGAGGAGACACAAATTAGATATTAGAAAAAACTTTCTGACAGTGAGGGTGATCAATGAGTGGAACAGGTGGTGAGTTCTCCTTCAGTGGAAGTCTTCAAACAAAGGCTGGACAGATATCTGTCTGGGATGATTTAGTGATCCTGCACTGAGCAGGGGGTTGGACCCGATGACCCTGGAGGTCCCTTTCAACTCTACCATTCTATGATTCTATGAACATAAGCTTTTCTTTGACTATGAAGAAGTGAATGTGAGCGATCACCACACGGTGTGGAATTTGGGAGGTGGTTTGGTTTTGGAAGTCCGTGGGCAGGATCAATAGCTAGCTCTTGAGGAAGACAAACTGGGAGCAAAGTGTGGATTAGGTTTTGTATAAATGAGGGAAGTCCCACAGGTGGCACCGATTCTCGGATGCCTCTGAATATTATATTATTTCTTCGCATTCTGTCTTCAGTGACAGTCATTTTAGATTTTAGGGCCTCTTCTAGTGAGTTATGTGCATCCACTAGTGGGTCATGAGCTGTGGAGTATTCCCCCATATTCTGTTCCATGTGGTCCTCCGTCTCTCCCAGGGCGTCAACGCTAGATGAGACTGTAGCTATTGCTTTGGTGATGTCCCCTGAGATAGAGCTACACAGTTCAAGCATGGCTTCTATCATGAAAACCTCTGAAGCTGATGTTTGCTAGTGGTGATCGCTTTTAGTCAGTCTTTTGAAGATGCCCTTTTGTAACGGGAAATTACTGGGGAGTTTTGGGGCTGGCAAGAAATAGCTCTATTGGGGTGAGGATTGCTGCCTTCAGCTGTTATTGGAGGCCTAGAAGGAGCTTCACTTGCATGCTGCTATTTTCAACCTCAGTACACTAACACTACGCTATCCGCTTTAAAGGAACATACCACTTTTTGTACACATGTAATAACTGTTTCAATGAGGAAAATACAGAAAAAATAACCAAGAAAACAGGGTTACTTTACCCCTTAAAGCGCCACCATGAAAAGTAGAGGGGCAGTGCCAGCCAAAATAAGGGAGATGTGACGGAAATGCAGCAAAGTTATTTTATCATGCATTTACTTGCTTTACACCTACACACAGTTCACTACTTTGACTAGACTTTTCTAGACAAATATATGGGTAAAATAGGAACATTTCTGCATGAATGGTATGCTTTTACTTCTCCTCACTGCTGAAGAACTGTTATGTGCAGCGTGAAAAGACACGGGAAGATTTTCACTTGCTATGACTTTTGTAATTAAATCAAGTCAAGTAAAGAATGTAAATTGCAGGCTTGAGATTAGTCATTAAAAGTTTAAAGGGATTAGTAGTCAGACATTTCAACCTCCATGCTAGACATGTGGATCCGCACAAATACAATACCTACATTTCTAAGTAGCCTCTAAGGAAGAAAACCTGCCATGCGGGCTGCTTTAATCATGACGCTCTGGTTGTGTATCTGTTGAGGTGAAAAGTCCTTTGGTATTGATACCAAATAGTTTCAAATCTCAAAAGGAGAAAACAGAGAATTGACCCAAAACACTATTTACCCAGATTAAACTATGAGAACTATCAGAACATGTACAGCTACTTGTGTTTTAGTTAGAAACACACATTGAAGTTCTTTAATGAAAATGCATTAGGCTGCCTGTCCACGAGCGATAATCCACTGGCGATAAATCCCCCGCGGATCGCGCTCTGAAAATATTTCCATAAGATTACTATGGAAGGCGCAGCGCCAGAATCCACAAGCGGAGAATCATAGCGATTCTCCACTTGCGGAATTTAAATCGCGGCATGCTGCAATTGCCGTGATTCTCCGCGGTGAGCCTATTCATTGAATAGGCTCATTGCGGAGACCTGTCAGTGCTCCCCTCGTCCCCCGTGGTGGAATATCGGTAGCAATATTCCGCCTAGGCCGTGGACAGGGGCCCTTAGTGTTTGGCGCTGCAGTGTTGCAATTGAAGCTGCACTGTCTTTCTTGATACATAAGAGGAAGCATCCTCCCCCAGGAGGAGTCCGCACCCCACGTTTCAACAGAGATGACTTTATCGTTCTATTGATATAGCTGTAGAGAGCTTGTTTTTTTTGCGGGACAAGCTATACTTCTAGTAGTGCTCACTTTTGGAGATAGTGACTGCAGTCTGGTGGGGCAGCAGACAGGTCAGGGGGGTAGCCACCGAGAAGAGGGGATAGTAGCATTCTCCATGCAAAATACTGCTGTGTACAAGTGGCCAATAGTCATGTTCTCTACAATATTTGGGTCAGTATTTGTGAAACAAATCATCGTTCCAAAACACGGAGAACGTAACAATCTTTCCATTATTGTTTCCTTCTATGTAGGTTTCACTCCTGGCTTTGACTTACTGATGTAAACCCTGCATCTACTTTAATAGTTTTTTGCCATGGAAACCACGCTTATATAAGGTTTGAAATCAGCATTGCCTCACAGGTGATAGATCCAGGCAGGGAAAACTTTGCATATCTTTATTTGTAGCACTGCCAAAAATAAAGTACCAGTCTTGTTGCCTGCTGGGTCTCAGCAAGAAGGTAAGTTAAAAACATCTAGAGTGGAAAAATTAGCTGTTTATAAGTGAAAATCACATTCATACGTACTGAGTTGTAATTTGTTGGGGAGTTTCAATGTGGAAAATGCACTTAAAGGGGTTGACCAGTTGTAAACTATTGATGGTCTATTCATAGACTAGGCCATTAATACTCAGGACCCCCACCTATCATCATGTTCCCTGGGCCGGCGAGCTGTTGCACACAGCTGATTTCTACAGGAAACACACACGCTCAGCCAATCAGAGGCAGTACTCAGCTGTCATTCAATGACGGCTGGGCGCTGCCTCTGATTGGCCACAGCGCTCAGCCAATCAGAGGCAGCGCTTTCTGGAGGCAGGGATTTTTCAGTCCCCGGCCTCCAGAACAGAGAAGAAGACTGCCGGGGCTGGAGAGAAGAGTCGTACGATTCTTCTAGGTGAGATAAACATCTTTTTTTACTGTTTTTTTTACATCTTGCTATGATTTTCAGGGAAGGGCTTGTATTTCAAGGCCTTCCCTGAAAATCATCGCTGCAAACCCACTGCTTTCAATTGGGCCACAGCAGTGTCGGCCCCATTGAAAGAAATGGGATAGCATCACGGGCTTCTGTCACAGCTATGACAGCTGTGGAAGAGGATTCCTTCATCCCCGTGGGGGTGAAGGAATCCCCTGCCATAGCTGTCACAGCTGTGTCAGTGGAGTGCAATGTTCTCCCTATGTTTTCGATGGGGCTGGCGCTGCTGCTGCCTCTGGCCCCATTGAAAACTATGGGCGATATCGCCCATTCTTCTTTGCTATGCGAGATTACATTGAAAACATTGCAAATGAGAACGAAACCATTGAAAATCATTGGTGTCATTATCATGCGTTTTCACTCAATCTCGCATCGCAGGTAAGTCGGATCGCCAGTGGGTGGGAGCCCGAAGACTTCTCTCACACGAGCGCATTATGCGAGCATTTTGTGCTCATGTAATATGCAGCACTAAACTACCATATATTGAAATTGTGTCTCTCACGCAAGTGTTTTTGTGCGTAAATTGCGTGCACAAAATTAAACACAACATGTCCCATTCTTTGGCGTATCACTCGCACATTGCACTCTTAATTCACCTTGTATAGTGAATGGGTGTGTAAAAACCGCAGTACAATTGCCGGTGTATTTACTGCGTTTTTCACGCAGGTTGTTAAGGGACTGGGGGAAAAAAGAAAGCTGTCGCCATCCACTGACAGAGTTTGTGCTGCCAATCCGGTATCATGTCTCCTGTAGATGTGGGGAAGAGTATCGCCCTGGTGGATGGAGAAACAGTGGCTCCAGTTCTTCTGATTACAAGGACGGGTTTGCCACGTATCGAGCCAGGGGAGAACTGCCATCCGAAATGTTTCCTGCTGTGTGGCCGTGAGCATCAGCACATCTCTCTAAAAACACTTTGTAGTGGATATTAGGGGTGTTTGCGTTTATGAGCACAGCGCATTTAATAAAATTGGGTGTTTTTGTTTTTCTCTTTTTTAAACAAACGCATTTTTAACGTCTTTTTCATGACATAGAGTTACATGATAAATGTGTGAAATGTATATGGAGCATAACTGGGAGCTCGTCCTGTACAGCGTGGTAATGGTAGTGTTCACAGCTCCGCCCAGGGCAGCCACATTACTGGGAAGGTTTAGTTTGCCGATAACTTTTATACATGTTGCTGTCTAAAGAAAACTAAAATTGATAAATCGCCGGGCCCAGATGGATTACACCCAAGGATACTAAAGGAACTAAGTGACGAGATAGCTAGGCCACTATACCTAATATTTCTAGACACTATCAAGAGTAGTACCATTGGACTGGCGCATTGGCAACGTGGTTCCAATTTACAAAAAAGGGAGCAAAAGTGAGCCTGGTAACTACAGGCCAGTAAGTCTCACTTCAGTAACGGGAAAAATTTTCGAGGGGATTCTGAGAGACGCCATCGATGAGTACCTCAAGGAGATTAAGGGAATAACTCCTCACCAGCATGGATTCATGAAGGGTCGCTCATGTCAGACAAATCTGATCAGTTTCTACGATGAAGTAAGCTCTAAGCTGGACCAGGGAGAATCTATTGATCTTGTATATCTGGACTTCTCTAAAGCCTTTGACACCGTGCCGCATAATAGGATAATATACAAAATGAGGCAGCTCGGACTGGGCGAAAACGTGTGTAAGTGGGTAAAGAATTGGCTCAATGATAGAAAGCAGAGGGTGGTAATAAATGGCTCATACTCTGATTGGACCACAGTCGCTAGCGGGGTGCCACAGGGTTCAGTACTAGGCCCCACTCTGTTCAACATATTTATCAATGACCTGATAGAGGGGCTGCACAGCAAAATATCAATATTTGCAGATGACACAAAATTATACAATATAATTAATGCAACGGAGGACAATGTACGGCTACAAACAGACCTGGATAAGCTGGGGGCTTGGGCAGGAAAATGGCAAATGAAGTTCAATGTTGAAAAATGTAAGACTATGCACATGGGCAGGAGGAACGGATGTCACAAATATTCACTTAATGGGGTACCACTAGGGAAAAGTGATATGGAAAAGGATCTGGGGGTATTAGTGGATAATAGACTAAACTGGAGTAACCAATGCCAGTCAGCTGCTGCAAAGGCAAATAAAGTCTTGGGGTGCATTAAAAGAGGTATAGGGGCGAAGGACGAGAACGTTATCCTTCCATTATATAAGGCACTTGTCAGGCCTCACATGGAATACTGCGTACAATTCTGGACACCGGTGCTCAGGAAAGATGTCACAGTGCTTGAAGGGGTTCAAAGAAGGGCAACTAAACTAATACATGGAATGACTGGACTGGAATACCCAGAGAGGCTATCCAAATTGGGACTATTTACTCTAGAAAAAAGAAGGTTAAGAGGCGACCAAATAACCATGTATAAGTACATGAGGGGACAACACATGGATCTCTCCCGCGATCTGTTTACACCCAGGACCATGACGGTAACAAGAGGACATCCGCTACGAAGGGGATTCTTTACTGTAAGAGCAGTTAGACTGTGGAACTCTCTACCGGAGGAAGTGGTGATGGCAAAATCCATAGAGGAGTTTAAAAGGGGACTTGATGTCTTTCTGCAGAAGAAGGATATTACAGGATATAAATATTAGGTTAAGTGTCAATCCTGGTATATAGGCAGGTAGGAACTATTAGGGGTTGATCCAGGGAACAGTCTGGTTGCCATTAGGGAGTCGGGAAGGAATTTTTCCCCCAAAAGGGCTAATTGACTTCTGGCCTTGGGGTTTTTCGCCTTCCTCTGGATCGACACGGTAGGATAGACAGGCTGGACTAGATGGACATTGTCTTCATTCAGCCTTACATACTATGTTACTATGTTACTATGTCATTTTTGACGACATCATGTAAATATCCTAAAGCGTGTCGGGTGGTCACCAAGGAAAAGTGTAAATTGATGATAACGTGCTATTTTCCACAAAATAACACAGTCGCGTTCTTGAATGATTTTCAATATTTTGACAGTGTGGAGGAGAATATCCAAGCGGCTACAAAACTTGGTAGTAATGCCAACAAAAATCAATCAATATTTTCTGGGCCGTGTTGGAAATGACATAAGATGTGCAAGTTTAATTGTCTTTTAACCTCTTAACTCTACAGGGCCTACAGTTATACCCTGCAGGTTCGGGGTATGTATGAAGGGTGATTGTGGGGGATCTCGCTCCATACAATGTGAGTGCTGTCTTATTTACAGATGACACCCGCCTGTAGTAGCTCCAATTAGTGCTGATGCTAATCGGAGCTGTTAACCTTTTAAATGTCGCTGACACTTCTGACAGCAGCAATTAAATGCCCCGATCAATGTTCAAGGGTCCTGCACTGCTGTGCCTGTAGCGTGACTTGATAGATTGCCTGTCAGATCGTGGTATAATGTAATGTTATGTAATTAAATCATAATGCAGGAGCGATCAAACCATCGCAAGTTCTTGTCCCGTATGGTGGCTTACCATGACTGTAAAAATTAGTTTAAAAAAGTTTTATTAATTAATAAAAAAATATTAAAATTTTATGTTGATGGAGGCGAGCAGCATGGATCAAAGCCCAGTCTGCTACACTTCCATCCATGTGCCAATCACTGTCCTTGTAATATATTAAAACTTTTTCTGGCTCTCAAAGATAAAAATGCAGCTTCTCCAATCACCCAACACCAAAGGCTGTGTAGTGACCCAGAGTTAGGGTCCCTCCAGCACTTGTAGTCTGTTCATCTTTATGTGCCAGTTAGTCTGTGTTTGGTGTATGTGTTAGTGTCATCAACCTTGATGAAGTCTGTTTGTTTGTCCTCCTAACCTGCTGTGTGTGCTGTGAGATGTGATTGGTATTTGAGGGGTTAGGGAGGAGCTAGGAGAAAGTAGAGAGAGAATGAGAGCGTGGGATGTAGTCAGTGAAGGAGGTGGTGAGCGCTGGGGTCAGCTGAAGCTCCTGCCGGGGCTCAGCCTCGGCCCAGTCTCACATGCCAGGAGACTTATCTCCTCCAGGAACTGGAGTTCAGGGGATGCAACCTAGGGGAGAAGTTGTAGCATGCTTGTCACACCCTCCCCCACTGAACTTCATCACCAAGGGAGGAAAAAAATCCACCACAGCGAGCACAGGGTGCTGGGAAGTAAGAGATGAGGAGAAGGAGTGTTTCAGAATTCTTTCTAAAACAGGAGAGACTGCCTCAAGACCGGGTCCACCAGATAACTACAACTGAGGATGTGTGTGCCTTGGGGGAAAAAAGACCTTCTGTTTTCAAGTGTCGGAAGGTGTGCAAGGGAAGAAAGTGTGTCAAGAAACATTTGTAATAAAGTCTTGGGGTGCATTAAAAGAGGTATAGGGGCGAGGGACGAGAACATTATTCTACCGCTATATAAGGCACTTGTCAGGCCTCACATGGAATACTGCGTACAGTTCTGCTCACCGGTGCTCAGGAAAGATGTTACAGTACTTGAGGGGGTTCAAAGAAGGTCAGCTAAACTAATACATGGAATGAAGGGATTGAAATACCCAGAGAGGCATCAAAACTGGGATTATTTACCCTGGAAAAAAGACGGCTAAGGGGCGACCAAATAACTATGTATAAATACATGAGGGGACAATACAAGGATCTCTCCCATGATCTGTTTATACCTAGGACTACGACAGTAACAAGAGGACATCCGCTACGCTTAGAAGAATGCAGGTTTCATCACCAACATAGAAAAGGGTTCTTTACTGTAAGAGCAGTGAGACTGTGGAACTCTCTGCCGGAGGAAGTGGTGATGGCAAAATCCATAGAGGAGTTTAAAAGGTGACTTGATGTCTTTTTGGAGCGGAAGGATATTACAGGATATAAATCTTAGGTTAATTGTTAATCTGGGTATACAGGCAGGTAAGAACTATTAGGGGTTGATCAAGGGATTAGTCTGATTGCCACTAGGGAGTCATGAAGGCATTTTCCCCCCCAAAAGGGCTAATTGGCTTCTGCTCTTGGGGTTTTTTGCCTTCCTCTGGATCAACAACACAGGAGGATAAACAGGCTGGACTAGATGGACATTGTCTTCATTCGGCCTTACATACTATGTTATTCGTTCAAGGGCACTTGTTTCTCTTTGAAAAGCAAAAGTACTTATTTTGTATTGGAAAATTAGGAGTTGAAAAAGTGAAAAATAGAAAACCAAGTGCCTCCGGTTTTAAAAGACATTGTGGTTGCAGACTCATTTATTTACTGCGAGTGATTTGTCATTCATCTAGGGCAGGGGTGTCAAACTCATTTTCACCGAGGGCCACATCAGCCTTATGGTTGCCTTCAAAGTGCCGATTCTAATTGTAAGACAGTATAGTAAAAGTAAACCCCACAGTGGCCCGAATGGTAATAAGGTCCTCCATAGTGGCCAGTAACGCACACCATTCTGCGCACACACATGCGCAGACGCACACATTCTGCGCACGCAGACACACACATTCTGCACACGCACACGCGCAGACGCACAAATTCTGCGCACGCAGACGCACACATTCTGCGCACGCACACGCACAGACGCACACATTCTGCGCATGCACACATTCAATTCTGCGCACACGCGCACAGACGCACACATTCTGCGCATACTCACGCGCAGACGCACACATTCTGCGCATACACACGCGCAGACGCACACATTCTGCGCATGCACACGCGCAGACGCACACATTCTGCGCATGCAGACGCACACATTCTGCGCATACACACGCGCAGACGCACACATTCTGCACATACACACGCGCAGACGCACACCATTCTAAACATATACGCACACTATTAGACATATATACGTACAGACACACACAAGGACACTTCTGCATTTTGACACACATATTTATACTTACCTGCATCCAATATTGTCTCACTGGCAGGTATCCCGGCTGCTCTCAGTCCTTCTTGGGGCGGTGAGAGGAGGTCAGCGCTCACCAGGCTCTCGCCCAGTAGCTGCTCCTCCTCAGCGTCGCTCTCCTTGCTGCAGTCTTCTTCCCTCCTCCGCGGCTGTTGTCAGTCTGCTATCGGCACTCCTCTATTACTGTCTGCACTAGACAGAACAAGCCGAGATCGCCTATTGACTGCAGCACATGGAGTGAGAACTTGCTGCACAGCCGGGCGGGCCACAGAAAATGAGGCAGCGGGCCGGATTCGGCCCGCGGGCCTTGTGTTTGACACCTGTGATCTAGGGGCACTGGCATCACAAAGACAATCTAGAACTAATCCTCGGTACTAAGGACTGTTATATCTTATTCCCCCGCAAGCGGCTAAGGGGGTGAGATGGTAGTGCCACCATGAAACACTGCCATCTTGTACCCCGCTGTCTCCCCAGCTGAAGGCTTGGCTCTTGGTCACTGCAGCTGCTGCACTCCTCCATGTGATTTGGTGTTTTAAGATGCAATGAAATACCAACACATACTTTTTGAAATCATTTATTTGCAAAAACAAAAAGGTAATGACTAGAGATGAGCGAACGCGTTCGTCCGAGCTTGATATTCGTGCGAATATTAGGGTGTTCGGGATGTTCGTTATTCGTGACGAACACCATGCGGTGTTCTGGTTACTTTCACTTCCTTCCCTGAGACGTTAGCGCGCTTTTCTGGCCAATTGAAAGACAGGGAAGGCATTACAACTTCCCCCTGCAACGTTTAAGCCCTATACCACCCCCCTGCTGTGAGTGGCTGGCGAGATCAGGTGTTCGCCTAATATAAAAGTCGGCCCCTCCCGCGGCTCGCCTCAGATGCGGTGTGAGTTAGATGAGGGACAGTGCTGTTTATACCGGAGCTGCTGTAGGGAAAGAATTGGTAGTTAGTGTAGGCTTCAAGACCCCCCAAAGGTCCTTATTAGGGCCACTGATAGCTGTGTGTTGGCTGCTGTTAGCAGTGGGATTTTTTTTTTTTTCTCAAAATCGCCTCTGCAGACCGTTGCACCTGGCATTAGGGACAGAAGTGCTGCATAGGCAGGGAGAGTGTTAGGAGTGAGTGTAGCCTTCAAGAACCTCAACGGTCCTTTCTAGGGCCATATTTATCCGTGTGCAGTACTGTCCAGGCTGCTGTTGGCTGTGCTGCATTTTTTTTGGGCTTCTCAAAATCGCCTCTGCAGAGCATTCCACCCTCCATTGATACTGCAGGGAAAGAATTGTATAGGCAGGGCCACAACACAGTTATTATTCATAGAATATACGCAGTGCTGCCTGTTGGTGGGAAAAAACTGAAAACAAATCTATTTGTCCAGCCTCTGTCCGTCCTTACGCCTGTGGAGACGTGTGAGCTGCGTGAAAAACATTGCTAAATCATACGCAGCCAGCTACGCTTTACTGCTGGCTTCGCCATTTGCTTTCCTTAATTGGGAAAAAAAATACCTGCTCTCCAAGAGTTATAATAACTCTGCTACCCTCACGTTCTGTGACACATAAGCAGGGACACAGCACAGTTATTAAACTTCTCAGGTTCATTGAATATACGCAGTGCTGCCTGTTGGTGGGAAAAAACTGAAAACAAATCTATTTGTCCAGCCTCTGTCCGTCCTTACGCCTGTGGAGACGTGTGAGCTGCGTGAAAAACATTGCTAAATCATACGCAGCCAGCTACGCTTTACTGCTGGCTTCGCCATTTGCTTTCCTTAATTGGGAAAAAAAATACCTGCTCTCCAAGAGTTATAATAACTCTGCTACCCTCACGTTCTGTGACACATAAGCAGGGACACAGCACAGTTATTAAACTTCTCAGGTTCATTGAATATACGCAGTGCTGCCTGTTGGTGGGAAAAAACTGAAAACAAATCTATTTGTCCAGCCTCTGTCCGTCCTTACGCCTGTGGAGACGTGTGAGCTGCGTGAAAAACATTGCTAAATCATACGCAGCCAGCTACGCTTTACTGCTGGCTTCGCCATTTGCTTTCCTTAATTGGGAAAAAAAATACCTGCTCTCCAAGAGTTATAATAACTCTGCTACCCTCACGTTCTGTGACACATAAGCAGGGACACAGCACAGTTATTAAACTTCTCAGGTTCATTGAATATACGCAGTGCTGCCTGTTGGTGGGAAAAAACTGAAAACAAATCTATTTGTCCAGCCTCTGTCCGTCCTTACGCCTGTGGAGACGTGTGAGCTGCGTGAAAAACATTGCTAAATCATACGCAGCCAGCTACGCTTTACTGCTGGCTTCGCCATTTGCTTTCCTTAATTGGGAAAAAAAATACCTGCTCTCCAAGAGTTATAATAACTCTGCTACCCTCACGTTCTGTGACACATAAGCAGGGACACAGCACAGTTATTAAACTTCTCATGTTCATAGAATATACGCAGTGCTGCCTTTTGGTGGGAAAAAACTGAAAACAAATCTATTTGTCCAGCCTCTGTCCGTCCTTACGGGCGGTGGAGACGTGTGAGCTGCGTGAAGAACAGTGCTAAATCATACGCACCCAGCTACGCTTTACTGCTGGCTTCGCCATTTGCTTTCCTTAATTGGGAAAAAAAATACCTACTCTGCCAGAGTTATAATAACTCTGCTACCCTCACGTTCTGTGACACATAAGCAGGGACACAGCACAGTTATTAAACTTAGATAATTCATTCACTAGAGGCAGTGGGGCCTTTCGTTTTCCAAAAAGGGCAAAAATTATATTTGGCCTGCAGTCTTGCGCCAATTTATTTCCTGCCTGTGAAATCAAATCACTGGTAATACAGCATGCTGAGGGGTAGGGGTAGGCCTAGAGGACGTGGACGCGGCCGAGGACGCGGAGGGCCAAGTCAGGGTGTGGGCACAGGCCAAGCTCCTGATCCAGGTGTGTCGCAGCCGACTGCTGCGCGATTAGGAGAGAGGCACGTTTCTGGCGTCCCCACATTCATCGCCCAATTAATGGGTCCACGCGGGAGACGGTTATTAGAAAATGAGCAGTGTGAGCAGGTCCTGTCCTGGATGGCAGAAAGTGCTTCGAGCAACCTATCGTCTACCCGCAGTTCTGCGCCGTCCACTGCTGCCAATCCGAATCCTCTGTCTGCTGCTCCTCCTTCCTCCCAGCCTCCTCACTCCACTACAATAACACCTGCTCAGGAGCGGGAGCACTCCCAGGAACTGTTCTCGGGCCCCTGCTTAGATTGGGCAGCAGCGGTTCCTCTCCCACCAGAGGAGTTTATCGTCACTGATGCCCAACCATTCGAAAGTTCCCGGGGTCCGGGGGAAGAGGCTGGGGACTTCCGCCAACTGTCTCAACAACTTTCTGTGGGTGAGGAGGACGATGACGATCAGACACAGTTGTCTTGCAGTGAGGTAGTAGTAAGGGCAGTAAGTCCCAGGGAGCAGCGCACAGAGGATTCGGAGGAAGAGCAGCAGGACGATGAGGTGACTGACCCCACCTGGTGTGCAACGCTTACTCAGGAGGACAGGTCTTCAGAGGGGGAGTCAAGGGCATCAGCAGGGCAGGTTGCAAGAGGCAGTGCAGTGGCCAGGGGTAGAGGCAGGGCCAGACCGAATAATCCACCAAGTGTTTCCCAAAGCGCCCCCTCGCGCCATGCCACCCTGCGGAGGCCGAGGTGCTCTAAGGTCTGGCAGTTTTTCACAGAGACGCCTGACGACCGACGAACAGTGGTGTGCAACCTTTGTCGCGCAAAGCTCAGCCGGGGAGCCAACACCAACAGCCTCACCACCACCACCATGCGCAGACATATGATGGCCAAGCACCCCGCAAGGTGGGACAAAGGCCGTTCACCGCCTCCGGTTTGCACCCCTGCCTCTCCCCCTGTGCCCCAACCTGCCACTGAGATGCAACCCCCCTCTCAGGACACAGGCACTACCGCCTCATGGCCTGCACCCACACCCTCATCTCCGCTGTCCTCGGCCCCATCCAGCAGTGTAGTTCAGCGCACCGTTCAGCCGTCGCTTGCGCAAGTGTTCGAGCGCAAGCGCAAGTACGCCGCCACGCACCCGCACGCTCAAACGTTAACCGTCCGCATCGCAAAATTCATCAGCCTTGAGATGCTGCCGTATAGGGTTGTGGAAACGGAGTCCTTCAAAAGTATCATGGAGGCGGCGGCCCCGCGCTACTCAGTTCCCAGTCGCCACTACTTTTCCCGATGTGCCGTCTCAGCCCTGCACGACCACGTCTCCCGCAACATTGTGCGCGCCCTCACCAACGCGGTTACTGCCACGGTCCACTTAACTACGGACACGTGGACAAGCACAGGCGGGCAGGGCCACTACATCTCCCTGACGGCACATTGGGTGAATTTAGTGGAGGCTGGGACAGAGTCAGAGCCTGGGACCGCTCACGTCCTACCCACCCCCAGAATTGCGGGCCCCAGCTCGGTGCTGGTATCTGCGGAGGTGTATGCTTCCTCCACTAAAGCACCCTCCTCCTCCTCCTCCTCCTCCTCTGTCTCACAATCAAGATGTGTTAGCAGCAGCATGTCGCCAGCAGTCGGTGTCGCGCGGTGTGGCAGCACAGCGGTGGGCAAGCGTCAGCAGGCCGTGCTGAAACTACTCAGCTTAGGCGATAAGAGGCACACGGCCCACGAACTGCTGCAGGGTCTGACAGAGCAGACCGACCGCTGGCTTTCGCCGCTGAGCCTCCAACCGGGCATGGTCGTGTGTGACAACGGCCGTAACCTGGTGGCGGCTCTGCAGCTCGGCAGCCTCACGCACGTGCCATGCCTGGCCCACGTCTTTAATTTGGTGGTTCAGCGGTTTCTGAAAAGCTACCCACGCTTGTCAGACCTGCTCGTAAAGGCGCGCCGGCTCTGCGCACATTTCCGCAAGTCCCACACGGACGCTGCCACCCTGCGCACCCTGCAACATCACTTTAAGCTGCCAGTGCACCGACTGCTGTGCGACGTGCCCACACGGTGGAACTCTACGCTCCACATGTTGGCCAGGCTCTATGAACAGCGTAGAGCTATAGTCGAATACCAACTCCAACATGGGCGGCGCAGTGGGAGTCAGCCTCCTCAATTCCTTTCAGAAGAGTGGGCCTGGTTGGCAGACATCTGCCATGTCCTTGGTAATTTTGAGGAGTCTACCCAGGTGGTGAGCGGCGATGCTACAATCATTAGCGTCACCATTCCTCTGCTATGCATCTTGAGAAATTCCCTGCAAACCATAAAGGCAGCTGCTTTGCGCTCGGAAACGGGGGCGGGGGAAGACAGTATGCCGCTGGATAGTCAGGGCACCCTCTTGTCTATTTCTCAGCGCGTACAGGAGGAGGAGGAGGAGCATGAGGAGGATGAGGAGGAGGGGGAAGAGACAGCTTGGCCCGCTGCTGACGGTACACCGGCTGATTGCCTGTCATCCTTTCAGCGTGTATGGCCTGAGGAGGAGGAGGAGGAGGAGGAGGATCCTGATAGTGATCTTCCTAGTGAAGACAGCCATGTGTTGCGTACAGGTACCCTGGCACACATGGCTGACTTCATGTTAGGATGCCTTTCTCGTGACCCTCGCGTTGCACGCATTCTGGCCACGACGGATTACTGGGTGTACACACTGCTCGATCCACGGTATAAGGAGAACCTGCCCACTCTGATTCCCGAAGAGGAAAGGGGTTCGAGAGTGTTGCTATACCACAGGACCCTTGCGGACAAGCTGATGGTAAAATTCCCAGCCGACAGCGCTAGTGGCAGAAGGCGCAGTACCGAGGGCAAGGTAGCAGGGGATGTGCGTAGATCGAGCAGCATGTACATCCCAGGCAGTGCAACAGTCTTTAAGGGCCTGGCCAGCTTTATGGCTCCCCACCAAGACTGTGTCACCGCTCCCCAGTCACGGCTGAGTCGGCGGGAGCACTGTAAAAGGATGGTGAGGGAGTACGTAGCGGATCGCACGACCATCCTTGGTGACGCCTCTGCCCCCTACAACTACTGGGTGTCGAAGCTGGACATGTGGCCTGAACTAGCGCTGTATGCCCTGGAGGTGCTTGCTTGTCCTGCGGCTAGCGTCTTGTCGGAGAGGGTGTTTAGTGCGGCTGGGGGAATCATCACAGATAAGCGTAGCCGCTTGTCAACCGACAGTGCCGACAGGCTAACACTCATCAAGATGAACAAAGGCTGGATTTCCCCAGACTTCTGTTCTCCACCAGCGGACAGCAGCGATACGTAAGCAATACGTAGGCTGCACCCGCGGATGGAAGCTACGTTCTCTCTCACCATCCAAAACGGGGACATTTCTGCTTCATCAATCTGTGTCTAATATTCCTCCTCCTCCTCCTCCTGCTCCTCCTCCTGAAACCTCACGTAATCACGCTGAACGGGCAATTTTTCTTAGGGCCACAAGGCTCACTCAAATAATTTTTCAGAACAATTTTTATAAGTTTCAATGCGCTTAAAAGCATTGGAACTTTCACTTGAACCAATTTTTCGTTACACTGGGCTGCCTCCAGGCCTAGTTACCACTTAAGCCACATTAACCAAAGCGATTAATGGGTTTCACCTGCCCTCTTGGCTGGCCATGGCCAATTTTTGGGATGTACATTAGTACTGTTGATACAGCAATTTTTGGGGGCCCTCGCCTACAGTGTAATCAAATTAATTTTTAGCCCACCTGCATTACAGCTGACGTTACCTCAGCTGTGTTGGGCAATGCAATGGGATATTTTTATGTACCGCCGGTGGGTTCCAGGGAGCCACCCATGCTGTAGGTGCACACTGAGTTTTTAATACATCTGTACACTTCTAAAGAACCCGTCTGACTGGGCCATGCAGTGTGGGCCGAAGCCCACCTGTATTACGCACGACATTACTACCTCAGCTGTGTTGGGCAATGCAATGGGATATTTCTATGTACCGCCGGTGGCTTCCTGGCACCCACCCAGGCAGTGGGTCCACAGGGAGTTTAACCTACATGTGTCCACTTGTAAAGAACCCGTCTGACTGGGCCATGCAGTGTGGGCCGAAGCCCACCTGTATTACGCACGACATTACTACCTCAGCTGTGTTGGGCAATGCAATGGGATATTTCTATGTACCGCCGGTGGCTTCCTGGCACCCACCCAGGCAGTGGGTCCACAGGGAGTTTAACCTACATGTGTCCACTTGTAAAGAACCCCAGTCTGACTGGGGCATGCAGTGTGGGCCGAAGCCCACCTGCATTAAGCACGACATTACTACCTCAGCTGTGTTGGGCAATGCAATGGGATATTTTTATGTACCGCCGGTGGGTTCCAGGGAGCCACCCATGCTGTAGGTGCACACTGAGTTTTTAATACATCTGTACACTTCTAAAGAACCCGTCTGACTGGGCCATGCAGTGTGGGCCGAAGCCCACCTGTATTACGCACGACATTACTACCTCAGCTGTGTTGGGCAATGCAATGGGATATTTCTATGTACCGCCGGTGGCTTCCTGGCACCCACCTAGGCAGTGGGTCCACAGGGAGTTTAACCTACATGTGTCCACTTGTAAAGAACCCCAGTCTGACTGGGGCATGCAGTGTGGGCCGAAACCCACCTGCATTAACCCTTTCCAGTCCACTGTGTGACCTGTGAAGACATTAGGGTTTAAGGCTGTACAGCTCCGTTGTTGGTAGACGTCCGTCGGGGTTCTCTTACTGTATATTGCCAGCCTCTCTGCTGTCGGAGCCTATCCTACGTGTCACCTCATGCAGTACTGGCTTTAGCCAGCATATAACGCCGTTGTATAACGGCAGAAAAAGAGTAAGCCCCCTAGGAAAACCATATACAAATTGGATTGGAAAGGGTTAAGCACAACATTACTACCTCAGCTGTGTTGGGCAATGCAATGGGATATTTCTGTGTACCGCCGGTGGGTTCCAGGGAGCCACCCATGCTGTGGGTCGACAGGGACTTCACAATAGGGAGTTGTACCTGCCTGTGTCTATGAATTAAAAAGCCCGGTCTGACTGGGGCATGCAGACACCTTGACAGAATGAATAGTGTGTGGCACATAGGTTCCCCATTGCTATGCCCACGTGTGCAGCTCCTGATGGCGGTGGCACAGGATTCTATTTCTCATTGCTTCTGTACAGCATTGTGGGCTATCGCTCCGCCACTTTTAAAGAGGGTCGCTGCCTAGCCGTGCCAACCTCTGCAGTGTGTGCCTGCGGTCCCTCGTCATGGCAGACGCAATTCTAAATAGACATGAGCGTGGTGTGGCATGAGGGCAGCTGAAGGCTGCCCAGGGACACTTTGGTGTGCGCTGTGGGGGGGGAGGGGGGGCGGTTGGGCAGCATGTAACTCAGGAGAAGTGGCAGTGGAGTGTCATGCAGGCAGTGATTGTGCTTTGTTGGAGGTAGTGTGGTGCTTAGCAAAGGTATGCCATGCTAATGAGCGCTTTTCAGAAGTAAAAGTTGTTGGGAGGGGGGGGGGCCCACTCTTGCCGCTATTGTGGCTTAATAGTGGGACCTGTGAACTTAGGATGCAGCCCAACATGTAGCCCCTCGCCTGCCCTATCCGTCACTGTGTCATTCCCATCACTTTCCTGAATTGCCCAGATTTTCACACATGAAAACCTTAGCGAGCATCGGCGAAATACAAAAATGTTCTGGTCGCCCATTGACTTCAATGGGGTTCGTTGTTCGAAACGAACCCTCGAGCATCACGGGAAGTTCGTTACGAATAACGAACACCCGAACATTTTGGTGTTCGCTCATCTCTAGTAATGACTAGAGATGAGCGAACGCGTTCGTCCGAGCTTGATATTCGTGCGAATATTAGGGTGTTCGGGATGTTCGTTATTCGTGACGAACACCATGCGGTGTTCTGGTTACTTTCACTTCCTTCCCTGAGACGTTAGCGCGCTTTTCTGGCCAATTGAAAGACAGGGAAGGCATTACAACTTCCCCCTGCAACGTTTAAGCCCTATACCACCCCCCTGCTGTGAGTGGCTGGCGAGATCAGGTGTTCGCCTAATATAAAAGTCGGCCCCTCCCGCGGCTCGCCTCAGATGCGGTGTGAGTTAGATGAGGGACAGTGCTGTTTATACCGGAGCTGCTGTAGGGAAAGAATTGGTAGTTAGTGTAGGCTTCAAGACCCCCCAAAGGTCCTTATTAGGGCCACTGATAGCTGTGTGTTGGCTGCTGTTAGCAGTGGGATTTTTTTTTCTTTCTCAAAATCGCCTCTGCAGACCGTTGCACCTGGCATTAGGGACAGAAGTGCTGCATAGGCAGGGAGAGTGTTAGGAGTGAGTGTAGCCTTCAAGAACCTCAACGGTCCTTTCTAGGGCCATATTTATCCGTGTGCAGTACTGTCCAGGCTGCTGTTGGCTGTGCTGCATTTTTTTTGGGCTTCTCAAAATCGCCTCTGCAGAGCATTCCACCCTCCATTGATACTGCAGGGAAAGAATTGTATAGGCAGGGCCACAACACAGTTATTATTCATAGAATATACGCAGTGCTGCCTGTTGGTGGGAAAAAACTGAAAACAAATCTATTTGTCCAGCCTCTGTCCGTCCTTACGCCTGTGGAGACGTGTGAGCTGCGTGAAAAACATTGCTAAATCATACGCAGCCAGCTACGCTTTACTGCTGGCTTCGCCATTTGCTTTCCTTAATTGGGAAAAAAAATACCTGCTCTCCAAGAGTTATAATAACTCTGCTACCCTCACGTTCTGTGACACATAAGCAGGGACACAGCACAGTTATTAAACTTCTCAGGTTCATTGAATATACGCAGTGCTGCCTGTTGGTGGGAAAAAACTGAAAACAAATCTATTTGTCCAGCCTCTGTCCGTCCTTACGCCTGTGGAGACGTGTGAGCTGCGTGAAAAACATTGCTAAATCATACGCAGCCAGCTACGCTTTACTGCTGGCTTCGCCATTTGCTTTCCTTAATTGGGAAAAAAAATACCTGCTCTCCAAGAGTTATAATAACTCTGCTACCCTCACGTTCTGTGACACATAAGCAGGGACACAGCACAGTTATTAAACTTCTCAGGTTCATTGAATATACGCAGTGCTGCCTGTTGGTGGGAAAAAACTGAAAACAAATCTATTTGTCCAGCCTCTGTCCGTCCTTACGCCTGTGGAGACGTGTGAGCTGCGTGAAAAACATTGCTAAATCATACGCAGCCAGCTACGCTTTACTGCTGGCTTCGCCATTTGCTTTCCTTAATTGGGAAAAAAAATACCTGCTCTCCAAGAGTTATAATAACTCTGCTACCCTCACGTTCTGTGACACATAAGCAGGGACACAGCACAGTTATTAAACTTCTCAGGTTCATTGAATATACGCAGTGCTGCCTGTTGGTGGGAAAAAACTGAAAACAAATCTATTTGTCCAGCCTCTGTCCGTCCTTACGCCTGTGGAGACGTGTGAGCTGCGTGAAAAACATTGCTAAATCATACGCAGCCAGCTACGCTTTACTGCTGGCTTCGCCATTTGCTTTCCTTAATTGGGAAAAAAAATACCTACTCTGCCAGAGTTATAATAACTCTGCTACCCTCACGTTCTGTGACACATAAGCAGGGACACAGCACAGTTATTAAACTTAGATAATTCATTCACTAGAGGCAGTGGGGCCTTTCGTTTTCCAAAAAGGGCAAAAATTATATTTGGCCTGCAGTCTTGCGCCAATTTATTTCCTGCCTGTGAAATCAAATCACTGGTAATACAGCATGCTGAGGGGTAGGGGTAGGCCTAGAGGACGTGGACGCGGCCGAGGACGCGGAGGGCCAAGTCAGGGTGTGGGCACAGGCCAAGCTCCTGATCCAGGTGTGTCGCAGCCGACTGCTGCGCGATTAGGAGAGAGGCACGTTTCTGGCGTCCCCACATTCATCGCCCAATTAATGGGTCCACGCGGGAGACGGTTATTAGAAAATGAGCAGTGTGAGCAGGTCCTGTCCTGGATGGCAGAAAGTGCTTCGAGCAACCTATCGTCTACCCGCAGTTCTGCGCCGTCCACTGCTGCCAATCCGAATCCTCTGTCTGCTGCTCCTCCTTCCTCCCAGCCTCCTCACTCCACTACAATAACACCTGCTCAGGAGCGGGAGCACTCCCAGGAACTGTTCTCGGGCCCCTGCTTAGATTGGGCAGCAGCGGTTCCTCTCCCACCAGAGGAGTTTATCGTCACTGATGCCCAACCATTCGAAAGTTCCCGGGGTCCGGGGGAAGAGGCTGGGGACTTCCGCCAACTGTCTCAACAACTTTCTGTGGGTGAGGAGGACGATGACGATCAGACACAGTTGTCTTGCAGTGAGGTAGTAGTAAGGGCAGTAAGTCCCAGGGAGCAGCGCACAGAGGATTCGGAGGAAGAGCAGCAGGACGATGAGGTGACTGACCCCACCTGGTGTGCAACGCTTACTCAGGAGGACAGGTCTTCAGAGGGGGAGTCAAGGGCATCAGCAGGGCAGGTTGCAAGAGGCAGTGCAGTGGCCAGGGGTAGAGGCAGGGCCAGACCGAATAATCCACCAAGTGTTTCCCAAAGCGCCCCCTCGCGCCATGCCACCCTGCGGAGGCCGAGGTGCTCTAAGGTCTGGCAGTTTTTCACAGAGACGCCTGACGACCGACGAACAGTGGTGTGCAACCTTTGTCGCGCAAAGCTCAGCCGGGGAGCCAACACCAACAGCCTCACCACCACCACCATGCGCAGACATATGATGGCCAAGCACCCCGCAAGGTGGGACAAAGGCCGTTCACCGCCTCCGGTTTGCACCCCTGCCTCTCCCCCTGTGCCCCAACCTGCCACTGAGATGCAACCCCCCTCTCAGGACACAGGCACTACCGCCTCATGGCCTGCACCCACACCCTCATCTCCGCTGTCCTCGGCCCCATCCAGCAGTGTAGTTCAGCGCACCGTTCAGCCGTCGCTTGCGCAAGTGTTCGAGCGCAAGCGCAAGTACGCCGCCACGCACCCGCACGCTCAAACGTTAACCGTCCGCATCGCAAAATTCATCAGCCTTGAGATGCTGCCGTATAGGGTTGTGGAAACGGAGTCCTTCAAAAGTATCATGGAGGCGGCGGCCCCGCGCTACTCAGTTCCCAGTCGCCACTACTTTTCCCGATGTGCCGTCCCAGCCCTGCACGACCACGTCTCCCGCAACATTGTGCGCGCCCTCACCAACGCGGTTACTGCCACGGTCCACTTAACTACGGACACGTGGACAAGCACAGGCGGGCAGGGCCACTACATCTCCCTGACGGCACATTGGGTGAATTTAGTGGAGGCTGGGACAGAGTCAGAGCCTGGGACCGCTCACGTCCTACCCACCCCCAGAATTGCGGGCCCCAGCTCGGTGCTGGTATCTGCGGAGGTGTATGCTTCCTCCACTAAAGCACCCTCCTCCTCCTCCTCCTCCTCCTCTGTCTCACAATCAAGATGTGTTAGCAGCAGCATGTCGCCAGCAGTCGGTGTCGCGCGGTGTGGCAGCACAGCGGTGGGCAAGCGTCAGCAGGCCGTGCTGAAACTACTCAGCTTAGGCGATAAGAGGCACACGGCCCACGAACTGCTGCAGGGTCTGACAGAGCAGACCGACCGCTGGCTTTCGCCGCTGAGCCTCCAACCGGGCATGGTCGTGTGTGACAACGGCCGTAACCTGGTGGCGGCTCTGCAGCTCGGCAGCCTCACGCACGTGCCATGCCTGGCCCACGTCTTTAATTTGGTGGTTCAGCGGTTTCTGAAAAGCTACCCACGCTTGTCAGACCTGCTCGTAAAGGCGCGCCGGCTCTGCGCACATTTCCGCAAGTCCCACACGGACGCTGCCACCCTGCGCACCCTGCAACATCACTTTAAGCTGCCAGTGCACCGACTGCTGTGCGACGTGCCCACACGGTGGAACTCTACGCTCCACATGTTGGCCAGGCTCTATGAACAGCGTAGAGCTATAGTCGAATACCAACTCCAACATGGGCGGCGCAGTGGGAGTCAGCCTCCTCAATTCCTTTCAGAAGAGTGGGCCTGGTTGGCAGACATCTGCCATGTCCTTGGTAATTTTGAGGAGTCTACCCAGGTGGTGAGCGGCGATGCTACAATCATTAGCGTCACCATTCCTCTGCTATGCATCTTGAGAAATTCCCTGCAAACCATAAAGGCAGCTGCTTTGCGCTCGGAAACGGGGGCGGGGGAAGACAGTATGCCGCTGGATAGTCAGGGCACCCTCCTGTCTATTTCTCAGCGCGTACAGGAGGAGGAGGAGGAGCATGAGGAGGATGAGGAGGAGGGGGAAGAGACAGCTTGGCCCGCTGCTGACGGTACACCGGCTGATTGCCTGTCATCCTTTCAGCGTGTATGGCCTGAGGAGGAGGAGGAGGATCCTGATAGTGATCTTCCTAGTGAAGACAGCCATGTGTTGCGTACAGGTACCCTGGCACACATGGCTGACTTCATGTTAGGATGCCTTTCTCGTGACCCTCGCGTTGCACGCATTCTGGCCACGACGGATTACTGGGTGTACACACTGCTCGATCCACGGTATAAGGAGAACCTGCCCACTCTGATTCCCGAAGAGGAAAGGGGTTCGAGAGTGTTGCTATACCACAGGACCCTTGCGGACAAGCTGATGGTAAAATTCCCAGCCGACAGCGCTAGTGGCAGAAGGCGCAGTACCGAGGGCAAGGTAGCAGGGGATGTGCGTAGATCGAGCAGCATGTACATCCCAGGCAGTGCAACAGTCTTTAAGGGCCTGGCCAGCTTTATGGCTCCCCACCAAGACTGTGTCACCGCTCCCCAGTCACGGCTGAGTCGGCGGGAGCACTGTAAAAGGATGGTGAGGGAGTACGTAGCGGATCGCACGACCATCCTTGGTGACGCCTCTGCCCCCTACAACTACTGGGTGTCGAAGCTGGACATGTGGCCTGAACTAGCGCTGTATGCCCTGGAGGTGCTTGCTTGTCCTGCGGCTAGCGTCTTGTCGGAGAGGGTGTTTAGTGCGGCTGGGGGAATCATCACAGATAAGCGTAGCCGCTTGTCAACCGACAGTGCCGACAGGCTAACACTCATCAAGATGAACAAAGGCTGGATTTCCCCAGACTTCTGTTCTCCACCAGCGGACAGCAGCGATACGTAAGCAATACGTAGGCTGCACCCGCGGATGGAAGCTACGTTCTCTCTCACCATCCAAAACGGGGACATTTCTGCTTCATCAATCTGTGTCTAATATTCCTCCTCCTCCTCCTCCTGCTCCTCCTCCTGAAACCTCACGTAATCACGCTGAACGGGCAATTTTTCTTAGGGCCACAAGGCTCACTCAAATAATTTTTCAGAACAATTTTTATAAGTTTCAATGCGCTTAAAAGCATTGGAACTTTAACTTGAACCAATTTTTCGTTACACTGGGCTGCCTCCAGGCCTAGTTACCACTTAAGCCACATTAACCAAAGCGATTAATGGGTTTCACCTGCCCTCTTGGCTGGCCATGGCCAATTTTTGGGATGTACATTAGTACTGTTGATACAGCAATTTTTGGGGGCCCTCGCCTACAGTGTAATCAAATTAATTTTTAGCCCACCTGCATTACAGCTGACGTTACCTCAGCTGTGTTGGGCAATGCAATGGGATATTTTTATGTACCGCCGGTGGGTTCCAGGGAGCCACCCATGCTGTAGGTGCACACTGAGTTTTTAATACATCTGTACACTTCTAAAGAACCCGTCTGACTGGGCCATGCAGTGTGGGCCGAAGCCCACCTGTATTACGCACGACATTACTACCTCAGCTGTGTTGGGCAATGCAATGGGATATTTCTATGTACCGCCGGTGGCTTCCTGGCACCCACCCAGGCAGTGGGTCCACAGGGAGTTTAACCTACATGTGTCCACTTGTAAAGAACCCGTCTGACTGGGCCATGCAGTGTGGGCCGAAGCCCACCTGTATTACGCACGACATTACTACCTCAGCTGTGTTGGGCAATGCAATGGGATATTTCTATGTACCGCCGGTGGCTTCCTGGCACCCACCCAGGCAGTGGGTCCACAGGGAGTTTAACCTACATGTGTCCACTTGTAAAGAACCCCAGTCTGACTGGGGCATGCAGTGTGGGCCGAAGCCCACCTGCATTAAGCACGACATTACTACCTCAGCTGTGTTGGGCAATGCAATGGGATATTTTTATGTACCGCCGGTGGGTTCCAGGGAGCCACCCATGCTGTAGGTGCACACTGAGTTTTTAATACATCTGTACACTTCTAAAGAACCCGTCTGACTGGGCCATGCAGTGTGGGCCGAAGCCCACCTGTATTACGCACGACATTACTACCTCAGCTGTGTTGGGCAATGCAATGGGATATTTCTATGTACCGCCGGTGGCTTCCTGGCACCCACCTAGGCAGTGGGTCCACAGGGAGTTTAACCTACATGTGTCCACTTGTAAAGAACCCCAGTCTGACTGGGGCATGCAGTGTGGGCCGAAACCCACCTGCATTAACCCTTTCCAGTCCACTGTGTGACCTGTGAAGACATTAGGGTTTAAGGCTGTACAGCTCCGTTGTTGGTAGACGTCCGTCGGGGTTCTCTTACTGTATATTGCCAGCCTCTCTGCTGTCGGAGCCTATCCTACGTGTCACCTCATGCAGTACTGGCTTTAGCCAGCATATAACGCCGTTGTATAACGGCAGAAAAAGAGTAAGCCCCCTAGGAAAACCATATACAAATTGGATTGGAAAGGGTTAAGCACAACATTACTACCTCAGCTGTGTTGGGCAATGCAATGGGATATTTCTGTGTACCGCCGGTGGGTTCCAGGGAGCCACCCATGCTGTGGGTCGACAGGGACTTCACAATAGGGAGTTGTACCTGCCTGTGTCTATGAATTAAAAAGCCCGGTCTGACTGGGGCATGCAGACACCTTGACAGAATGAATAGTGTGTGGCACATAGGTTCCCCATTGCTATGCCCACGTGTGCAGCTCCTGATGGCGGTGGCACAGGATTCTATTTCTCATTGCTTCTGTACAGCATTGTGGGCTATCGCTCCGCCACTTTTAAAGAGGGTCGCTGCCTAGCCGTGCCAACCTCTGCAGTGTGTGCCTGCGGTCCCTCGTCATGGCAGACGCAATTCTAAATAGACATGAGCGTGGTGTGGCATGAGGGCAGCTGAAGGCTGCCCAGGGACACTTTGGTGTGCGCTGTGGGGGGGGAGGGGGGGCGGTTGGGCAGCATGTAACTCAGGAGAAGTGGCAGTGGAGTGTCATGCAGGCAGTGATTGTGCTTTGTTGGAGGTAGTGTGGTGCTTAGCAAAGGTATGCCATGCTAATGAGCGCTTTTCAGAAGTAAAAGTTGTTGGGGGGGGGGGGGCCCACTCTTGCCGCTATTGTGGCTTAATAGTGGGACCTGTGAACTTAGGATGCAGCCCAACATGTAGCCCCTCGCCTGCCCTATCCGTCACTGTGTCATTCCCATCACTTTCCTGAATTGCCCAGATTTTCACACATGAAAACCTTAGCGAGCATCGGCGAAATACAAAAATGTTCTGGTCGCCCATTGACTTCAATGGGGTTCGTTGTTCGAAACGAACCCTCGAGCATCACGGGAAGTTCGTTACGAATAACGAACACCCGAACATTTTGGTGTTCGCTCATCTCTAGTAATGACGTATTGGTTTAATTTTTGAAGAAATTATGCAAATACATTTTTTGGGGCTAAACAACTTTGGATATTTTGGATGAAATATATAAGCTTCAACCCATGACAAGGGACCTCATTGTCTTGCGAGTACCTATTTTTAAAAAAAGCAACAAAAAAAAAAGCCAATTTGAAAAACAATTACACGTTTGGACAGTCCAGATCATCTGTCTCCTCGTTTAGAGTCCATCTGCCACGAAACCTCCCCCTGAGCGGACAGAAAGTAGTCAGCAAAGATGTCTCTGACTCGAAGTCCAGATGCTGTTGGCTTACCCTGTGGGGTCTCATTAACTGCAACAACTTGGAAAGTTGCTGCAGTTTGACCATCTCCAAACCTTGCCTTTGGCACGGCAAAAATGATGCAGAACCACGATGGCCTGAATTACCACACACATGTTCTCTGGTTCGGAATACTGCCCAAGAAAACTTGACATTTACTGGAAAAACAACACATACATGATCTCCTTAAAACAAACACAAAAAATTATCGCAAACCAACTTTCTGACTATTTCACTATCATCAAATCAATAGCAAGCAACAACTTATCGTTATTGAACTCGCTTAAAGCATTTATCGGAGGCATTTTAATCCAACAGGCAGGGAGATTTAAAAAACAATTACTTAAAAATATACAAGCCTTTCTAAATAACATCAACATATTAGAGGAACAGAACAAATCAAACCCATCACCTAAAACACACTCACTCCTCAAAGAAGCGTGATACTCCCTACAAATGTGATTGTTCCCAGCAAGAGAAACCATGGGATCTTGTAGATATGATAGCTTTTAGTAGCTAACAAAAATACATGATGTTATAGCCAGCTTGTGATCCTCTTGGGTTCTTCTTCAGGCTAAAATGGAATAGATCTGAAGAGGCATGAATATTTATACACACTTATGACATACATACTTATGACAAGGCACAGACATGGATGGGATTGGTTCGCACTTAAAAGGAATACTGCAACAGGGACAAACATTTTTAACTAGGCACTAATAAGGGACTGAAGGTTTTATGGTCCCTGAATTACTGTTGGGGGGTCACCAGGCCAGCAGTCTTATTTGTGCTATAGATTTCTCATACCTGCCATTCACCCATAAAACCTTGTGAACAATTTAACCCCGTATTCAGTGTGTCAAAAGTTGTTATACATTTATATTCCCAAATTCTTCTATGGCTTTGTAACTTGAAACCACCCTTCAATATCAAAACTCGCATATCTCCTATGTCATGATTAGAAAAGTGCTCGGCCACAGGTAATTCTTTGTCTTCTACTTCATGAAATCCGAGGTCCAACATCATTCTTGGATTTGAAGACGTATGATTGCTGTTTGAATGAATGAACAACTCAATGACTTTTTTGTTTTCAAATGATGAGTTTACACTTAAAGATAATCATTTAAAATCCTCGCCATTTGCCTGGTTTGCTGGGTCATTCATGGGTGTTTATATGGACAGTGGACATAGATAAGATAAGATAAGTGGACAATGTTGTGCTCAGGTGGGCATGTGTGTGTGCATGGGAAGAATCTCTGGGTGCCCAGTTTTTAATTAGTGCAAATAGAAAACGCATTGTCTACTGCTGCAGTGTGTAGATTGGCTTTTGAATGAGTTGTGTTTAACAAAGAAAACAATCACCCCTCTCCTTGATTTGTTTGAAGGACTGAATGACTGCTGTTAAAACCGAACGACAAGCGAAAAAACTAGCGACTATTTTTTATGCAGGCTGAAACTCAGCAACCAATGACAAGTGAACAACTAATGCTCGATGGCTTCGCGTTTACACGTAACGATTATCGCTCATTTGAACAAATTTTAAGCGACAATTGTTGCGTGTAAATGGGCCATAAGGCTCTAGGTTTGCTAGATGATGACAAGCACTGGATTGCTACTATGTAAGAAGCTTCTCTTTGTGATTCTCCTTTTAGACTACAGGAACTTTTCTCAGTATTGTTATTTTGTGAACTATCAAACGCTTTATGTTTTTGGATAAAATACAAGGATAGTATGTCGGAGGACATAAAGCGTTATAGCATCATGGGTCCTCATTGTCTTGCAAGACCCTACCTAAAGATAGAAAACTAAAACAGAAAACTGGTTTTAAAAAAATGATGCGGTTGAGACAGTTCAGATAATCTGTCTCTTCGAGTCCAGCTGCCATGGAACATTGCCATCAGGGAACAGAAAGAAGTCCGTATTAGGGATGTTCCAGGGACCCCTATAATATGTTACTAGGGCTCCAAATTAATGGTGAATGTATAGCAGGCCTGCAGAATCAATGTGACACACCAAACAGGTTGTATTCCAAAGAATGCTAAAATTTATTGTAAGATCATAGACCTTTATGGAAGAAGAAAGGGAGTGGCTTTATACCAAAGCTGGATACAAGTCTTTTCTCACTGATAGCAAGTGTAGTCAGGAGAATTAGACATCTGATTGAAAAAACAGACAAACAATACATTTTCTCACTAAACTTGAAAGACATAACAACTGATAGCAAGCCTGAGAATCTGCTGTACAAGTGATGCTGGCTGCACGACTAGAAAATTCATCTCTTAATTGGTAAAAGCGAATTGATCTAAAAGGGCAATGAAATGCCTAAAGGAGACACTAGTTAGTTTGCAAAGAGAATTAATCTGAAGCTTATAAGATGGCTGACTGGAGACAAGATGAAGACCAGAATCCTAACAGCCCATGAAGATGTCTCTGACATGGAGTCCAGATGATGTTGGCCTACAATTATTCACTGCAATAACTTGTGAGGTTGCTGCAAGTTGATCACCACATTCAAACCTGTGTCGTTGGCCTGGCAATAATTGTGCAGAACAACGGCGGCTTGAATTACTGCCCACACATATTCTAGGGTTCCATCTGAATAGTGGCTAGGAAGGCTCACCACTTACTAGAAAGAATTCCAAAGGCACATTCGACAAAACGCAGAGGCAGTGTCAGACTGGGATTAACACCCCCCCACCCCCCGTCTGCGCACAAAGAGGAGCAGAACATGGATGATGAGGCTAAAGCTCTCATGTGCCACAATAATGAATGGGCCTGTGACTTGGCAGCAAACCGCTGACCCATTCTGGATGCCCTGAAAATGTGAGCATCTGTAATGCTTCCATAGGAGCCGATATCAACAATTATAAACTGATAGTTACTATGAGTCAGAGCCAACAGTAGTAAGAGTAGTGTTTATAAGTGTAATATTGGGAGTTGTCGAGTGTGGTGGCTTCTTCCCATGGATGGGCTTGTAATTGTAGTCCAGGGTACTGATGCAGTTTGGAAACTGTGTAGCAGCTTGAAAACATTCTTAATGTTCAGCCAGGCTTGCAGGAAGGGTGATGACACCACTAATGGCTTCAGCTGCTCCAAAGCACATTGCAGGTCTTCTTTAAGATTCCAGAGATGGTGGAGTGGCCCAAGAGGATCTCAAAATGCAGTGATGCACATAAGTTCTCAATGTCTGTAAATAAAAGAGAAAAAAATAAAACTATTTGAAAAGAAAAAAGAAGGGAGCTTGTTAGGGGAAAAGGGACTCTGTAGAGCTTACACAAAAAAAGCCACATGAAGACTTGCTTGTTCTTACCTCAGGGTGACCAGCAGATGCCATTCACAGGAGATGTATCTGTTGGCGCAGCTCAATCCAAAACACCCTCCCTCAAGCAGCTTGTTCATGGATGTCACAGACAGACGGCAGAAGGCACAGAACGTCTCCAGATGTTGTCTAGAGTCACTGGAAAGGCTAGCAAAGTGGCCCTTCCAGTCTCACTGCAACATCAAAAAACATCATCTTCTAACGAAGATATTCTCTCAAGACCAGAGCTATCTCACAACCCTCACAAAAATGCAAGAAAGCACCTGTGTGGTCATGTGACCATCAGAATGTGTTTCCACTGGTTTGGGCAACTTCTGACATCATTTGGGCATGCATGCACTTTTTTTGACGCACGCAGGCAATGCGTGCAGTACAATATTTCAATACGCTCTATGAGTGAGGCCTATAGCAAGCCTTATAATAATTACTGGAAATATATGCCAAAGCCAGAGTCTTGTCCAATAGGAAAAGATCACCATGTACAGACAGCCAATTAGGTGTTTTTGCCCCTAATCAGTGTGCAGTAGGTTTCTGGCTGGGGGGGTGAGAGGCCAGTTACACTCCCGAGTGCTTCCATCAGATGGCATTTTACAACAATTTATAATTACACACTACTAAAATGCATTTTGACTTAGAACACCAATCCCAAAATAGTTGGGGCTCTGTGTAAAATGTAAAGAAATGTAAAGAAAAAAAGAATGCAATGATTTGGAAATCTCATCTAACCATATTTTATTCACAACTAGCTTACACGTCGCGCGTTGCTGCGAAGACAGACAAACATACATACATTCGTTTTTATAAATAGATAACCAATCACAGCGCAGCTTCCATGTTACCTCAGTGGTATAATATATAACAACCAATCACAGCACAGCTTTCATGTTACCTCAGCAGTATAAGAAATAGCAACCAATAGCAGTGCAGCTTTCATTTTACCTCAGCATTCTCAATATCCAGCAATTGTCTTGCGAAACGTTCGGCGGATGCATCATTTTGTAGTTGAACACGCATCCCATTGCTCGTAATGCCTTTTACTTTTGTGCTTGAGATGGAAATGAAACGATCTTTGTCTGGGAGGCATAACTGTCGGCGATGCTCGCACGTGTGCCACCTATCGTAGGATAGATGTACTTTGCCAGTAATCTTCCCAGGAGTGTACTGGACAACTTCCCAAAGTTTCATGGCGATTGGATGAATGGTGTAGTAATGCATAAAGGAGAGACAGACAGACAGACATAGATTCATTTTTATATATATAGATGACATCAGGAAGTGAGAGAATTAGATTCCGTACGTAAAATTTGGACGCTAATTCTTTTGCGCTTAGAATTGAATAATCGAGTTGGGACCTATTAGCTTTTTCTATTTTTGACATAATCAATGCTCGTGCCAAATTTCAAGTTTCTATGACATTGGGAAGTGAGAAAATTAGATTCTGTACGTAAAATTTGGACGCTAAATCTTTTGCGCTTAGAATTGAATAATCGAGTTGGGACCCATTAACTTTTCTATTTATGACATAATCAATGCTCGTGCCAAATTACATCGAGAAGTGAGAGAATTAGATTCTGTACGTAAAAGTTGGACGCTAATTCTTTGGTGCTTAGAATTGAATAATCAAGTTGGGACCTATTAACTTTTCCTATTTATGACATAATCAATGCTCATGCCAAATTTCAAGTTTCTGTGACATTGGAAAGTGAGAGAATGAGATTCCATAGGTAAAATTTGGACGCTAATTCTTTGGCACTTAGAATTGAATAATTGAGTTGGGACCCATTACCGTTTCCTATTTATGACATAATCAATACTCGTGCCAAATTTCAAGTTTCTGTGACATTGGAAAGTGAGAGAATTAGATTCCGTACGTAAAATTCGGACGCTAATTCTTTGGCACTTAGAATTGAATAATCGAGTTGGGACCAATTAGCTTTTCCTATTTTTGACATAATCAATGCTCGTACCAAATTTCATGTTTCTACAACATCGGGAAGTTAGAGAATTAGCGGCAATGATGGAAATCAAACGATCTACGTGGGGGGGGTCTGCGTAACTGTCAACGACGCTCGCACGCGCGCCATTTATCATAGGATAGTTGTACTATGCCTATAATCTTCCCAGGTGTGTACTCAACAACTTCCCAAAGTTTCATGGCGATCGGATGAATGGTGTAGTAGCGCATAAAGGACAAACGGACAGACACGCGTTCATACAGACACGCATACATTCAATTTTATATATATAGATATAATGCATATCAGAGGGGGAGGGGGGGAGACATTTTTCTATGTCATTAAGAAAAAATAATTTCGAAATTGATGGCAGCAACACATCTCACAAAAGTTGGGACAGGGTCATGTCTACCATTATGTAGCATCCCCTCTTCTGGGAAGTGAGGGGACCAACTGCTGGAGTTTTGGGAGAGGAATGTTTTCCCATTCTTGTCTGATGTAGGATTCTAGCTGCTCTGCAGTCCTCGGTCTTCTTCCGGATGTTTTGTTTCATAATATGCCAAATGTTTTCTGCTGGTGTGATGTCTGGACTGCAGGCGGCCAGTTCAGCCGCCTGCAGTGTGATGGATGTAGTATGTGGTTTAGTATTGTCTTGCTGAAATATACAAGGTCTTCCCTGAAAGAGACGCCTGGATGGTGCATATGTTGTTCTACAACCTCTATATACGGCTCAGCAATGATAGTGCCTGTCAGGATGTGTAAGCTGCCCATGCCATAGGCACTAATGCTACCCCATACCATCAGAGGTGCAGGCTTTTAACCTGTGGGCTGATAACAAGTTGGATGGTCCCCCCTGCTCTGGAGGACACGGCATCTGTGATTTCCAAACATAACTTCAAATTGTGATTCATCTGATCACAGAACAGTTTTCATTTTGCCTCAGTCCATTTTAAATGAGCTTTGGCCCACAGAAGACGCCGGCATTTCTGGATTGTGTTGATATATGGCCTCTTTTTTGCATGAAAAAACTTTAATAGATCTTGAGCACCTGATATTGACTGCCAGCCTCGTCCCTTGTGCAGATGAATTTCTCCAGATTCGCTGAATGTTTGGATAATATTATGTACTGTGGATGATGGGATATTCAAAGTTTTCACAATTTTATGTTGAACATTTTTCTAAAATTGTTCTACAACTTTTAGACGCAGTTTTTCACAGAGTGAAACTCTGACCATCTGTCCTTCTGAGAGACTCTGCCTCTCTAACGTGCTCGTTTTATACACAGTCATGTGACTTAGTAGATAATTGACCGTCTAGCTGGTATTCATTAGTACAACTTACTTTTAAAGCATTTTGTTACTCCTGCTCCTACTTTTGTGAGATGTGTTGCTGCTATCAATTTCTAAATTACCATATATACTCGAGTATAAGCCTAGTTTTTCAGCACATTTTTTAATGCTGAAAAAGCCCCCCTTGTCTTATACTCGAGTGAGGTAAAAAAAAAACAACCCCCCCCCCTGAATAGTCACCTCCCAGCCTGTGTATGTGTCCTTGTCGCAATGGTCTTCCTGGCGGTGCGGCAAGCTGCTTGAGAATTCTCCCCGCTGTTATCTCTATGCTCAGCTTTGAATTCCCCCGCCATCAGCGCTGTGTAGGTAAGCGCTGTGATTGGATTGACAACTGGCGTTTTATCATTTACAGCCATTCAGTGGATGACATCACTGAATGGCTCTGATTGATCCAATCACAGCGCTTACTTACACAGTGCTGACGGCGGGGGAATTCAAAGCCAAACAGGGAGATGACAGAGGGAAGAATTCTCAAGCAGCTTGACGCACCACCGGGAAGACCATCTCCCTGGGGCCACAGACGCCGGCTGGGAGGTGAGTATTGCATTTTTTCTTTACCCAGTATGTACTATATATATAAGTATAAGCTAGGCTTATACTCGAGTCAATAAGTTTTACCAGTTTTTTGTGGTAAAACTTATTGACTCGGCTTATACTCGGGTCGGCTAATAGTCGAGTATAAACGGTAGTTATTTTTTTTAATAAAATGGAAAAATGTTTCCCTTGCCCCTTCTGATATGTGTTGTATGTTATATTGTGAATACAATATGGTTAGATGAGACTAAAGCTTAACTAAGGACAAAGTAATGTTGATATGTGTAGCCACTACTAATCCATTGTAATGCAGACATAGTACTGTTTGTTTTAGAATTTAAGCAGGAATTCCACACAGAGCTTTTCATTTGTTTGATGCCATATAGATTAGAAGCTTTAGTGACTTCAAAAGAGGATTTAAGCCATTAATGCTAATACCCTATAAAAGAAAAACAAAGAACGGTTACAATTAATCTTGCTGTTTTAATATTTGAACCTAATAGTTTTAAAATCAGTATAAACATTTACTTTGCATATCAGTAAGTTTCACTTATTTTTCGCCTAGACGAATTGCTTAATATTGCAGGATGTACACATGTACTAATTTTTTGCAGTAGTTCTATAAAAATACTATTCACACAGTCTAGGCGAGGTGTATACTCTGTAGGTTGTAGATTTTTTCACCTTACAGGGAATTAATTTTTAGTCACAATCTAAACATTGTTTTAAAATCCTAAATCCTGCCTTGTTCACACTGACCAGTGCCTAATACTAGCCTGTCACTTCCTGAAATGTCCAAGAGAGATGGTTTGCATCCTTCATATAAAGTTAGAGAAGTACTTTGTGTGGAATTCAGATTTTTTTTTGACAGATCTTTAAACTAGATGAAGGCAACAGAACTTTAATTTATGAGGATAATTTTGGTTCCCTGCCAGTTAGGATAAAGCAGTATGATGGAAAATCTAAAAACATTGTGGTTAATATTGGAGATGTAATTGATGCAGTGACTAAGAATAAAACAAAAAATGATAATAGCAATGCTCTCCACATACAGTGCACTATCGCCCGTAGCTTAGGCAACAAGCTGTGTGAACTAGTGGCTATTATATCCAGAGATAATTTAGACATGATTCAAGGACTGTAATAAGAAAATAGCTGTACCTGGATACACGTTGTACAGGAAAGACAAAGTAGAAAGAAGAGGCAGTGGAGTAGCTATTAACGTCAACAATAATCTTAAATCCACAGCGATACACTCAGAGATAGAAACTGTTTGCATGCAAACTAAACAGGGAACTATAATTACAATTGGTGTCATATATTGGCCTCCACAGCAAACGGAGGATTCTGATACTCTGTTGGTTGATGAAATTACTCAAATGGCAATAAAGTGAGATAGTGTAATAATGGGTGACTTCAACATGCCGGATGTTGATTGGAATATCACTACTGTGCTTAGAAACAGGAGAAGCATCTTTGTTCACAACTTTAATGCCCCTTTTGGGCCCCCATACAGTAGTAATGTTCTCCCTTGAACTCCCATGTTGAGAAGTCCGAACTTTTAAATTCCTAGTTTCAACTCCCATAGTAGTAATCTTCCTTTGTACCCCATATGTCTTTTGTATATCCCACATTAATAGTGAACCTATTGTGCCACTGAAAATAAAGAAAACCTGAAACACACCTAATCCTATTCCCATGATGAGCAGCTGGGTCCTTTCCCAGCTATTCAATGACTGTGACCTGGTCAGGTAGTGCAATGCAGTGGGATGCACTGGGATGTTGACGCCCTCAGCATGCTCCTGACCTCTTGTAGGCTAAAGGACTAAAGCAGCTTGTGGCTTACAAGTGTAAATGGAGGGGCAGGGAATTATTGGTTATTTACAATAGCGTTGCGGAATATGTAGGTGCTATATAAATAACGATTATTATTATTACAAGTGGCACTCCTCTGGGGATCTTGACGGGCCTACTTCTTCTTTGGGTCTGGTCACACATCCTATAACAGTGATTGTTCTGCTACTGCAGTTCTGTTATCTAAGTTATTCTACATTCTTAATTTTCAGTAAATATTATATATATTAGGATTATCCCAATTGATTTAATACACCTGGCAGCAAGCAAAAACATATAGTAACTACAATTTTTCTTGGTAAAAAAATACTAGTTCCATTACTTGTTGGGAAAACAAATATATCTGCAAGTTTATTAAAATAAAATGTCCATTAAGCATTATACCTACAGCTGCGGTGTCAGAAATGTCCCTGAGGTAAAATACTCAGTGTTGGAACTGGCACTAAGCTTATGGTGCAGTAATAAAGCATATGGATTGTCAGTATGCCACATCTTGTGTCAGCATCCTAGCAATGTAATTGAATTTGTGAGATACTGACATTGATAAAGACGATTTCTCAATATTCACTGTAATATGGGAGGCAAATATTGAAATATATCTAAAATCTGAAAGCTGAATGGTAGTAAAATAATCTAATACGTTACAAGTGTACTTATTCTTCTAACAGGTCTATAATTATGCATTGGTTATTTTATAATAAACACTATTGGAAGTGTGTAGACCCTCTTACATCCAATGATTATCGCTCAAAATTCATTCAAACGGTGAAAGTGAGTGATTATCGTTTTCTGTGAATGCGGGCAGTGGTGCACTACTCGGTCAATTGTCGTTTAGCGCTGTTTTTTAAGCTAGCCTAAAAACTATCCCTTCCCTGTTCAAAAGACTTTTTTTTTATCAGTGTACTGATTGTGTTTGCTTTGCATATATAATGAGTTCACTGTTTACTCTGCCACAAGGAGAACAATGGAACCTGCAGACCAGATGTTTGCTCTGCTGGGCGTGTGTTTATGTGATAACCATTGTATAAGTACACGGCCAGTTGAGCAAGCAACTCCTGGAGGAAAATGCAGGAGATTAAAGCCATTACTTGTACCTGTTACTATATGCAAAAATGTCGACAGTTCATTCAGTCCTTCTGCCCTTTAAGCGATTATCTTTGCATGTAAAAGGGCCTTTACTGGGTTAAATGTGCCAGAATTCTTGCTTACAAGAATTACGCGTTCTTCCTGTCTGCAGAATATCTACAGGATTGGGAATAACTTGGTGGAGATCCTATTGTGGAGGTTTCCCCGTCTTCCTCACTGTGGATTTACTGCACCCCCTGCAGTGAAGATTAAATTGAATGGAATAACGGTTGGGGAAGCACGATGGTACTCCATTTATTTTCAATGGGTCTGCCAAAGATAGCTGAGTGGCTGACACTTAGGTATTTCCATCAACCCCATTGAAATGAATGGAGCGCTGACCACACAGGCTCATGTAGTGCTCCAATCAGTGTGACGTCACTGCAAGTCAGTGACAATAATAGGGGGCCCCGCCGATTAGCAAGTTATTCTCTATCCTGTGTATATCCTGTGAATAGGGGAGAACGTATAATTCTGGTACCTGCCCTTTAATTTGTGACAACAACTTCTATGTCTTGCACTATAATTATTATTATGTATTTTAGATACTTACAGCGCCTAATTCACCAGTAATAATTTTTTAGGAGAAAAAAGACGTGGCTAGTTGTGAAAAGAGCCATGGCTCAAATGTGACACCCTATTCCGAAATAGTTGTTACAAAGCAAGCCAACCAATAGGCGGTATAAAGTTAGACATAAGAATCTAAGGTTTAGACCTCTTTCATACAGGCGACAGTGATATGGCAGCTGTGTTCTGTGCAATATTGCTGTATTTTCTTGCAGCGATATCACGATTTTGTGTTGCTACAAAGACACACGACTTTGTAGCGCTCTTTTGCCAGGATTTTCGGGGTGCTTGAAATATAAACCCTACCTTGAAAATAAGCCCTGGCTGCAATAAAACCAATACATCACCTAGCAGGCGCCGTCTGCTCTTTTGCACTTGATCTCCGCAGCTCCGGCACACTTGCTTGTAATTTTCAGCCAGCGCTTCCTAAAACAAGGGGATCTGCTATCTTGGAGCTAATTCTTACTAACAGAGAGAAAATGGTTGATGAAGTAAGGGTGGCCGGGACCTTAGGAGGCAGTGATCATGATATCCTTAAATTTTAGATAAAAAGAGGAAGAAGACCTGAGAAAACTCAGACCTCAAGGTTGGATTTCAGAAAGGCAGATTTTAATGAACTCAGAAAGAGGACAGGAAGAATCCAATGGCTGGATGTTCTTAAGGACAGAAATGTCCAAGTAGGTTGGGAAATATTGCGAAATGAGATTATCAAAGCACAATCATTAACAATCCCTAAAAGAAAGAAGAATGGGAAGCATTTAGTGAGACCAGGATGGATGAACACAGAACTTGTACATATGTTAAAAACAAAGTAAAATACATTTATCAAATGGAAAGAGGGGGGAATATCTAAAGAATAATATAATGCCGTCTGCAGAAACTGTAGGGCAAGTGTCAGAAAAGATAAAGCTAGTAGCCTAAAGCAATAAAAAAGGATTTGGGGGGTATGTCAAAAGCAAAAGAAAAGTCAGAGATGCTATTGGATGCTTACAAGATGAAAATGGTGAATTGGTTAAGAAGGATGTTGAGAAAGCCGAACTTTTAAAATCCTATTTTGTATCTGTTTTCTCTCAGAAAGTAGATGTAACATCAACTGATCTTCCCTGTGCTATTGGGGGAATACAAGAATGCAGGCTACCTATAAAGCAGATAGATGGTGAGGGAACACTTAGCTAACTAACATGAATTCAAGTCTCAAAGTCCAGATGAATTACATCCTAGAATACTAAAGGAAGAGGCGGAGGTAATTGCTAAACCACTTGCCATAATCTTTTCCAATCTTCTGGAACTTCTCCAGGAATTTTCAAAGGGCAAATGTCCCTCTCTTCAGAAAAGGAAAGAAGGTGGATCCAGGAAATTACAGGCCAGTGAACCTGACTTCTATACTGGAGTAGATCTTTGAATAAATTATAATTGAACAGCATGCAAGTACTTGGATAAAAATTGAGTAATTAAGCAGAGCCAGAATGGGTTTGTAACAAACAAGTCATGCCAGACAAATCTAATTTCCTTCTATGACTGTATCACCAACTGGGTTGATCAGGGAAATGTGGTGGATATACTATATCTTGACATTAGTAAAGCATTTGACAAAGTATCTCATTGCAAAAAATGACCAAATATGGGACTGACAAGGCAACTGTGGATTCACAACTGGCTCAGTGATTGTACTCAAAGAGTGGTCATAAATGGCTGCACATCTAAGTGGAAGAATGTATCAACTGGGGTACCACAAGGATCTGTCATAGGCACAGTGTTGTTCAACATTTTTATAAATGATCTGGAGGAAGGAATTGATGGAAAGCTGATCAAATATGCCAACGACACAAAGCTAGGAGGGATAGCTAACACTAGAGAAGAGAGAGAGAGTATTCAAAAAGATCTAGAAAAGCTTGCACAGTGGGCAGCGACTAACAGAATGGTATTTAACAAGGAGAAATGCAAAGTCCTACATCTGCGCAAGAAAAATGAAGAAAGCACATACAGAATGGGAGGAACTAGGCTAAGCAGCAGCACATGTGAAAAAGACTTGGGTATACTAATAAATCATAGACTGAACATGAGTCAACAATGTGATGCAGCAGCCAAAAAGGCAAACACAATTCTGGAATGTATTAAAGGGGTTGTCCCGCGGCAGCAAGTGGGTCTATACACTTCTGTATGGCCATATTAATGCACTTTGTAATGTACATTGTGCATTAATTATGAGCCATACAGAAGTTATAAAAAGTTTTTTACTTACCTGCTCCGTTGCTAGTGTCCTCGTTCCCATGGAGCCGACTAATTTTCGCCCTCCGATGGCCAAATTAGCCGCGCTTGCGCAGTCCGGGTCTTCTGCTCTCTTCAATGGAGCCGCTCGTGCAGAATGCCGGCTCCGTGTAGCTCCGCCCCGTCACGTGCCGATTCCAGCCAATCAGGAGGCTGGAATCGGCAATGGACCGCACAGAAGAGCTGCGGTCCACGGAGGAAGCAGACCCCGGCGGCCATCTTCAGCAGGTAAGTATGAAGACGCCGGACCGCCGGGATTCAGGTAAGCGCTGAGCGTTTTGTTTTTTTAACCCCTGCATCGGGGTTGTCTCGCGCCAAACGGGGGGGGGGTTAAAAAAAAAAAACCCGTTTCAGCGCGGGACAACCCCTTTAAGAGTAGCAAAGAGTCTAGAGCATGTGAGGTCATTATCCCCCTCTACTCTTAGTCAGACCTCATCTAGAATACTGTGTCCAGTTCTGGGCACCCCACTTAAAAAAAGACAGAGCCAAACTGAAGCAAGTTCAGAAAAGAATTACCAAGATGGTGAGAGGTCTACAAATCATGTCCTATGAAGAACAGTTAAAAGATCTGGGAATGTTTAGCTTGCAAAAAAGAAGGCTGAGAGGAGACTTAATAGCTGTCTACAAATATCGGAAGGGTTGTCACACTGCAGAAGGCTCAGCCCTATTCTAATCTGCACAAGGAAAGACTGGAAGCAATGGGATGAAACTGAAAGGGAGGAGACACAGATTAGATATTAGACAGTGAGATTGATCAATAAAAGGAACAGGTTACTATGCGAGGTAAGGAGTTCTCCTTCAATGGAACTGTTCAAACAAAGGCTGGGGAAACATCTGTCTGGGATGATTGAGTGAATCTTGCACTGAGCAGGGGGTCGGACCCAATGACTCTGGAGGTCCCTTCCAACTCCATTAGTCTATGAGTCTATGTGGGAAAAACAATGTCAGAATCACTTGGATATGCAAAACCTTTACGGAGTTATTTTATGTTTAAGTGACACATGTCAGATTTCTAAAATTTGGCCTAGTCATTAAGGCTTGGTCACTAAGGGGTTAAATTTTAAATAAATACATAGAGAAGTATCAAGAAGATTCAAAATAAGTTCAGGCAGCGGCTTCCATTATGGCTAAATACGATAGAACCAGAAAAAGGACAGAAGCCACAGAATCTGGTATAGTACATTAAAAATATCATACTGAAACTAGCTTATAGTGCTATATCTACATAAGGTATTGTGCGGTATTATTCCCTTAGTACAAGGCTTGTAGCATAAAGGGCATAATGCTCACTCTAAAGTACGCCAGCAGATCATACTAAGAAACCTATAGAAGTTCTCACCAATAAAGTGTCATGGGAGACAGCCGCCACGCCCCGACGTGTGTCTTGTTATTCTTCCTCAGGGAACAGGTGTTACATATAATTCATATAAGTATTGCAGTATATTGTATGTGTGATTAGAGATCACATGGGCTATGGAGACTAAAAAAAGTGAAAACATTTTTTTTTAATTATTAGCAAATTTTGAAAATATTTAAAGCAAAAAAAAGCTATTTTCCCAGTCACTGCATTAAAATATAAAAGATTAAACATTTGTATTGTAGTAGGTGGGCTTGGGAATAAAAACAGTTGTGCAAGACCACCATTTTGAGTAAGTGCTTTTGCTTTCTGGTATCAGCCACATGAATTTGTAGTATCTTTGCAACTTATTCTGATAAGATGTTTTACATTAAAGGCCTATTTAAACACAACGATAATCACTCAAAGATGGCTTTTAAATGATAATCGTTGTGTCTAAACGCGCGGCCATCGTGCGCTGTTCGTTCACTATTCGTTCATCGGTGATTTCTAGCAAGCTAATAATCAGTGATGTGCCTTATTAGCGCCACATGCTGCGTTCTCAGCGGTATACCAGCTGACAGCATTCTTTCAGCTGGTATCCGTCACAGAGCTCTCAGCGATATCACCGAGAACAAAGCAACTCCTGCTGTTCTCGGTGCTATCAGCTCAGCAGGATACCAGCAGACAGCTCGGAGAACAAAGCAGCTGTTTGCAGAAGAAAGCACCTCCGCTGTCTTCTGCATACAGCGGGAGCCTTCATTTACACACTAATAAGCTCTTAAGTATCTAATTAGCTACTTAAGAGCTTATGCAAAGTGATCGCTCAAAACTGTTACTCAAACTGCTGTTTGAGCAAATTTTGGGCGATCCTCTTGCCATGTAAATGAACCTTTAGACTACACTGCACATGAAGCTGCAGACAACAGGGTATAGCATAACCACATGACACTTCTGAAAAGTGCAGTTTTTGTTAACAATTAGAGATGAGCAAGCACCAAAATGCTCGGGTGCTCATTGCTTGAGTCGAGCTTTCTGCGATGCTCGAGGGTTCGTTTCGAGTAACGAATCCCATTGAAGTCAATGGGCGACTCGAGCATTTCTGTATATCACCGATGCTCGCTAAGGTTTTCATTTGTTCAAATCTGCAAAACCCAAGAAAGTGATGAAAATGACACAGAAACGGATAGGGCAGGCAAAGGGGCAACATGCAGGGCTGCATCTCAGGTTCCCAGGTCCCACTATTAAGCCACAATAGCGGCAAGAGTGCCCCCCCTAACAATTTTTACTTCAGACAAACCCTCATTAGCAAGACACACCTTAGCTAAGCACCACACTACCTCCAACTAAGCACTAGCACTGCCTGCGGGACACACCGCTGCCTCTTCTCCTGGGTTACATGCTGCCCAACCCCCCCACACGACCCTGCATCCGCAGCGCACACAAAAGTGTCCCTGCACAGCCCTCAACTGCCCTCATGCCACACACTGGCCTCATAGCCACACCACCCTCATGTCTATTTATAAGTGCGTCTGCCATGAGGAGGAATCGGAGGCACACATTGCAGAGGGTTGGCAGGGCCAGGTAGTGACCCTCTTTGAAAGTGTGGGTGATAGCCCACAATGCTGTTAAGAATTGATAATAGATTGACGTTCGATCTTCATTCCAATCCTGTGCCACCTCCATCAGGAGCTGCAAGCGTGGGCATAAAGGGGAGTCAGCTGCCAGCCCAGCACTTCTACACATCTCCACAATGCAGCAATACTCGGTGTGGGAAGTATGTGAGCGGGCCCTGGGTCAGCCTCTGTCCCAGCAAACACCCTGAGTGGCCCAAGGTGCTGCGAGTGACATAGCAATGGGGACTCCATGTGTCCACACACTACTCATTCTGTTTGGGTGTCGGATACCTCATGGACAACGCAAGAGGTAAACCATCTGCACTCTGCACCCTACCCAAGTCTGTCAGTGTTTTGGGGACAGACAGGTACAACTCCGCTATGGCAAGTCTGTGTGCACCCGCAGCATGGGTGGCTAGCAGGTACACACAGACGGTACAGAAAGAAATCCCATTGCAGTCCCTGGATAGCTGAGGTTACGTGAGAGGAAATACATGTTGGCTGCGGCCCACACACCATGCCCTAGACATTCTGGGTTATTTTTAAAAGTGCCAGGCAGGTACAACTCCGCTATGGCGAGTCTGTGTGCACCCGCAGCATGGGTGGCTAGCAGGAACACACAGACGGTACAGAAAGAAATCCCATTGCAGTGCCCTGGATAGCTGAGTTTACGTGAGAGGAAATACATGTTGGCCTGGGCCCACACGCCATGCCCTAGTCAGTCTGGGTTTTTTGGGGGGGCCAAACAGGTAGAACACTACGATGGGAAGACTTAGTGCACCCATAGTATACACAGACCCCTGTAATATTCCTGTAGCAAAGGTATAAGCTGACCCCAGTAACAGTTATGTTGCAGAAGTCTAGGGAGACCCCAGTAACATTTCTGTAGTAACAGTATAGACAGACTCCAGTAACATTTCATTAGCAGAAGTATAGGCAGACCCCTGTAACATTTACGTGCCAGAAGTATAGGCAGACCCCAGTAACATTTTAGTAGCAGACGTACACGCAGACCACCTAGTAACATTTGTGTAGCAGCAGTATAAGCAGACCCCTGTAACATTTCAGTAGCAGCAGTATAGGCAGAGCCCAGTATTTGTAACATTTCAGTAGTAACAGTATAGACAGAGCCGAGTAACATTTCTGTAGTAACAGTATAGGCAGACCCCAGTAACATTTATGTAGCAACAGTATAGGCAGACCCCTGTAACATTTACATAGCAGCAGTATAGGCAGAACTCTGTAACATTTCTGTAGTAACACTATAGACAGATCCCAGTAACATTTCTGTAGCAGAAGTATAGGCAGACCCCAGTAACATCTTTGTGGCAGCCGTATAGGTAAACCCCTGTAAAATGTACGTGGCAGAAGTATACACAGACCCCAGTAACATCCTTGTGGCAGCAGTATGGGCAAAGCCCTGTAAAATTTAGGTGGCAGCAGTAAAGGCAAACCCCAGTAACATCCTTGTGGCAGCAGTATAGGCAAACCCCTGTAAAATTTACGTGGCAGAAGTATACGCAGACCCCAGTAGCATTCCTTGTGGCAGCAGTATAGGCAGACCCCTGTAAAATTTACGTGGCAGCAGTACAGGCAGACCCCTCTAACATTTAAGTGGCAGCAGTATAGGCAGACCCCTTTAACATTTCAGTAACAGCAGTATTGGCAGACCCCTGTAACATTTCAGTAGCAGCAGTATGTGCAGACCCCTGTAACATTTCAGTAGCAGCAGTACAGGCAGACCCCAGTATTTGTAACATTTCAGTAGTAACAGTATAGACAGACCCCAGTAACATTTCTATAGTAACAGTATAGGCAGACCCCAGTAACGTTTCTGTAGCAGCAGTATAGGCAGACCCCTGTAACATTTTTGTAGCAGCCGTATAGGCAGACCCCAGTACCATTTCTGTAGAAGTAAAGGTAGACCCCAGTAACATGTCTGTCGCCGCAGTATAAGGAGACCCCTGTAACATTTCTGTAGCAGAAGCATAGGCAGACCCCAGTACCATTTTTGAAGCAGAAGTATACGCAGACCCCCTGTAACATTTACGTGGCAGAAGTATTAGCAGACCCTAGTAACATTATTGTAGCAGAAGTATAGGCAGACTCCTGTAACATTTATGTGGCAGCAGTATAGGCAGACCCCTGTAACAGTTATGTAGCAGCAGTATAGGCAGACCCCAGTATCATTTCTGTAGCAGCAGTATAGGCAGATCCCAGTAACAGTTATGTAGCAGCAGTATAGGCAGACCCCTGTAACTTTCTCTTATCAGAAGAATAGGCAGGCAGGCAGACCCCAGTAAAATTTCTATAGTAATAGTATAGGCGAACCTCTGAAACATTGGGATACCATGGGCATAGGCGAAGGCCAGAAAAATTAGTTGGTACACTAATTTTCCTGGACCCACGCCTACACTCTTAACCAAGAGTGCAAGTGTACCTATGAAAATTTTATCAACCGAGAGGGCAGGTGAAACCCATAAACATTTTTTGAAAGATACAGCTCACTGTTGCTTAATTTGTAACAGAGCCTGGAGGCTGCCCTGTTGAAAAAACTGGTTCATGTAACAGTCTCAATACTTTTGAAACTTAGAAAAATTGTAAAAACATTGGTAGATGTAGATGAGCCTTTTAGGCCGCAGAAAAATTGGCCGTTCAGCGCGATGACATGTTGTTTCTGGTGGAGAAGCAGGAGGAGGACTAATGTCAGAGACAGATTGACAAAGATAAATGCCCCGTTTTCCCGGTGATACAGAAGAGTGCTTTTATCTGCAGTTGCATCAAAAATAATCATTAGGTTCCGCTGCTCTCCGCTGGTGGAGAAGAGAAGTCTGGAGAAATCCAGGCTTTGTTCATCTTTATGAGTGTAAGCATGTCGGCACTGGCAGTTGACGCTTGTCCGTGATGATTCCCCCAGCTGCACTAAACACCCTCTCTGACAAGACTCTAGCGGCAGGGCAAGCCAGCAACTCCAGGGCATACAGCACAAGTTCGTGCCATGTGTCCAGCTTTGACATCCAATAGTTGTATGGAGCTGAGGCATCATGGAGGACGGTGGTACGATCGGCTACGTACTCCCTCACCATCTTTTTACAGTGCTCCCTCCGACTCAGCCTTGACTAGGGAGTGGTGACGCAGTCTTGCTGGGGAGCCACAAAGCTGGCAAAGGCCTTGGAGAGTGTTCCCCTGCCTGCACTGAACATGCTGCCTGATCTCTGCACCTCCCTTGCTACTTGGCCCTCGCAACTGCGCCTTCAGCCGCTAACGCTGTCAGATGGGAAGTTTACCATCAGTTTGTCCACCAGGGCCCTGTGGTATTGCATCACTCTCGAACCCCTTTCCTCTTCGGGAATGAGAGTGGAAAGGTTCTCCTTATACCAGGGGGTCGAGAAGGGTGTACACCCAGTAATCCGTAGTGGCCAGAATGTGTCTAACGCGAGGGTAACAAGAAAGGCAGCCTAACATGAAGTCAGCCATGTGTGCCAGGATGCCAGTACGCAAGACATGGCTGTCCTCACTAGGAAGATCACTTTCAGGATCCTCCTCCTCCTCGTCCACAGGCCATACACGCTGAACAGATGGGAGGCAAGCCAGGTTACGCCCGTTGTCACACACGACCATGCCCAGTTGGAGGCTCAGCGGCGAAAGCCATAGGTTGGTCTGCTGAGTCAGTCCCTGCAACAGCTCGGGGGCCGTGTGCCTCTTGTCACCTAGGCTGAGTAGTTTCAGCACGGCCTGCTGACGCTTGCCCACCGCTGTGCTGCTGCGCCACACCGACTGCTGGTGACGTGCTGCTCACATTTCTTAATTGAGAGGTAGAGGTTGCGTAGGAGGAGGAGGGGGGGAGGGTTAAGAGGAGGTGGCATAGACCGCCGCAGATACCCGAACCGAGGAAGGACCCGCTATTCTGGGTGTGGGTAGGACGTGTGTGGTCCCAGGCTCTGACTCGGTCCCAGCCTCCACCAAATTCACCCAGTGTGCCGTCAGGGAGATATAGTGGCCCTGCCCACCAGTACTTGTCCACGTGTCCGTGGTTAAGTGGACCTTCCCAGTAACCGCGTTGGTGAGGGCACGATTGATGTTGCGGGAGACGTGCTGGTGTAGGGCTGGGACGGCACACCGGAATAATAGTGGCGACTGGGGACCGAGTAGCGTGGGACCGTCGCCGCCATCATATTTTTGAAAGCCTCCATTTCCACAAGCCTGTACGGCAGCATCTCCAGGCTGATCAATTTCGCAATGTGCACATTTAAAGCTTGAGCGTGTGGGTGCGTGGCGGCGTATTTGCGCTTGCGCTCCAAGGCTTGCGCTAGCGACAGCTGGATGCTGCACTGAGAGACATTGCTGGATGGGGCCGAGGACAGCGAAGGTGAGGGTGTGGGTGCAGGCCGGGAGGCGCTCGTGTCTGTGTCCTGAGAGGGGGGTTGGATCTGAGTGGCAGGTTGGGTCACAGGGGAAGAGGCAGTGGTGCGACCCGGAGGCGGTGAACGGTCTCGTCCCACCTTGTGGGGTGCTTGGCCATCATATGCCTGGTGGTGGTGAGACTGGTACTGGTGGCTCCCCGGCTGATCTTGGCACGACACAGGTTGCACACCACTGTTCGTCGATCGTCCGCGCTCTCACTGAAAAACTTCCACACCTTTGAAGACCTAGGCCTCTGCAGGGTGGCTTGGTGCGAACGGGTGCTTTGGGAAACAGTTGGGGGAGTCTTCGCTCTGGCCCTGCCTCTACCCCTGCCAACCCCACTGCCTCTTCAAACCTGTCCTGGTGCTGCACTTGCCTTCCCTTCTGAAGACCTCTCCTCAGTTGGCTTAGCGAACCAGGTGGGGTCAGTCACCTCATCGTCCAGCGGCTCTTCCTCCGAATCCTCTGTGCTCTCCTCCCTCGGGCTTACTGCCCTTACTACTACCTCACAGATAGACAACTATGTCTCATCATCATCATCGACCTCATCACCCAGTGAAAGCTCGAGACAGTTGGCGGATGTCCCCAGCCTCATCACCTGGACCCCGGGAACTTTCCAAAGGTTGGGCATCGGTCACAACAAACTCCTCCGGTGGGAGAGGAACCATTTTTTCCCAATCAAGGCAGGGGCCCGAGAACAGTTCCTGGGAGTCTGTCTGCTCATCAGAATGTGTCATTTTCATGGAGTGAGGAGGCTGGGAGGAAGGAGGAGCAGCAGCGAGAGGATTCAGAGTTGCAGCAGTGGACGGCGTAGAAGACTGGGTGGTCGATACATTGCTGGATGCATTTTCTGCCATCCACGACAGGACCTGCTCACACTGCTCATTTTGTAATAAAGGTCTACTACGTGGACCCATAAATTGTGATATGAAGCTGGGAACCCCAGAAACTTGCCTCTCTCCTAATCCTGCATTAGCCCGCTGCGATTCCCCTGGACCAGGAACTCGGCCTGTGCCCACACCCTCATTTGCACCTCCGCGTCCTCGCCCCTGTCCACGGCCACGTCGTCTAGGCCTACCCCTACCCTCAGCATGGTGTATTACCAATAGAGCAGACACAGAGCGGTCTGAATAATTATGCAATTAGTGGCCCGCAGTTGGAGGCTGGCAGCGGTTATGTTACGCACACTGCAGTCCGCAAAAAATTATACGCTAGGCTGCAAAAAGGCCTAGCTGGCTAATAGTGAGCCACTATAACAGTAAGGCACAAGCTCACAGGTAGCCCTAAGGAGGAGTGTTTTTTCAGTTTAAAAAAAAAAACAAAACAGCCGCCTAGATAGCGTGTATATGTCTTTCCCTCTATCAGCAGCTGTGGGCGTATGCTGTGCGTGAAGTTGACGGGACGCACAGAGCGGTGTAAAAAATTAGGCAATTATTGGCCTGCACTTGGAAGGTCACAGCGGTTATGTAACGCGCACTGTAGGCCGAAAAAAATTATACGCTGGGCTGTAGAAAGGCCTAGCTGGCTAATAGTGAGCCACTACAACAGTAATGCACACGCTCACAGGTAGCTCTATGAAGGACCGTTGGGGTACTTGTTGACAGGATTCTACACTACCACTGTTCCTGCCTCACTAATACTGCCCCTATACTCAGTATAATTGGCTGCAGATTGACAATGCAATAGCTTGCATAGCCCAAGATGAAAACAAAAAAATTGTGCAAAACTGCTCCCAGCAGCCACAACAGTAATGCACATGGTCAGATGTGGCCCTAAGAAGGACCGTTGGGGTTCTTGAAGATGCTAACACTCTCCCTATAGCAGCAGCAGCACTCTCCCTAATCTCTGCCAGCATGTGTCTGAGGCGAGCAGCAGGCGGGAAAGATTTAAATACTCAGCGGTCACTTGATCTCGCCAGCCACTCACTGCAGGGGGGTGGGATAGGGCTGGACCGTCACAGGAGGAAGTTGTAATGCCTTCCCTGCATGTCTATTGGCCAGAAAATGGTGCAAAACATGCAGGGAAGGAAATGGAATTGACTCGAGTACCGCGTGGTGCTCGTCTCGAGTAACGAGCCTCTCGAGTACCCTCGGACGAGTACATTCGCTCATCTCTAATAACAATGTAACATGTAACTGAATCAAAAATCTAAATTAAGTAACTAGGCGACTGTGTTATGGAGGTATCAATAGGCTGACAGAGGTGCTTTGGAACATCAGAGGGCTGTAGACAGAGGAAGGAGGAGGACGATTCACGTAGCTCCACAAGACACTGCCGCATAGAGGAAGAAGATCATTTGCCTGGGCAGACCTACATCCGCCTGGTGCCTCCCTACAAGCTGGTGGCCAGTGACCTGTGCAAGTACACGGGTTGCATAGACCTAAGGTTGGCCATGATGGTTAAACAGATGAAGGGTGCTCCCTCTGACTCATGATCGCCGGATGTTAAGGAGTTGCAATGGCGGCACCCCACAGCGTAACAATGGAAGCAGGTCTGCCATATATAAAAACTTATTACATCTAAAGTTCAAAAAACACCCCTTGTGCCATTCCTTCCAAGTTGTGGCCCTTGGAAGGTGGGAATGAAAAAACATTGATGAAAAAAAGAAAAAACTAGCTGTATCAAAGGCTTTACTAGACTACTTCCTCTTTTGTAAATGTCACATTGTCTGAATCCTTTTTTATGGTAATATCATATTTTTGCTATCTGACAATGTATGCAATAACATGGAGAGGAAGGTCACAGGTCTGCTGTACTGTAAAATGACTAACCCCGTTGCGCTCGAGGCTCTGAAGCTTTCGTACAGGAAGCTATTCCCTTCTGATCCTGCCGGCAAAGAAATAAATAACACTTTTCTTAAAGAGACTATCTCTGTGGTGTTTTATCATCCTACAACATTTCAGTATTATTGTATCTTGATGCCACCAGAAGGAGGAACCCCACTCAGTGATGAAGCGCAGGGTGGCATCGGTAGCATGGACTGCAGAGCGCTGTGAAGCCCCTTAAAGCGGCTTTAGCGGCGGCCGACAAGTGCTGCCCTTTCCTCTTAATGGCCGAAGTGCCGTCCTGTGGACTGCGGCAGCATTGCGAGCTGTGAGCGGAGGAGCGGCGGTCACGCAGCACAGAGGCAGCGGCCGGCACCAACCTGAAAGCACAGAGGCAGCGGGCGGGACGGAGCATGCAGATGCAACAGGAGCGGGGGAGCAGCGTTTACCAAGCACAGAGGCGGCAGACGGCACTTCTCTCACTGTTTCTCTATCACTCTCTCTGTCTCTATCGCTCTCACTGTCTGTCTATTGCTCTCGCTCTGTCTCTCTATCATTGTCTCTCTCTATCTGTCTCGCTATCGCTCTTTCTCACTGTCTCTCTATCTGTGTCTCTCTATCGCTCTTTCTCACTGTCTCTCTCTGTATCACTCTCTCACTCTGTCTATTGCTCTCTCTCTGTCTCTATCTCGGTCTCTCTCTATCCCTCTTGGTTGGGCAGTTTATGGTGAAGCTGAGCAGTGTATGCTGTGTTGCTTAGCAACGCTTCACTCATGCCAGCGCATGCCTGAAGCACAGCAGTGCCACCCATAGACTTAACATTGTAACTTCCAACCCGTCTTACAGTCCCTGAATGCATTAAACTCACATGTGATGATTTTCCGGCAGCGGTGAGCGTGTGTGTCATCTAATGACACCGACATCATACACCAAAGTTACAGCAAAGGGGGCAAAGTGGGGAGCAAGAAAAAGCATGTAGGGGTATTTATATAAGATTAGACAAGGCCCTCTTCTACCACTGCTGATCCAGTGATGAAAGAAGGTCTTGTCTAATTATTCTTATGAGGTGATATCCTAGGTACCGTGCAGCTATGTTAAGTAAATGAAGGAGGGGGAGGAGAGAAATCTCCTGCAGCCACTCCGCTGTGAAGCAACGATACCCGCTTCTGTGCAAAAGCATGTTAGCAGGTACTTGCGGGGACAAGTGTCGGGCATCGTTTGCCCGTCATTCGTCCCATCTAAGTGGGCCTTTATAAAGAGGGCCTTGTCTAATTACTCTAATGAGGTAATAGTCAGTTACTTCATCCTATGACATCACCAACAATGGAGGCCACTTGTCAAAATGCAAACAGAAGTGGCGGGTCTGACTCAGCACACTGCAGTAAGAAATGTAAGTTGCCCGATGATCCGGGTATGACATATTTATCAGACAGATTTCATCTACAGTTTGTTCCAGTTTACTTAGTAGTTTTATTTGAAACTATGTGTGGTCACTGAGAAATACAAAAGGTATAAAACATCGTTTTTATAAAATATATATTTTATAAACGAAAACCTCACAGAAGGCGGCTGGAAAAAAGAAGAAGAAAGAATCTACTGGAAGGCGTCAACAAACCCGTAGAAGTAAATAAAGGGGAGAACCAATCATTGTATACAGTCGTGACCAAAAGTTTTCAGATTGACACTAATTTTGGTTTTCACAGTTTTCTGCTTAAGTGTTTTTAGATCTTTTACTCAGATGTTTCTATGGTTACTGAAGTAGAATTATAAGCATTTTACAAGTTTTCAAACTTTTATTGACAAATGAATCATGTTCGGGAAAATATTCGATATTTACAGTGGTGACTTCTGTAACTCGCTCTAACATGCTGGATATCAGCTTCTGGGCTAAATCCTGACTGATAGCACTCTATTATTCTTAATTAGTGCTAGTGCAGCATCTCATAGGGTGACCCCGGACAGATGGTATATGCTGAGGTGCTGGGAGAGCAAGATGCCGGCTTGTAACGGCGGCACTTACCATGCTCCCTCCCGGATGGATGCGCGTAGCCAAGGCCAGGGCAGAGCTGGGCCTCTTCCGGACATCTCCCTTATTTGCATATTACCCAGAGGAGTGTGCATGGCCATTTGAATCTCCTCACTCACCGTCTAGGTGCTCTCCCTAAGGAGAAAAGATAGTGTATCTGATTCCCATCCCAGGCCTCTCACTAGCAAAGTCAGACTTCTACTGCACTCTGATGAAGGGCAAAAACCCTGAAACAGCTGTATGCACATGGAGTCTGGCTTTTTCTTTTAATTCCTGGTTATCGTTACAAGGCTTGTATAAAAATGCTGCCTTCCAATAGCTGGCACTGTGGAGGTTTCAAATCCATCTTACTTATTTGCATATTACCCAGAGGAGTGTGCATGGCCGTATAGGTCTTCTCACTCACTGTCTAGGTGCTCTCCCTAAGGAGAATAGATGGCCTCTCACCAGTAAAACTTAACTTTGGCTAGAAGTAGTGCTGCCTTCCAATAGCTGGCAGGATAGAAATTGATATATTTACAGACAGTCAGCTTACACTTTGCAAACATTAACCTCTCATTTGCTGCAGCTGTGCAATACACATAACAGAATGACAAAACAGTTTTGCACAGAGCATCTACATGTGACATACATGTATGACGTAATGGAGGGGGCCAGGAAAGCATGTACTAGGCTACTTAACTAGGAGTTTCATAATTTCTGTGTTTCTGTTTGTCCAGCCACTTTGAGGATTAACTGCAAGTTCTCAATGGGATGAAGATCTGGAAAGTCTCTTGGCCATGGATGTAAAATTTCAATGTTTTGTTCTATTTATACCCAGGACTGTAACAAGGGGGCGCTCTAATAACTATGTAAAGACATATCAGGGGTCAGTACAGAGATCTTTCCCATCATCTGTTATACCCAGGACTGTCACAAGAGGGCGCTTCCTTTCCTACGTCTAGAGCAGAGGTTCCCAAAATTTTTTCCCCCATAGACTACTTGCCAATTTTCTTGTTTTCTGTAGATCCCCTGCCTGCCTGAGGCCGGTTGCACACAATCGGGTCGGATTCCGCATGTGGGAGCCCTCAACAGAATCCGACCCTGTGTCCAGCTAGCATCCGCGCTTATCTGTCATTTCTTTTTCTTTTCTGTACTGCGGATGGCCCACACAGCTCGCCGTCGGACATGCACAGTAAAGATTATTTTTCTTAAACGACTGCTTTTCCCGCATCATCGCCTAGTGATGACACAGAATCCGTGACCTTACAGCAATGCCAATTGCAGAAGGGCCACCGGTCAGACGGCTTCCATTGACTTCGATGCAAGCCGTCCAATGCGGAATCCGCCTAAGAATAGAACATGCTGCAATTTTGCTTCGCAATTGATTTCCATTCATATGCAGGAAAAAAGCATTTGTCACTAGCATGGTATGGGTGGTATCTGCTGTGGGATCCGGAGGCGGACGCCCGCTCCGCACTCTGCAATGTAAATCCAGCCGGCCTAATATAGAATTTTCCTTCACTTATTAAAGTCACATGGGTTTTCCCAGCGGACCGCGCTGCTCACTTAGATGAGGTTTTGTAAAGTGGACAATTGTAAAAAAAAAACATGTACAATTTTTATTCAGATCTTTATTGATAAAGCACAAAATGGAAGTAAATATTTGGATTTGGGATGAAACAAATCAGAACCTGGTAAAATTCTTACACAAATAATGCTGTTAATGGGAGGGACGAGCCGGGCGCTCTGACAGCAAGTGTTCAATATTTGGCTTCACAGTTATAGTGTTATATCTCCACGTCCAGTGATTTTGTAAGAAGATTGGCGCCGCGCTAAAACCCCTTTCCCCGAGGTATGAAGATGGAAAAGCTAGCAAACACTTTCCTGCGATGGTCCATAAGGCAGGATGAGCAGCAGGCCCGCACCGTGTGTTGCTGCCGGTATGAAAACTTGTATAAACTTACATGAACATAGCGCACAACAAAGCAGATCGGTATAGTTTGCGCAAAACTTCTTGGCTCTGGGGAATCACGTGAAAATGATGCACAGTAGAAACGTTACAAGTAAATCGGCTGCTGAGCAGGTCTGTTTGTCTGCCACCAGAGCCAAGAAGGTTTGCACCAACTCTACATAAACAACTTTATGAGATATCAAAGAGGTAAGTAATTTCGATGTCCATTATAAGTATTGTGTACACCATCGGTATAAGCTGTATTATGTCATTTATACAACACCTAAATGTTGATGGTGACCTGCCCAAATGGAGTCCGCTCATGTGGACCCCCATTTACATCTCGTGCACCCCAAATTTTTTTTCTTGCTGACATGGACCCCCAGCAAGTCAAATCGACCCCTGGGGGTCCACATAGACCACTTTAGGAACTACTGGTCTAGAGGAAAGAATGTTTCTACACGACATAGAAGAGGGTTCTTTACTGTAAAAGCAGTGAGTCTGTGGAACTCTCTCCTGGATGTGGTGATGGCAAATTCGATAACAGCATTTAAGAGGGGCCTGGATGCCTTTCTTGAGTGATACAATATTACATGCTATATCACTGATAACTTTACGGTTTATTCTGATCCCCAGATTGGAGTCGGGAAGGATCTTGTTCCCCTAAAATAAGGAAATTTGGCTTCTACCTCATTGTTTTTTTTTGCCTTCCTCTTTATCAACATTTGGGGGGGGGGGGGGTGAAGCTGAACTGGATGGACATTGGGCTTTTTTCAGCCTAAGGCCGCCTGCACACGGGCGGAAATCCCGCGGGATTTCCGCCACTAAAAGCCTGCATAGGAGTGCATTACAATACGCACTCCTATGCAGACGGTCGCGGTTTGGCCGCGCGAAATGTCGCTCGGCAAACAAACCGCAGCATGTCTTATTTCTGTGCGGGGCTCGCACAGCCTTGCACAGAAACGTCACTCACCCGGCCGCCGGCTCCGGTCTGCGCATGCGCAGGCTGCCCGGCAGCCGGCACATGAAAGAGCCGGGGTCGCCAGGCGCGGGTGAGTACGCGCTCCTCCCTGCAGGCGCTGGGGTTGGGTCCCGCGGCGAGAATTCTCGCCGCCGGATCCGACCCGCCCGTCTGCAGCGGCCTAATACACTATGTTTTTCTGACATATTAAAAAAAAATAAAAAAATTATATATATATACATACATACATACATATATATATATACCTGCATCAGAATCAGAACTGATTGTGACACACATCTAGAGTTTTCAAACATTTTTCATTTTTTTTGTTGACAATGCCATTTATTGTCTTCTGAATAGGGGAACAGGCCGTGCATTATTTTCAATAACATTTTAAACTAAAGGACCACTATATTGTAAAATTTCCTAGTGCATTTGTACCAGTCTCTCTCTCTATTTTGCATCACCTATTTCTTAACCAGATAGGGAATCCTGGGTAAGCAAAAAGTCTCTCATTAACAAAGCCCCCCCACCTGGCTTCTAATGAGCCTAATTGGCCAGCTCAAGCCATGGATGGCCAGCACCTCCTCTTCTCTCCAACTCCAGCAATCTTGGCCTTTCTTCTTTTGGGGTTCCAGTGACCACTTTTATAGCTGCATTCCTATGAACATGACAACTGCCTTGGGTTAAGAGTTTAATTCGTTCCGTGATGGAGCTCTTACCCCAAAACACTCGTAAGTCAAATCAATTTTTCCGATTGAAATGCATGGAAAGGCCATTAATCCGTTCTGGATCGCAAAGCTCTCCCACTGATTTCAATGGGGATGGCATTGCTCCAATGAAAGCAATAACACCAGCACCCCTGCAGTGATATTCCGGGAAGGGCTTTAAATATAAGTTCTTCCCTGAAAATCATCCTTAGCTGTAGTAAAAAAATAAAAAATACATATACTTACCTGTCTGCCGCTTGTTCTCCCTACACTGCTCAGAAGCCTTTCAGGCGGGGATTAAAAATGCAGGAGAACAACCAGCGGCTAGACACGCCTGAGCCCCGTCAACGGGGGACAGGTGAGTATATATTTTTCCCTACAGCTAGGGAAGATTTTCAGGGAAGGGCTTATATTTAAAGCCCTTCCCCGAAAATCACTGCAGGGGTTGACGGCAGGCTATTGCGGCGGCCCCACTGTGAGCAAGGCTTGTAACCCAAGTTTTTGCTCTTAAATCAGAGCACAAATTTGGGAGAGAGCCTGCTCTCAAGTCAAAAAGCTTGTAAGCCGAGGCCCTCTTAACCCAAGGTATGACGGTACTGCAGTGTGTGCACAATAAAATAAAACTTTAAAACTTTGATTGTTAAATGGAATTTGTCAGCTTCTTCTGGGCTAACAGCCGTCATGCCGAGTCTGGGGGTGGAAGTTTTATACTACCCTTCCCCGACATTCCCTTAGTGTCAGCTCTAAATCCGCTGCTAAACACTTCTGGTGGACTACATGGCACGCACATAGAATGAGAGGACTACACCACACATGCCTATGTATTACAGCGATGGGTTTGTAAGCTGATAGCGGGGCAACAGCAGAAAAGGTAAGTACTAAACTAAGCTTACAGTGATCAATCTAGCTGACAGAGTCTTTTTGAACAATTACTTACTGGCAAAACTATTCCTATCTCCCCAGGAGATGTTGAGATTCTACTGTTTTCTGTGAATGTGTGGAAGTACTGAATGCCTGCGGTGAGCGGACTTATTATTATTCTTTTGTGTTAACAGAGGTGTATAACTTTTGGGCATGAAGACGTTTAGTATGCGACTTACTGTGCGAATAGAAACCTCATACGTGCTGCCGCCACCTCCAGCTACAGGACCTTTGCAGCCACTTTGACCACCTGCCTCCTCAGGAATCTGGTGGCAGCCGGTGACAGGGCCCTCTTTCTGCCACATCTATGTTTAGCTAGCCTTTCTATAACTGTCTCTCTAGGAACAGCCGACATCGTTATCTTTTTGTATCCTTTTCCTTGTTTTGTGCTTAAAGGAGATGTCCCGCGCCGAAACGGGTTTTTTTTTTTTTAAACCCCCCCCCCCCGTTCGGCGCGAGACAACCCCGATGCAGGGGTTAAAAAAACCACCCGCACAGCGCTTACCTGAATCCCGGCGGTCCGGCGTCTTCATACTCACCTGCTGAAGATGGCCGCCGGGATCCTCTGTCTTCATGGACCGCAGGGCTTCTGTGCGGTCCATTGCCGATTCCAGCCTCCTGATTGGCTGGAATCGGCACGTGACGGGGCGGAGCTACACGGAGCTACACGGAGCCCCATAGAGAAGAGGAGAAGACCCGGACTGCGCAAGCGCGGCTAATTTGGCCATCGGAGGGCGAAAATTAGTCGGCACCATGGAGACGAGGACGCCAGCAACGGAGCAGGTAAGTATAAAACTTTTTATAACTTCTGTATGGCTCATAATTAATGCACAATGTACATTACAAAGTGCATTATTATGGCCATACAGAAGTGTATAGACCCACTTGCTGCCTCGGGACATCTCCTTTAACAATTATCTCTTCTCTTAACTTTTTGGACTAATCTCTTGTCTTTAGGGACATTTACACAGGATGATTATTCTGCGAAATTCCTTCAAATAATCGTTGTGTCTAAATGTAAGCCATTGAAGGATTTGTTTGAAGTCCGCCCGTCGCTCACTTTTAACCAGCATGAAAATCATTGCTGGTTCGCTGACTTTGCGCTGAGTGTAGAATGTGAAGAGCTAAGCAAGAAGCCAGCGAGAACCCAGCAGTGATCTGCTTGTCTAAACACTCTGCACGGTGCTCACAACCCAGCGGTATTGCTTTTGGCCTCTCTTACAAGCCTCAGTTCATTATCAGCTTTAGCTATTCTGACACTTGCCCTACAGTTTCTGCAGACCGCATTATATATTCCCCCTCTTTCCATTTCCATGTAACTAATGAAGGCCTTGATTATTTGCATCCAGTGTGCTTGAGAGAACAGCTGATTAGTAACTGTGTGCTGTTATGAGGGATTCTGTATAATTCGGAGACTGCAGCAGTCAATACAAGTTGCATTTTGTATTGAATCTGCAGAAACCACTTGTTATATCAGTCGTGTTGAACTATTTTAGTTATTCTTGCTTGTTTTTTTTTTTTTTTTACAAAGAACTGAAAGTTTGTATATTTGCCAATTAAGCCCAATCTGCAGTGGAGGATGAATGATTTTGATTGCAGCTATCCTATGAAGAGCGCAGACTAGATGGCGATGTGGTCTTATTCTGCCGCAGTCCTGTGTTTCTATGTACAGTGTGTATTAGATCTATACAAACACACGCTATAGATTATGCATATAGAAATATATTGGATTTCTTTCCTTCTTTCCATCAAACACGTAATGCGTTGGCTTCTACCAGCTGTAAATGTAACATATAATGTTTGTGAGGCGTTTGAAGTAGTTTAAAGAGTGGATATTTGAATAATCTATGTGGATACAATTTGAATAATTTATGCATAGAACAGTGAAGAGAAGTAATTTTAATTATATTGTTCAGATCAGCAGCAATGAGATTTGTTTGAAGTAAATGACTAATTGTTTTGCATTCTCCTCTTTTGATGCATCTTAATAAAGTCTTTCACATTAGAGTCTTAGCTGCTCACTAGAGATGAGCGAGCACCAAAATGCTCGGGTGCTCATTACTCGAGTCGAACTTCCCGCGATGCTCGAGGGTTCATTTCGAGTAACGAACCCCATTGAAGTCAATGGGCGACCCGAGCATTTTTGTATGGGACCTATGCTCCGCTAAGGTTTTCATTTGTGAAAATCTGGGCAATTCAAGAAAGTGATGGGAACGACACAGAACGACAAGACAGGCCCCGGTAACAATTCCAAAGCAGCAGTATAAGGGAGCACAGTATTAGTTCCATTTCAGTAGTAGTAGCAGTCTAGACAGGCCCCAGTAACAATTCCGAAGCAGCAGTATAGGAGGAGCACAGTATTAGTTCCATTTGAGTAGTAGTAGCAGTCAAGACAGGCCCCAGTAACAATTCCGAAGCAGCAGTATAGGGGGAGCACAGTATTAGTTCCATTTCAGTAGTAGTAGCAGTCTAGACAGGCCCCAGTAACTTATCACTAGCAGCAGTATAGGGGTGCACAGTATTAGTTCCATTTCAGTAGTAGTAGCAGTCTAGACAGGCCCCAGTAACATATCACTAGCAGCAGTATAGGGGGAGCACAGTATTAGTTCCATTTCAGTAGTAGTAGCAGTCAAGACAGGCCACAGTAACATTCCCGTTGCAGCAGTTTAGGGAGATAACAGTCTTTCACATTTCAGTAGTTGCAGTATAGACAAGGCCCCAGTTACATTTATGTAGCAAAAGTGTAGGCCAACCCCACACACCTTGCTGTACCATGAGTGCAGGCGAAGCCCATAAAAATTACTAGGATTACACTGTAGGCGAGGGCCCAAAAAAATTGGTGTACCAACAGTACTAATGTACCTCAGAAAAATTGCATATGCCCAACCAAGAGGGCAGGTGAAACCCATTAATCGCTTTGGTTAATGTGGCTTAATTTGTAACTAGGCCTGGAGGCAGCCCAGTTAAAATAAAAATTGGTTCAGGTGCAAGTTTCAACGCTTTAATGAGAATTGAAACGTATAAACATTGTTTACAAAAGTCATATGAATGAGCCTTGTGGGCCTAAGAAAAATTGCCCGTTCGGCGTGATTACGTGAGGTTTCAGGAGGAGGAGCAGGAGGAGGAGGATGAATGGGCGACCCGAGCATTTTTGTATGGGACCTATGCTCCGCTAAGGTTTTCATTTGTGAAAATCTGGGCAATTCAAGAAAGTGATGGGAACGACACAGAAACGGATAGGGCAGGCGAGGGGCTACATGTTGGGCTGCATCTCAAGTTCCCAGGTCCCACTATTAAGCCACAATAGCGGCAAGAGTGGGCCCCCCCCAACAATCTTTACTTCTGAAAAACCCTCATTAGCAAGGCATACCTTAGCTAAGCACCACACTACCTCCAACAAAGCACAATCACTGCCTGCATGACACTCCGCTGCCACTTCTCCTGGGTAACATGCTGCCCAACCGCCCATTTCAGTGATAGTAGCAGTCAAGACAGGCCCTGGTAACAATTCCGAAGCAGCAGTATAAGGGGAGCACAGTATTAGTTCCATTTCAGTAGTAGTAGCAGTCTAGACAAGCCCCAGTAACAATTCCGAAGCAGCAGTATAGGGGGAGCACAGTATTAGTTCCATTTGAGTAGTAGTAGCAGTCAAGACAGGCCCCAGTAACAATTCCGAAGCAGCAGTATAGGGGGTGCACAGTATTAGTTCCATTTCAGTAGTAGTAGCAGTCTAGACAGGCCCCAGTAACATATCACTAGCAGCAGTATAGGGGGAGCACAGTATTAGTTCCATTTCAGTAGTAGTAGCAGTCTAGACAGGCCCCAGTAACATATCACTAGCAGCAGTATAGGGGGAGCACAATATTAGTTCCATTTCAGTAGTAGTAGCAGTCTAGACAGGCCCCGGTAACATATCACTAGCAGCAGTATAGGGGGAGCACAGTATTAGTTCCATTTCAGTAATAGTAGCAGTCCAGACAGGCCCCAGTAACAATTCCGAAGCAGCAGTATAGGGGGAGCACAGTATTAGTTCCATTTCAGTAGTAGTACCAGTCTAGACAGGCCCCAGTAACATCACTAGCAGCAGTATAGGGGGAGCACAGTATTAGTTCCATTTCAGTAGTAGTAGCAGTCAAGACAGGCTCCAGTAACAATTCCGAAGCAGCAGTATAGGGGAAGCACAGTATTAGTTCCATTTCAGTAGTAGTAGCAGTCAAGACAGGCCACAGTAACATTCCCGTTGCAGCAGTTTAGGGAGATAACAGTCTCTTTCACATTTCAGTAGCTGCAGTATAGACAAGGCCCTAGTTACATTTATGTAGCAAAAGTGTAGGCCAACCCCACACATCTTGCTGTACCATGAGTGCAAGCGAAGCCCATAAAAATTACTAGGATTACACTGTAGGCGAGGGCCCAAAAAAATTGGTGTACCAACAGTACTAATGTACCTCAGAAAAATTGCCCATGCCCAACCAAGAGGGCAGGTGAAACCCATTAATCGCTTTGGTTACTGTGGCTTAATTTGTAACTAGGCCTGGAGGCAGCCCAGTTAAAATAAAAATTGGTTCAGGTGCAAGTTTCAACGCTTTAATGAGAATTGAAACGTATAAACATTGTTTACAAAAGTAATATGAATGAGCCTTGTGGGCCTAAGAAAAATTGCCCGTTCGGCGTGATTACGTGAGGTTTCAGGAGGAGGAGCAGGAGGAGGAGGATGAATATAATACACAGATTGATGAAGCTAAAAGGTCCCCGTTTTTTATGGTGATAGAGAACGATGCTTCCATCCACGGGTGCAGCCTACATATTGTTTAGGTATCGCTGCTGTCCGCTGGTGGAGAAGAGAAGTCTGGGGAAATCCAGGCTTTGTTCATCTTTATGAGTGTAAGCCTGTCGGCACTGTCAATTGACAGGTGGGTACGCTTATCCGTGATGATTCCCCCAGCTGCACTAAACACGCTCCCTGACAAGACGCTAGCCGCAGGGCAAGCAAGCACCTCCAGGGCATACAGCGCGAGTTCAGGCCACGTGTCCAGCTTCGACACCCAGTAGTTGTACGGAGCAGAGGTGTCACGGAGGACAGTCATGCGATCGGCTACGTACTCCCTCACCATCCTTTTACAGTGCTCCCGCCTACTCAGCCTTGACTGGGGAGCGGTGACACAGTCTTGCTGGGAAGCCATAAAGCTGGCAAAGGCCTTGGAGAGTGTTCCCCTGCCTGTGCTGTACATGCTGCCTGATCTCCGCACCTCCCCTGCTACCTGGCCCTCGGAACTGCGCCTTCTGCCACTAGCGCTGTCGGATGGGAATTTTACCATCAGTTTGTCCGCCGGGGTCCTGTGGTATAGTATCACTCTCGAACTCCTTTCCTCTTCAGGTATGAGAGTGGAAAGGTTCTCCTTATACCGTGGGTCGAGCAGTGTGTACACCCAGTAATCCGTAGTGGCCAGAATGCGTGTAACGCGAGGGTCACGAGAAAGGCATCCTAACATGAAGTCAGCCATGTGTGCCAGCGTACCTGTACGCAACACATGGCTGTCCTCACCAGGAAGATCACTTTCAGGATCCTCCTCCTCCTCCTCATGCCATACACGCTGAAAGGATGACAGGCAAGCAGCATGGGTACCCTCAGCAGTGGGCCCGGCTGTCTCTTCCCCCTCCTCCTCATGCTCCTCCCCCGCCTTCTCCTCCTCCAAAATGCGCTGAGATATAGACATGAGGGTGCTCTGACTATCCAGCGATATACTGTCTTCCCCCGTCTCCGTTTCCGAGCGCAAAGCGTCTGCCTTTATGCTTTGCAGGGAACTTCTCGAGGCATAGCAGAGTAATGGTGACGCTAATGATTGCAGCATCGCTGCTCACCATCTGGGTAGACTCCTCAAAGTTTCCAAGGACCTGGCAGATGTCTGCCAACCAGGCCCACTCTTCTGTAAAGAATTGAGGAGGCTGACTCCCACTACGTCGCCCATGTTGGAGTTGGTATTCCACTATAGCTCTACGCTGCTCATAGAGCCTGGCCAACATGTGGAGCGTAGAGTTCCACCATGTGGGCACATCACACTTCGGTGCACTGGCAGATTAAACCGATGTTGCAGGGTCCGCAGGGTGGCAGCGTCCGTGTTGGACTTGCGGAAATGTGCGCTGACCTGGCGCACCTTTCCGAGCAGGTCTGACAAGCGTGGGTAGCTTTTCAGAAAGCGCTGAACCACCAAATTAAAGACGTGGGCCAGGCATGGCACGTGCGTGAGGCTGCCGAGCTGCAGAGCCGCCACCAGGTTACGGCCGTTGTCACACACGACCATGCCCGGTTGGAGCCTCAGCGACGAAAGCCAGCTGTCAGTCTGCTCTGTCAGACCCTGCAGCAGTTTGTGGGCCGTGTGCCTCTTCTCTCCTAAACTGAGTAGTTTCAGCACGGCCTGCTGACGCATGGCCACTGCTGTGCTGCCATGCCGCGCGACACCGACTGCTGGCGACGTGCTGCTGCTGACACATCTTGATTGCAAGACAGAGGTTGCGTAGGAGGAGGAGGAGAGTGGTTTAGTGGAGGAAGCATACACCGCCGCAGATACCACCACTGAGCTGGGTCCCGCAATTCTGGGAGTGAGTGGGATGTGAGCGGTCCCAGGCTTTGACTCGGTCCCAGCTTCCACTAAATTCACCCAATGTGCCGTCAGGGGGATATAGTGGCCCTGCCCGCCTGTGCTTGTCCATGTGTCCGTTGTTAAGTGGACCTTGGCAGTAACCGCGTTGGTGAGGGCGCGTACAATGTTGCGGGAGACGTGGTCGTGCAGGGCTGGGACGGCACATCGGGAAAAGTAGTAGCGACTGGGAACCGAGAAGCGCGGGGCCGCCGCCGCCATCAGCGTGTGGGTGCAGGCCGGGAGACGGTCGTGCCTGTGTCCTGAGAGGGGGGTTGGATCTCAGTGGCAGGTTGTGGCACAAGGGGAGAGGCAGTGGTGCAAACCGGAGGCGGTGAACGGCCTTCGTCCCACCTTGTGGGGTGCTTGGCCATCATATGCCTGCGCATGCTGGTGGTGGTGAGGCTGGTGGTGGTGGCTCCCCGGCTGATCTTGGCACGACAAACCTTGCACACCACAGTTCGTCAGTCGTCTGCACTCTCAGTGAAAAACTGCCACACCTTTGAGCAACTCGGCCTCTGCAGGGTGGCATGGCATGAGGGGGCGCTTTGGGAAACAGTTGGTGGATTATTCGGTCTGGCCCTGCCTCTACCCCTGGCCACCGCACTGCCTCTTCCAACCTGCCCTGCTGCTGCACTTGCCTCCCCCTCTGAAGACCTGTCCTCAGTAGGCTTAGCAAACCAGGTGGGGTCAGTCAGCTCATCGTCCAGCTGCTCTTCCTCTGAATCCTCTGTGCGCTCCTCCCTCAGACTTACTGAAATTACTACTACCTCACTGATAGACAACTGTGCCTCATCGTCATCGTCCTCCTCACCCACTGAAAGCTCTTGAGACAGTTGCCAGAAGTCCCCAGCCTCATCCCCTGGACCCCGGGAACTTTCCAAAGGTTGGGCATCGGTCACGACAAACTCCTCCGGTGGGAGAGGAACCATTGCTGCCCAATCTGGGCAGGGGCCCGAGAACAGTTCCTGGGAGTCTTCCTGCTCCTCAGAATGTGTCATTTTCATGGAGTGAGGAGGCTGGGAGGAAGGAGGAGCAGCAGCCAGAGGATTCAGAGTTGCAGATGTGGACGACGTAGAAGACTGGGTGGTCGATAGATTGCTGGATGCACTTTCTGCCATCCACGACAGAACCTGCTCACACTGCTCAGTTTCTAATAAAGGTCTACCGCGTGGACCCATTAATTGTGAGATGAATCTGGGGACCCCAGAAACTTGCCTCTCTCCTAATCCCGCAGCAGTCGGCTGCGATACACCTGGACCAGGAGCTCGGCCTGTGCCTACACCCTGACTTGGGCCTCCGCGTCCTCGCCCGCGTCCACGTCCTCTAGGCCTACCCCTACCCCTCAGCATGGTGTATTACGAGTAGAGCAGAAACAGAACACTGTAATTAATTGTGCCGCTTATTGGCCTGTGGTTGGAGGCTGACTTCGCTTACGGAATGCACAGCAGACCAGGAAACAATTATGCGCAAGGCTGTAGTGAGACCTAGCTGCGTATGACTGAGCTACTGGAATTCACAGCGCAGAACCAGTCAAGTGGCCAAAGGCCAGTGGTAGGCCTTAAGTATTTTGCTTCAATCTTTTAAAATGGTGAGGTGAAAAACCAGACAGACACCGTATGCAGCGTATATATGTATACTCTTTCCCTCTGGCGGGATGACGGCGATCATGTAACGGACACAGCAGAGCCAGGAAACTATTATGCGCAAGCCTGCTGTAACGCTTAGCTGGGTAATAATGAGCGACTACTACCCCCAGCAGACACGCAGTAAACTGTACACGGTCCCAGGCTTGGCTGGGTATTAATTCGCGATTACTACCCCCAGCAGACACGCAGTAAACTGAAGACGGTCACAGGCAGCCCAAATATAGTATCTTTTTCCAAATTTTGGAAAAAGCCCACTGCCTATATAGCCTGTATATGGATTTCCCTGTTGGAGGATGACTGTGGTTATTGAAAGCACAGTGCAGCCAGAAAAAATATGCGCAAGGCTAGGTATTAATTAGCGACTACTACCCCCAGCAGACACGCAGTAAACTGAAGACGGTCACAGGCAGCCCAAATATAGTATTTTTTTCCAATTTTGGGAAAAAGCCCACTGCCTATATAGCCAGTATATCTCTTTCTCTGTACCATTGTCCCTGCCTCATCAGTACTGCCCCTATACTCAGTAAAATGACTGCAGACTGAGGACGCTATGGTCTGCACGCCCGATATACAAAAAAATAAAAATGTGCAAAACTGCTAAAAGCAGCCTCAACAGTACTGCACACGGTTAGATATGGCCCTAAGAAGGACCGTTGGGGTTCTTGAAGACGAAGATAAGAGCCTAACACTCTCCCTATAGCAGCTACAGCAGGACGGCACTTTCCCTAATGTCTCTCAGCGTGCATCTGTGGCGAGCCGCGGGCGGCCCCAGTTTATATACTCGGGTGTCACCTGATCTCCCCAGCCACTCACTGCAGGGGGGTGGTATAGGGCTGGAACATCACAGGAGGAAGTTGTAATGCCTTCCCTGTCTTTCTATTGGCCAGAAAAGCGCGCTAATGTCTCAGAGATGAAATTGAAAGTAACTCGAACACCGCATGGTACTCGTCTCGAGTAACGAGCATCTCGAACACCCTAATACTCGAACGAGCATCAAGCTCGGACGAGTACGTTCGCTCATCTCTAATTATTACTTTTATCTAAGATTTAGGGAATGCCAAAAAGGGAAGGGGTGTGTGTGTTATTTTTAGGGAGTCAGTTTTTTCTCTGCACCAGTGTGCAATGGGGCCTGGAATTTATTTAGTTGTGCTCAGAAATCCAACAGGTGTTCCCTCCATTATAGGCCGAGCCATGTGTCCTGTAAGTAGATTGGAGCCACATTGGGTGTGGTTCTCAAAACAGGGCAAATACGGGGATCCATTTTGAAGTGAAAGTCTTCATTCCTATGTGTGCTTTACAAAAAACCTGTTTTTAAATTGACAGAATTGCCAAAAAAATGAAAATCATATTTTTTTTCCTTCTGCTTTGCTTAGATTCATTCAAAAACTGTAAAGTAAACAGATGGAAATGATATATATATATATATATATATATATATATATATATAATCAAAAAATTGTACAGTATGTTTGCACATATTTGAGATACTGCAATTGAAAATGTGAAAAGAATTACGATTTTTTTTTTTTAAGTTCCCAATTTTGGTGCTTTTAATAAATATGCACAAATTCTATTGGTCTATTTTTACCACCTAAATGAAGTATAATATGTGGTGAAAAGCAATGTCAGAATCACTTGGATATGCCGAATCTTAACAGAGTTATTTTATGCTAAAGTGACACATGTCAGATTTCCAAAATTTGGCTTGGTCACTAAGGGGTTAAGATTTGCCTGATGGTGATTCGCTTTTTCATCTGGGGTGTTGGGTTCCCCATATTCTAGTGGCTTATTATACATTCAGTGTCATCTATGCTTTGCCACTATTTTCTTTCACCAACTAGGAAAAGTCAGGGTCACCCCAGGCTTTAAACTTGGGCTTGCCCTCATCAGGGCGACTGCTCTGCTGGTAAGTAGCATCTCCCCATATTATATTATATTATCATCCTTCCTCATTTTGTGCTTCTTTTGTACCCTTTTGTGTTATCCATGTTTCTACTGTATGTGTATATATTCATGCTTTGTGGACGCTACTTATACGTGCAGGTTGGAACATAATAAAGCCAAAATGATCATGTTAATTATCCCATATGGAGAATACTGCAAAAAATATGGCTGAATTTCTATTAATCTGCCTCCCAAAAAAATGGAAAAAAAGGCATCAAAAGTTGTATGTACCCCAGAATGATATTATTGAAAATCTGTCTCAAACATCAAACCCACAAACCACTCCATCACCGGAATATAAAACATAGGTTATGGCTCTTGGAATGCAGCGGTGCAAAAAAAATGTTTTAAAGTATTTTTAATGTTAAAAAGCAATAAAACATTAAAAAAAAACCTATATAAATTTGGGATCATCCTAAATAGGTTGCCCAGGAGAATACATCTGTTATGGTATTTATAATGCATGGTGAAGAACAAAATCCATTAAAAAAACAACTCATTCTGCAAAAAAACTAATCTGCATACTAAGAGGTTAATAACTTACTGGGCATTATTCTTTGTATCTCCGTGTGTGTTTATAAATAAAATCCTAGAGAAGCTGGAGTCCGCACCTCTGATGAGCTGACCGGCCTTTTCTCTTTATTCCTCTCTCTACTGAGGGTGGCTTCACACAAGCGTGTTTTTTTACATACATAGGTGCGCACCCCTGTATGAGCAAAAACAAGCGTGTATGAAGGTCCGTACATTGCCTTCAATGGAGCCGCGGCTGCTGCATTAGTTTGATAGATTGGGCTTTTACCAACACAGCAATACCAAATATGGTTTTGTTTTTTTATTTTTTTATTATAAATTTATTGTAAATATATATATATATACAGTCGTTGGCTGTTGCTTGGTTTTAAAAGTAGTTTCCATTCACTGACACGCATGTGGCTGTTCCCTGTGATGAAGTATGGCCATGATCAAGTGTAACTTTTATGCAGATTACTATGGCAGTTTAACATGGCAAGAGACAGGTATGCCGCATAAATTGTCCTAACACCCTGCACTTTCTGACCATCACTATTCCTGAAGTCTCTATTCTTATCTTTATCTTTCTTTCAAACCTACCTCCAGCGCCCCCTCTGGGGCATTCTATCCATATCAGCTCCTCTCTCCTTTCTTCACCTATGCACAGCTCACATGCGCTCTTCACTTTCCTAAAACGTCTCAATCCTCCTGAAGCAGCAGTGAAACATAACTATCACCTTCATAAATCCCCTAACCCCCTGCTCACCCTCGCTATACTGCTGCTACTAGCAGCAGGGGACATCTCTCCCAATCCTGGCCCACCCTCTAGTGCCCCTAACTATTGCCCCCCACCTGCCTCACTGAGACACCCTTTAAGCCCAACCATTAGTCCATGCATATCCTTCCCTGTCTCCTTTCAATGTGCGCTCTGGAATTGCCAGTCAGCATGCAACAAACTCCCCACCATCTATGACTTTTTCACTGCTAAATCCCTAAACCTGCTAGCTCTAACAGAAATGTGGATACAGCAGTCTGACACGGCCTCCCCTGCTGCATTGTCTTACAACGGCCTGCATTCTCCCATACACTAAGACCGGAAGACAGGCGAGCGGGAGGAGTAGGTGCTCTTCTCTCCCTGCAATGCACCTTCCAGGTCATACCCCCTGTACCCTCACTCACTTTCACATCATTCAAAGTACATGTCCTATGACTTTTCTGTCCACTGTCCATGCGAGTAGCAGTTATCTACCGCCTCCCAGGTGCTCCTCGCCTGTTTCTGGACCACTTTGCTGCCTGGATCCCCCACTTCCTCTCCCGCAATATCCCAACCCTCATCCTAGTAGACTTTAACATCCCCCTCAATGACCCCATCTCCCCATCTGCCTCTCAGCTTCTATCTCTCACCTCCTCCCTTGGTCTCTCACAACTCACAGCCTCTCCCACTCACAGGGATGGTAATACTCTGGATCTGGTCTTCCTCTGCCTCTGCTCTGCTTCTCACTTCACTAACTCCCCTCTCTTACTCTCGGACCAGAACCTCCTCTCTTTCCCTGTCAAGCTTTCTAATATCTTCCCAGACCCTCCTACCTATCGTACATACAGGAAACTTCAGGCCGTTCCTACCAAATACTTGGCTGAGTCTCTACAGTCTTCTCTGTCCCCTATTGCTCTCCTCTCCTGCCCCAACCTGGCTGCTGCACACTACAAGACCACTCTCAAACATGCCCTGGATGAAGCCGGCTCCCCCGTGACCCAAGCCATCTGATGCTGACCGCGGCCACCCTGGCTCACGCCTCGAATGCGATTCATCCAGCAGTGCTCCAGCTGTGCTGAACGGCTGTGGAGAAAGTCTCAAAAGTTTGCAGACTTTCTCCACTTTAAATTCATGCTCAGAACCTACAACCTCTCTTTCCATCATATAACCTCCCAATAACCTCCCAATCCCAGACTAGCCCCGACCCTAGTCTCATCAGTACTGCATCTAGCTCCTCTTCACTCTCTGTACTTAGATCAACAACAGAGGAAGAAGTCTCCCGACTGCTTTCCTCTGCTAGCCCCACCACCTGCGCTAGCGACCCTCTTCCCTCACACCTCCTCCAGTCCCTCTCCCAGGTGGTCATCTCCCACCTCACCACTATATTCAATCTTTCTCTGACCTTTGGCATTTTCCCCTCCTCATTCAAACATGCTATCATATCCCCACTGCTAAAGAAACCGAATCTTGACTCAATCGATGCTGCCAACTACCAACCCATCTCCAACCTCCCATTCATCTCCAAACTATTAGAATGCCTGGTTTTACTCTCGCCTTATAAGCTATCTCTCAGAAAACTTTCTTTTTGATGCCCTACAGTCCAGCTTTCGCCCTGACTAAAGTGTCAAATGATCTCCTGACGGCCAAATCAAGGGGCGACTATTCCCTACTGATCCTCCTCGATCTCTCTGCAGCATTTGACACTGTTGACCACAAACTGTTGGCACAAAAAGGACACTGCCCTCTCCTGGTTCTCCTACTACCTATCCGACCGCTCCTTCAGTGTCTGCTTTGCTGGCTTTACCTCCCCTGCTCTTCCTCTTGCTCTTTAGGGTCCCCCAGGGCTCTGTTTTTGGTCCCCTCCTCTTCTCCATCTACAGAGACCCATTGGACAAATCACCATTAGGAGATTAGGCTTTCAGTACCATCTCTATGCTCACAATACCCAGCTATACACCTCCTCCCGTGACATCACAGCAACATTCCTCCAGAACGCCACTGACTGCCTGTCCGCTGTCTCTAACACTTTGTCCTCTCTCTACCTAAAACTGAACCTCTCAAAAACTGACCTACTGATGTTTCTGCCCTCCACTAACCGACTTTATCCTGACATCTCCATCTCAGTGTGTGGTGCCACCATAACTCCTAGAAAGCATGTCCCCTGCCTTGGGGTTATATTCAACTTCAATCTTTCTTTCACCCCCTACATCCAATCTCTTGCTCGGACATGTCAGCTGCACCTCAAGAACATTGCAAGAATCTGCCCTTTTCTCACTGTGGATACGCTAAAAAAGGCTCACTGTTGCCCTCATCCACTCTCAGCTTGATTATTGCAACTTGCTGCTGATCGGCCTCCCCTGCAATCCATCCTGAATGCGGCAGCCAAGCTCATCTTCCTGTCCAGCAGCTACCCGGATGCCTCTGCCTTGTGCCAGTCACTGCCCTAGTTGCCCGTTAAATACAGAATTCAATTTAAACTCACCACCCTCATCCACAAAGCCGTCCACAGCACCGCCCCGCCTTACATTGCTTCCCTAATCTCAATTCACCACCCTGTCCGCACCCTCTGCTCTGCTAACGAAATCAGACTAAGTGCCCTTTTAATTTGAGCCTCTCATTCCTGTCTCCAAGACTTCTCCAGAGCAGCACCAGTCTTCTGAAACACACTACCAAAAGCTATCCAGGCAATCACTGACACACTAAACTTCAGGCGTGCTCTAAAAACACACCTCTTCAAGAAGGCATACCATATCCCATAAACCAAACCCCTATGTACTCCCCTGATAACATGCTCCCTGACCTATTGACTGCAATCCCTGCTACCAACAATCAACCGCCCCCTGCAGTCATACCGATTCTGCCACTATACGGCCTGACCATTGTCTATGTGTATAGCATCCCTCATTCTTCACCTCGCCATACCGTGCACATCTCCGCCATATCGTGCACATCTCCAGCCCTTTACCTTCTGTATCCCCCCACTATCTGTAGTATGTAAGCTCGTTGGAGCCCCTCATCCTACTGTCTCCATCAATTGACTATTTCATGTAACCATGGTCTTTTTTTTTAGTTCCCCTGTCTTGTAAGCGCTGTGGAATATGTTGGCGCTATACAGATAAAAATTATTATATTATTTTAACTTTAATTACCGTACATTTTTAAAATAATTTATAAAACTTTTTAAAAATTTTTTATGGTTTGCTCACTACTTTAGTATTACATTATACCATTATCTGACAGGCAATCTAAAAGGCCAGGCCAGAATCACGACTTGATAGGCAATGTGCAATGGCAGCCCTGGGGGCTTTCAGAAGGCAATGGTTACCATGGCAATTGAACAGCACCCCATAATCTTTTTTAAATGCCTATGTCAGAATTGACTCTGGCATTTAAAGTGTTAACAGCCCCTATCAGCTGAGCGCTGATCATGGTTGCTGCGTGTCATCTGTCAGAGTTAGCTGACATCCGCACTGTATGGAGCAGGATCAACACCCAATTCCGCTCCATACAAACCCCTGGACCTCCATGACATAACTGTATGTCTTGGAGTGTTAAGGGGTTAAATAATAACCCTCTATAAAATGCCTTGGGCATGGTCACATGGGACGCATTTACAATATAAGCCATGTGGATAAGATCTCACTCATATGATGTGGAATTAATATACGTTGTGGATTTTAAATCCGTGACATATCAAAAACTCCTTCCAGGTTAAACAATCAGAGATTGATAGAGTTGGAAGGGTCCTCCGGGGTCATCGGGGTCATCGGGTCCGACCCCCTGCTCACTGCAGGACTCACTAAGTCATCCCTGACAGATATTTGTCCAGCCTTTATTTGAAGAGTTTCATTGAAGCAATAAACACTGATAAACATATTTTTCTTCCTTCCTTTAACGTGTGCAATATGTTCATCCCTCCTGGTCTCTTTAAATGCTTCCTATTCTTCCTTCTTTTAGGGATTGAGATTTGAGAATCTCATTTCACAATATTTCACAACCTTCTCCATTTCTGTCCTAAAGGATACCCAGCCATTGGATCCTTCCATTTCAACCTGTTCCACTCATTAATCACCCTCACTGTCTAATATCTAATCTGGGTCTCCTCGCTTTCAGTTTCATCCTGTTGCTTCTAGTTTTTCCTTGTACAGATGAGAATAGGGCTGATCCCTCTACACTGTGACAGCCCTTCAGATATTTGTAGACGGCTATTAAAGGAGATGTCTCGAGGAAGCAGTGATTTTTTTTTTTTGCCCAGTCCCCCTAATTAAACATACATTACTAATTACCCCTGTAAATGACTTTCCTAGCTGGTTTGTACTTACCGTTCCAGCGTTTCAGCAACTTATAAAAGTTTCCCCAAGATGGCCGCCGGCTCTTTCCCCGTCGCTCGCTGCAGCCCGACGTGCGCGCTCCCGAGATGCTGCCAGCTGTGTCTCCATGGCAACCGGACGCCCCGCAGCCGCCGACCAGACGCCCCGCAGCCGCCGACCAGACGCCCCGCAGCCGCCGACCAGTCACCCACCGCCAGGCAGCAGGTAACCGGCGCTAGCCCCCGGCTCCCCAGCGCTACGCTCCCGGCTCCCCAGCGCTAGACCCTCAGCCCAGGTGAAGGCCCTGGAGCCCAGGTGAAGGCCCCGGAGCCCAGCGCTAGGTTCCGGAGCCCAGGTGAAGGCCCCGGAGCCCAGCGCTAGGTTCCGGAGCCCAGCGCTAGGTTACGGAGCCCAGGTGAAGGCCCCGGAGCCCAGCGCTGGGCTCCGGGGCCTTCACCTGTCAGTGAACATCACCCCCGACCCATCACTTACCCCCCTGGCCCAGCGCTAGTTCCCCCGGCCTAGCGACAGCCCCCCCATCGCAGCGACAGCCCCCCCCCGGCCTAGCGACAGCCCCCCCATCGCAGCGGCAGCCCCCCCCGGCGCAGCGACAGCCCCCCCCATCGCAGCGACAGCGACGACAGCCCCCCCGGCCCATCACTTACCTGGACGGCAGGACAGCTGGACGGCAGGACAGCTGGGCGGCTTCTCCGGACAGCTGGGCGGCTCTGCACCTTCCTCTAACAGAGGAAGGTACAGAATGGCCGCTCCAGCGCGCTCCCGAGCAGTGACAGCTCATCTGCGCATGCGCAGAAGAGCTGTAGCGGGGAGCACACTGAAGCAGCTCGTGCTGAAAGGAGAAGACCGGACTGCGCAAGCGCGTCTAAAAAAGCAAGCTGCCAGCGAATTTAGACGGAACCATGGAGACGAGGACGCTAGCAACGGAGCAGGTAAGTGGAATAACTTCTGTATGGCTCATATTTAATGCACAATGTATATTACAAAGTGCATTAATATGGCCATACGGAAGTGTATAACCCCCCTTGGTTTCGTGAGACCACCCCTTTAAGTCTCCTCTCAGCCTTCTCTTCTGCAAGCTAAACATTCCCAGATTCTTTAGCCGGTCCTCATAGGACATGATTTGCAGACCGCTCACCATCTTGGTAACTCTTCTCTGAACTTGCTCCAGTTTGTCTATGTCTTTTTTAAAGTGGGGTGCCAGAACTGGACACAATATTATAGATGAGGTCTGACTAAGGAAGAGTAGAGGGGGATAATTACCTCACGTGACCTGGACACTATGCTTCTCTTAATACATCCCAGAATTGTGTTTGCCTGTTTTGCTGCTGCATCACACTGTTTACTCATGTTCAGTCTGTGATATATTAGTATACACACATCTTTTTTCAAATATGTTGCTGCTTAGCCCAATTCTTCCCATTGTGTATGTGCTTTTTTTCATTTTTTTGCCCAGATGTGGAATTTTACATTTTCTCGTGTTAAAAAACATTCTGTTAGTTATCGCCCACTGTTTAAGCTTTTTTTTAAAATCCCCTCTCTCTCGTCTCTGTTGTTAGCTATCCCTTCTAGCTTTCTGTCATTAGCAAATGTGATCAGTTTCCCCTTAACTCACTTATCTACATCATGTATAAAAATGTTGAACAACACTGGGCTTAGGACAGAGCCTTGTGGTACCCCACTTAAGACATTCTTCCAATTGGATATGCAGCCATTGATGACCTCAACATGCAGGCGGCTGAACTGCCAAATAGGGGAGCCATTTATACCTGTGCTGGACACCGATGAAACAGCCACTCTTACAGCCTCTTAATATATAGAGGGGTGGCTGCTTGGTGTATACTCCTGCACAGTGTAGATACAAAGTGTCAGACCATTTTGGTATATGTAGTGCATCATGCAGACTAGCAACCTATTAATGACGCCATAATAATTTGGCAGGCTGCGCTGCACTTCAAAGTGAACCGCTTTGGTACTGCCACCCTGGGCTTCCCCGGTGTTTAAAAGCTGCACTGCATGTGAATAATACATAATAAATACTTAGTGGATTTGTGTGTCTTGTGAGTCCCTACACTAATATAAATGTATCACAGAAAGGAAAATATAAAATCAAAAAAATTCACAGAGAACGGCCAGATACTTACTGATACAAGACGGTAGATAGCTGCATCCCCTCAACATGCAGGAGGCTAAACTGCCAAATGGGGGAGCCAAATACACCTGTGCTGAACACCAATGAGACAGCCACTTTCACAGCCTCTTAATATAGAGGGGGATGGCTGCTTGGTGTATACGCCTGCACAGTGTACATGCAAAGTGTCAGACCATTCTGGTATATGTAGTGCACCATGCAGACTATTAATGATGGTGCTTTCACCCTGGGCTACCTCGCATTTATTATGTACTAGCTGATATACCCGGCTTCGCCCGAGTTAATTTGGTACTGGTGTTTATCTGGTGTTCACACCGCAAATCTTATGAAGTCGTGGTTACTTTAGAGATACCGAGGAAAAACATATTTTTGCATGGTTCTGTGCGTTACCCGGGAAACACCATGTGGAGGTAACCATGCAACGTTTCCTTTATATAAAATGACATCAGGAAGTGAGAGAATTAGATTCTGTACATAAAATTTGGACGCTAGTTCTTTTGCACTTGGAATTGAATAATCGAGGTGGGACCCATTAGCTTTTCCTATTTATGACATAATCAATGCTCGTGCCAAATTTCAAGTTTCTACGACACCGGGAACTGAGAGAATTAGATTATGTACGTAAAATTTGGATGCTAATTTTTTTCCGCTAGAATTGAATAATCGAGTTGGGACCTCTTTACTTTTCCTATTCTGGACATAATCTATGATGGTGCCAAATTTCATGTTTCTACAACATCGGGAAGTGAGAGAATTAGATTCTGTACATAAAATTTGGACGCTAATTCTTTTGCGCTAAAATTGAATAATCGAGTTGGGATCCCTTTACTTTTCCCATTTTGCATCAAATTTCATTTTTCTATGACATTGGGAAGTTGGAGAATTAGTGGCGAGTCAGTCAGTCAGTGAGTAAGTCAGTGAGTGCTTTCGTCTTTATATATATAGATTATTCACATGCAGTGTGGCTTTTACATGAGTGGTCATAAATGGCTGCACATCCAAGTGGAAGAATGTATCAAGTGGGGTACCACAAGGCTCTGTTCCAGGTCCAGTGTTGTTCAGTATTTTTATAAATGATCTGGAGGAGGGAATTGATGAAAAACTGATCAAATTTGCCGATGACACAAAGCTAGAAGGGATAGCTAACACTAGGGATGAGAGAGAATATTCAAAAAGATCTAGAAAAGCTGTAACAGTGGTCAGCAACTAACAGAATGGTGTTTAACAAGGAGAAATGCAAAGTCCTACATTTGGGCAAGAAAAATGAAAAAAGCACATACAGAATGGAAGGAATTGGGCTAAACAGCAGCACATGTGAAAAAGACTTGGGTATACTAATAGATCATAGACTGAACATGAGTCAACAATGTGATGCAGCAGCCAAAAAGGCAAACACAATTCTGGGATGTATTAAGAGAAGCATAAAGTCTACATCACGTGAGGTCATTATCCCCTCTACTCTTCTTTAGTCAGACCTCATCTGGAATACTGTGTCCAGTTCTGGGCACCCCACTTAAAAAAAAGACAGACAAACTGGAGCAAGTTCAGAGAAGAGTTACCAGGATGGTGAGCGGTCCACAAATCATGTCCTATGAGGAACGGTTAAAGCATCTGGGAATGTTTAGCTTCAAAAAAGAAGGCTGAGAGGAGGCTTAAAGGGGTTGTCTCGCGGCAGCAAGTGGGGTTATACACTTCTGTATGGCCATATTAATGCACTTTGTAATGTACATCGTGCATTAAATATGAGCCATACAGAAGTTATTCACTTACCTGCTCCGTTGCTGGCGTCCTCGTCTCCATGGCTCCGTCTAATTCCGATGTCTTCTGGCGTTTTTAGACGCGCTTGCGCAGTCCGTGCTTCTGCCTGGTGAATGGGGCCGCTCGTGCCGGAGAGCTGGTCACCGCGTCGTCATCGTAGCTCCGCCCCGTCACGTGTGCCGATTCCAGCCAATCAGGAGGCTGGAATCGGCAATGGAACGCACAGAGCCCATGGTGCACCATGGGAGAAGACCCGCGGTGCACCATGGGAGAAAACCGCGGTGCATCCTTGGGAAAGGACCGGCGGCCATCTTAGGGAGAAGATTTTTAAAACTCCATATTTCGTCGGATCGGTGAGTAGCAAGCGGTTTAAAAACCGCTTTAAATTGCTATTTAATGCCAGGGGGGTGACAGGGGGAATGGGGTAATGTAAAATTTTGATGTTTGCCGTGAGACAACCCCTTTAATAGTCGTCTACAAATATCTGAAGGGCTGTCACAGTGCAGAGGGATCAGCCCTATTCTCATTTGTACAAGGAAAGACTAGAAGAAATGGAATGAAACTGAAAGGGAGGAGACACAGATTAGATATTAGACAGTGAGGATGATCAATGAGTGGAACAGGTTGAAATGGAAGGATCCTTTAGGACAGAAATGTCCAAGAAGGTTGTGAAATATTGTGAAATGAGATTCTCAAATCTCAATCCCTTGAGATTAGACCCAGATTAGATATAAAAAAAAAGTTTCTGACAGTGAGGGTGATCAATGAGTGGAACAGGTTACCACGGGAGGTGGTGAGTTCTCCTTCAATGGAAGTGTTCAATCAAAGGCTGGACAAATATTTGTCTGGGATGATATAGTGAATCCTGCTCTGAGAAGGGGGTTGGACCAGATGACCCTGGAGGTCCCTTCCAACTCTGTCTCCCAGCTAGCTGCCTGCTTTTCCTGCTCTTCCAAACTACCATCCTTCCCCGCATCTACCCTAGCGAGTGCCTGCTCAGTGAGCAGCAAACTCCTCTCAATGTTAATAGATCTCAGTGTTGCCAGTCGCTCATTTAGATCCAGAATTTGGGCTTTCAGTTGCGTGACGTGCGGACACCTTGTGCAACAGTATGCACCCTCAACTGGCTGGTCAAGGACCGCTTACATTGTACAAGTAGCACACTGGATGGCATTGCCAAACATTGAGCACATCCTACTGGGGATCTACAGATTTACTTACAAATTTACCAACAAAATTAAACTAGATCACACTCCTTACGTGCCTCCACTAGAGATGAGCGAACGTACTCGTCCGAGCTTGATACTCCTTCGAGTATTAGCGTGCTCGAGATGCTCGTTACTCGTGACGAGTACCACGCGATGTTCGAGTTACTTTCACTTTCATCTCTGAGACGTTAGCGCGCTTTTCTGGCCAATAGAAAGACAGGGAAGGCATTACAACTTCCACCTGCGACGTTCAAGCCCTATACCACCCCCCTGCAGTGAGTGGCTGGCGAGATCAGGTGTCACCCGAGTATAAAAATCGGCCCCTCCCGCGGCTCGCCACAGATGCATTCTGACATAGAGGAGGGAAAGTGCTGTCTTGGTGGAGCTGCTATAGGGAGAGCGTTAGGACTATTTTAGGCTTCAAGAACCCCAACGGTCCTTCTTAGGGCCACATCTAACCGTGTGCAGTACTGTGGAGGCTGCTTTTAGCAGTGTTGCACATTTTTTTTTTTTGTATATCGGCCGTGCAGAGCATTGTGCCCTGCAGTAATACTCCAGGGCCAGAAGTGGTGGTTAGGCAGGGACAGAAGACATATTGATTGAATATAGGCAGTGGGCCTTTGCAATAACATTTGGGGAAAAAAATCTATTTGGGCTGCCTGTGACTGTCCTCAGTGTTCTGGGTCTCTGCTGCGTGTAGTAGTCCTCCTAATTCATACGCAGCCAGCTAAGTGTTACAGCAGCCTTGCGCAAAATTATTTCCTGGCGTTCCGTAAGCGAAGTCAGCCTCCAACCACAGGCCAATAAGCGGCACATTTAATTACAGCGTTCTGTTTCTGCATTACTGGTAATACAGCATGCTGAGGGGTAGGCCTAGAGGACGTGGACGTGGGCGAGGACGCGGAGGCCCAAGTCAGGGTGTGGGCAGAGGCCGAGCTCCTGATCCAGGTGTATCGCAGCCGACTGCTGCGGCATTAGGAGAGAGGCACGTTTCTGGCGTCCCCACATTCATCGCAAAATTAATGGGTCCACGCGGTAGACCTTTATTAGAAAATGAGCAGTGTGAGCAGGTCCTGTCGTGGATGGCAGAAAGTGCATCCAGCAATCTATTGTCCACCCAGAGTTCTGCGCTGTCCACTGCTGCAACTCAGAATCCTCTGGCTGCTGCTCCTCCTTCCTCCCAGCCTCCTCACTCCATTACAATGACACATTCTGAGGAGCGGGCAGACTCCCAGGAACTGATCTCGGGCCCCTGCTCAGATTGGGCAGCAGTGGTTCCTCTCCCACCGGAGGAGTTTATCGTGACTGATGCCCAACCTTTGGAAAGTTCCCGGGGTCCGGGGGAGGAGGCTGGGGACTTTCGGCAACTGTCTCAAGACCTTTCAGTGGGTGAGGAGGCCGGTGACGAAGAGATACAGTTGTCTATCAGTGAGGTAGTAGTAAGGGCAGTAAGTCCGAGGGAGGAGCGCACAGAGGATTCGGAGGAAGAGCAGCAGGACAATGAGGTGACTGACCCCACCTGGTTTGCTACGCCTACTGAGGACAGGTCTTCAGAGGGGAAGGCAAGGGCAGCAGCAGGGCAAGTTGCAAGAGGCAGTGCAGTGTCCAGGGGTAGAGGCAGGGCCAGACCGAATAATCCACCAACTGTTTCCCAAAGCGCCCCCTCGCGCCATGCCACCCTGCAGAGGCCGAGGTGCTCAAAGGTCTGGCAGTTTTTCACTGAGAGTGCAGACGACCGACGAACAGTGGTGTGCAACCTTTGTCGCGCCAAGATCAGCCGGGGAGCCACCACCACCAGCCTCACCACCACCAGCATGAGCAGACATATGATGGCCAAGCACCAGACAAGGTGGGACGAAGGCCGTTCACCGCCTCCGGTTTGCACCACTGCCTCTCCCCCTGTGCCCCAACCTGCCACTGAGATCCAACCCCCCTCTCAGGGCACAGGCACTACCGTCTCCTGGCCTGCACCCACACCCTCACCTCCGCTGTCCTTGGCCCCATCCACCAATGTCTGTCAGCGCAGCGTCCAGCCGTCGCTAGCGCAACTGTTTGAGCGCAAGCGCAAGTACGCCGCCACGCACCCGCATGCTCAAGCGTTAAACGTGCACATAGCCAAATTGATCAGCCTGGAGATGCTGCCGTATAGGCTTGTGGAAACGGAGGCTTTCAAAAACATTATGGCGGCGGCGGCCCCGTGCTTCTCGGTTCCCAGTCGCTACTACTTTTCCCGATGTGCCGTCCCAGCCCTGCACGACCACGTCTCCCGCAACATTGTACGCGCCCTCACCAACGCGGTTACTGCCAAGGTTCACTTAAGAACGGACACGTGGACAAGCACAGGCGGGCAGGGCCACTATATCTAGTGGAAGCTGGGACCGAGTCAGAGCCTGGGACCGCTCACTTCCTACCCACCCCCAGAATTGTGGGCCACAGCTCGGTGGTGGTATCTGCGGCGGTGTATGCTTCCTCCACTAAAGCACCCTCCTCCTCCTCCTCCTCCAACGCAACCTCTGTCTCGCAATCAAGATGTGTCAGCAGCAGCACGTCGCCAGCAGTCGGTGTCGCGCGGCGTGGCAGCACAGCGGTGGGCAAGTGTCAGCAGGCCGTGCTGAAACTACTCAGCTTAGGAGATAAGAGGCACACGGCCCACGAACTGCTGCAGGGTCTGACAGAGCAGACCGACCGCTGGCTTGCGCCGCTGAGCCTCCAACCGGGCATGGTCATGTGTGACAACGGCCGTAAGCTGGTGGCGGCTCTGCAGCTCGGCAGCCTCACGCACGTGCCATGCCTGGCCCACGTCTTTAATTTGGTGGTTCAGCGCTTTCTGAAAAGCTACCCACGCTGGTCAGACCTGCTTGGAAAGGTGCGCCGACTCTGCGCACATTTCCGCAAGTCCCACACGGACGCTGCCACCCTGCAACATCGGTTTCATCTGCCAGTGCACCGACTGCTGTGTGATGTGCCCACACGGTGGAACTCTACGCTCAACATGTTGGCCAGGCTCTATGAGCAGCGTAGAGCTATAGTGGAATACAAACTCCAACATGGGCGGCGCAGTAGGAGTCAGCCTCCTCAATTCTTTACAGAAGAGTGGGCCTGGTTGGCAGACATCTGCCAGGTCCTTGGAAACTTTGAGGAGTCTACCCAGATGGTGAGTGGCGATGCTGCAATCATTAGCATCACCATTCCTCTGCTATGCCTCTTGAGAAGTTCCCTGCAAAGCATAAAGGCAGACGCTTTGCGCTCGGAAACAGAGCCGGGGGAAGACAGTATGTCGCTGGATAGTCAGAGCACCCTCCTGTCTATATCTCAGCGCGTTGAGGAGGAGGAGGAGGAGCATGAGGAGGATGAGGAGGAGGGGGAAGAGACAGCTTGGCCCACTGCTGAGTGTACACATGCTGCTTGCCTGTCATCCTTTCAGCGTGTATGGCCTGAGGAGGAGGAGGAGGATCCTGAAAGTGATCTTCCTAGTGAGGACAGCCATGTGTTGCGTACAGGTACCCTGGCACACATAGCTGACTTCATGTTAGGATGCCTTTCTCGTGACCCTCGCGTAACACAAATTCTGGCCACTACGGATTACTGGGTGTACACACTGCTCGACCCACAGTATAAGGAGAACCTTTCCACTCTCATACCCAAAGAGGAAAGGGGTTCGAGAGTGATGCTATACCACAGGACCCTGGCGGACAAACTGATGGTAAAATTCCCATCCGACAGCGCTAGTGGCCGAAGGCGCAGTTCCGAGGGCCAGGTAGCAGGGGAGGCGCGGAGATCAGGCAGCATGTACAGCACAGGCAGGGGAACACTCTCTAAGGCCCTTGACAGCTTTATAGCTCCCCAGCAAGACTGTGTCACCGCTCCCCTGTCAAGGCTGAGTCTGCGGGAGCACTGTAAAAGGATTGTGAGGGAGTACGTAGCCGATCGCACGACCGTCCTCCGTGACGCCTCTGCCCCCTACAACTACTGGGTGTCGAAGCTGGACTCGTGGCCTGAACTCGCGCTGTATGCCCTGGAGGTGCTTGCTTGTCCTGCGGCTAGCGTCTTGTCAGAGAGGGTGTTTAGTGCGGCTGGGGGAATCATCACAGATAAGCGTACCCGCCTGTCAACTGACAGTGCCGACAGGCTTACACTCATAAAGATGAACAAAGCCTGGATTTCCCCAGACTTCTCTTCTCCACCAGCGGACAGCAGCGATACCTAAACAATACGTAAGCTGCACCCGCGGATGGAAGCATTGTTCTCTATCTCCATCGAAAACGTGGACCTTTTAGCTTCATCAATCTGTGTATAATATTTATCCTGCTCCTCCTCCTGAAACCTGACGTAATCACGCCGAACGGGCAATTTTTCTTAGGCCCACAAGGCTCAGTCATATAATTTTTGTAAACAATTTTTATACGTTTCAATGCTCATTAAAGCGTTGAAAATTTCACCTGAACCAATTTTTATTTTAACTGGGCTGCCTCCAGGCCTAGTTACAAATTAAACCACATTAACCAAAGCGATTAATGGATTTCACCTGCCCTCTTGGTTGGGCATGGGCAATTTTTCTGAGGTACATTAGTACTGTTGGTACACCAATTTTTGGGGGCCCTCGCCTACAGTGTAATCAAATTAATTTTTAGCCCACCTGCATTAAACCTGACGTTACATCAGCTGTGTTGGGCACTGCAATGGGATATATTTATGTACCGCTGGTGGGTTCCAGGGAGCCACCCATGCCGTGGGTCCACAGGGAGTTGTAACTGCATGTGTCCACTTCTAAAGAACCCCAGTCTGACTGGGGCATGCAGTGTGGGCCGAAGCCCACCTGCATTAAGCACGACATTACCTCAGCTGTGTTGGGCACAGCAATGGGATATATTTATGTACAGCCGGTGGCTTCCTGGCACCCACCCATGCTGTGGGTCCACAGGGAGTTGTAACTGCATGTGTCCACTTCTAAAGAACCCCAGTCTGACTGGGGCATGCAGTGTGGGCTGAAGCCCACCTGCATTAAGCACGACATTACCTCAGCTGTGATGGGCAATGCAATGAGATACATTTATGTACCGCCGGTGGGTTCCAGGGAGCCACCCATGCTGTGTGTGCACACGGAATCCCCATTGCGGAGTTGTACCTGCCTGTGACTATTTATAAAAAACGCGGTCTGACTGGGGCATGCAGACACCTTGACAGAATGAATAGTGTGTGGCACATAGGTTCCCCATTGCTATGCCCACGTGTGCAGCTCCAGTTGGAGGTGGCACAGGATTGGATTTCTCATTGCTTCTGTACAGCATTGTGGACTATCGCCCCGCCCCTTTTAAAGAGGGTCGCTGCCTAGCCGTGCCAACCCTCTGCAGTGTGTGCCTGCGGTTCCTCTGGCAGACGCACTTATAAATAGACATGATGGTGGCGTGGCATGAGGGCAGCTGAAGGCTGCGCAGGGACAGTTTGGTGTGCGCTGTGGACACTGGGTCGTGCAGGGGGGTTGGGCAGCATGTAACCCAGGAGAAGGGGCAGCGGAGTGTCATGCAGGCAGTGATTGTGCTTTGTTGGAGGTAGTGTGGTGCTTAGCTAAGGTATGCATTGCTAATGAGGGCTTTTCAGAAGTAAAAATTGTTGGGAGGGGGGGGGGCCCACTCTTGCCGCTATTGTGGCTTAATAGTGGGACCTGGGAACTTGAGATGCAGCCCAACATGTAGCCCCTCGCCTGCCCTATCCGTTGCTGTGTCGTTCCCATCACTTTCTTGAATTGCCCCGATTTTCACAAATGAAAACCTTAGCGAGCATCGGCGATATACAAAAATGCTCGGGTCGCCCATTGACTTCAATGGGGTTCGTTACTCGAAGCGAACCCTCGAGCATCGCGATAATTTCGTCCCGAGTAACGAGCACCCGAGCATTTTGTTGCTCGCTCATCTCTAGCCTCCACCCATCAACTTCCAAAAGCTGGAAGGAAAAGCGCAGTGTAAAGATTCCTGTACCAATTCCCTGAGCACAAATGCAGAAGGCCTTCACATGTAACTGAACTAACGTCATATTATGTGAATTGTCCAAATCAAGTAAATTGGAACCCCCTATGCTCATGTAAAATAAATTCAAGTTGAAATACTTTTCAGCCTGACTCCTGGAGTCCCTTCCTACCAACTCATCATCAGCACCGAATCACCCAATTATGTGCTCAAGGGGGAAGAAAGGTTCTACCCCAGTAATGGGCAACCTTTTGAGCTCGGTGTGTCAAAATTCGCCAAAATAGCTAGCATAACTCGGGTGGTGTGTCACTTCGAGAAAAAAAATCCATAAATTTGCGATATTTATAGTTTAAATAACAAAAATGTATAATTGTAATGTATAATTGTATTTAAAAATTCCAAAACACCCATAGCACAGGCTCTCGCCTCTCGCTGCCTCCCCCTCACTTAGCTCAGTAATGATGAGCCCCCCCAGTGGTGACAGTGCCCCCACAGCGGCCGCCAGCAGTGACAGCGCCCCCACTGCGGCCCCCCAGCAGCGACAGCGCCCCCCAGCAGTATCTGCCCCCCATAGAGGCCCCCAGTATTAACTGCCCCCCACAGCAGCTCCCCAGCAGTGACTGACCCCCACAGCAGACAGCAGCAGTAACTGACCTCCACAGCGGACCCCAGCAGTGACTGATCCCCACAGCGGCCCCCCAGCAGTGACTCACCCCCACAGTGGCCCCCTAGCAGTGACTGACCCCCACAGCGGCCCCCAGCAGTGACTGACCCCCACAGCGGCCCCCCAACAGTGATTGACCCCCACAGCAGACCTCAGCAGTGACTGACCCACACAGCAGACAGCAGCAGTGACTGACCTTCACAGCGGACCCCAGCAGTGACTGACCCCCACAGCGGCCCCCCAGCAGTGACTGACCCCCACAGCGGCCCCTCAGCAGTGACTGACGCCCACAGCGGCCCCCAGCAGTGACTGACCCCCACAGTGGGCCCCCAGTAGTGACTGACCCCCACAGCGGGCCCCCAGCAGTGACAGCGCCCCCCCCCCACTGCGGCTCCCAGCAGCGACAGTGCCCCCTCCCACAGCGGCCCCCCAGCAGTAACTGCCCCCCACAGCGGCCCCCAGCAGTGACTGACCCCCACAGTGGGCCCCCAGTAGTGACTGACCCCCACAGCGGGCCCCCAGCAGTGACAGTGCCCCCCCCACTGCGGCTCCCAGCAGCGACAGTGCCCCCCCCCACAGCGGCCCCCCAGCAGTAACTGCCCCCCACAGCGGCCCCCAGCAGCAACAGCACTACGCACTGCGGCCCCCAGCAGTGACAGCGCCCCCCACTGTGGCCCCCCAGCAGCGGCAGCGCCCCCCAGCAGTATCTGCCCCCCACAAACGCCCCCAGCATTAACTGCCCCCACAGCAGCCCCCCAGCAGTGACTGACCCCCATAGCAGACCCCAGCAGTGACTGACCTCCACAGCGGACCTCAGCAGTGACTGCCCCCCACAGCGGGCCCCCAGCAGTAACTGCCCCCACAGCGGGCCCCCAGCAGTAACTGCCCCCACAGTGAGCCCCCAGCAGTAACTGCCCCCCCCACAGCGGGCCCACAGCAGCGACAGTGGCCCCCCAGCAGTAACTGCCTCCCACAGAGGCCCCCAGCATTAACTGCCCCCCACAGTAGCCCCCCAGCAGTGACCCACCCCCACAGCATCCCCCCAGCAGTGACTCACCCCCACAGTAGGTCCTCAGCAGTGACTCACCCCCACAGCGGCCCCACAGCAGTGACAGTGCCCCCCGAGACCCACGTACTTACCTACTGGAAGCTCGGCTCCTCCTGTGCTTGGCGCTCTGCTAGCAGAGATGATCTCCAGCGCACACTGTGACATCAGTGGCCCCTGCCAATATTCACTAATGGGGTGAGCGGCCGCGTGACGCGTGTCATAGGTTCGCCATCATGGTTCTACACCATTACGTTTATTTGTCCAACTTTATATTACTATAATTTTGCTTGGAACAGGTCCCTATCGTACACGTGCTGGCCTCACAACAAAAGAACACCTTCCCCAACCTGACTATGCAGGTAGCACCCCACTGGGGTATCACCATCTTACCCGGCCAGCGCACAATAAGAACTGCCAAATTTACCCCTGGATGTGGCATGCTGTGCCAGATCACAATTGACCATGTTTTAGGGGAGCAGCAAAACCACCATGACTACCATCTTGTTCTCTGGCTGCTTTGCCTCCCCACTCGTAGGTTTGCACTCGGTCTCGCCCATCACACCTACCCTCTTTCTGAGTCCATTAAAACCTGCCTTTCTGAAATCCAACCTTGAGTTTTCTCAGGTCTTCCTCCCCATTTTATCCAAAATTCAAGGCACACACTGCCTCCTAAGGTCCCGGCCAACCTGTGCCACATATTTATAATGATGTGGGGTTACATCTCCTGATAGCCCACTGTTCATTTACAAAGTGTGATTCTTTAGTGGCTAAAGAAAAGTAACCACTTATGGAATACAGTAAATCTCTACATATACAAGCCAGAAAAAGATGCAGACAGGGGCTTCGTTTGGGTAATGCACAGTACAGCAAAAATAAAATGGAATCAACCTGAGCTGGTATCGAAGGTACTGCAGGAGGTGCTACAATACAGCGAAAGGGGTTTCCCAAGTCATTTCTTTTAGATAGTTTTAGGCTCCACATGCCCTATATATCCACAGAACTATATATAAGAAATATACTTGCTGCCGTTTCAGTAGTCTGGTGCTGCTACATAAGAAACGTGACATCACTTGGCCAGCAGGCTGGTGATATCCCGTAAACCTGTCACATGGCAGGTTTATGGGACGTCACTGATGACGTCACTGCTGGCCTCCCATTAGCTGCCGCGGTCATGTGGGTAAACAACATGACAGAGAACTAGATTGGTAGCCAGCAGCAGTGGCGGAGTGCGCAGCGCCAGGCAAGTGTGTGTTTGTTGTTTTACACACACACCTTGTCACCCCACTGCCACCAATGTTAAAAATGTCAGAAAACTCATTTAAAGGGGTTGTCCAGTTACTTTTTCAAATTGAAATATCAGCTGCATCAGTTTGAAAATAGCAAATTCAGCAGTACTTACCCATCCTTGGCCCTAGCAGTCCGGCATTGTAGCCCCTTTGTTCTCCTGGTCAGATGACCGCTGACCATTATCCTACAATCAGTGCTCACATCTCAGGCGCCATGATGCCAGGAATTTTGAACAGTGATGCTGCGCCTCTGATTGGCAGACATCGTTCACCATGAGGCTGCTGGATCACCGAGGACAGGTAAGCACTGCTTGACTTGTTATTTTCACACAGATGTAGTTGACATTTAAATTTAAAAATGTAACCAGACAAGCCCTTTAATCAGCAAATGTAGCACAGTAACACAGCCCCTGCGGATCGGCTCTAACTGCCTCCAATGTGATATGCTGTGCAGTATTACAGGCATGTGGATCACCGCTGCAGGTACCTTGAATGTGGTTTAGCATTAAGGCGGCTAAGGAAAGCCCAATGTAAATTAAAATACTTTATATTGAGACTTGAAGGACTGCTGTATTTTTACAAAAAGCCACCAACAAAAAATGTGCACAAAATGCCTTTTTAAAATAATATTTTATTGTAAACACTTTAAAAAATAGTAAAAAAAAAAATTATGAGTCACCATTAGAGATGAGCGAGCACCAAAATGCTCAGGTGCTCATTACTCGAGACGAAATTTTCGCAATGCACGAGGGTTCGTTTCGAGTAACGAACCCCATTGAAGTCAATGGGCGACTCGAGCATTTTTGTATATCGCCGATGCTCGCTAAGGTTTCCATTTGTGAAAATCTGGGCAATTCAAGAAAGTGATGGGAACGACACAGCAATGGAAAGGGCAGGCGAGGGACTACATGTTGGGCTGCATCTCAAGTTCCCAGGTCCCACTATTAAGCCACAATAGCGGCAAGAGTGGGCCCCCCCCCTCCCAACAATTTTTACTTCTGAAAATCCCTCATTAGCAATGCATACCTTAACTAAGCACCACACTACCTCCAACAAAGCACAATCACTGCCTGCATGACACTCTGCTGCCACTTCTCCTGGGTTACATGCTGCCCAACCCCCCCCCCCGACCCAGTGTCCACAGCGCACACCAAAGTGTCCCTGCGCAGCTTTCAGCTGCCCTCATGCCACACCACCCTCATGTCTATTAATAAGCACACACTGCAGAGGGTTGGCACGGCCAGGCAGCGACCCTCTTTAAAAGGGGCGGGGCGATAGCCCATAATGCTGTACAGAAGCAATGAGAAATCCAATCCTGTGCCACCTCCATCAGGAGCTGCACACGTGGGCATAGCAATGGGGAACCCATGTGCCACACACTATTCATTCTGTCAAGGTGTCTGCATGCCCTAGTCAGACCGGGGTTTTTTATAAAAAGTCACAGGCAGGTACAAATCCGCAATGGGAATTCCGTGTGCACCCACAGCATGGGTGGCTCCCTTGAACCCACCGGCTGTACATAAATAAATCCCATTGCATTGCCCATCACAGCTGGGGTAACGTCAGGTTTAATGCAGGTGGGCTTCGGCCCACACTGCATGCCCCAGTCAGACTGGGGTTCTTTAGAAGTGGAAACTTGCAGTGCCCAGCACAGCTGAGCTAACGTCAGGTTTAATGCAGGTGGTCTTCGGCCCACAGTGTATGCCCCAGTCTGACCGGGGTTTTTAATACATAGACACTGGCAGGTACAAATCCCTAATGTGAAGTCCCTGTGGACCCACAGCATGGGTGGCTCCCTGGAACCCACCGGCGGTACATAAATAAATCCCATTGTAGTGCCCATCACAGCTGAGGTAACGTCAGGTTTAATGCAGGTGGTCTTCGGCCCACACTGCATGCCCCAGTCAGACTGGGGTTCTTTAGAAGTGGACACATGCAGTTATAACTCTGTGTGGACCGACAGCATGGGTGGGTCCCAGGAAGCCACCGGCGGTACATAAATATATCCCATTGCAGTGCCCATCACAGCTGAGGTAACGTCAGCTTTAATGCAGGTGTGCTAAAAATTACTAGGATTACAATGTAGGCGAGGGCCCAAAACAATTGGTGTACCAACAGTACAAATGTACTTCAGAAAAATTGCCCATGCCCAACCAAGAGGGCGGGTGAATCCCATTAATCGCTTTGGTTAATGTGGCTTAATTTGTAACTAGGCCTGTAGGCGGCCCAGTTAAAATAAAAATTGGTTCAGGTGCAAGTTTCAACGCCTTATTGAATTGAGAATTGAAACGTATAAACATTGTTTACAAAAGTTATATGACTGAGCCTTGTGGGCCTAAGAAAAATTGCCCGTTCGGCGTGATTATGTCAGGTTTCAGGAGGAGGAGGAGGAGGAGGAGGAGGAGGAGGATGAATATTATACACAGATTGATGAAGCTAAAAGGTCCCCGGTTTTTATGGTGATAGAGAATGATGCTTCCATCCGCGGATGCAGCCTACGTATTGTTTAGGTATCGCTGCTGTCCGCTGGTGGAGAAGAGAAGTTTGGGGAAATCCAGGCTTTGTTCATCTTTATGATTGTAAGCCTGTCGGCACTGTCGGTTGACAGGCGGGTACGCTTATCCGTGATGATTCCCCCAGCCGCACTAAACACCCTCTCTGACAAGACGCTAGCCGCAGGACAAGCAAGCACCTCCAGGTCATACAGCGCGAGTTCAGGACACGTGTCCAGCTTCGACACCCAGTAGTTGTAGGGGGCAGAGACGTCACGGAGGACGGTCGTGCGATCGGCTACGTATTCCCTCACCATCCTTTTACAGTGCTCCCGCCGACCCAGCCTTGACTGGGGAGCGGTGACACAGTCTTGCTGGGGAGCCATAAAGCTGTCAAGGGCCTTGGACAGTGTTCCCCTGCCTGTGCTGTACATGCTGCCTGATCTCTGCGCCTCCCCTGCTACCTGGCCCTCGGAACTGCGTCTTCTGCCACTAGCGCTGTCGGATGGGAATTTTACCATCAGTTTGTCCGCCAGGGTCCTGTGGTATAGCATCACTCTCGAACCCCTTTCCTCTTCGGGTATGAGAGTGGAAAGGTTCTCCTTATACCATGGGTCGAGCAGTGTGTACACCCAGTAATCCATAGTGGCCAGAATACGTGTAACGCGAGGGTCACGAGAAAGGCATCCTAACATGAAGTCAGCCATGTGTGCCAGGGTACCTGTATGCAACACATGGCTGTCCTCACTAGGAAGATCACCTTCAGGATCCTCTTCCTCCTCAGGCCATACACGCTGAAAGGATGACAGGCAAGCAGCATGGGTACCCTCAACAGTGGGCCAAGCTGTCTCTTCCCCCTCCTCCTCATGCTCCTCCACCTCCTCCTCAACGCGCTGAGATATAGACAGGAGGGTGCTCTGACTATCCAGCGACATACTGTCTTCCCCCACCTCCGTTTCCGAGTGCAAAGCGTCTGCCTTTATGCTTTGCAGGGAACTTCTCAAGAGGCATAGCAGAGGAATGGTGACGCTAATGATTGCAGCATCGCCGCTCACCATCTGGGTAGACTCCTCAAAGTTTCCAAGGACCTGGCAGATGTCTGCCAACCAGGCCCACTCTTTTGTAAAGAATTGAGGAGGCTGACTCCCACTACGCCGCCCATGTTGGAGTTGGTATTCCACTATAGCTCCACACTGCTCATAGAGCCTGGCCAACATGTGGAGCGTAGAGTTACACCGTGTGGGCACATCGCACAGCAGTCGGTGCACTGGCAGATTAAACCGATGTTGCAGGGTGCGCAGGGTGGCAGCGTCCGTGTTGGACTTGCGGAAATGTGCGCTGAGCTGGCGCACATTTCCGAGCAGGTCTGACAAGCGTGGGTAGCTTTCAGAAACCGCTGAACCACCAAATTAAAGACATGGGCCAGGCATGGCACGTGCGTGAGGCTGCTGAGCTGCAGAGCCGCCACCAGGTTACGGCCATTGTCACACACGACCATGCCCGGTTGGAGGCTCAGAGGCGAAAGCCAGCGGTCGGTCTGCTCTGTCAGACCCTGCAGCAGTTCGTGGGCCGTGTGCCTCTTCTCTCCTAAGCTGAGTAGTTTCAGCACGGCCTGCTGACGCTTGGCCACCGCTGTGCTGCCACGCCGCGCGACACCGACTGCTGGCGACGTGCTGCTGCTGACACATCTTGATTGCGAGACAGAGGTTGCGTAGGAGGAGGAGGAGGAGGAGGAGGGTGGTTTAGTGGAGGAAGCATACACTGCCGCAGATACCAGCACCGAGCTGGGGCCCGCAATTCTGGGGGTGGGTAGGACGTGAGCGGTCCCAGGCTCTGACTCGGTCCCAGCCTCCACTAAATTCACCCAATGTGCCGTCAGGGAGATATAGTGGCCCTGCCTGCCTGTGCTTGTCCACGTGTCCGTTGTTAAGTGGACCTTGGCAGTAACCGCGTTGGTGCGGGCGCGTAGAATGTTGCGGGAGACGTGGTCGTGCAGGGCTGGGACGGCACATCGGGAAAAGTAGTGGCAACTGGAAACCGAATAGCGCGGGGCCGCCACCGTCATCATGTTATTGAAAGCCTCCGTTTCCACAAGCCTATACGGCAGCATCTCCAGGCTGATCAATTTGGCTATGTGCACGTTTAACGCTTGAGCGTGCGGGTGCGTGGCGGCGTACTTGCGCTTGCGCTCAAACACTTGCGCTAACGACGGCTGGACGGTGCGCTGAGAGACATTGGTGGATGGGGCCGAGGACAGCGGAGGTGAGGGTGTGGGTGCAGGCCGGGAGACGGTCGTGTCTGTGTCCTGAGAGGGGGGTTGGATCTCAGTGGCAGGTTGGGGCACAGGGGGAGAGGCAGTGGTGCAAACCGGAGGCGGTGAACGGCCTTCGTCCCACCTTGTGGGGTGCTTGGCCATCATATGCCTGCGCATGCTGGTGGTTGTGGCTCCCCAGCTGATCTTGGCGCGACAAAGGTTGCACACCAGTGTTCGTCGGTCGTCTGCACTCTCAGTGAAAAACTGCCAGACCTTTGAGCACCTCGGCCTCTGCAGGGTGGCATGGCGCAAGGGGGCGCTTTGGGAAACAGTGGGTGGATTATTCGGTCTGGCCCTGCCTCTACCCCTGGCCACCGCACTGCCTCTTCCAACCTGCCCTGCTGCTGCACTTGCCTCCCCCTCTGAAGACCTGTCCTCAGTAGGCTTAGCAAACCAGGTGGGACCAGTCACCTCATCGTCCTGCTGCTCTTCCTCCGAATCCTCTGTGCGTTCCTCCCTCAGACTTACTGCAATTACCTGAGTGATAGACAACTGTGTCTCATCGTCGTCCTCCTCCTCACCCACTGAAAGCTCTTGAGACAGTTGCCGGAAGTCCCCAGCCTCATCCCCCGGACCCCGGGAACTTTCCAAAGGTTGGGCATCGGTCACGACAAACTCCTCCGGTGGGATAGGAACCATTGCTGCCCATTCTGGGCAGGGGCCCGAGAACAGTTCCTGGGAGTCTGCCTGCTCCTCAGAATGTGTCATTGTAATGGAGTGAGGAGGCTGGGAGGAAGGAGGAGCAGCAGCCAGAGGATTCAGAGTTGCAGCAGTGGACGGCGCAGAACTCTGGGTGGTCGATAGATTGCTGGATGCACTTTCTGCCATCCACGACAGGACCTGCTCACACTGCTCATTTTCTAATAAAGGTCTACCGTGTGGACCCATTAATTGTGAGATTAATCTGGGGACCCCAGAAACGTGCCTCTCTCCTAATCCCGCAGCAGTCAGCTGCGATACACCTGGATCAGGAGCTCGGCCTGTGCCCACACCCTGACTTGGGCCTCCGCGTCCTCGCCCGCGTCCACGTCCTCTAGGCCTACCCCTCAGCATGGTGTATTACCAGTAGTGCAGAAACAGAACGCTGTAATTAAATGTGCCGCTTATTGGCCTGTGGTTGGAGGCTGACTTGGCTTACGGAACGCACAGCAGAGCCAGGAAAGAATTTTGTGCAAGCCTGTAGTGAGACGTAGGTGCGTATGACTGAGCTAGCGGAATTCACAGCGCAGACGCAGTCAAGTGTCCAAAGGCCACTAGTAGGCCTTAAGTGTTTTGCTTCTATTTTTTTAAAGGCTGAGCTGAGACAGCAGACAGATACTGTAGGCAGCATATATATGTATACTGTTTCCCTCTGGACGGGATGACGGCGGTGATGTAACGGGCAACGCAGAGCCAGGAAAGAATTTTGTGCAAGCCTGCTGTAACACTTAGCTGCGTATTAATTAGGACTACTACCCCCAGCAGAGACGCAGTACACTCAAGACGGTCACAGGCAGCCCAAAGATAGTATTTTTCCCAAATTTGTTTGAAAAAGCCCACTGCCTATATAGACAGTATATCTCTTTCACCTTTCCCACTGTCCCTGCCTCACCACTACTGGCCCTATACTATGTAAAATTACTGCAGACTGTTTCCCTCTGGACGGGAAGATGGCGGTGATGTAACGGGCAACGCAGAGCCAGGAAACAATTTTGCGCAAGCCTGCTGTAACACTTAGCTGCGTATTAATTAGGACTACTACCCCCAGCAGAGACGCAGTACACTCAAGACGGTCACAGGCAGCCCAAAGATAGTATTTTTCCCAAATTTGTTTGAAAAAGCCCACTGCCTATATAGACAGTATATCTCTTTCACCTTTCCCACTGTCCCTGCCTCACCACTACTGGCCCTATACTATGTAAAATTACTGCAGACTGTTTCCCTCTGGACGGGAAGATGGCGGTGATGTAACGGGCAACGCAGAGCCAGGAAACAATTTTGCGCAAGCCTGCTGTAACACTTAGCTGCGTATTAATTAGGACTACTACCCCCAGCAGACACGCAGTACACTGAGGACGGTCACAGGCAGCCCAAATATTTTTTTTTTTTCCCAAATTTGTTTGAAAAAGCCCACTGCCTATATAGACAGTATATCTCTTTCACCTTTCCCACTGTCCCTGCCTCACCAGTACTGGCCCTATACTGTGTACAATGACTGCAGACTGAGGACCCAATGCTCTGCACAACCGATATACAAAAAAAAATAAAAATGTGCAACACTGCTAAAAGCAGCCTCAACAGTACTGCACACGGTTAGATGTGGCCCTAAGATGGACCGTTGGGGTTCTTGAAGCCTAAAATAACTTCTAACACTCTCCCTATAGCAGCTCCAGCATCAGCAGCACTTTCCCTGATCTATGTTAGAATGCATCTGTGGCGAGCCGCGGGAGGGGCCGATTTATATACTCGGGTGACACCTGATCTCCCCAGCCACTCACTGCAGGGGGGTGGTATAGGGCTTGAACGTCGCAGGAGGAAGTTGTAATGCCTTCCCTGTCTTTCTATTGGCCAGAAAAGCGCGCTAACGTCTCAGAGATGAAAGTGAAAGTAACTCGAACATCGCGTGGTGCTCGTCTCGAGTAACGAGCATCTCGAACACGCTAATACTCGAACGAGTATCAAGCTCAGACGAGTACGTTCGCTCATCTCTAGTCACCATAGGAAAAACTGAGCCAAGTTCCCAAGACAAATACGTCAATATATCACCCATAAGTGGTCACACATAGAAAATCAATTAAAATGCAATATATAGAAAAATAGTATAAATTCATGAGCAAAAATATAATAAGGAAGAAAACCCTAATTGTCTGCGGCGCCTCCCATGGTGGCGTCAGCCCCAACCATGCTTTGGTGTATTTGTCCGCGAATCCGTGTTTTTCTTACAATGACTCATCTTTTTTAAGATGCTATTTTTTAATGTGTTACCATAAAATAGTGTTTTAATGTGACATTTTTATGTTAGTTTATGCTATTTGTGCAGCCAGTTACACCGGTTTGACACATAATAATAATAAACTTTATTTGTATAGCGTCAACATATTCTGCAGCGCTTACATAGACAGGGGATATAGAAAGACAAAAGTACAAACATTACAGAACCACGGTTACATAGTAATCAATTGATGGAAACAATAGGGGTGCGGGGCCTGCTCCAACGAGCTTACATACTACAAGTAATGGGGTGATACAGAAGGTAAAAGGGCTGGAGATGTGCACAGTATGGTGAGGTGGAGAGTGAGGGGTGATATACACATAGACAATGGTCAGACATTTAGCCGTGTGACGGCAGAAACAGTATGACTGCAGGAGCGGTTTATGATGGCTAGCAGGGATTGCAGTCAGTAGGTCAGGGAGCATGTTATCAGGCGGAGTACAGAGGGGTTTGTTTAGGGAATTCGGTATGCCTCCCTAAAGAGGTGCGTTTTTAGAGCACGCCTGAAGTTCTGCGAGACCTGGATTGCTCGGGTAGCCTTTGGTAGTGCGTTCCAGAGGACCGGTGCTGCTCTGGAGAAGTCTTGGAGGCGGGAATGAGAAGTTCGAATTAAGGGGGCGCTCAATCTGGTTTCGTTAGCAGAGCGAAGAGCCCGGGCTGGTTGATGGATTGAGATGAGGGAGGCGATATAGGGGGGCGCTGCACTGTGGAGGGCTTTGTGGATGAAGGTAATAAGTTTAAATTGAATTCTGTATTTAACGGGCAGCCAGTGCAGTGACCTCATTGTTACCACGTTCTGTGATCTGGCTGTTTTGTGTCCCGCTATATTTTCTTATTTGTACAATAGTTGTTTAGTTCTGTTTTCTGGCTGATAGCAGGATTCTTATATCCTGAAGAATGCACCCAAGTAAGCAAGTTGCTCAAGTCAGTCCAATAGGGGACCTAGTTTCCAGCGCCGACATGGTGAGATGTGCTAAACGACTGTACCCCAAAAAGCAGTTGGGAACCTCCCCATCTCCCGTAAAATACTATCTGTCATCCCTCATGAATACAACTGCAGGTTACCAAAGTGTCACAATGACAGTTGGAGACGTAGACAATGCTGACTGTCTAGCTGGCTGTGTTTCTGGCATAACCAAAGAGCCCATTCAGACAGCCATACATTCCGTCCACATGCTGTCTATTTATGCCATGGACTTCCTTATAATAAACTGTGAGGCTCTTCACAAGGCTGACTCATCTAACAAATATCCAAGGTTCGAGTTTAAAAAATCGTTGCAAGTCCTGATGCCGTCTGCTTTCACCAACAAGAATAGGGCTTGCGATGTACGGGATCTGTGACTATCAGACGGCACATGGACGGGTCTGCGTGTAATACAAGCTGAGCCCAAGCTTCAGGTGTGTGACTAGCACATGATAGATTGCCTGTCTATTGTACACTGACAAGCTGGAATCCTTTGGTATATCGAGTATACCAAAGCATTGCAGAAGCCGTCAAATAATCACTCTGTGACATTCCCTCCAGGGACTAAATATTAATGAAATGAATGCTAATAAAGTTTATTTTTAAAAAACGTACACAGAAAAAAGTTTAAAAACCCCCACGTGCATGTATGTGATGGCCATGTATATAATGTGTATAATAAAGTTATCACACTATCTAAACTGCAAGAAAGGACAACAGAACTGCTTTTTAATCCACCTCCCACCCCCACCCCAAAAAAATGTTAATTAATACACTGCATGCACTGCAAGATTATAACAATAGTGAAGAAAAAATGTGCTGGGTGCGGGCGCAGCTGGCCGGAATATAGTTGTCAGTACAATACGAGAAGGACGCTCAGCTGCTCAGTGTTATCTTACATCAGCACATATAGACGTGTTTCAGGGCAACGCCCCCTCCTCAGTAATAGACGGGGATACGCTATTACAGGTGACAAATTGAACAATAATTATAGTGCATAAAAAGTAGTAAAAGAGCAAAAAGAGAGAAAACAACGAAAAAATACAACACGGGAAAAATCTGTCCGTCATACAATAAAGCGTTCCGCACTGATGTAGAACACAGAAATCTGATAAAATAATGTAATATAATAATACATTCCCATGAATGATCGCCCTACAGGATTAGGGCGCCATTGTTTTTGTTTGGTGGAGAACTAGATGGCAACATAAAAAGACCCTAACTTTAGTAAATTATCATCAAAAGACAAAATGTGCGCACGTTAAAATGACGTACAGCTACTGTGATGAGATGCGATAAGCAATATTAAAGGTTATGGTGAAATGAGAGGACACATGGGTCCCTGGTAGCTTCCAGGGGAGATAGTAATACTACACCAAAAGACTAGATGTAGAGGGCTTACCCTTGTGTTAGCTGCTGGTGTGTGCATGGTGGACCGGGCAGAGTGGCAGAGCTGTGTGTGTATGGTGGACCAGGCAGAGAGGCAGAGCTGTGTGTGTATGGTGGACCGGGCAGAGAGGCAGAGCTGTGTGTGCATGGTGGACCGGGCAGAGAGGCAGAGCTGTGTGTGCATGGTGGACCGGGCAGAGAGGCAGAGTTGTGTGTGTATGGTGGACCGGGCAGAGAGGCAGAGCTGTGTGTGCATGGTGGACTGGGCAGAGAGGCAGAGCTGTGTGTGCATGGTGGACCGGGCAGAGAGGCAGAGCTGTGTGTGCATGGTGGACCGGGCAGAGAGGCAGAGTTGTGTGTGTATGGTGGACCGGGCAGAGAGGCAGAGCTGTGTGTGCATGGTGGACTGGGCAGAGAGGCAGAGCTGTGTGTGTATGGTGGACCGGGCAGAGAGGCAGAGCTGTGTGTGTATGGTGGACCGAGCAGAGAGGCAGAGCTGTGTGTGTATGCCTTCTCCCCTGGTTTACAGAAAGAGAATGCCTGGTCCATCATTACACCAGCAGACCATCGCAAGGAGAGACAACTACCTTCCCAGAATCCTACAGAAAACAAAGAACTTTTTAAACTATTCTTCGAAGTAGAACATCTACTGAAAGAAGAGATGCAACATGATTTGGACAGGCACTTCCGTCAGGTATACCTGGAGGAAGATATACCCAGAGGACTACGGGCACAGCTGTCCCCTTCCTAAATGGTGATCTTTTCAAAAGTAAATGGTCTTGGATTCTATATAAATGAGTAAAGAATAGAAGTGAGCGAGCACCAAACTGCTCGGGTGCTTATTACTCGAGCCGAGCTTTTTGTAATGCTCGAGAGCTCATTTCGAGTAACGAACCCCATTGAAATCAATGGGAGACTCGAGCATTTTTCAAGGCGACCCATGCTCTGCATTGTTTTCAATAGAGCCGCAGCTGCTGCCGGCGGCTCCATTGAAAACAATGCTCTGCCGGCACCCCTGAATTGTTTTTCAGGGAAGGGCTTTACATATAAGCCCTTCCCTGAAAAACAATAATTTTAGTGTAAAAAATAAATAAATAAATAAACTCACCTGTCTGCTGCTGCTGTGTCACCGCAGGGATGAAGAACACATCTGCCACATACAGCAGATAGCTGTTTCCTTCATCCCTGCGAGGAAAAAGAATTCCCTGCTGCACCTGCCACATCTGTGACAGATGCAGCAAAGGCATTTTTCATCCCTGCATTGAATAGAGAATTCCCTACCATAGCTGTCACAGATGACAGCTGTGGTAAAGGATCCTGTTGGCGGCACATAAGCCCTTCCCTAAAAAAACAAGACGAAATGGTGAATAAAATTTAAAAAAAGAATACTCACCTTGCTTCAGCTGCTGGGGCTCAGCCGCGTCTAGCCGGCTCTTCTCCCTGCACTGCTCTCAGTAGTTTTCAAGAAGGTGGGGATTTTAAAATCCCTGCCTGCTGAATGGGCTGCCTCTGATTGGCAAAAGGAGGGGGGGGGGGAGTTCATCAAATCCCAAAACAGATGAAGACCACACTATAAAGATCTTCAACCTATCCTACTACACCCTTTCCCCAGTGGAAGAAGCGTTATTAAAAAAGGGCCACTCTTTTTGCCAAACACCAAATTTAATGAATTCGAGGTATTCATAGATATTTACAAATTCATTAGGAAATTAATTTTGAAAAGACATTTTTCCATCCAGGATGATAACAGAAGGAAAACAGCTGACTAGCAATGCGGGAGGAGACAATGCAAGTTATCATCGATCCCCTTCCCCCTATGATACAGGCCTCAAACCCAAATCCGTTACACCATAAGGTAAAGTGTATAGACACCTTTGCCAGTATAGTCCTCTTCTGGTGCAGAAATATCAAAAAACGGTGCAAACCCAAAAATAAATTTAAAGGCGAAGAACGAGAAGCACTAAATAAATTAAAAGAGAATAGGAATACTTTTGTCCGTAATGCCGATACAGTGGGGGGTCGTTATGCAGAACTGCAACATGTACATAGGGGAAGCTATAGGACTCTGATGCAACACTGAGGACTACACCCCCCTTGTCAGAGACTCCACGGCAGATACAATGAAAGCTATATCCAGTTTAATTAACCCCTTAAGGAGAAGGCTGTTTTCTACCTTAAAGGGGTTGTCCCCCGATAGCAAGTGGTGTTAAGCACTTCTGTATGGCCATATTAATGCACTTTGTAATATACATCGTGCATTAAATATTGGCCATACAGAAGTTATACACTTACCCCCTCCGGTGTTGGCGTCCCCGTCTCAATGGCTCCGACTGAAGCCTTCTTCTGCCTGGATTAGACGCGCTTGCGCAGTCTGCCCTCTTCTGTCCGGCTCTGGCGTGCTCGCGCCGCAGAGGTTTTCTGCGCATGCGCAGAAGACCTGTGCGGCGCGAGCACGCCGGAGTGGCCCCTTCAGCACAAGCGCGTCTAATCCAGGCAGAAAAAGGCTTTGGTCGGAGCCATGGAGACGGGGACGCCAGCACCGGAGGGGGTAAGTGTATAACTTCTGTATGGCCAATATTTAATGCACGATGTATATTACAAAGTGCATTAATATGGCCATACAGAAGTGCTTAACCCCACTTGCTTTTGCTGGACAACCCCTTTAAGGACCAGACACTTTTTAGGGATTTTACCCATGTGGCGGTTTTACTGCTCTTTTTTTTTTTCCTTTAGCTACCAAAATTATTTTTCCTGCGTTTTTTTTTCCCGTGACATATAGGACTATTCTTTTAATATCTTTTTCACTGACTTTGTTTTACCCGTTTTTTAGTTTTATTGAGGGTAAAAAGCTAAAAAAAAAGATTTTTTTTTACATTTATACTTTTTAAAAAATTATTTTTATATTTATGCTAAAATAAAGTATAGAAATGGGTTCCTCTTTTTATTTCGGACGTTTTGATATATAGTATGTATGGTTTTGGTTTACAGGGCACATACGGCGACGGTTTTTGTTGGCGTCTGCTTTGTGTTATTTTCTTTCTTATGTATATATTGTTGTTTTATTCAGTAATATTGTTCTACTTATGTATGGCATCATGTTTTTTTACTATCTATGTCCCCCATGACATTATATAAAACCTCTGGGGAACATTTTTTAAAAACTTTATTTGACACTTTCCCACTGTAGCTGGGGCATTCATAGGAGCCCCAGTTACAGGGGAAAGCAACCCCTGTAGTGACATTAGTCCCTTGCAGAGCTGCCAAGGTCTAGTCTGACCCTCCAGCTCTGTAGTAGCAGGGAATCCAGGGAGGTCACATGACCCCCCAGCTCCCGTAGTGAAAGTACTTCTTACTTTTACTTTCCCCACACAGTGCTCATTGAGCACTGTGCATCAGGGAAGCAGAAGGCAGGAAGGGTTAAAAAACCCTCCTGCCTTCTGCTCCGGGTTATCAGCTGTCACTAACAGCTGATAACCCGTTCCGCACCACCGTAATTTTAATATCTTGTTGCCATGATTCTATGGCCTACTGACCCACAGAATAAACGTATCACGTCATTTATGACGCATGGGGAACAGTATAAATGTAAAGTGGAGAAACAATGACAGAATTGCGGTTATTTTTTCCATTCCCCACGTCCCAAAATACATCCCACAAGGGTGCTAATGAAAAGTACAATTCCAGGGTCGAGGCCTGGCTGCAAAGCCGTATGGAAGCCTGATGATTGAGCTTGTGTCCCACCAGACCAGAGTCGCGATTTCTAAGTGTCTTTATTGCAAGAAAAAAAAGGTCCGATCTGCTGCTGAAGGGTCTCGGATGCCGCGGAGAAGAACAAGGTCGGCAGCAGCTCCAGGACACCACATAAACTTCTACTCCTCTTGATCCCCGGAGAGGGACCGTGATGGTGCGGCACGAAGCTCAAAATGAAGTTCCCCTGTATCTGAACATTGAGAGCGTTCACCAAAACATTTGAAAGGATGAATCTACAACGTTACCCTGAGTGATTGACTAACAGTACATCTTAACAAGACATCGCTCATTCTCTTGAAAAAGTGACGGGAAACCCACAAAAGATCAGCAGGAGCGTTCTAAACAACCAGGACATCATCATCATCCTCATCTATCAGGCCACATGATCAGGCAACGTCTTTTTCTGCCAGCCCAGCAAAACAGAGGCAATAAATGAATTGTCTGGAGGGACAATTTGGGGATGGAGTGAGTGAACAAACAGCCTCTATAGGGAAGTGAGCATTTTTGACGATATTTCAGTTAATGATGCGACTGTTAGACATATTCATGATAAACATGCTGACAGCATTACAGATCTCTCTTCAATTTAATTTTGCTTAACTTAACCAACCCCTGAATAAGGCTGTAATAGAAGCAGAGCAGAGAATCACACACGTAGGAACTAAAATGGCTGAATATGCGTCTTCACGATGAGCTGGAATCTGAGATCGACCACCTTAAAAACAAAATGGCAGATCTGGAGGACATTTTGCGCTGCAATAACACAAAGTTTTGAAGAATTCCAGAAATTGTGTCTCCTTCAGAACTGATGCAATACCTTAAAAATTGGATGAAAGCACTGCTACCGGATGGCACGTCACAAGCCTTTGTCATAGACAGGGCGCAAAGCATTTGGCAGAGCATGCGCCGAGAGATGTCCTGGCACCAGTTCATTTTTTTTCACCTAAAAGAGAAACTACTGGAAGCGGCAAGAAGACTAAGGCCTTTACCTGCACCATCCAAAACCCTGTCTATGTTCACCGATTTATCTGCAGCCCCCCTGGGACTACTGCTCCCCATTACTGCAGCACTCTCAGGCAACCAGATTGCATACAAATAGGGATTTTCAGTACATCTTATTATCACCCCCAACAATACCACTTCTGTCAGAAGATCACTGCATGAAGGGATCAGCCTTTTGTGGCAATGGAATATGGAGTTTTCCTTACCTACAAAGTATTCTAAACCGCTCAACAGCTATTGGAAGAATGGCAAATGGTGATACCCTGCCAGCCAGCTTATCATTAACCCTCTAGCATCCCTGGTGGGAAAAAATGGGAACACCAAATATGCTTGGAATAACCTGAAGCTTTTGAAGTGTGGACCAGGTTGGTGAGCTGCTTTTTTCTCTTTATGGTCCATGTTTATACAAGTGCCGGATGAATCTCTCCAAGATGGACCTCCGTCTCCTGCTGGTTTCAGTAAGGCTCAGTAAGTTTGTAAAAACTCCCAGTAATCAATGATTAATTTCAGGTTTTCTATAACATCTGTGTTTTACAAGCAGCATTACCAGTTGGATGACAGCTCACATTTGTCAATGTTTGACAGGTTGAAAGGCACCGTGTTTATAAAATGTTTGATTGAAGGAAATTGTGTGAAAACATTACTAAGTTCTAATCAGACTGTTGATTCAGTTTTGGAAGCCAAGACAAGGAATGTACCAATTGATAATGTTTGTAATATGATGATGCTGTTTGTTATACATAGTTACAAGGTTGGTCTGTTGTCTTGGGGGTTAGCAGCATGGATTCTGAGCTGAAGCAATTCTTTGCAGGTTTTCATAAGATACCTTTACACTTGCTTTTACAGAGGTGTGATGGCTGTTCAGAGAATGTAGGGCACCACAGATCCTTCCACCCGCCTCCATTCACTACAAACCAGCAGTCGCTCGGAGACTCAAAGACTCCTGTTTACACCGAGCTAGAAGTCGCTCAATAGTCATTCTATTTTAGCTCACTGAAATGCAACGATTACCAACTACTGTATGACTTCTCACTCAGCACCCTGTTGGCGGCCATGTGTCAGGGCTTGAACCCACAACCTCCTGTGTTCCAGTCAATTAAAAGGTATCAGCAGCACCCACCAGGAAAAATGTATCGGCTCATGATAAGCTGGTGGTGTGGGTTGGTCTTTGATAATTTATGTATGGGAGGAGTTACCACTATGTGTTAGCTTGAGAAAGGTCCTTTTAGGATCGAAACGTTGCCTTTTATGAATGTTTTTTGGAACAATAAAGAAGGTCCTTATGGATCAATTTACATTTTGGATGCTGCCTGACGTCTATTACTCTTGTGTTCCAGTCGGCAGCTCCCTCCGCTAGGCTATCCAGGATTTGGACTGTTCCTTTCTAAAACCCAGCCTTGTTCTATTATAGTGTCCCAGAACAACAACCTGGTCCCCTCCATAAATGTCATACATGTATTGAAAGCTGTTATGTCATTTTCTTTATGTGTGTTGCACAGCTGCGGCATCTGTAGGGTTAACTGTGTTAAAATCATTTCCTGTCAGATCTGTCTGCTGAATGTATCTATTCTCTTGTGTCCTGTGGTACAAGTGAGGTTATAAGTGAGAGTGTCTGAGAGCGGGAAACATTCTTCCATCTTGCCTGCTACAGAGTGCTAAGACAGAGCCACATGGAAGCCCCTTTAGCTTCCATGTAGGTGAAGATCACGAGCGATATCTACTACAACCCCCCTCATCCCCTTTATTGGCACTAACAGCCAAAGGAGTGTCCAAGCTTGGCTGGCAATCTACACTGGCCTTGGCAGCGTGGCAGTGGGACCAGAGCATGGTAAGTGCCATTGTGACACGCCAGCACTTAACCCTCCCAGCTCTTCACATTAGCCAGGTGCCCAGGGTCATCCCTGTGGGGTGTTGCACTATGTTTCCTTACTCCTGCTAAATCCACTTCCTGCATCCCTGTTCTGGCTCCGCCCTGCTACTAATTAGGACTTCCTATGAAAGCCTAACCCTGCCACTCCATCAGTGTATGATTATTGTGTTCCACTACAAGCTCCTCTACAAGCATACCGATACCTACTACTGCTGACCCTTGGCTTCCATTGACTACGCTTCCGTCTCATCCCATTTGTACTGCATATTGATACCTCCTGCTGCTGACCTTTGGCTTCCATTGACTATGCTTCTGTCTCATTCATTTGTATCACATACCGTGACTCCCTGATAGCGACACCTGGCTATTCTGACTATTCTCCAGTTACCGGCTTGGCTACTATATCTGTGGCTCCAATCCAGCATTGGCAAGACGCCACACCATGTGTGCACATTGAGCAATTATTATGGCAAATATTGACACGTGTAAAAGTTACCTTTAGCCCTGTTTAAGACCCAATTCAAGTACCCCATCCCTACTTAGTCTATTGCATGCTGGTGGTTCTAATACAATACAACTAATTTGAAGTACAATTCCTCTTACTACCCATCAACTCGCCTACCAGTAGTCCCTTTATGGTATGCCTAGGGTGAGAAGACTTCGCATTCAGAATAGTATTTCTGGCTGTGGTGTTATAATATGAGTTGATGTGGGTATATCTGCTGTCAGTTTTCAGTTCACAAACAGCAGCACATTGGCACTATGACAAACCCCATACATTCTCTGCAGAAAAAAATACATCTTATCTTCCCACCAAGTGATGAATAACCTAACAAAATGATGGAAAACGTTTTGCACCTGATAATTAAACAAAAAGTAAATATGACGTAGTAAGTGGTCAAGTAACAAGATGATGGACCCCTTTAAGTGCTCACTGTAGTTGTAATACTTAATTGCTGAAGAGATTTAATTGCTAATGAACGGGTGTAAGCGGAAAGCTTGCTGATACTTTCCATTTCCCTGTTATTTGCTTATATATATAGCCTTCGATCTACGTTCTCTCTGATTTGTAAAGTGCTGCGAAGTATGTTGGTGCTATAATTATTATTAATAATAAATAAAGGGGACTGTTTTTAATTATGAGGTCTGGACTTTGCACATTTCTATCTACATCTTAAATAGCCCGATTAGCAGGCAAGTTCTCTCCTTGGGGGCAATAAAAATAATTATTGTTTAAAATGCACAATATTAACAGCATAATAATTGGACAAAGTGTACAAAATACACAATTAAGGACTGTGTGTTGTGAGCAGCTTATTTTAACGCCTTGATTCCGCCAGAATCGTGGTGTTACAGTTCTGTTTGTGAGGTGAGCAGTGCCGTATCATCACAGATCCAGCTGATGTTTTGTTTTAATGAGATCCAACACGGATCCTTCTTTTATTAACTCATTTCCTGAATAAAACCTGAATAAATAATTTAGACTACGTGTCATCTCTTCAGATTGTCGGCTGTGTAGTAGATTTGAGGAGTTAAAACAGATACAGAGCGCTTCAGTCTGACAAATTAGGATGATCAAAACATCAACAAAACACGCTGACAGAACCGAAGGGACGCATTTGAGACAAAGAGTTCCACTGTGCACCAGCGAATGATGTGCGACGGATCAGAGGCTGAGTAGTATTTTCAAAATGCTAAAGAACATCAGCTGTTTAACCCCTAAGCGACAAAGCCTGTTTGCACTAATTTTCCTGTTATTGTAATCGTCGCATTCCAGGAGTCATAACTTAAAAAAAAAAAAATGCCATTTGTTTTTTGTATTTAATTTTTACAGCTTTCAGCGCGCAAAATAAACAATATGATAACTTTATTCTCTGGGTCAGTTTTTTATGTTTTGCTTTTTTTGTACACAAAAAACACTTATTATTCTTTATAAATTTGCATTTGTGTCACCGCATTCCAAGAGCCAGAACATTTTATTTAACCATAGACAGAGCTGTATGGGGGCTTGGTGCTTTTTTGGGATAAAGTCTAGACTTCATTTATCCACTTTTTGGGAACATATAACATTTTGATTGCTTTTTATTCCATTTTTTCTTTAGCGAACTGAACAAAATCACGAAGCGCAATCCATACCCTTTTTCCCTTATCCAGGATCTGTTTTTGTAGTTGAATGGCTCCAACTGGTTTTCTAAACTGGACTAACGTGGGGCACATAAATTAATCTGGATTAGGGAGGAGGATGAGTAAAAGGCCACTTTTAATACCAAAGATGGGTATTATGAGAGTCTGGTGATGCCTTTTGGTCTTAGTGCTCCTGTGGTATTTCAGTTCTTCATCAATGAGGTTCTCTAGGAGTTTGTGGGCAGATTTGTATTAGTTTACCTGGACAATATTTAGATTTTTTCCCCTGATTTTGATTCTCACGTTTCCCACGTTCGCCAGGTTCTCCAAGTTTTGCACGAGAACTGTTTATTCACCAAAATAGAAAATGTGTGTTTGCTATTTAAGAGGTTACATTTTTGGGGCACAATATTACCCAAGTGGGTTTCAAAATGGAACCTGAGAAGGTTCGAGCGGTTCAGGACTGCGTCCTACCGGAGAATGTGAAAGCCTTGCAACGGTTCTTGGGGTTCGCCCACTATTACCCTAAATTCATTAGGTATTTTTCAGTGATAGTTAAACCTCTAACTGATATGACAAAGAAGGGAGGCTTCCCGACTGAACAGTCTGCAAAAGCACTACAGTCATTTCAGAAATTGAAGAAGTGTTTTGCTACGGCTCCGGTTCTGATGCAGCCAGATTCTTTTAGGCTTTTTGTTGTTGAGGTCGATGCTTCAGAGGTTGGGAACACTGACATTACAAGATCTTCGCCCATGTGCATTCTTTTCTCGTAAAGATGGAAGAGGAGGAACAACTACCCGTAATGAAGGGAAGTGGATGTAACAGGAAGGAGTCCAATACAAAGAAAGAGTGCACAACCCTCAACATCCTACTTCGTACAATCCAGGTACCCATTCACATTGCAGCAGTTATTTTTCCTGTATGGCCGTCCATTATTAGGATCACCACACAGAGGTACGTGATTGTGACACCCACGCGGAGAATGTGCGGGATGCATTTAAGCTAAGTCTTCTTCTAAGTAATTTTGTCTTGCCAGAAAGTATGTGGAGAGGATCTTGTCTTTTTGCCTCCTCTGGAGTATATTTGATATCCAGGACTGGTGACATATAGATAACGTGGACTATAGGGCTGTATTGTTCCTGTGTATTTTTGCCTTCCAACCTCTGAGCTTCTGCCTGTAACTACTGCCATTAATGTACCTGTAATTACCTGTTTTACAAAGTTAAACTAAGTAAAGTTTTACTGGGCCTCAACCGTTCCTGAGGACTTGTCCACTGTTTATTAATTTGCTGTGTATGAATGCTGGTGTGTGAAACAGTGGCGTCACAAACTGACAACTACTACTCCCCTATCCTCTGCTGCGGTAACTCCCTCTGGGACCAGGAGTTGGTAAGTGTCACCATGACAGGTCCACGCACTACACTCTCCCAACTCCAGCGTAGAGTAGAAAGCCATTTTCCTGCAGTATCCCACGCATAGGTGTTGCAGAAGTTAGTGTCGCTCACAGGACGCTACAGCATAATCTTCTAGAAGGGGTGTGACACAAGGTGATGGTTTTCCCAGATTACAAGAATCAGCTAAGAGACTTTATCCTGGACAGGCACGGTGGTCGCTTTTCTTTTCCCATTTCAACTTTTTAGTTATTTATCATCCAGGTTGGAAGAATGTGAAGGCCGATGCTATTTTGAGAAGTTTTCTCCCAGTAGTTTCTGATGAACCTCCTGTCCCCATCCTGTCTGAAGGGGTGGTGGTGTTGGCAGTGCCGTTAGAGTTAGAGGAGCAAGTCCGTAGAACACGGGATTTAGCCCTGTCAAAGCTTCCTGTTGGAAAGCTTTTTGTTCTAGTTCATCTAAGGTTCAGGTGCTGGCCGAGGTTTATAATTCCGTATTGGCCGGGCATCTGTGAATTAATAATACCCGTAAGCTACTCTCAAGAATGATTTTGGTAGCCGTCATTATAACTGGATGCGTTCAGTTTTGTTTCGTCTTGTGAGATGTGTGCTAGAACTAAGTCACCTCACAGTCAGCCAGTAGTAAGTTATTACCTTTGCCAATCCCTATAAGACCTCGGACTCATTTGTCCATGGACTTCATTATGGATTTACCACCTTCCGAAGATAACAGAGTTGTTTGGGTGGTAGCAGATCGCCTTAGCAAAATGTGCCATTTTGTGGCACTTCCTGGTTTACCCAATGCTAAAACGCTGGCCAGCTTGTTCATTTCCCTGATCGTTAGATTATATGGATTGCCAGAGAATATCGTCTCCGATCGTAGGGTACAATTCGTTTCCAGCTTTTGGCGAATAGTCTGCTCTTGTTTGGGTGTTCAGCGCTCGTTTTTCTTGGCATACCATCCAGAGATTAACGGGAAAACTGAGAGATGTAACCAGAACCTGGAACAATGTGTAGGCTGTTATGTCTTGGAAACCAGGGGGACTGGTCGAGGTTCTTACCACTGGTTGAGTTTGCACTAAACAATAGAGCACTGGAGGCTATGGGGACATTGCCATTCTTTTGTAATTACGGATTTCACTCATGTTTTGGTCCCCTTTCCAAGCAGGTTTTGGAGGTACCAGGAGCAAATAAGTTCTGTTCTGATATCAAGGCCGGGTGGGCTGAGAGTCAGAGAAATCAACAGTGATCAGTTCAGTGGAGCAAGCGAGTTGCAGATAGTCATCGTTCTGAGGGGTAGATAGTCTGTGTTGGAGACTTGGTTGGGTTGTCTGCCAGAAATATAAAACTCCAACAACCATCCATTAAACTAGGCCAGTGATTTATCAATCCTTTTAAAATCACTGAGATGATTAATGCGGTCTCTTCTCGGTTAGAAATTCCCAGTGCTATGAAGATTACCAATGTTTTCCCCAAATCCCTGCTCAAAAGATTCATCGATTCTGGGAATGGTTCACCACCCCCGACTCCTGTTTTAATGGATGGGGAGGTGCAGTTTGTGATAAAATCACATTTTGGACTCTTGTCAAGTCAGGAATTCTTTGCAGTACCTTATACATTGGCGCAGTTATGGTCCAGAAGAAAGATCATGGGTTCCAGCCTTCGATGTTCATGCGGATCATCTGGTAAAAATTTTTTTACAGATTGAATCTGAGTTGCCCTGGTCCTAAGTGTCCTGGGGACCCTTCTAGAGGGGGAAGTACTGTTGTAGCTGTTCTGAGATCTTCACCTTGCTTTCAGGCCAGACCAGGGTTTAGCAATGTCTTTGCCTTTCTTGGGGCTGAGGGGCATGGTGTCGGGTGAGTGATGTCAGTTCTCACCTGTCTCTAAGTGGCCCCGCCCTGTATAATTTGTTTTAGTATTGACCTTAGTGCTGGTCAATTTCATTTTGCTCCTGGATTGCTGGTGAGAAGCACTGCTGGTCTCTGGAGTTCCATTCCTTTGCTACAGACTACTGCACCAGCTATGTACTGCAGTTTGTTACCGTGCACTGTTATTTGTGTGTTTAGGGCTCCCTGGTAGGGATTTGATAGTCGCCTAGGCATGAGAGTGGCCTCGCACTTATCAGAGCAGTCGGCCTGCTGATTAGGCAGGGTCGCTCCTGGGGTAGAGGTTTTCAGGGAAGGGTTTTCTCTTAGTTTCAAATTAGTATTTACATTGGATGGTCCTGCTTATTGATTGTGTTACGCACAGTTGTGCTTATTCTTTTGTTTGTGTACGCCATACGTCTGGTTAGGACGCAACAGGTGGAGTTTTGTTCTATTTTTTAAAATACTTTTTCCCTTTTTTTGTCCCACTAGGAGACTTGATTATCAGCATCTGTTATCATTCTTCTAATGCATTGCTATATTTCAGTATAGTAGTGCATTAGAAAGCCTATGAGGTAAGCCAGAGACCGAGTCTCACAGGCCACCGTATCTGGCAAACCCAGAGGCTATAGTCAAGCCTCTGGGTGGCACAGCAACCCATTGGGAACCCGTGATCACATCACTGGGGTCCGATGGGTGATAGAGGGAGCCCTTGTATTTGTATGGTTCAGGTCTTGTATTTGTTTCTCTCTATCTTCTGGATCTGGTTGGAGTGGTTTTAGGTGAGACTTATTTAGTCTGACCTGCGGGGAATTTGGAAGGACTATATAACCTGGCCTTGCACTCTGCTTATTGCTGTTTAATTCAGTCTCCCTCTGACTGTGGTGGAAGCTAGAGTTTGGTGCTGGATCTCTTGTTTTCCTGATTCTTCCTAAAGCTAAGTACTGAGGTTACTATTGTTGATATCTTGTGCTCTGTCACTTTCTCCTCTTCCAAGTAGGGCCTGCTAGTGACCTAGGTATATGGTTAGGTTCACCCTTTACTGTGACAGACCTTCAGATATTTGTAGACAGTTATTAAGTTTCCTCTCAGCCTTTTCTTCTGCAAGCTCAACATTCTCAAATCCTTTAACTGTTCCTCATAGGAGATGATTTGCAGACCACTCACCATCTTGGTAACTCTTCTCTGAACTTGCTACAGTTTGTCTATGTCTTTTTTAAAGTGGGGTGCCCAGAACTGAACATAGTATTCCAGATGAGGTCTGACTAAGAAAGAGTAGAGGGGGCTAATGACCTCACGTGATCTAGACTCTATGCTTCTCTTAATACATCCCAGAATTGTGTTTGCCTTTTTTACTGCTGCATCACATTGTTGACTCATGTTCAGTCTATGATCTATAGACTAGGGTATACTAACCCAAGTCTTTTTCACATGTGCTGCTGCTTAGCTCAATTCCTCACATTCTGTATGTCCTTATTTCATTTTTCTTGCCCAGATATAGGACTTTGCATTTCTTTTTGTTAAATACCATTCTGTTAGTTGCTGCCCACTGTTCAAGCTTATACAGATCTTTTTGAATACTCTCTCTCTCTTCCCTAGTGTTCTTAGTGCGTCTATGTGCACGCTCCTTGGATAGTTTAAGCTGATCCACCTGCATCGGCTCAGGATTGCTAGACTGAGTAACGGTCTGTGGGGGAACAAGTGGTCTCTGGAACCAAGATGCCAGACGGATTGATCTTCTATCTTGCATAACCTCCTTAGATCTTTCTTGGAACCTTAGATTAATCCTTGTAGCCAGAGAAATCAGAGTGTCCAAAGAGGTAGGGAGCTCACGACCTGGCAGCTCATCCTTGATGTATCCTGCTAGTCCCTCCCAAAATGCTGCTACTAGAGCTTCGTTGTTCCACCCTAGCTCTGAGGACAATGTTCGGAGGTGAATATTTTGACGTAGACATAACAGGGCTGAGGCAGCTGAAGAAGATCGACCGGGCTTATCAAACACCTTCCAAAAAGACTCTATGACAGAGGTTATTAACTAGTGGATCACTGCGCTCCCAGGGAGGGTTGATCTATGCCAAAGCCTGGCCAAAAAGGTGAGATCTTATGAATGCGATTTTGATGGGAAAAAATGTGACAAAAACTCAAAGTGCAAGGAACATTAGTTAACAAAACCACAACATTGTCCGGGGTCTCCATCATAATGAGGCGGTGCCACCAGGTGAGGACCGGAGACAGAAACAGAGGCTGCTAGTTGGGATGGTGCAGTATTTGCTGCAACAGCAGAGGGCTGCGGTACTGCTATGGCGGGGAAAATATTACCAAGACGGGTACTCACATTGTGAAGATATGCCAGGATTTGCTCTTGCCTCTCACGTTGATGCATCATCTCCTGGAATAGTTCAGGAAGACCTCTGTGGTTGGAACCAGCGGGATCCAGGGCTGTAGTGTACTGTAACGACTGTGGATGTGGAACCACTGTGTCAACTTACCGGGTAGGTGATGATCCAGTCCAGCACAGTTCACAGCCGACCCCAGCGTGGGAGGTAAGATACTGGATGTACGAACTCGTATGCAGATGAAACTAGGGAAAGTATCTTGCCCTGAACTAATAACCAGGAGAGGGAAACCCCTGTCTATTAGCGGAACACTCGTCCCGATAAGGATGACCCCACTGTCTTCCTTTAGGTGCTGTCAGAACAGAACACCTATAAAATAAATGACAGAACAATACCGGGGCGTACAGGAACAAAAGAGGTACAGGCTGACAAGGCTAAACAGAGAAACAGACTCACGAGGAAAACAGACAGCAGGATACATGAACGGAGGGCACAGAATACGAGCAGAAAGCAAGGAAACTGCCAGAGCAGTGGCTAAACATGGAGTTATGGACACAAATCACACAACAACACTACAGCATTGTCTGAAAGGCCCAGGGCAGCTATATAGGGAGGTGATTAGAAAAGGTGCATCATCTGAGCAGAAGGCCTAGAAGCAATTAACCCTAGGAGTGCTGGAAGAAAATAAATGTAAGTTCAGTGAAAAGGGAGAGCAGGATGACGCCCTCGCCTGCCAGACACAGAAAGAGAGGATTGTGTCTGGCCAGTGCACGTAACAGGCTTCTTGTGGTGAATGTGGAGAAACAACAAATGTATGCAACACAACATCAGTTCTGTGGCCCCCTCATTCTTAAGATCAGTGGGGGTTCCAGAGGTTGGATCCCCACCAATATTCTGGTAATATAGGATGGGAATGCCCCTTATACAAATCTTAGTAGGCCCTAAATTTACAGTACTAAAATGGTGCCCTGACTGCAGTTTAATAATTGGTTAATAACTGTTTCATTTTGTCAAGCTGACAATAGGTAACATTTTGCATTCCATCTTTAGACCTCGTTAATAAAAAAAAAGGTGAAGGCTCTCTATTTTAATATATATAATGCCTACCCACTGCCCAACTCCAAAGAAATACTTTCCCCCCTCTCAAGCCACTATCACCTTATGTATGGCATCTTCTTTTGTCGCTCCCTACCCCTCCCCATAGAGATCTGGCCTCCATGTATTTCTCCCCTCACAACTAAATGGAAAGGAAGAAGGAAGAGGGGTGCAAATCAGTCTTTTTGGCTGTACGGAAACAAGAATTTCAGGCAGCAGGCCTGAAATGTTTTTGCATATCTTTTTATCAATGTCAAGTGTGGCCCTGTGTACTTAGATCTGGTGAACACATTAAACAAATGACACTGAAGAAAACATTACATGATTTCAAAAAAGTATTTAATAAATACGTCCCTTATTTATAGTTCCAATAAGGGAAACTGGTCCTATATAGAGACCAGTCAATCTAGTCAAACTTGTGGGGAGATCCTGAGAACTCTTCTACTTAGTCCCGGCTCCTTTGTAAACTATCAGGGAAATTCATAAACATATTTACGCCAGAATTATGGCATAGAGAGAGGTTGGAGTTGGCCACAGCCCGTCCAATCTGAGCATAAATCTATGGCAGGTTTTATCTACCATAAATTTCAGAAACTGACACATGAATGCGCCAATATTAAAAAGAGGCTCGCGTCTTATTACATTTGGCGTATCTTACTCTGTCGAGACTTATTTAGGACTCGCGTGTAACACACTTGTCTTGAATAAATGTGCTGCCATGATTTATTTGAAATGCCAGAGTGCTACAGAGGAAAACTGCTTTCTGTAATATGGGTGCCTGTGATTCGGGCAGCAGAAATCTCTTGACAGGTTCCCTTTAAACTCAAATGTTGTTACATGATTCCATGCACTGGAGCCGGACATAAGATGTAAAACATGATGTATAACGCCAAATTGTTCCACTTACTTTATTTCTGAGCACACGTTATTTGGAATGAAATAAGAATAAATTACACTTATTTTCGTATATAAAATTTGTACACAAAGTTAGTTCAAATGATCTCCCCAATGTGAAACACCTATAACTCACATTTAATGACACTCATATATAAATTTCAGATCAATGGAAACAGAAACTTAAAGTTTTGTTGCTCAACATTAGAGATGAGCGAGCACCAAAATGCTCAGGTGCTCGTTGCTCGAGTCGAGCGTTCCGCGATGCTCGAGGGTTCGTTTCGAGTAACGAACCCCATTGAAGTGAATGGGCGACTCGAGCATTTTTGTATATGGCCAATGCTCGCTAAGGTTTTCATTTGTGCAAATCTTCAAAACCTACGAAAGTGATGGAAACGACACAGATACGGATAGGGCAGGCGAGGGGCAACATGCAGGGCTGCATCTCAGGTTCCCAGGTCCCACTATTAAGCCACAATAGCGGCAAGAGTGAGCCCCCCATCCCCCTAACAATTTTTACTTCTGACAAACCCTCATTAGCAAGGCACACCTTAGCTAAGCACCACACTACCTCCAACCAAGCACAAGCACTGCTTGCGGGACACACCGCTGCCACTTCTCCTGGGTTACATGCTGCCCAACCCCCCCCCCCCCGCGCATGACCCTGCGTCCGCAGCGCACACCAAAGTGTCCCTGCGCAGCCTTCAGCTGCCCTCATGCCACTGCACCCTCATGTCTATTTATAAGTGCGTCTGCCATGAGGAGGAACCGGAGGCACACACTGCAGAGGGTTGGCAGGGCCAGGCAGCGACCCTCTTTTAAAGGGGTGGGGTGATAGCCCACAATGCTGTAGAGAATGCTGTAGAGAATCGATAAGAAATTGACGTTCGATATTCATTCCAATCCTGTGCCACCTCCATCAGGAGCTGCAAACGTGGGCATGAGTTACATAGCAATGGGGAATCCATGTGCCACACAGTATTCATTCTGTCAAGGTGTCACATAGCTCAATCGACACTGCAAGGGGAAAGCCATCTGCGCTCTGCCCCCTACCCAAGCCAGTCAGTGTCTTTGTGCCAGACAGGTCAAACACCCCGATGGGAACTAAGTGGGCACTAACAGCATAGGTGGGTCCTAGGCAACCCAAGACATGAACAATTAATAAATCTGAGCGGCCAAGCATGGCAGACTTGCACCACACCCACGACATAGGCCTTGGCCCACAGCTTCAGCACCTTGGAGGGGTCACCTGAATGCTTCATGTAGACACATGGGTTTCCCCTCCTCAGCATTCACCTTGAAGGGGTCGGGCATATGCTTTATATGTAGACAGGTGGGTTCCCCTCCCCCAAATTCAACTCGGGGGAGTCGCCTTGTAACACCTCATGTAGACTTGGAGGTGTCGCGCATACACTATACATATGCTCATGGGTTTCCCCTCCCCCACATTTACCTTGGAGGGGTCGCGCATGCACTATACATACGCACATGGGTTTCCCCTCCCCCACATTTACCTTGGAGGGGTCGTGCATATGCTCCATGTAGACAGGTGGGTTACCCTCCCCACACATTCACCTTGGAGGGTCGTTCGTATCCTTTACATAGACAGGTGGGTTTCCCCTCCCCCACATTGACCTTGGAGGTGTCACCCATACACATATATCTATATTACACCCCAGTTCAGCACTATGCAGCAATTCCAGCAAGCTCATTGGTTCTGATTTACAATTCCAGCAATCTCATTGGTGGTTTGACTTGTGTGATTCAACCTCATTGGCTGTTTGGGTTCCCTGATTTAATCTGATTGGTTGTTAGTGCCGAACTGGGGTGTAATATAGATATATGCCACCCATACAACTCACATAGATAGGTGGGTTCCCCTCCCCTACATTCACCTTGGAGAGGTCACACATACGTTTCATGTAAACAGGTAGGTTTCACCTCCCCCCATTCACCTTGGAGTGGTCGCCTGTACCCCTTATGTAGACAGGTAGGTTTCTCCTCCCCCACATTCACCTTGTAGGGGTCGCACATATGCTCTACATAGACAGGTGGGTTTCCCCCTCCCCCAAATTTGCTTTGGAGGTGGTCGTGCATATGCTCCATATAGACAGGGGGTTTCTCCTCCCCCACATTCACCTTGGAGGGGGTCGCCCATACGCTCCATGGAGACAGTTAAGTTCCCCTCCCCCACATTCACCTTGGATGGGTCGTGCATAAGCTCCATGTAGACAGGTCGGATCCCCTCCCCCACATTCACCTTGCAGGGGTTGCCCATATGCTCCATGTAGACAGGTGGATTCCCCTCCCTCACATTCACCTTGTAGGGGTCTCATATACGGTCCATGCAGACAGGTGGGTTCCCCTCCCCGTTTGTTGCCTGGAAGGTGGCATGCGGCTTCATCACTAAACACTGAAGACTCCATGAAACCATCGCTTCCCCTTACAGTCTGCAGACTGTCGCAGGAAGACCACCGCCGCCTCGCTCCGTCCTCCGGTTTCAGGATAACAATGGCAATCAGTAGGGATAACACTGTAGATGTTTGCGCAGCATCTTCCCCGCAGTCGGTGGTGGGACGTCCAGTTCTCTGCTCCCTCTGATTTCTGAGGATTCGTGTGACACTTGCCCGGATGCTCCGCTGCTTCCACGGTTACTGATGCAACCTTTTCCTTAGGAGTTCTGCTTGCGGATTGTGCGCCCGCTGGGCGGAGCTCCACCAGACCGCGTTCAAGAATGATATTGCCCACAAGACGCTCTCCTGTCTGCATTGGCAGCCATTTCTTCTCATGTCCTCCGAGTGTCACCTACGGCAGAATAAAGCTTTTGGACTTTCTGTATCTTGATATCACATTTATTCATCCGGGTGTCATTAAACCGGAGTTGTGCTTCATATACGGAGGATGATTTGTGATAACCCTGCAGTTGAAGGAACAGGTTGCTTTCCTCGTGAGCTGGAGGTAAATTGTCTAAGAAATGGCAAAGCGCTATCTTAGAATGATATTAATGAGAAGGCACAATGGAGTCTAAGAAGTGAAATGTTCTCTTATGAAGGATGGTTTTCATGCAGCGTCTTTCCAAACAGAGCTGTCAAATGCAATAAGTAGACGCTGCGCAGAATTATGGCGCGTGCCTCTATTTTATTCTCCAGCCTGACAAGTCCTAAGCATCTGTAACATGTAGTTGGTCCCGGTCTCCACAGAACATTGTTCTACACAAAGCAGAAGAATGGGGGATAATTCCACTTCAGGCTCGTTAAAATATCGTTCTGGACTTTGTGTGCAACACTCAGCAGCAGACAGCGTACTGCGGTGCGCATTCGTTACCCAGACGGCAGTGCATTGTGGTAATAGAGAAATGCTGAAAGTGTTACATCTGAGCCGGATGCCAAATCCCCACCACATGGACGTATGGACTCTTAGGGTGAAAACATGGAGGTCCAAGCCACACAACAACACAAGTATAGGGGAAGTGCCATATTTTTGTTATTTTTTGCCGCAAGAAAATCCTGTCTTTGTTCACCGCCATTTTTGTGTTTCATTGATGCTTTTTTAAGAGAATAGTCTCGCATCGCATCACTGTCGCCCGCGATAAACTTACGTGATTTTTTATCACAAAAGACAATCAGACTTTCTAATGTTAACATCGCAACGCGTGTTTGTGGCGTTGCGATGCAATAAAACGCAGGATCCATAGGAATACATGGGAGATAAAAACTCGCACATCGCAGAAAGATAGAGCTTGCTGCAATTTATTTTATCTCCCAACACCGCATCTGTGAAAACATCGCTAATGGGAAGGAAACTGCTGCAAATAATTGGTTTGACTGCTTTTTTACTGACTAGCGCATCAGGCAAAAATTGCCTGAAAATCGCACAATTTTCTCACCCGTGTGAAACCACCCTTAGGGCTCCTTCACACTGGCGATCACGATATCGCCGCAAGAAAGTCACTGAAGAAGCACAGTGTTGTTCATGAGACGTTTGAGCATCAGCAATGCTTTTTCTTGCAAAAACATTGCTACCACTTGCGATTTTCTCACAAGTTTTTTTCACGCGTTTTTCCGCAAATGTTTTTTTACGTGAAAGTTAATAGGATTTTCTAATGTTAAAAATGCATTGCAGCAGACGAAAAACGCGAGTTTGTGTTTGTAATGCAATAAAAAGGAGGCCCTATAGAGAAACGTAGGGGATAAAAAAACACGCAAAATGCAAAAAGATGAGTGAGAACATCGCAAATGTGAAGAAAGCCATTAAAAAAAAAATCACTGGTTTCATAATTCTGCATTTTCATTCACTCTCACATCGCACAAAACCATGCAATTTTATCGCCAGTGTGAGGGCGCCCTTATTCTAAATAATGCAAGGAAATAGTTGTTCCCTTAACAAAAAAAATACTACAAAACTAATTTATATTCCCTCCGATGTTAGGGCTCCTGCACACCTGCACTTTTCTTGCGCGTTTTTTCACGCGATATCACTGTAGTTTTTTCACGCGATTGTCAATGGGACTTTTTAATGTTAAAAACTTGCGATGCATTTTTAACATTAGAAAGTCCCACTGACAATCGCGTGAAGTAAACACGCAAGAAAAACGCCAGTGTGCATGAGCCCTTATACAGTAAGAAAACCCCTTGTGTCTAGGAAAACAAAAGAAACACATACCGTCTTCTCAGAACGGACAGCACTTGGTGAATTGCATGGACTCGTGTGCGCACATACTGTCTTCTAAGCACGGACAGCACTCAGTGCATTGCGTGGACTCGTGTGCGCATATACGGTCTTCTAAGCACGGACAGCACTCAGTGCATTGTGTGGACTCGTGTGCGCACATACTGTCTTCTAAGCACGGACAGCACTCAGTGCATTGCGTGGACTCGTGTGCGCACATACTGTCTTCTAAGCACGGACAGCACTCAGTGCATTGCGTGGACTCGTGTGCGCACATACTGTCTTCTCAGCACAGACAGCGCTTGGTGAATTGCATGGACTCGTGTGCGCACATACTGTCTTCTCAGCACAGACAGCACTTGGTGAATTGCATGGACTCATGTGCGCACATACTGTCTTCTAAGCACGGACAGCACTCAGTGCATTGCGTGGACTCGTGTGCGCACATACTGTCTTCTAAGCACGGACAGCGCTCAGTGCATTTCGTGGACTCGTGTGCGCACATACTGTCTTCTCAGCATGGACAGCACTTGGTGTAATGCTTGGACTTGTGTGGACACACACCGTCCTCAGCACGGACAGCACTCGGTGCATTGCATGGACTCGTGTGCGCACATATTGTCTTCTAAGCACGGACAGCACTCAGTGCATTGCGTGGACTCGTGTGCGCACATACCGTCTTGTCGGCACGGACAGCGCTCAGTGCATTTCGTGGACTCGTGTGCGCACATACTGTCTTCTCAGCATGGACAGCACTTGGTGTAATGCTTGGACGTGTGTTTACACTCCATCCTCAGCACGGACAGCACTCGGTACAATGCTTGGACTCGTGTGTACAAATACCGACCTCTATATACGGACAGCACTCGGTGCATTGCTTGGACTCATGTGCGCACATACTGTCTTCTCAGCACAGACAGCGCTCGGTGCATTATGTGGACTCGTGTGCGTACATACTGTCTTTTTAGCATGGACAGCGCTCGGTGCATTGCATGGAGTCATGTGCACGCATACTGTCTTCTCAGTATGGAGAGTGCTTGGTGCATTGCGTGGACTCGTGTGCACACATACTGTCTCCTCAGCATGGACAGCACTTGGTGCATTGCATGGAGTCATGTGCACACATACAGCTTCCTGAGCATGGACAGCGCTCAACGCATTGCTAGAACATGAGCTCCACAGCACCCAGCTGAGGCCTAGCAGACATCAGATAGGCCTGAGATCACGTGGTTGAAGTCATTTAAGAACTGTGACCAAAATGCTGTCCCATTGCTGGGGAAGCAGCGCAGCAATAAAAGCCAATGAAACAGCCCAAATGTTGGGGGCCAAAGCTAGTGAACCAAGAGGCCTGAAAAAGACAGACTGCGTGGGAGAAGAGGGAGGAGGCTGCCTTCCCACAGGGACTAGGTCTTAAAATATATCACGGCAAAATGGATCCTGAACATCGAAAGCTGAAAAACAGTAACTAAGTGTGCGCACACCTGGCTGACTTTATGGACTATGATTAGGTGTTCATATAAACACTGGTAATGTGAGGATTAACATGGTGTACTGGTTATGCGAGGGTTAATGCTGCGTATGTAGTAATAGGCAGTGCATTATGTGTTGAGTCACTACAGCCAAGTCTGCTCCATAGACGGTGGCTATCAGCTGTTTCTGAAAGCGGACAGTCACCAGCAAGTACCACAGTCAGGGTTAACTCTCGTCGCGGCAGTTAACTTTTTAGATTTCGCATGTCTAAACAGTCAGCGGGAGAGGGGGGACCCATTCGGAAATACCCCATTAGCATCACCAGCAGCACATTCAGAGTGTCGGTGGGGTAGCATACCAACCTAGACCATTATGCTGCCACACATAGATGCCGTGGCAGGGCTTGAAAGGCAGCATCAGAAAACCCTATGCACTACAATACTGAAGTATTGCAGTATATTGTAAATACACTTAAATGATCGCAAGTTCAAGTCCCGCATAGAGAATATAAAAGTGTAAAATAAGACTTTAAAAAAATCTCAAAGTTCAAATTCCCTCCTTTTCCCATTAAAAACCAAACAATTAAAAAACCCACATAGTTTGTATCACCATGTCTGTGAATGTCCAAAATATTACAATATTTAACATAGAGTGAAGGCCGGAAAATAAGGACAGGAAGACAGAATTACGATTTTTTTGTATCCTGGCTCACAAAAAATTTGAATAAAAAGTGTTGAAAAAGATGTATGTCTCCTAAAATGGTAATAATAGTGCTGCTAAGTAGTCCGCCCATTGTACAATTAGAATGGTCAGATTTTTTTATAGAGCACCCCACAAAGTAATGAGCTTTCACATCGTACCAATTGGCAAAAAATTAAAAAGTTGCGGGTCTCAGAATATGGTGGCGAAAAGTAATTTTTGTCACTGGAAAAAAACTCATTTCCTTCTTAAAAGTAGATCAAGATTAAAAAACCATCTATATTGGTATCGCTGGGATCGTACTGACCTGCAGAACAAACCTCATAGGTCACTTTACTGCACGTTTAACGCCGTAAAAGCTAAAACCACCAAAAAGTATATATTTTTTTTATTTCTTAAAGAAAGTTTTTCTGCATATTTTGCAGTACTGAAGATGGTACCATTAAAAATACAACTTGGCCTGCAATAAACAAGCCCTCATACGGCAATGTCAATGGAAGAAATGTGAAAGTTATGGCTCTTGGAACATAGTAACATAGTAACATAGTATGTAAGGCCGAATGAAGACATTGTCCATCTAGTCCAGCCTGTCTATCCTACTGTGTTGATCCAGAGGAAGGCAAAAAACCCCAAGGCCAGAAGCCAATTAGCCCTTTTGGGGGAAAAATTCCTTCCCGACTCCCTAATGGCAATCAGACTGTTCCCTGGATCAACCCCTAATAGTTCCTACCTGCCTGTATACCAGGATTGACACTTAACCTAATATTTATATCCTGTAATATACTTCTTCTCCAGAAAGACATCAAGTCCCCTTTTAAACTCCTCTATCGATTTTGCCATCACCACTTCCTCCGGTAGAGAGTTCCACAGTCTAACTGCTCTTACAGTAAAGAACCCCTTTCTGTGTTGGTGATGAAACCTACTTTCCTCTAATCGTAGCGGATGTCCTCTTGTTACCGTCGTGGTCCTGGGTGTAAACAGATCACGGGAGAGATCCATGTGTTGTCCCCTCATTTACTTATACATGGTTATTTGGTCGCCTCTTAACCTTCTTTTTTCTAGAGTAAATAGTCCCAATTTGGATAGCCTCTCTGGGTATTCCAGTCCCGTCATTCCATGTATTAGTTTAGTTGCCCTTCTTTGAACCCCTTCAAGCACTGTGACATCTTTCCTGAGCACCGGTGTCCAGAATTGTACGCAGTATTCCATGTGAGGCCTGACAAGTGCCTTATATAGTGGAAGGATAATGTTCTCGTCCTTCGCCCCTATACCTCTTTTAATGCACCCCAAGACTTTATTTGCCTTTGCAGCAGCTGACTGGCATTGGTTACTCCAGTTTAGTCTATTATCCACTAATACCCCTAGATCCTTTTCCATATCGCTTTTCCCCAGCGGTACCCCATTAAGTGAATATTTGTGACATCCGTTCCTCCTGCCCATGTGCATAGTCTTACATTTTTCAACATTGAACTTCATTTGCCATTTTTCTGCCCAAGCCCCCATCTTATCCAGGTCCGTTTGTAGCCGCACCTTGTCTTCCGTTGCATTAATTATATTGTATAATTTTGTGTCATCTGCAAATCTTGATATTTTGCTATGCAGCCCCTCTATCAGGTCATTAATAAATATGTTGAAGAGAGTGGGGCCTAATACTGAACCCTGTGGCACCCCGCTAGCGACTGTGGTCCAATCAGAGTACGAACCATTTATTACCACCCTCTGCTTTCTTTCGTTGAGCCAATTTTTTACCCAATTACACACGTTTTCGCCCAGTCCGAGCTGCCTCATTTTGTATATTAGCCTATTATGTGGCACGGTGTCAAAGGCTTTAGAGAAGTCCAGATATACAAGATCAATAGATTCTCCCTGGTCCAGCTTAGAGCTTACTTCATCGTAGAAACTGATCAGATTTGTCTGACATGAGCGACCCTTCATGAATCCATGCTGGTGAGGAGTTATTCCCTTAATCTCCTTGAGGTACTCATCGATGGCGTCTCTCAGAATCCCCTCGAAAATTTTTCCCGTTACTGAAGTGAGACTTACTGGCCTGTAGTTACCAGGCTCACTTTTGCTCCCTTTTTTGTAAATTGGAACCACGTTGGCAATGCGCCAGTCCAATGGTACTACTCCGGTCTTGATAGTGTCTAGAAATATTAGGTATAGCGGCCTAGCTATCTCGTCACTTAGTTCCTTTAGTATCCTTGGGTGTAATCCATCTGGGCCCGGTGATTTATCAATTTTAGTTTTCTTTAGACGCTTCCGCACCTCCTCCTGCGTTAGGTATGAGATATTTTGTGAGGGGTTCGTTTTATTCCCCTGCATCTCGTGTGGCATTTCCTTTTCTTTGGTGAACACACTTGAGAAGAAGCTGTTTAGTAGATTTGCTTTCCCTTCGTCATCATCAATGATTTCTCCTGCATTGTTTTTTAAAGGGCCAGCGCTCTCCCTGCAAATCCTTTTGCTTTTTATGTAGTTGAAAAATAGCTTCGGGTTGTTTCTGCTCTCTTTTGCGATCCGTCTTTCTGCTTCCTCCTTGGCAGTTTTGATCTTATCTTTGCATATTTTGTTTTTTTCCCTGTATGATTTTAGCGCTTCTTCGCTGCCTTGTTGCTTTAGTAGTTTGAACGCTTTCTTCTTTTCGTTTATTGCCCCTCGTACCGTCTTGTCGAGCCACATTGGTTTCCTTTTAGCTGAGTTTCTTTTATTTTTAAAGGGAATGAACTGCTCACATGAGGTGATTAGGATCCTTTTGAACTTTTCCCATTTTTCCTCCGTACTTATATTTTTGAGGATGTTGTCCCAATTAATGTTACCGATAGTAGTTCTAAGCTCATCAAATTTTGCTTTACTAAAGTTTAGTTTCTTTGTCTCTCCCCGATAAGGCTTCCTATTGATTGACAGCTGGAAGTTGATTATATTGTGGTCACTGTTCCCCAAGTGCCCCTCAACCTGCACCCCCCTTATACGTTCCGGTTTGTTGGTTAGTACTAGGTCCAGAATGGCCATCCCTCTTGTTGGTTCCTGCACAAGTTGGTTCAGGTAATTGTCTTTAATTACTCTCAAGAACTTATCACCCCTGTGAGATTTGCAGGTTTCGTTCTCCCATGTTATATCTGGGTAATTAAAGTCCCCCATGATAATTACTTCGTTTCGTTTTGACACCTCATCTATCTGCCTTAGTAGTAAGTCTTCAGTTTCTTCTGTTGCTTTTGGTGGTCGATAGAAGACCCCTATCAGGATTTTGTTATTTTTTCCTCCCTGTATTTCTACCCACAGAGATTCCACCTGTTCGTCTCCTACCCCTATATCCTCCCGTAGCCTCGGCTTCAAGTTCGATTTGACGTACAGACATACCCCTCCCCCTTTCTGGTTCCTTCGGTCTCTTCTGAAGAGATTGTACCCCTGCAAATTCACCGACCAATCGCACTTATCATCAAGCCATGTTTCAGTAATTCCGACTATATCATAACTTTCATCAGTCATTCTTGCTTCAAGCTCGCCCACTTTACCGATCAGACTTCGTGCATTCGTGATCATACAATTTATATCATTTTTTTTGTTTTTTAAATTTGTTTTGTTGCTATTCGTACTTATGGCTGATCTATCAGTTCTAACTGTACTAACCCCACCCCCTGCTCGTCCCCCATTCCCTTTGCTTGGACCCAGATCGCTAATTACACTGGCTACCCCACTATTTCTCATTTTGCCCTCCCCCCCAGTCCCTAGTTTAAACACTCCTCCAGCCTTCTAGCCATCTTTTCCCCCAGCACAGCTGCACCCTCCCCATTTAGATGCAGCCCGTCCCTACGGTAGAAGGCGGAGATGAAGAAAGGAAAATCAAAATATGAAAAATCCCTGGTCCTGGAGTGGTTAAACTTCAACCTCGTGTTTCGGCTTTGGTCCTTGTCCTTGTTCTGAGAGGATATTCTGTAAAGGACAGAGAGCCTTGCTGCCAGCACCCGACGCTCAGCGCCGCCGCACCAGATGGGCTTCTCTTTAATCCTGTTTACTGTGCTGTTGTCTCTCTCAGTAAAGGTGAAGGTTACTTTATGGCGGTGCAGATGATGGCTTCACATTTAGTCGAGTCTACATTGTCCCTTGGGGTCTTAGATTGCTTCTTGAAATCTACTTTACACTGTTCCATGATATCTCTCTGTGTTGTTAGTGCTTTGCCATCTGCTGCTTTGATGTGATTTCAGCAGGGAATGAGCCCATGGCAAGATAGCATTGTGACATGGAGACGAACATTGTCCTTAATGCTGTACATCCCCGGACGCTTTGTTTTACAACTGCAATTTTAGCATTGTATCGAAACATGTCTCCGTCTACAGATGAACTGAAGGATTCATTATGCATGGAAGTCTGGCTGACCTGCGCGTCCCCGCACAGTAATCACTGCAGACAATAGACCTAACAGGATAGTCGTCTCATTCCAGGTGAGTCTTATGGTTACTGCTCTTATTCAGATAGAAATTATTTTAAAGATCTCTTGGAAGATCGTGAAACTTAAAGAGACAGTCACCTACTCTTAGTCCTATGAGCTAAGCTTATGGGCTGAAAGGAAGTGATCTGCTGAGTCCGGGGATGTAAGTGTCATACTTACCTTCCCCATCGGCATCCCGCTGTGAGCATTGAAAGCTGTCACTGCAGAGCATTCAGCGGTGTGGCTAAGTAGTCCGCCCATTATAAAGTTAGAATGGTCAGATTATTTTGAAAGCTGCTCAACTGGGTTAAAAGAAGCTGAAAGATTCCCCTGAAGGGGTTGTCCAGTTGTAAACTATTGATGACCTATCCTTGTTATAGGCAATACAGTATATAGTAGATCGGCGAGGATCTGTTGCCTGGGACCTCCACCGATCAACTATGATTTAGTCCTTTGTGCTCATGCACTAAGCGGATTGCAGCAGGAACCAAATAGCTCTGTTCTCAATGCAGTGGCCAGGCTTGATATTACAGGCATTGAAGTGAATAGAAAAATCGCACACAATATCAGGCCTAGCCACTGCAGCTTAGTGCATGAGCACAACAGCCCTGCATAGAGCAGATTGGCAGATGTTAGACCCTCGCCCATCTACTATTGATAGCCTATCCTAAGGATTTACAACTGGAAAACCCCTTTAATATCATGTAGATGGTGAAATCACTCATACAAGTAAGATCACTGTAAAGAATGACTTTGAAGAGATCAGCCAATGAAAATTGCAAAAGGGAGATAGATATGATGTTTTTGGCCATCTTACATTATGTATCAGGATTTTAGGAGGTGTGAGTGTAGACCTATTTTTATCCTACTTTAGCTTTTTCACCTCCCAAAAATGAACCCTTCCATTAACCTGGACCTCCAATAAGTGACTGCCAATAAAACACGCTGACTTCTTCACTGCCCTCGGGATAGTGCATTAACCCATCACCCAAACCACCAAGAATGGTAACATTATCCCCTTTGCTACTTAAACCACCAAGTTTGAAGCCATTAAGCCCTCTACTGCCATAAACCTAAACCACGCATCACGTTCAGAAGACTGCGCACCCTCAAAACCTCCTTAGCCCCCAGTAACCTTAAAACCGGCAGACCACATCCATTACAGGAGAGAACCTTTTTTCCTAAATTAGTTGGATGTTTCCGATGCGGCAAGAGAAGCTGCATGTGTTGTGACAATATCTGCCACAAAAGATCTAGTTTTACGAGTTGTACGACAAAAGAGACATTTTCTATCAAATCGTTTCTAAACTGCTCATCTACACATGTAATTTATCTACCAGAATGTCCCTGCAAGCTTCAGTATATTGGACGCACCACCCAGAACCTGAGAAGTCGCATTAACAAGCATAGATCAAACACCAAGAATAGCTATCTAAACCATAGTGTTTCCAGGCATGGGACCGCAGTCCATAATAATGATTTTAAAGTATTTTCTGTAACAGTTTTAGAACAAATACCTGCCCATGTAAGGAATAGATTTGAAATTCTGAGAAAACGATAAATGTTTTGGATATTTAAACTGAACACGCTTTTACCTATGGGCTTAATGAGAGTTTGGAAAGCATTTTTGATAGTTGATTGGTTTTTTTTTTTTTTCCCTCTCTTTCCTTCTTTCCCCAGACTAACATTGATTTGCAGGATTGCTGCATTCCAATAGGTGTCACTGTAGAGACATTGTTTAGTTTTTCCCTATTTGCCATACCCCCAGCATAGTCCTCTTCTTACTCCACACCTCCCTCCCTTTACTAACCAAACAATAGGAATTACCTTGTACATGAATCCCCCTCCCAACTCCCTATTCCATCCATGTACCCTGCAACCACGCCCCCTTTTTAGTCAAGCCAATTAACATTGAATTATTTTTCCCGCCCTCTCTCTCAGGTATTTATACCCCTGACTTGTCCTCAGCTCCCTTGTTAAAGCACTTTTTTCTCCCCTGTCCTCCTGCACACAGGTAAGCAAACTTCTCCTTTATCCTATAACTTATATTTACACATTAATTCCTTTCCTTCCCCCTCCCCCCTTCCCCTTCCTTCCTAGTATGACTTTATCAGGAGCAAAAAAATCCCTCCAGTGCTCAGTTCAATCTAACTGCCCCCTGCACTTAATTACCCTGCTAGAACCCTCTGCCATATATCATCTATACATCTTCCCTAATCTGACAATTCTTCATTTTCAGGACCTCCGACACATCCAATACATCTTTGGAATCGTGTCACCCCCCCCTAGGCATCCTGTTGGTGAGCCCCTTATCTCAATTTCTAATTAGTTTTATTCTCATTTTTGTTGGTTACAAAAAGGTGTCCTCTCCCCCCCCCCCTTTTTTTTTTATTTTTATTTTTTTCCTAACTTTATCCCATACCATGAACCCAATGCTGACAATGCACACCATTCTGAAGTAGCTTTCCAATAGATGTCTCCCCCCCCCCTTTTTTTTCTTCTTTTCTCATTTTCACATACATATACACATTTATTTATGCACCCCCTCGGGTTAGCAATCATATCATGTTTCCCAATAGGCTGTACATGCATTTTAATTCTGTAGTCATTCCATTCAGCTGAAAGCAACCACACGATTTTGAGTCCATCCGCTCTCATATTGGTACTTTTAAGATTGGTATTTTACTCAGGATTGTCTTCATCCTATTTTAACAGATATTTGTTTTGTACAAATTTCATGTTAATTTACATGTACGGATGCTCCTATTCTTTTATGTTTTTTGTCTCATATATATTTTATCACTGTTCAGATCGATGTTTTCATCATATATTTATTGTTCTTATATACACATTTGTGAGACTTCATTATGTATATGAATTTTTTTTTTCCTCTCCCCTCTCCTCCCCTTTCTTTGTTAATCACTTCTCCATTATCTATTTGTACTTATCACACAGTCCTATCCAGCCGAACTGACGAAGGGGTTCTTCCCCGAAACGCGTATTCCATTGCTGGTTTTTAATTTCTGAAAAAATAATAAAAAAGAAGTGCTTTCACCATCACACATTGGACTTTGATCTACATCTTCTAGTAGCTTAGAGGGTTGCGCCTCCATACCAGTTCTTTTCACATCCTTTTTCGCTACACTTACGCCCACACTGGTGGAGCGTCATCTGGTTGGCAGCACCTCCACCATTCAAAATACTCAATCATTGAAAACTGTTTGTACTCCATAAATATTCCACCACCCTCACTGGGTCTTGCTCCACCCTCCTTTTTCATTTCTTTTACTCTACTGCCATAGACCACCAGAGAAATTAGAATCAATACCTCCATGACCCTAGACCATCAGGGAAGATGGCAACAACCCCTACCAATTTCGCAGTAACTGGCACTAACTTGTTCACTAATTTAGATAAGCTACTGTAGCATTAAAGGGGATGTGTCAAGACTGGGGTCCGGGATACTGGAAGTCCCTAAAACTGTCCGTAACCCCTGTCCCTACCTACTTGCTAACTCCCAGGGTGACAACTGGGCGATGGTCCCTGCACTCACTTGGGAAGCGGGACATGGGAACAGACGACAACAAAGACAGGGACAAACAAACACTAAGGCAAGTCAGACGATCCGTGTTGGCAACAGGAGGGTACATGGTACAAAAGGGTCAAGCAGTAGGCAAAGTCGGGTCCGGAAAGCAGAGAGTCAAAACCAGAAGTCAAATGGGAGTCAAGCAAAGAAAACGTGGGTGCACCTGGAAGACCAAACTAACACTGGCTAGGATCTATCATAGCTCCCACCCCAGCAGCTGATTGAGGCGAGAGTCTGACAGCAACAGAATATCACACAAGCGGAGCTGGGGAGCAGCCCCCAGCCGTGCTAGATAGGCAAAGCTCAGGATGCGAGCCCGGTTGCCATGGCGCCCAGGACGCGGCGCCGGTAGCATCTCTAACAACCCTCCGGCGAGGAGGAGCACGGTGGCCAGGGGAGGTAACCAGGACCGGGGCTCCCCTGCGCCGCACGGCAACCGCTTGCATGACAGGACCGGCGGTGAGGGTACGGAGGACTCGCGAGCCGCTGGTCCTGACAGTATGTCCGGGACTTTTATTGACCTTTACCATTGACTGAATTCAATGGGTGCGGCACTTGTAGTTCCAGGCTGTCTGCAGTGACAGGGAGCCCAGTGATCAGCTTGTTGGCAGGGATCCCAAGCGGTGGACCCCCGCTGATCGATCACCTATCCTGAGGATAGGTCAAAAATAGTAAAAGTCCCAATGACCCCTTTAACCATTTCACTACTCTACACTACCAAGAAAGTCTGAATTAGTCCAAAGCCTTTATTTTCTTGTAAACTTCAGTGTATCTTATAGTTAAAGGGGTTGTCCTGCGCCGAAACGGGTTTTTTTTTTTTCAACCCCCCCCCCGTTCGGCGCGAGACAACCCCGATGCAGGGACGTACAGAAAGCTTACCGGAGCGCTTACCTTAATCCCCGCGCTCCGGTGACTTCTATACTTACCTGTGAAGATTGCCGCCGGAATCCTCTTCCTCCATGGACCGCAGCTCTTCTGTGCGGTCCATTGCCGATTCCAGCCTCCTGATTGGCTGGAATCGGCACGTGACGGGGCGGAGCTACACGGAGGCGGCATCCTGCACGAAAGGCTCCATAGAAGAAAGCAGAAGACCCGAACTGCGCAAGCGCGGCTAATTTGGCCATCGGAGGCCGAAAATTAGTCGGCACCATGGAGACGAGGACGCCAGCAACGGAGCAGGTAAGTAAAAAACTTTTTATAACTTCTGTATGGCTCATAATTAATGCACAATGTATATTACAAAGTGCATTAATATGGCCATACAGAAGTGTATAGACCCACTTGCTGCCGCGGGACAACCCCTTTAAGCAAGTCTTGCAGTCCTAAAGAGATGGTTGTGCATGTTTACACAACCACGGGCCCAAAATATCAAAAGACATGAAATGTAGTTGTTTTTGTTAAGCTAATTGTTTATTACTTTTGGCAGATGAACGGAGATACAAGTTAACCTCCATATAACACAAGACAAGAAGAAGAAAAAGTGGAGTTAACTGTCACTCACATAATAAGCGGGTTAATCAAGACACGGCACGGCTATCCTCTCCAACCATCCTACCATCTAGCCTAACGGTACCTTTACATACGCCGATAGTCGCCTGAACAATTGCCTAAACTAGTGATTATGGGCGACACATGGCCACCGAAGGGCACTAAGTGGGAGGTCGTTCCGTAGTTCAGTTGTTCCAGCTACTAGTGAGCGGCTTCTTGCTCAGTGTGACTGACGTTTACTGTGATCGGAGATGATAGAGAAGTCCGGTCCGCTCGGCCTCCATCCTCTGACAGCCTATCACTGCCGCTGTGATAGTCCCTGGGACGGCTGTCAGGTGCTTCCGCATGGTAAAGGTACCTTTAGCCAACTGTCGGGTGAATAGTGTACAACAAACATGTCTGGGGGAAATCATACATATCTATCCCTGAATTGTAATGTCATCGTTAGCAAAAAGCACAACCATGAATAAAACCTGGAGAAGCAGGGCTGCGGAGGGTGCGAAAATGGTTGTCAATGTGACTAATATAACATTTGGCTCTTTTTAGCCTTGCTGTGTAGTCATACAGGAGATGTGCAGATGGATCATGTGAGATCATATTTATCAATCACATGGCCTAAGGACAGTTGGATGTAATTTAGTGACAATACCAGGCACAACCACTACACAGTATATGGCGGTCTTGTTGCAGAGTTTGAGTGCTGGATGTGACGCAGTCACTTTAGGCAGACATTGTGGAGGAACAACTTGTTTTTACTGGATCCACATGTGTAGGGTCACAGAGATAAACTTTACATGGTGTACTGTACAAAGACAGGAAGAAGGAAGGGGAAAAACCAGCGAGTATACAGAGGTACAGAAAAAAAAAACAATTCAATGCCAGAGAGAGACTATGTATAAGTATTACATAAGGTAAATGTCTAGCAGCACTAAATAGAACAAAAGTCACACCTGTAGTTGGATCACTTGTTGATGCAGCAGCCACAGACGGATTGAACCACTTCCGTAAAGGTCAGCAATGAGCGGTGAAGTATGGCAGCATCCAGGTATATTTGAAAAACACAGTCCTTTATTCTCCCATGATAAAAACAGCAACGTTTCGGTCCAAGAAACAGGACCTTTATCAAGTTCACCCTCAATGAGTACATGCAACACTTAAATAACACATATGGTGGTAAACCACACCTACACAATGAACATACAACCAATTATAGACCAAGTGCAACAAAATATAAATGCTAATTCAGGGGTACCTGTCATCCATGTCCACACCATAATGGTTTCCTTCGGCATTATAGTATCACTACTGAGCATGTGCAAGATGTGTATAATCTCGCGGGAGTATCAACCCCAAATAGTAAAATACACATAGATGGTAAAGCCCTTAACCAAGATAGCGCTAGAGATTATGATGTCATAAGGTATAGCATATAATGCTGAAATAACACTGTCCCCATATCAAAAGTAGTTCCAAGTAGAAAAGAAAGACTTCCTGGTGTTATAGTACTTACAATATAGTAGTACAGCGGGATATCAGAACTGCAAGTCTACTACGCATATGCATGACTATTCTAATCACATGGGACTATATAAATTATATAGAGTATGGGCATGCCCTCAATAAAGATGACATAATAAGTATCAATGTACAACAGGACCTTACCGAACGCTGTAATAACCCCAACATGCTGTAATATAGCAGTACAGCGGGATATCGGGAACACAAGTCTACTGGGCATACGCGTGACTATTCTAATCGCACGGGACTATGAAGATGATATAAAGTATGGGCATGCCCTCACTCAAGATGGCGTAATAAGTATCAGTGTATCCAGAACCATACCGAACGTTGTAATGACCACAACATGCAAACAAATAGTGTCACCAAGAGGTGAAAATGTTAAATAGCATCGGGTTCGCAGGCCAAGCATATATGTGCGTGATTTTTCTAATCATGCAGGGTTGCCTAAATAAAACCGGGTATGGGCATGCCCACACCCAAGATGGCATAAATTGTAGCAACATATCAAATCACTATCACGGATGTCTCAAATGGCAGGCAGACACAAACATAAAAGTATACAGATCTGGATTTTAATTTAATAGGGGCAACTGCTGAATACAGCTATAGTCCGAACGATGTAAAAGGATGATGAAATATGAACTTAAATTGTATACAAAAAAAATCAATCAAAAACCTAAAGAGGTATGATGTAATATTTAATTTTTAAAAATGCCATCAATGAAAGAATGCATGTCCCACCCCTTAATAAATATCTGTATTTCTAGCCCCAAATAAGGATTGCCAGAAAAAAAAATTAAATGCTTGAACAAAGAATTTATTCAATAAATACACAGAAAAAAAACAAAAACAGAGAATAGCCGATATATGGGATGCCAATGTGAACAGTCGATGACATGTAACCAAAGACCTGAAAACAACAAAACAAGAATTTAAGAAAAATGAGAATTTTTTTTTTTGTGTGCAAATAACAAAAAAACAGTGCGTATAAAATATGTTACATGGCAGACACAGAAGGATACTCAAATGAATCACTAGGTGAAGGACATATGGTGATATTCCTGATTAAGCCCTCTAGGGGTTAGAGTATCTAATTCATGTATCCAGAAAATGTGAGTATGTTTTATATGTTTTTATGCATGATTTTATTGGCTTGAGAAAGGTGTTATCCTGACACTGAAACGCGTTGCCTTTTATTAGATCCTACGTTCGGTGGATCAGAAATAAATCTTGGATCTTTATCCTGCACATTGAGGTGTATTTTCGTCAGTGATTGGAGTCAGTGATTGGAGTCAGCACTTCAAGGAGGGGGCTTCTGCAATTCACACACCCCCCTCCTTTCCAGTAAGTGTCTTTTGTTTGCTATTACTCACCTTTATGCATTACTGCTAGAAGGAAGAGAAAAAAAGCACTTATATGCATAACACAAGTACCACGTAGCGCGGTGACTTTTTTCTAACACCATTGTATTATATCTCTCTGTGAGGGTTACCCTTTATAAGAGAAACCCTTTTTAACGTCCTGCATCGGTACTTGCGAAGTTCCTTCGGAGTTTTGAAGACCTTGTGGCGCATTCCTACCTTATTTAGATGTATTCAGAAAAGCTCTTTTCTCTTAAGGGCTGATATTCTATCTCCTACACATACAGGCACGGGAACATCGTCAATTACCTGAAATTTAAGTTGATAAACACCATGGTGTGCTTCTTCAAAATGTTGCGGTAATTGAAGGTCTTTGTAGTTTTTACGGATGGTAGATTTATGTTTTGTTATACAAGACCGGACATCTGTTGTAGTCTCACCTATGTAGGCCAACCCGCAGGGACATGTAATCATGTATATGACGAAGCTAGAGGTACAAGTATACCGTTCACGTATCAAGTGGATGTCTGAAGCTGTCACCCTTCAACAAGTTATTGCACACTGAACAACTTAGGCATGGGAAATAACTAGAGATGAGCGAGCGTACTCGTCCGAGCTTGATACTCGTTCAAGTATTAGGGTACTCGAGATGCTCGTTACTCGAGACGAGCACCACGCGGTGTTCGAGTCACTTCCATTTTCTGCCCAGAAAAGTTTGCGCCGTTTTCTGGCCAATAGAAACACAGGGAAGGCATTACAACTTCCTCCTGTGAAGTTCCAGCCCTATCCCACCCCCCTGCAGTGAGTGGCTGGGGAGATCAGGTGACACCCGAGTATATAAACTGGGGCCGGCCGCGGCTCGCCACAGATGCACGCTGAGAGACATTAGGGAAAGTGCCGTCCTGCTGTAGCTGCTATAGGGAGAGTGTTAGGCTGTTATATTCATCTTCAAGAACCCCAATGGTCCTTCTTAGGGCCACATCTGACCGTGTGCAGTACTGTTGAGGCTGCTTTTAGCAGTTTTGCACACTTTTTTTTTGTATATCGGGCGTGCAGACTATAGCGTCCTCAGTCTGCAGTCATTTTACGGAGTATAGGGGCAGTACTGGTGAGGCAGGGACAGTGGTACAGGGAAAGAGATATACTGGCTATATAGGCAGTGGGCTTTTTCAAAAAAATTGAAAAAAAAAAATCTTTGGGCTGCCCTTGACCGTGTTCAGTTTACTGCGTGTCTGCTGGGGGTAGTAGTTGCTCATTATTACCCAGCCAAGCCTGTGACCGTGTACAGTTTACTGTGTGTCTGCTGGGGGTAGTAGTCGCTCATTACTACCCAGCTAAGCGTTACAGCAGGCTTGCCCATAATTGTTTCCTGGCTCTCCTGTGTCCGTTACATGATCGCCGTCATCCCGCCAGAGGGAAAGAGTATACATATATACACTGCATACGGTGTCTGTCTGGTTTTTCACCTCACCATTTTTAAAAATTAAAGCAAAATACTTAAGGCCTACCACTGGCCTTGGCCACTTGACTGGTTCTGCCCTGTGAATTCCAGTAGCTCAGTCATACGCACCTAGGTCTCACTACAGGCTTGCGCATAATTGTTTCCTGGCTCTGTTGTGCGTTCCGTAAGTGAAGTCAGCCTCCAACCACAGGCCAATAAGCGGCACATTTAATTACGGCGTTCTGTTTCTGCTCTACTCGTAATACACCATGCTGAGGGGTAGGGGTAGGCCTAGAGAACGTGGACGCGGGCGAGGACGCGGAGGCCCAAGTCAGGGTGTGGGCACAGGCCGAGCTCCTGGTCGAGGTGTATCGCAACCGACTGCTGCGGGATTAAGAGAGAGGCAAGTTTCTGGGATCCCCAGATTCATCTCACAATTAATGGGTCCACGCGGTAGACCTTTATTAGAAACTGAGCAGTGTGAGCAGGTCCTGTCGTGGATGGCAGAAAGTGCATCCAGCAAACTATCCACTGTCACCACCCAGTCTTCTACTCCGTCCACTGCTGCATCCCTGAATCCTTTCGCTGATACTTCTCCCAGCCTCCTCCCTCCCAGAAAATGACACATTCAGAAGAGCAGGCAGGCTCCCAGGAACTGTTCTCAGGTCCCGGCCTTGAGTGCGAAAAAATGTATCCTCTATCACCTGAGGAGTTTCTCATGACCGATGCCCAACCTTTGGAAAGTTTCCGGGATCCGGGTGAGGAGACTGGGGACTTCCCGCAACTGTCTCAAGAGCTTTCAGTGGGTGAGGAGAACGATGACGATGAGACACTGTTGTCTATCAGTCAGGTAGTAGTAATTTCAGTAAGTCCGAGGGAGGAGCGCACAGAGGATTCGGAGGAAGAGCAGCTGGATGATGAGGTGACTGACCCCACCTGGTTTGCTAAGCCTACTGAGGACAGGTCTTCAGAGGGGGAGGCAAGTGCAGCAGCAGGGCAGGTTGGAAGAGGCAGTGCGGTGGCCAGAGGTAGAGGCAGGGCCAGACCGAATAATCCACCAACTGTTTCCCAATTGCCCCCTCGCGCCATGCCACCCTGCAGAGGCCGAGGTGCTCAAAGGTGTGGCAGTTTTTCACTGAGAGTGCAGACGACCGACGAACTGTGGTATGCAAGGTTTGTCGCGCCAAGATCAGCCGGGGAGCCACCACCACCAGCATGCGCAGGCATATGAGGGCCAAGCACCCCACAAGGTGGGGCGAGGGCCGTTCACCGCCTCCGGTTTGCACCACAGCCTCTCCCCCTGTGCCCCAACCTGCCACTGAAATCCAACCCCCCTCTCAGGACACAGGCACGACCGTCTCCCGGCCTGCACCCACACCCTCACCTCCGCTGTCCTCGGCCCCATCCAGCAATGTCTCTCAGCGCAGCGTCCAGCCGTCGCTAGCGCAACAGTTTGAGCGCAATTGCAAGTACGCCGCCATGCACCCGCACGCTCAAGCGTTAAACGTGCACATAGCCAAATGGATCAGCCTGGAGATGCTGCCGTATAGGCTTGTGGAAACTGAGGCTTTCAAAAACATGATGGCAGCGGCGGCCCCGCGCTACTCGGTTCCCAGTCGCCACTACTTTTCCCGATGTGCCGTCCCAGCCCTGCACGACCACGTCTCCCGCAACATTGTACGCGCACTCACCAACGCGGTTACTGGCAAGGTCCACTTAACAACGGACACGTGGACAAGCACAGGCGGGCAGGGCCACTATATCTCCCTGACGGCACATTGGGTGTATTTAGTTGAGGCTGGGACCGCTCACGTCCTACCCACCCCCAGAATTGATGGCCCCAGCTTGGTGCTGGTATCTGCGGCGGTGTATGCTTCCTCCACTAAACCACCCTCCTCCTCCTCCTCCTCCTACGCAACCTCTGTCTCGCAATGAAGATGTGTCAGCAGCAGCACGTCGCCAGAAGTCGGTGTCGCGCGGCGTGGCAGCACAGTGGTGGGCAAGCGTCAGCAGGTCGTGCTGAAACTACTCAGCTTAGGAGAGAAGAGGCCCACGGCCCACAAACTGCTGCAGGGTCTGACAGAGCAGACCGACTGCTGGCTTTCGCCGCTGAGCCTCCAACCGGGCATGGTCGTGTGTGACAACGGCCGTAACCTGGTGGCGGCTCTGCAGCTCGGCAGCCTCACGCACGTGCCATGCCTGGCCCACGTCTTTAATTTGGTGGTTTAGCAGTTTCTGAAAAGCTACCCACACTTGTCAGACCTGCTCGGAAAGGTGCCCCGGGTCAGCGCACATTTCCGCAAGTCCAACACGGACGCTGCCACCCTGCGCACCCTGCAACATCAGTTTAATCTGCCAGTGCACCGACTGCTGTGTGACGTGCCCACACGGTGGAGCTCTACGCTCCACATGTTGGCCAGGCTCTATAAGCAGCGTAGAGCTATAGTGGAACTCCAACATGGGCGGCGCAGTGGGAGTCAGCCTCCTCAATTCTTTACAGAAGAGTGGGCCTGGTTGGCAGACATCTGCCAGGTCCTTGGAAACTTTGAGGAGTCTACCCAGATGGTGAGCGGCGAAGCTGCAATCATTAGCGTCACCATTACTCTGCTATGCCTCTTGAGAAGTTCCCTGCAAAGCATAAAGGCAGATGCTTTGCGCTCGGAAACGGAGGCGGGGGAAGACAGTATGTCGCTGGATAGTCAGAGCACCCTCATGTCTATATCTCAGCGCGTTGAGGAGGTGGAGGGGGAGGAGCCTGAGGAGGAGCAGGGGGAAGAGACAGCCGGGCCCACTGCTGAGGGTACCCATGCTGCTTGCCTGTCATCCATTCAGCGTGTATGGCAGGAGGAGGAGGAGGAGGATTCTGAAAGTGATCTTCCTAGTGAGGACAGCCATGTGTTGCGTACAGGTACCCTAGCACACATGGCTGACTTCATGTTAGGATGCCTTTCTCGTGACCCTCACGTTAGACGCATTCTAGCCACTACGGATTACTGGGTGTACACACTGCTCGACCCACGGTATAAGGAGAACCTTTCCACTCTCATACCCGAAGAGGAAAGGGGTTTGAGAGTGATGCTATACCACAGGACCCTGGTGGACAAACTGATTGTAAAATTCCCATCCGACAGCGCTAGTGGCCGAAGGCGCAGTTCCGAGGGCCAGGTAGCAGGGGAGGCGCGGAGATCAGACAGCATGTACAGCGCAGGCAGGGGAACACTCTCCAAGGCCTTTGACAGCTTTATGGCTCCCCAGCAAGACTGTGTCACCACTCCCCAGTCAAGGCTGAGTCGGCGGGAGCACTGTAAAAGGATGGTGAGGGAGTACGTAGCCGATCGCACGACCGTCCTCCGTGACGCCTCTACTCCGTACAACTATTGGGTGTCGAAGCTGGACACGTGGCCTGAACTCGCGCTGTATGCCCTGGAGGTGCTTGCTTGCCCTGCGGCTAGCGTCTTGTCAGAGAGGGTGTTTAGTGGGGCTGGGGGAATCATCACGGATAAGCGTACCCGCCTGTCAACTGACAGTGCCGACAGGCTTACACTCATAAAGATGAACAAAGCCTGGATTTCCCCAGACTTCTCTTCTCCACCAGCGGACAGCAGTGGTACCTAAACAATACGTAGGCTGCACCCGCGGATGGAAGCATCGTTCTCGATCACCATAAAAAACGGGGACCTTTTAGCTTCATCAATCTGTGCATTATATTCATCCTCCTCCTCCTGCTCCTCCTCCTGAAACCTCACGTAATCACGCCGAACGGGCAATTTTTCTTAGGCCCACAATGCTCAGTCATATTACTTTTGTAAACAATGTTTATATGTTTCAATTCTCATTAAAGCATTGAAACTTGCACCTGAACCAATTTTTATTTTAACTGGGCTGCCTCCAGGCCTAGTTACAAATTAAGCCACAGTAACCAAAGCGATTAATGGGTTTCACCTGCCCTCTTGGTTGGGCATGGGCAATTTTTCTGAGGTACATTAGTACTGTTGGTACACCAGTTTTCTTTTGGCCCTCGCCTACAGTGTAATCCTAGTAATTTTTATGGGCTTCGCCTGCACTCATGGTACAGCAAGGTGTGTGGGGTTGGCCTACACTTTTGCTGCATAAATGTAACTGGGGCCTTGTCTGTACTGCAACTACTGAAATGTGAAAGAGACTGTTATCTCCCTAAACTGCTGCAACGGGAATGTTACTGTGGCCTGTCTTGACTGCTACTACTACTGAAATGGAACTAATACTGTGCTCCCCCTATACTGCTGCTTCGGAATTGTTACTGGAGCCTGTCTTGACTGCTACTACTACTGAAATGGAACTAATACTGTGCTCCCCCTATACTGCTGCTTCGGAATTGTTACTGGAGCCTGTTTTGACTGCTACTACTACTGAAATGGAACTAATACTGTGCTCCCCCTATACTGCTGCTAGTGATATGTTACTGGGGCCTGTCTAGACTGCTACTACTACTAAAATGGAACTAATACTGTGCTCCCCCTGTACTGCTGCTAGTGATATGTTACTTGGGCCTGTCTAGACTGCTACTACTACTGAAATGGAACTAATACTGTGCCCCCCCCCCCTATACTGCTGCTTCGGAATTGTTACTGGGGCCTGTCTTGACTGCTACTACTACTCCAATTGAACTAATACTGTGCTCCCCCTATACTGCTGCTTCGGAATTGTTACTGGGGCCTGTCTTGACTGCTACTATTACTGAAATGGGCGGTTGGGCAGCATGTTACCCAGGAGAAGTGGCAGCGGAGTGTCATGCAGGCAGTGATTGTGCTTTGGAGGTAGTGTGGTGCTTAGCTAAGGTATGCCTTGCTAATGAGGGTTTTTCAGAGGTAAAAAATATTGGGGGGGGGGGGGTGGCCCACTCTTGCCGCTATTGTGGCTTAATAGTGGGACCTGGGAACTTGAGATGCAGCCCAACATGTAGCCCCTCGCCTGCCCTATCCGTTTCTGTGTCGTTCCCATCACTTTCTTGAATTTCCCAGATTTTCACAAATGAAAACCTTAGCGGAGCATAGGTCCCATACAAAAATGCTCGGGTCGCCCATTGACTTCAATGGGGTTCGTTACTCGAAACGAACCCTCGAGCATCGCGGGAAGTTCGGCTCGAGTAACGAGCACCCGAGCATTTTGGTGCTCGCTCATCTCTAGAAATTACCTTTTTTAGGAGTTGAGAAAGTTCTCTGGATGGGGCCGCAACCATTATCAAATAATGCGCGAGTTATCCTATCTCCTATATTGGGATCCCTTTTAAATGCAAACATAGGGAATTGTCTGAATTCTCCTTCCTCTGGATTAGCATCAGAGACCAATGGCCAGTGTTTACGGACAATAGCTCCCACCCTATGACTAAGGGTTTTGTAGGTGGTAATAAATGGGATTCTGTCCTCCTTACATTTTTGTTTAACCACCCCTATTAAATCTTGTTGTCTTAGTGCTTTTGCTTTTAATTTTGCTCCCTCTAAAAGAGGCTTGGGGTAACCCCTTGCCAGGAACATTTCACACATTTCTTGTAGCCTAATATCAATTTTATCGTCATTTGTAACCCTACGTACTCGAAGGAGCTGACTCCACGGTAACGAGTTTTTTGTGGAGTCAGGATGTGCACTGCTATATAGCAGGAGACTATTGCGGTCTGTTTCTTTAACAAATAGATCGGTTACCAAATCATCACCTGCCTTCCTAACCACAACATCCAGAAATTGGATTTCATCATAAGAATATGATAAGGTGAATTTCAGTTCCGGATAAATGGACTTCAAAAATTCACTAAACAATTGAAGTTCAGGAATTGAACCTTCCCATAGTAAGAATACATCATCTATGTATCTGTGCCAACAAATTATTTGGCCTGAAAATGCCGAAGGGTATATGAAATCTTCAAATTTACGTATATATGTATTCCCGTATGTCGGGGCAACATTAGAGCCCATCGCGGTACCCTGTCACTGTCGGTAATACACCCCCTCGAACACAAAATAGTTGTTTGAGAGGATGTATTCCAAGAGCGACAGGGCAAACCGGACTCCAAGGACAGATTAGAGGTCTCTGCATATGATTTTATAGCTTGAATCCCTCTCTGGTGGGCAATCGACGTATAGAGGGAAACTACGTCGATTGTTGCCAGAATAGTATGCGCATTAACTCTCTCATGGGTGATTTTCCTCAAAAAATCAGAAGTGTCTCTTACAAACTAGGTGGCTTCCTCTGCAAAGGGTCTGAAGACCCTGTCTAGAAAACAAGCCACATTGTTGAACAGAGAACCACATCCGGACACAATCGGTCTGCCCGGGGGACTCTGTAGGTTTTTATGACTTTTCGGTAGAATGTAAATTGTCGGCATGGTCGGATGTTGAATGTCCAAATATTGTAATAAACCATTATCGATAAGGCCATCAATTAAGGCCTCGTTGAGCATGACACGCAGTTGGGTTTGAAAACGACTAGTGGGGTTCGCATTAAGCCGTTCATAGACGGTCTCATCATTAAGCTGTCTCATTATTTCATCACGGTATTGTTGGGAATTCATTATAACTATCGTTCCCCCTTATCTGCAGATTTTATAACTATATTTTTGTTCTGTAGTAGATCTTTCAAAGCCAACCTTTTGTTTTTTGTTAGATTATAGTTTATTTTCTTATTTTTATAGAGGTATGTTTTCCTCAATTTTTCAATATCTCTGTGGACTCTTTTTTTCAAACACTTCCAAGAAGTGGTTAGTAGTAGGCGGAACAAATTTATTTTTGTTGCGTAAACCAGTACTAGCTAGGGTAAAACCAGACCCTGTACCTGGTTGCAAAGCCATATTAGTATCAGATCGTTGTGCAGAGAAATAATCTTTAAGCTTAAGACTTCTAAAAAATCGGCGCAAATCCAAATCTAACTCGAACCAATTTGGGTTATTTGTAGAACAGTAAGATAAACCTTTAGAGAGGACAGAAATTTCTGCTGTAGTTAAACAACGAGATGAAATGTTTACCATGTAGTCATGTTCTCCTGTGGTACGCTGGTGGTAAGTATTAAGTATTAGTATTAGTGAAAGCGCCATCTACTGTCCTGTTAGTAAACTGCAGTCCCCCCAGCAATATACATGACGAGCTGAAGCTGTTGTATCTACAACAGCTCGCCTGATATGGACTATGGATAGCGGTTCACATCTGTGTATCACTGTCACTGCAATCAGCTGATAGGCGGCTATACTGAGCAGGGGATCCCGACCAGTTTTATAAAATTTACAAAGACTTTGTCATTATGGAGTATCCAGGCAAAATGATGGGGAAACCTTTTTTTTTTTAAATTTGCATAAGGCCACAACATAACCAAATGTAAAAAAGTGGAAGTGTCTGAAGACTTTCTGAAGCTGCTGTCTCCTGAGGATTGGTTGTCACTAGTGACGTCTCAGAACATCTCTTTATACTCTCTACAGTCTGCAGGTGACCAAAACATAGGGAATGTAAATGCTGCAGGCAGTCAACAGTATGGTAAAAATTGTATGGTGGAATAAGCCAAAGTCCAGGGTACCCACTGCCGTCAGTCAGCCCACTGTCCAGGGTACCCACTGCCGTCAGTCAGCCCACTGTCCAGGGTAACCACTGCCGTCAGTCAGCCCACTGTCCAGGGTAACCACTGCCGTCAGTCAGCCCACTGTCCAGGGTAACCACTGCCGTCAGTCAGCCCACTGTCCAGGGTAACCACTGCCGTCAGTCAGCCCACTGTCCAGGGTAACCACTGCCGTCAGTCAGCCCACTGTCCAGGGTAACCACTGCCGTCAGTCAGCCCACTGTCCAGGGTAACCACTGCCGTCAGTCAGCCCACTGTCCAGGGTAACCACTGCCGTCAGTCAGCCCACTGTCCAGGGTAACCACTGCCGTCAGTCAGCCCACTGTCCAGGGTAACCACAGCCGTCAGTCAGCCCACTGTCCAGGGTAACTACTGCCGTCAGTCAGCCCACTGTCCAGGGTAACCACTGCCGTCAGTCAGCCCACTGTCCAGGGTAACCACTGCCGTCAGTCAGCCCACTGTCCAGGGTAACCACTGCCGTCAGTCAGCCCATTGTAAGTGCTTCCTTTATTTTACATATAATAATGTTAATTTTTAATTTGGTGCTGCAGCCCTTTCTGGTTATTTAGTTTTCACTTTTCCATCATTACTTAAAAAAAAATCATAACTTTTTAATCTTTCCATTGATAGGATTGTGTGAGGGCTTGCTTTTTGTAGGATGACACAAAGATTCTATTAGTACCTTGTTGCTGTACATATAACTTTTTGATCACCTTTTATCAAATTTTTGTTGGATACGTGGTGACCAAAAAAGTGCAATTATGTCATTATTACTTATCGTATATTGCATTGAACATATGGCATAAATGATGTTATATTTTAAAAACTCGGACATGGCAATACCAATTTTTTATTCCTTTTTTTCATACAATAACTTGGAAAACGGGTTTATTTTACATTTTTTTAAATTAACTCATTAAAAAAATAGTAATCTTATTTTTACTTTTTTTAGTTGCCATAAGGGGCTTGAATTAGCAATCATCTCATAGCGTGTACAATATACTGTAAGACTTCAGTAGTGCAGTGTAGTGCATACTCATGGGAATCCTGTTAAGCCCTGCCGCAGCTTATCCTTAATAGGTGGCCATCCATTGCAGGTCTGTGGGCCTCCAAAAAGTCCCAGGTTGCCATGGTAACTGAATGACAGACTGCAATCTTGTTGCAGGTGTGTGTCATTCAGGTGACAGAGGGAGCCCTTTCTGTTGCGTTCCTACAGGGCATGTGAACAGCGACCTACATGATTGTAATATATTTATAGCTTGAGGGATGAATATAAATTCAAGACTGGACATAGAGATCACCAAACACACCAAACAAGAACAAAGTAAGGGAAAAGGGGAAGTCAGACCCTACATCTCCGAAGTCAGGGAACCTTGCCTAAAAATGGGGAGATTGCCCTAACAAGGACAGCCCCACACAGGAACCTAGTGTAAACCTGACTCACCCTGGGTGGGAATAGGAAAAGAGGCTGGGAATGCCAGACAGGGTCAGAGTGGCTCCAGACAGGACATAGTTCAGACACAGGCGTCCGCACACCTATAGACAGTGGGGATTCAGACATGAATCAAGTAGGACTTAGTTTACACTGACCAGGCGTCCACACACCAACAAACGGAGGGGAATTCAAACATAGAGCAAACGGAACCATATGCATGCTATCACCAATGTTCTGCAAAGAGATGAAGACAAGGGGGGTGGGGGGTGGAAACTGGCTGAACTAGATGAACATTGTCTTCTTTCAGCCTAACATATTATGTTACTGTGTTACTATGATGAGATATGTATAATGACTAACATCCTCTAGCAAGAGGGGCTGGTATTTATCTGCACAGATCCCTGGTGATTGGCTAGCTGGAGCCATCCATACAATCAGCCAGCCAAATCAGCCTCCACCTGCAGAGATGTGGTCCTGGAAGTACATGGCACTACAAGTCCCAGGAGCACAAACTATCACGACGTGACATCTTCCTTCTGTCAGGCCACTTCAATGCTGCTGTCAGAACTTACAATGGTATCTTAAGTGTTAACTGCCGGGATCTGCGTTATCTCTGATGCTGGCATTTATAGTCATGACACCTGCCACATATAGAGTCATCCAACATGTGCAGTAGATATCAGGAAGGGGTTAAAGTTCTTTGCACTTACATTTACCTTCATGAAATTTAGCATTTTTGTGTTGGAAAATTATTCTTAACCCCTTAGTGACGGAGCCAAATTTTGGGTATCTGACATGTGTTACTGTAACATAGAATAACTCCGTAAAGGTTTTGCATATCCAAGTGATTCTGACAATGTTTTTTTCGCCACATGTTGTACTTCATTTAGGTGGTAAAAAGAAATATATTTCCACCTTTTTACTTTATTCTGGAAGCACATTTGAAAAACTTTCGTTTTTTTAACCATTTAGGAGACGTACAAATTTAACATTGATTATTAACATTTTGAGGAACACTTTGTTTTCTACACTAAGCCAAGATTGCAAAGGCTCATGGGTGTCAGAATGATAGATGACCCCATTTTAAAAACTAAACTACTTAAAGGGGTTGTTCGAACGGGGGGGGGTTGAAAAAAAAAAAACCCGTTTCGGCGCGAGACAACCCCGATGCAGGGACTTAAAAAAAAAACAGCACAGCGCTTACCTGAATCCCCGCGCTCCGGTGACTTCTATACTTACCGGTTGAAGATGGCCGCCGGGGTCTGCTCCCTCCGTGGACCGCAGCTCTTCTGTGCGGTCCATTGCCGATTCCAGCCTCCTGATTGGCTGGAATCGGCACGTGACGGGGCGGAGCTACACGGAGCTACATGGAGCCCCATAGAGAACAGCAGAAGACCCGGACTGCGCAAGCGCGTCTAATTTGGCCATTAGACGGCGAAAATTAGACGGCAACCATGGAGACGGGGACGCCAGCAACGGAACAGGTAAGTGAAAAACTTTTTATAACTTCTGTATGGCTCATAATTAATGCACAATGTACATTACAAAGTGCATTATTATGGCCATACAGAAGTGTATAGACCCACTTGCTGCCGCGGGACAACCCCTTTAATGTATTCACTGAGGGGGTCAGGAGTATTTTGACCCCACAGTTTTTTTTCAGGAATTAATGCAATTTGGACGAGAAAAAATTATATTTTTTCAAATACGTCATTTTAAAGGCAGTTTTTTCTATAGTGCACATGAAAATGAGGATGTACACCCCAAAATGGATCCCCTTGTTTGTCCTGTATTCAGAAACATACCATTGTGGCCCTAATCTTATGTCTGTATGCACAACGGGGCCCAAACCGTAAGTAGCAGCCGGTGGCTTTCAGAACAGACATTTTGCTGGAAGGTGTTTTAGGCCCCATTGCCCACTTGTAGAGCCCATGAGTGCCCAAAACGATGGAGAACCTCAACAAATGGCCATATTTTGATAACTAGACCCCTTACCGAATTCATCTAGGGGTGTACTGCGTATTCTGACTCCACAGTTTTTGAATTAATCTAAGCAAAATAGAAGGAAAAAATTACGATTTTCATTTTTTGTAAATTCTGTCATTTTAAAAACTGTTTTTTTTTGTACAGCACATATGTGAATGAAGACTTGCAACCCAAAATGGATCTCCCTATGTGTCCCATTGCCTATTTGTAGAGCCCTTAAGCGGCGAAAACGATGTTAATTTAAAAATCTTTTTTTTGCACAGCATACATATGAATGAGGACTTTCACCCCATTATAGCCCCAATCTACTTACAGGAGACATGGCTCGGCCTATAATGGAGGGAACACCTGTTGGATTTTAGGGCACAACTGAATAAATTTCAGGCCCCATTGCTCACTTGTCCAGAAAAAAAATTGATTCCCTAAAAATAATTCCCCCCTCCGTGACCTTTTTGGCATTCCCTAAATCTCAGATAAAGTAATAATGTAAATTGTGTGGTATTTCTGAAAACAGGGGTAATTACGGAGGCTGGTTGGGATGGGCACATGGGGCAATTAAACAGGGTATCCCTCCTCCTCCCATGCTTTTTGGGGGGTATTTCTTGACCTCAGCGGCAGCGATGGGGTGTAAAGTGGCGCTCTGTGAGGCTTCGTAAGCTTGCTGAGGTGCGGCGGTCTCACACAGAAGGCGATCAACAAGCTGCTCCTTGAACTGCAGGAAGGTGAGCGTTCCTGGGGCTTCTTGTAAATTACGTATTACAGGTAGTGGTCTGAATAACGCCGGGCTCACACGGCTGGCAGTGGATCCTAGCTGTGAGCCCGGCCATGGCCATGCGTATGGCTGTGTAATGTTCTGCGCATAACTGCCTACTCACACAGGCGGTCATGCGCAGTACACCGTTTTTTGTTTGTATTTCCCACACTATCGCTTAGTGATGACGTTGGGTACCTGCAGCCCGTACACACTGTACTTACGTATAGGCTGCGGTTACATCTGTGAGAATAGCGCACAATGGGCTCTATGTTGCGGATATCCACGGTGAAGTAGAACATTCTGTGTTCTGTTTTGTGAGAGTGGATTACATAATTCCAACCCGCTAATGTGAGCAGAATTCTGTAATCCAATGCATTTGATTGATCTGCATATTGCCGTGTGGAATCCGTTATTTGTATCCGGTTGTATGAGACTGGTCTAAAGTAGATCGCTACCTTTTTATCATGCTTCAGGATCTTGGTGACCTTTGATGGCCGAGAGTAAGGAGATTTTAAATTTCCCAGGCTAACTGGCTCCTGCAAATGTGTGTGGCATTTTGCCGATGGGTGCATGCGCAGAATATAGGTGAGGTCCATGGAGGATGATCGCATCGTGGTTCAAATACAGAGGTCTCCGGTAAAAAAATGTCATCTCCTCTCAGCGATCGCATCGGTGAGGGGAGCTTAAACCATTTTTTTCTTTACTTTTATGTGATCGCCATTATACATTGGATAACAGCGATCACATGATCAGGAACTGCTCACTGCGGCCCCCTGTGACATCTCTAGGCTCTCAGTTACCTTTGGTAGCCAAGAGCAGGGAGATTTTAAATTTCCTGGGCAATCCTTGACTTTTGCGCATGCGTCTGCCACTTTGCTGACGGGCGAATGTGCAGAAGCCATGGTAAGGTCTGCGGATAAAGATCCCATTGTGGGAGAAATCCGGGGACCTTTGTTATGTTATTTCATCTCCCCTTATGCATACAATCCGTAAGGGAAGATGAAACTTTAACTTTTTAAACTTTTTATTGCAACTTTTTTTTAACTTTACATGATCACCGTTATCCAATGGATAACGGTGATCATGTGATGGGGAACCACTGTGCTGGATTACGGTTTTCTCCAGCAGGCTTTGGGGTATTTTGTCGCTTTCCTAATTGTATGGAAGCAGTATGCGCACACTGACCAAGTCAAACACAAGGTATGAATCTCATGTTAAAAATGGCTCTCCGTCCAGAAACAGCCAGACAGGGCCTTTTATTGTACAGACACACAATGGGCGTGCAACAGGTTACATCAGTAACATATAGGATTCTCATTTGTCGGATCATACAGAATCCCCCACCTCTCTGCCCACCTCTCTGCCCACCCTCTCTCACGTCCGCCATAGTATGGACTTTGTATTCTTTAGCATGCAGACAACCTTATCAACATGTGCTCAGGCTGAAGCAATTCCTTTGTTGTAGAAGTTTCAGGATGGGAGTGGAAGGGGGGCTAGATAAACACTCAGTATAGGACACAGATCTACACATAAACTGGTTGAGCAACTTCTTATGTACTTAGAGCAAATACATCACCCATCCATTGGCTAGCAAATACCATGATTAGATTGTGTGTGTCCTTTAGACTCCACAGAGCTGAAAGTCATTACAACATCAATAGACATTTTATATTAAATAATTATCATGTCTATCACAATCCCCCCTTAAAATGTCTATCCTCTAATTTTCACAGTTCTCTGCGCATGAGCCTATAACTGGAGCGCGTTGAAGGTTCGTTTTAGGGTCTTCAAGGGGGTGTAGGACTTGTCCACTCCTTCTGGGGATGCATCCAGCAAACTCATGGTGGGAGCGGCTTTTCCAGCATCAGTTTCACAGGTCTCTCTGACACAGGGGATAACACAGCAGACTAGAACAGAAAAGGTAATCATCAGTTCACATACAACAGCGACGCCCGTCTGTGCCAGGATCCTTTACCACCCGCTCATCCATGGCGAGGGCTGGTCCCAAAAGTTAGCTCTTTTTAGTTAGTGTGGTCAGCTTCTTAATAGCAACTGCGTCTTTACCCGCGGGTCACGTGTCGTCTAGGATGTAGGTACAACAAGTCTCCCCTATCACCTTACAGACACTCCCCTTTTTAGCTAAAGTCATATCTAAGGTCACTCTATTTTAAAAAAAGTCATAGTCGAGGTAGGTCCTATTGGTCGACTAGTCCCTATAAGGCGTCTCTAGTATAATTTATAAACCACTACTAATTATAATAAACATAATTAATCCAGTCAACGTTTATTTACCATAATGATCAGGAAAATGGACTTGAATCTAGTTTTAACTTGGTCTCTAATTTTTAAAACTTGTCAGGTACCCCCCTTGGCTATCCTATGACGTCAATGTATACGTGTAGATCAAAACTACCACCAGGGGTCTCTCTTCTCGCTCTAGTATAATGTTACAATACTAGTAGCGTGCACAGGTACGCACGGCGTGGGACTCCCTAATCTTCACCCACACCAATGTCCCTCCTGGAGATAGTCCTAATGGTGAACACGTCCAAGTCGCCTCACCCTTGCGTCAGGGTTTTCCCACTGCCCGTAAGTCCCTACTCCTAGGAGGGGGGGGATCCCTACCTCACCTCAGAGGGAGGCCATGGATTCCCTGGGCTCATTTCCGGGCATCCATACCCTCTATCTGTACAAGTTAACACCCCACAGGGTGTGCCCTCGCCGGAACCTAAGGTCTTCTGCACTATCCCTAGGCAAATGGGAATTCCACTGACAATCCATCTTAGGAGATCGGGGCAGGCACAGTACTAGTACATTTCTCCTTTTCTTTGGTAGCGTATGTGGTTGGCATTATCGGAACTGGCTCTTCATCTTTTTCAAACAAGGGAAACGTTGGTGTCTGACAGGATGTGGAGGAGCATAAGGGCTTTACTAAGGCACACTCCCCTGTCCAATTACCCTCCAGGCGGGTCCTCTACCTCATGTCTCCACAAAGCCAGTAAACGTCTCCTAAGGACTGGACCTGATTCTGCATCTATTCCCCTCCTATCATACTGTAGGAGGAGCAATACCCGTTGGTGAGTTCCCCAAAAATCTCCCTCCACCCTGCCTATTTGCCTGGCAGGTGTAGTTTCCAGGGTAGTCAGTAATACTCTCTCCGGTGCAAAACACTTAAGTAGTTATAGAGTATTCCTTCTTCCATTTCTCACGGACAGTGTAATTAGCGGAAATGTTCGTGAAGAGACTAATAAACCACTCTTCAGCATCTACAGGGAGATTTAGGGGGACCATCCCCGAGTGTAGTCGGGCACTACCGCACACGCAACAGTTAGACTTGTTGCTCCTGTTAGCATTGTACCTCATCAACTCCAACCAGAGATTCTGGTCAGAGTAGCCAGTCGCTACTGTCAAGGTGTCCTCAAAGGTAGGGTCGGCTATGATCATCATGTTCGTCAAGGTCTTTATCTTACGGCGGAGGGGGTTAATTATGGGCACGGGACTAAGTGAAGGCTTCCATTCGGCTGCATCTACCATACCCCTTATTTTAAACTTCCCTAAGGGATCTGTCCTCCCGTACCGGTATGTCCCCAGACTATAAGTCTCCCCGTCCCCCGGGCTTGGATCTCCCATGGTTAATGTAAAAACCGCATTAAAACCAAGCAACATACTAAGTTCAGCCTTCCAATACCTGCTGTCCTTATTATTCTCAAGGAGGGTTATACGACTAATTAGGGATTTCCCGCTCCTATTTTTCTTATTTAAGGCACTTCGCGGTTTATAGGACTAGTCTGTTCCTGCGTTCCATCCCACTAATCCCCAATAACGGCAGTCTTCTCCCCAGACGTTATCAGTGGTGCAAACATATTGTATTCCCCGGGTATATAAGTCATATAACCAGCCGGACTGGGCTAAATCTGGCCTGCGGTGGGATCTTGCGCCTAGACACGGGACCACAGTACAATAGTCGAAGGAATATGCGGCTACTTAAGCATTGGACGAGTTATACTAGAAGGTAACCATACCCCCATATTCTTCCGACTAAGGATTCCAGTTGCCACCCTCCTCTCTCACTAGCCCTAACCAGAGTAACGTCTTTGGCACAACTAAGACTGGTCTCCCGGATCTGAAGCTTTCTTACAGTATGAAGCGTGGATCCATGTAAGTCTTTCGGCTAGTTTCACAGCTGTGGCAGTAGTCAGAAGCACCTGGTAGGGGCCATCAAATCGGGGCTCAGGAGGGTGCTTCCTGGGGAACTTCTTGATGCACACCCAATCCCCAGGCTGCAAGATATGTGTCCCAGTGTCTGCCTCTGAGTCTGGAAGAGAACACCTGTGCATAGGCTTTGGTTAGTTCTTTAACAACGGAAATCACATACTCAGTCAACACATCAGATTGTAATTGTAACCACTGAGGATAGTAACAACCTAGCCTTGGGGCTAGCCCAAACAATCTCGTAGGGAGATAATGTATAATCCCCCCTGGGTTCATATCTAACACTGTATAAGGCTATTGGATGACAGTCTTTCCAAAGTGGCGTCATTTTTAAGTATCTTACTTTTTAGCGTGCCACTACGTCTCTCCACCTTTCCACTACACTAAAGGTGGTACAGTATGTAAAAGGCCTGGGATACATCCAGAGCAGACATGACATGTTACATTTACCTGCGAAGTTTATACCTCTGTCTGACTCTGAATCACCTCTGGTACCCCATATTCACAGTTTACCTCGTTCATGAGCTTCTTTGCGGTTACCTACTTGTTTACCTTGGTAACAGGGTCGGCCTCCAACCTGCAAAGACATCAACAACAAGCACGTATTCATACTTCCCAACAAGTGGGAGCTGAACGTAGTCAATTTGCAATCCCTGAAATGGGTAGAGTGGTCCCGGCAAGTGTGGTGTGGCAAATTTACTTCTGCCCTGACTTACCCATGGCATAGATCATGCTAAACCGGACAAATGATGCAGCAGCTACAGAGAACCCAGAAGTCGCCCAACCTCTTTCAAGCGTCGTCGTCATTACTGCTTTACTAGGTGGGTCTTTGCGTCCATCAGCTGGGCAATCATGGGATACAGGAACTGTGGTGGGCAAGTGCTGTTGACTGTTCACCACACGCTGTCCTGTTTCTGCTGCTCCCATATTAGTCCATTTATTCTTTCCTTCCTTGCTGGCTGGTAACTGTAAAAGTCTTTAGCATATCAAAGTCCAAATTTTTGTCAATGTCCAAAGTTTTTTTTACCACTGACTCATGCTGTCAGTACCTTTCTTCTTTCTTCCACGGCTTGAGGGCCGCTGCCTTTGCTGCGCTGTCAGCGAGGGTGTCGTCTCTCGCCTCTCCAGTGTAGGAATCGGTGCGAACTCTCAACTTTGTCAGGTAGAAGTAGGGCCTCCATGCGACTCTGTACCGTTGCACCATTCTCAATTGGTTGTCCTGCTAAGGTAAAAAACTGTCTGGCCTTCCATATTGGGCCGTAATCATGAGCTATGCCAAATGCATACCAGGAGTCAGTGTAAAGGATTGCCGGTCTTACCTCTCGCCACTCTACACGCCTCAGTGAGGGCCTTCCATTCCGCTTATTGTACTGTGACATGCGGAGGCAGAGCTTCTGCTTCTAGGACATCTTGTTGTGTGACCACTGCATATCCGCTGTGGAGTCATCAATCCTCACCCTGGTACCATCTGCAAAAAGCTCAACATATGCATTATCAACAGAGGTTCTGATAACTGTTTGCATACCTGCAGTTTCTTACTGAATTAGTACTAAATAATCGTGCTGATGTTCTATTTCACATGGCTCAGAATCTTGTAGCACAAAATCATTTATTTATTTATTTTTTTCAAACCCAATAGCTGATCTACAACACCTAGATCATCTATGACCCAGATCACCTATGCCTCCCCCCTTTTGAACCGCAATACTCAATGGAAAAAGAGTCATTGCGTTCAAACTAGTAAACCAAGAGGCACAAAAACAAGCACTTTGTAGGTCAAGGTGACATTGTATGCAGCGAAGTCTGAGCGAAAATCTCCTTACAAAAATTTTTTTTTTTTTTTTTTTTTCCTTCAGGTCGCAGTTAGCATTTTTTAACACAAGGGGGCGCCACACAATTCAAATTTTACGTCACCCAGTGTAATAGTATTTCAGGGTATGGCCAGCGTTTAGCTTTTACTCTCCTGTCGGAATATAATTATAGCTTCAGTGTAGACTGACACTAGAATATACAAAAGGCTTAAAGAAAAACTAAAGAATACGGATGACTTAACATCCTACTCTGGGCAATTCAGTCCCTCTTTCTTCACATAAAAAGTAAAATTACTTCACCAAATTGCATGAAAAAGTTTGCTGGGTGACTATAGTGAAATTATTCCATCTGTAGGAGCCTTCCATAACATCATCTGTCTGAGCATCCATTGGAGAAGCGGGCAGTGGAAAACAGAGCCCCTGGGAACATGAGAGAGCGTCCCCTGTCATGTATTCCCGGCCTCTGCCCCCCATGCATCAACTCCAATCTTCCATGCACTATAAACCAGCTTAGTCATCTACTATGTCCCAAGCTGCATCTCCACAAAGGTTTATTTCCCTGAACTTATCACACATCCAAAGTGGCCACATCTTGGAGCGTAACAAAGTCTGGTCAAACAAAACCTTACTTCAGACAATCATGATGTTAGCACTGGATACAGTGGCATTGGGGAAATATAGGCTTCCCAAATGCCGCAAAATGGCCGCCAGAGGCAGAAAGGGGCGGGGCTACAAATCTCCCAGGTGAGGCAAAATGGCTGCCGGAGGACCGGGCGGGGCCAGGGGCAGCAGCACTCCCAGGTGAGGCAAAATGGCTGCTGAGTAGCAGCACTTCCAGGTGAGGCAAGATGGCCGCTGGAGGAGGAAGGGGCGGGGCCAGGTCCTGTCCCGGATGGGGAGGGACCGGAAGTAACATCACACACCCTGAAAGTGAGCACATGGGGGGAAATAACTTCAGGGTGGGGGCAGGCCTCACTACATTTACTGCAGAGTCACACTATGTTGGATTGTAAACATTGCAAGCAGGGCCACCATTACAGGGAGGGGCTGTAGTCAACACAAAGACATTACATTGTTCATAAGCAATACACATACCCCCCTACATGCTTTCCCCTCTTCAATCTCTCAACTATGTTATACCTCCTTCTAGCAATCTAAAAACACATTTCTTTCTGCTAGGCTTCCTGCTCATCTTCTGAAAACTTTCTACAATCTATCTTATCTGTCTATAACCTGGCATTTCTTTCTGCAACTTTTCCTGATCCTTTCCCATTGTTCAGTAACCAAATCACAAGCTCTATGACCTTTGTCCTTGCTCACTTTGCTCCCCATTCTCTAAACAACCTGCGTCTATGCCTGAACCTTTTCAATCTGCTCAACTTTATGCTACCTGCTTATTCTATTCTATTCAAAGTTTCTGGACACAATAGTGTTTCTCTTGTAAAATCTGCTTTCTTCAAATCCTTCCCATATAACCCCTCTTTCCCACTCAGAAAAGACAAAGGAAACAGAAAGGGTTAATTGAAAAAGCTTTCAGTTCACTCTCTTATCAGCACCCCTCCCCCAATAATCAACACTGCACATTCTTTCTATAATACCAGACAGACGGGATTACTGGAGAATACCCACAACGGCTCAAGGTATATATATATCTCATCCACCTTTATATCAACCAACCTCTACTAGTAATCCCCAAGAGCACTCCTTGTACACGATCTAGACAGGACATTTAGCTATACACAGAGACTGACGATTATTTTCAATGACCAAAACCTCAATAATATTCTGGAGAAATCAGCCGTCACAAAGCACGACTATACTTCATACGTATATACCTTTCCACATATGAGAACATAACACGCTCAATCATAAAGTTAAGTATACGTATCATAAATCTTCCTAACCTTACACTAGTTTTACCTAGGAGCACGTGTCACTGGCGTGTTCCCTCAGACTTAAACAGCCGAGTCCGCCCTCCCGACACATTAACCCTCACAGAATTTATCTCTTGGTCTTGTATACACAATTTTTAACCGTCTCAGACATAATATACACAGCATACAAAATACCCCTTGAGCAGGTTAAAACGGTGGTCTTTTTTCCGAGTAAGAAAGAACTATATTACCTGCCTTTCATTGATTTATCACTCTGGATCAGGAACAGGCAGAAAAGCAGTCAGAACCCAGATCACATCGGTAGATTTACATAAAGCAATCTTACCGTGTTCTGTAGATTTTCGGGCCCCTGAGTTCTGCGTGCCGTCTGCCGATCTCTGTATTTTTCCAGAATGAAAGAAATCAAAATCTCTTAACTCGGTCCACCCAGGAGACGCCAATTGTGCTGGATTACGGTTTTCTCCAGCAGGCTTTGGGGTATTTTGTCGCTTTCCTAATTGTATGGAAGCAGTATGCGCACACTGACCAAGTCAAACACAAGGTATGAATCTCATGTTAAAAATGGCTCTCCGTCCAGAAACAGCCAGACAGGGCCTTTTATTGTACAGACACACAATGGGCGTGCAACAGGTTACATCAGTAACATATAGGATTCTCATTTGTCGGATCATACAGAATCCCCCACCTCTCTGCCCACCTCTCTGCCCACCCTCTCTCACGTCCGCCATAGTATGGACTTTGTATTCTTTAGCATGCAGACAACCTTATCAACATGTGCTCAGGCTGAAGCAATTCCTTTGTTGTAGAAGTTTCAGGATGGGAGTGGAAGGGGGGCTAGATAAACACTCAGTATAGGACACAGATCTACACATAAACTGGTTGAGCAACTTCTTATGTACTTAGAGCAAATACATCACCCATCCATTGGCTAGCAAATACCATGATTAGATTGTGTGTGTCCTTTAGACTCCACAGAGCTGAAAGTCATTACAACATCAATAGACATTTTATATTAAATAATTATCATGTCTATCACACCACATACAGCGATCCCTGGTGACATCTCCCTGCACTCGGCTATCTTTGACAGCCAGGTGCAGGCAGGTTTTAAATTTGCTGAGCTTTCTGGCTTTCTGCACATCGGTGCATGCGCAGAATCCCGCAGCAGGTCCTGATCTCCATGGGACATCACAGAGGACCAGGGTGAGTATTTTCAGCTGCCCCCATGGATCCAATCCATAAGAACAGCTGAAACTTTAGTTTTTTAAAACGTTTTTTTTTTTTTACTTTTCCGTGATCGCCGGTATCCGTTGGATATCGGCGATCACAGGCCCCGGGTGACATCTCCTGCCTCCCCATGACAGTTCCATGTTGTTGGCTAATCAACAGCATGTAGCTGTCATGTCCTCAGCTAAGAGGGCTTTAATCCAAAGAGGATGCAGGTTTTTATGTCCCTGAGGATTAAAGCCCTCTTAACTAGGATGTAAAACAGCAATGGGGCCGTCACTAAGGGATTAAGTTGATGGTCGGCAGGAAACTTCCCAAACCACTGCTGGGAACAAAAATAACGGATACATACATATATATAACGTATGCACAGAAAGCGCCCAGACAACAGTGGGCATACTTTTATTTTCAAGAGGAATATGTGAAAAAATGCTTATATGATGAAGTATGGGAAACACTGCGATTACCCTCAGAATCCACGGCATCTCTCAGTAATATCGACATTATAGCAAAGCAATCACCTGATATTGCTGGAAATGGGGTGAAGAATGTAGCATTACACCGTAGAGCGTATGCAGCTCCTCCCACACCCTACTAGTAGAGCGTAAGGGAAGAAATTGTCACGCTATGACCTCTCCTTTACACTGGATAAAGGGAATGTTATTTATACATTACTTGAATAATTGATGCGCACTTTGATGTCTAAGCAGCTATTGGTTTCAGGGCTCTTCTGGGATTTATTTGCCCTTTATCATCAATAGCGATGTATAAATCTTGTCAGTAGCTCTTCTATAAACTGTTTGCTCATTTTGCAGTAGTCTTTTTAGAATTGGAGAAAATAAAGGGCTTGTCTGAGTTCTCTAAGTGCCTCTCATGCTGTAGAATCAAGCAGCTCTCTCTGCTTGTCAGCTGATGTCATCTTTACAGGCTTCAAGCAGCTTGAGCCTTCTACAAACAAGCTGCTGCAACCAATGTCACTGCTCAGCGATGATCACTCAGTGCCCTCATTGGCTGCAGCAGCAGATTTATGGGATGTCACAGGCAGCCTGTAAGCTAACGCTGCAGTGACCAGAGCCAGTAGCAGGCGATGGGTGAGGGTGAAGAAAGGTGAGTATCCACTACTTTGCTATTTACAGCCTGGGGGGAGGCACTATACTTAACTCAGAAAACCTCTTTCATTTTAGGCTAGGCATACACATGAGATAGCCGTCAGCTCAGCAATCATTTCTGCAGACTCAACATCAGCTAAAGTGGGGTTCATTGCCTAGAGTGGGTGCCACAGTGAAGACGCTGTAACTAAATGGAGCCACATAGGGGTTTCTATAAGTGGGGCCCCAGAATGGGTCATTACTAAATGGGGCCACAGAGGGGGCACTGTAACTAAGTGAGGCTACAGAGGAGTGACTAGTACTGGAAGTTCTGAGAAGTTCATTGGAGGTAACTGGACTGTAATCACTAGCAGGTGTGGCAAGTTGGGGTCACTCACCTGCGGATCGTCGACCTTTTGGACCGGAAATGGCGCACCTCACATAAAAATAGGCTCCAAGAGATTTGCTTTTCTATTATAATCTGGTGCTTGCCAGCATTTAATTATCAGCACAGCAACATCACAGCATAGATGGCATATCATATAGTCCATTTACAATCTTATCACGGTACACAACCCACAAGGTCCCATCACTACCCTGACTGGGGCGTCTGGAGAGTGTCCTCCTCTGTCAGATAAGTGACGGGCCAACTGGTCCTCACCGGACCTCAGGCTCCAAGTCCCTGATGCAGCTCCTTCACCGCCTCTCGCTCTGGTCCACACTGGACCTCTGGCTCTCTGTCACCTTCTGTGTCTTGAGTATGCCAGGAACAGACTTTTATTGTTTCCTGCCACACCCAGGAGGTGTTAACCCCCTCAGACAGGCTCAACCAAAGCAGTAATCTGCACAACGAGGCCACTCTTGCTACTGCCTTGTCACACAGGTCAGTGTCAGACAAGCTTAAAGGGGTTTTGTTATTAGAAAAAAAAAAAAAAAATCAACACTCCCCCATCAGTCTTCTTACTGGATCTTCTCCTTGCTAATCTTCTCCAGTCTCCCGAGTCACCTCACCGCAAGCCGGCCACATCCTCTTCTTGTTATGCTGCATCCATTATCTGCATTCTCCTTCCAGCAGGTCAGTTCACCCGGTCACTAGTGACGTAACGTTCACTGCCTAGCAAGGATTGCTGAGCTAGTACCAAGAATGTGCATGCACGCTGTCTTGCGGCGAGTGTTCATATACTATTGCAGAGAGACAGCACACATGCGCAGTGCTAGGCATTCCCTGCTACGTTGTGAGCGCTACGTCACTAGTGAGCGGGTACACTGACCTGCAGGAGGGAGAATGCTGGCAATATACGTGTCGTTACCGGAAGAAGAGTCAGACGGCTTGCAGTGATGTGACCCAGTGGTCTGCAGGAGCCAGGAGAAAATCAGGGGGCAGAGAAGATGTGGTAAGAAGACTGACGGGGAGGAATAGGTAAGTATAGCATTTTTTTTCTAATGACAGAGTCCCTTTAAAGGGAACCTATTCTTTATGGGAACGCACACACACTAACTGAAAAAAAGAGTCAAACTGATGACAGAGTGCCGACTCCCATCAGTGAGAGGGCAGGAACAGGAAGCCAGGTCAGTATAAAAAGCACATCCCTGGACTCCTCATTGCCTGTCCATATAGATCCCTGTATTGCAATGCACTTTCACTTATCATAGCGATCACAGACCATGGCAATGGTGTCCAGTTGCCATGGCAACCCATCTGCCCTCTGCAATTACATGTCAGATGATTTCCCAGAGGGAGTGCCCTACCTCTGTCCACCTCTTACATACCGTGATCAACATTGATGGAGGAATGTCAGGGGTTAGCAGTGGGAGGCCAGCCTTCATTCACAGCCAACTCCAGCTGTGGATGGAGCAGACTCAACTTCTGAGCCCCCGCCATTCATAGGACGTAAGTATACGCCCATTTATGGGAACTACTTCTCACTCAGGGCATGACTATATGCTTTGGGGGCAGAAAGGGGATAAAGAGGTTGTCCCAAAATGTAATCTTATTCCATATTCACAGGATGGGGAACATTTACGTTTTGGGATCCTTTAAGTGCAATCATTTTTTCCCCCCAAACCTCTCTTCCTGCAGTATCTGAGCTGATAAACTTCATCTGCAAGTCAATAACAGTTTTTATAATAAAGCTTGAAAGTTCTTGTAGTTTGGAAAGGTCTTGTACATTTTCTGTACTTTCTAAGTCCTTGATAAATGTTTATTGGGTGTGTAATGCTGTGTATTCTGTCTTTTAAGACAATGTTGGAGAATATGACTTCTCGCAGCTGTAAAATGTTTATGCACCCTCACTTTGCAAGCAAATAGAAATTTCTTATTGACTTATGTTGCCTCTTAGTTTACATCTTTATGCATATATGTCGTCTATAGTTGCTCTAATCATTCAAATGATGCAGTTTATGTCTATGGTGCAGCCATAAAGACAGATGGCACTTTATTCTAAAGTTTTTGCACAGTACGTTTATGTTTCTATACTAAAGACGACCCTTTTGGCAGGTTTACATCTTGGATATGGATAATGGCAGGCTTTTAAATTCATTCAATTATTTTCATGCTGGGAAGCTTAATGGTGAAAAAGTTCAAAATGTTCAATGCAAACGGGACTTTGTCTTTCATTTCTCCTCCTGTTCCACATATGTGGGGAACCGCTGATAACGGGAAATAGATTAACTTGTTATCACTGAGAAGAAATATTTATTAAAAACCTTGAAACTTTATTGGTATTTACTAAAATGATAGTATTCACTACCTGCATCACAGACACGCCGGCACAAACTCATTACCAACACATTTCCTCTTCTGTCCCCTCAGTCAACCCTTAGACTGAAAAGACAGAAGATACTTTATTAAAATTGTGGTTCCTCCTCTTCCATCACCCCAAATGCTGCCAATATATACGGTTCACTTAGGCTCTGATTTATATCGCTCTTATCTGTATCACCTCTGCTCCTCCTCTGTTTATAATTGACCATTAGGCCTGCTGATTAGTTGCAAAAGCCTGTGTTATTTAGTGGTCTGATGGACGGGGAATTGTACATATTTGTGTGCATTGTGACAAATGACAACAGCGTGAAGACTGGGTTGTGAGTTCTGTTAATTTGCCACAAAAAAGGACAAAGTTACTTAATTTGTACCAAACTTCTGACCTAGATGTGGTTTACTGGTGTACAACCATCCATCTGGTAGAGGAAAGATGACGATCCGATGAGCTAAACACCCCTAAGTTGTCACATTGTGTATATATATAAAACCAAGTCCCCAATGGTTTTCAACAATGCTCTCCATTCACAAAACCATTTAAGTCAGCTTTGATTGCTACAGTATGCCGACAAATACTGTCCTCCCGATCTGACACGGATGCAGGTCTGTCATGGTAGATCCGGTCCCCTGTAGTACCACCTATCTTACTTTTTTCTATATTTTTTTCATGAATGGCAAGCACAACATTTGAAGTGTCTCTTGTCAAAATGTTGTCTCTTTTGAAGCAGTAAAACACCTTCCAGAGGCCTTTGAGTTGGGAAAATCTAATTTTGCTTTATATATATATATATGTGTGTGTGTGTGTGCGTATGTATATCTTGGCAAGGCAGTACACAGAATGGCTTGCAGAGGGCTGTAAAACAGATATTCTCTGTGCTAATCAGCAGGGACAGCTGCATGGGTGTGACTGTAGGAGATTAAACCCCTAGACACACTGAGCTGCTGAAGCTTCTGGGCCTGCAGAAGGAGCTGAAAGGGCTGCAAGTCTGAGGTCCAATGTAGACCAAACTGTGACTGCGACGAGTCTGACAGGGAAAGACGCTCCCCTAGACTGACACCCTGGTTGGGTATGGTAACAAGGACACTGTGGGTTGTAAACCTAGATGGAAGAAGCTCTCAGGACTTCAAACCAAGTGTGGTAAATGAACTGTGTTGGTATGAGAATGTTAATGCTATGGCACTAGGCTTGTGTAGTGAGAGAAATACAATGTGTGGTCAGACGACCAAGTTTTGTTTTGTGTTCCAGTGTATGTGCCATTTGGAAGTACTGTGAACTATTGTTAAATGCATTAAAGCTGTCAGACGCTAGACAGTTAAAGAAGTCTGGTTGTCCAGATATTTTTTTCCTCTACAGCTTTCTTTAATTTCTGTGTACCGCCTTCAATGTCCTTGGATTTTATGCCAATCAATGCTTTGATCAGTCGTAATGTTCCTACCAGAAAATAGAAAATTCTTGTAGGACAAATTTAGATTCATATGAAAGTCATCTAAACCAATTTAGTAATAAAACATGTTCTATTGGATCTATCACTATCATTAACTCCCTCTACAACTCATAACTTTTGTTATATGGCTTTCAGTACCATCTTTATGCTAATGATACTCAAATCTGCTATCCAAAATCCTAGAGTGTATATCAGCCATATCCCCCTCCTTCTCTTGAAACTGCACATTCAAGCCCACACTACCTCCTGCCATCTTCAACTCAAAAACATCTCTGGCATACCATCTTGCGTATCCTCATTATCTCCTGCCTAGACCTGCTCTGTGGCCTCCCTTCCAATGCTGCTGTGATATGTTGAGGACATCCTGCCACCACATGTGTTCCTCTCATGGTGACTTCCAAGGGGCATTTTCCACCAGGATAATGCTCGGCCACACACACAAGGGTATCACAGAAATGTCTCCACAACATTGCCACACTTCCATGCTTGGTCACCAGATTGATCACCAATATAACATGTATGGGACCATCTGGGTCACCAACTGTTATAGCTCATGAATTTGCATGATCTAGAGGATCAGTTACTGCAAATGTGGAGTGATATTCTTCAGGATACCATACAGAACCTGTAGGCCCCCATGCCTGCCCGTATAACATCTTGGATCCAAGCTAGAGGAGGTACAACAGGGTACTAGAGCCTCCATGCCAGCCTGTATCACATCTTGTATCCAAGCTAGAGGTGGTACAACAGGGTACTAGAGCTTCCATGCCTGGCCATATCACATCTTGTATCCAAGCTAGAAGTACTACAACAGGGTACTAGAGCCTCGATGCCTACCAGTATCACATCTTGTATCAAAGCTAGAAGTCGGCCAACAGTGTACTAGAGCCTCCATGCCTGCCCGTATCACATCTTATAAATAAAAAGATCAGCGGACTAGCACTCCAATCTAGAGAATTCCTTTAGAGGAGGTGACTATGGAGTAATACGTATGTAGAGATACAGAGGATGGGACTTATCTGGTGTGGAGCACCCATCTGATGACAGACGTCCACACCATCAGTCCAAGGTGGCTTTGCAGATATAGCCAAAAGAACTGAATCCCTAATCCTTAGGGAGAGCTTCTGGGGGAGCCCGCAGGTGCCGATGACCTCGGTCGAGAACACAATACAACAAGTTAGAAAGAGTCCTGGGAGATTTCAGTTTCAACTGGTTTATTGGTAAATAGACATATGTAGACACAGACAAAGGTAAAGGCAGAGCCAATGGAGTGCAACGTGATTCAGAGCTAATCTTGCTCCTTTTTCAAGCAGAAATTTGGCAGTTTTTGCTTCTGAAATCTCCCAGGACTCTTTCTGGATCATTGAGGATTTACCTGGATTTAGAGGAGTCCTGCGTGTCTATAGGGCTCCTCTACAAAGTAAGTTATTTCTATCAATAGATTTATATTTCTTGCATTATCTAAACTACAAGGGAGCGTGGTTTTTTCCACCCTGTTTTACGGTCTCACATCTTATATTCATGCTAGAGCCTCCATGCCCACCCATATCACATCTTGTATCCAAGCTAGAGGCAGCCCAAAAGGGTACTAGACCCTCCATGCCTGCCTTTATCACAACTTGTATTCAAGCTAGAGGTAGTGCAACAGGGTACTGGAGCCTCCATGCCCACCAATATAATATCTTGTATCCAAGCTAGAGGCATACCAGCAGGGTACTAGAGCCTCCATGCCTGTCCATATCACATCTTGTATCTAAGCTAGAGGTGGTACAACAGGGTACTAGAGCGTCCATGCCCACCCATATCACATCTTGTATGCAAGCTAGAGGTGGTACAACAGGGTACTAGAGCCTCCATGCCAACCTGTATCACATCTTGTATCCAAGCTAGAGGTAGTACAACAGGGTACTGGGGCCTCCATGCCCACCCATATTATATCTTATATCCAAGCTAGACGTATCCCAGTAGGGTACTAGAGCCTCCATGCCTGTCCATATCATATCTTGTATCCAAGCTAGAGGTGGTACAACAGGGTACTAGAGCCTTGATGCCCACATGTATCACAGCTTGTATCCAAGCTAGAAGTAATACAACAGGGTACTGGAGCCTCCATGCCTGCCTGTATCACATCTTGTATCCAAACAAGAGGCGGTACAACAGGGTATTAGAGCCTCCATACCCACCTGTATCAAATCTTTTATCCAAGCTAGAGGCAGTACAACAGGGTATTAGTGCAGCTTCCGAGGAGCGGGCCCACAGCTGAGAAGACCTTGTTATGGGGCTCTATCATCTCCTACCCTGGGGGTAGCACAGGACCCAACCAAGTTACTGCTGGCGGAGTTTCACGGGGAAAACCTAGACCATGGTTTACCTTAAGTCCTTGTCACACGTGACACCACCGTTCCATCCTCTGCGGTGAATCCAGAAGTTGGAAAATAAATAGTCGATACACAGGGATCACTTTCTGAGGAAAACCAGGAATGGTTGGTAGAGCTCGTTTACTCCAATAAAGTATTACAGTCCAAAAATTTACATAAGCCAGCAGGACAAAGGTGCAGACACAATAGTGGTGTGACAGGGAGGATTCACAGGATGACAGATGAATCCACAGTGCCAGTTATCTGTGGGGTTCTGCTCCCGGCCACTCTTTTTTCCTCTCCAGCTCTCTACCGGTCAACACTCACATTTGGAAGTAGCACTGCCTGGTGGTTCCTCTTACTCTCTCTCTCAGTACTCCATATTAACAGCGAGGAAGCCTGGATTAATTGGGCCCAGGGCACACATCAGACCATCGCTCAGCCTCTTCCATCCTGGGGCTCCCCACAAGATGAGGTACAGTTTTTCCTGTTCAGCAAAAGTTTTTTCCACAACTCATTTGCATAGACTGACTCGCAGACTGACTTTTGCAAGAAGACCCTTGCAGTACACCTTGCATACACATATATAAAACATGATCATGTGACACACAAGATAAAACCCAAGCATTAACCTATTCAGTGCTGCAAAGGTGCAATACACATCAAATTCACACACATAGAAGACACTGACAGTACAATTGCACAAGACAAACACATTCATACTTAGAGGGGATCCATTAACACTACACTAGAGCCTCCCTACAAGGGGTCAGTTCTCCACAATAAATGGTCCTTTTGCTCTGATATTGCAATCACTTACTTATATCAACGCTACGATCACACAGAGAAAGTTTTATTCTGACAACTTCTAGGGGAGGGAAGTTACTGACAATGAGTGTAGTTAGGCATAAAAAAGTGCTAGTGCAAAAAATCACCATAAGCTTGAATATGACATAGGTATTCTAAATTGCATAGAAATTACCTGAAATAAGACATAAATTCAAAAAAGCATCCATCTAATTAGGGCGGCAAAATGCATACCATAGAACACATGAGCAGGAGGGTATGAAAAAATCCCAAATGTATTGCTAGTAGCATTCTAGCTTCATCAGGGGATAGGCTAACACCTCTACTACAGGTATTGATATACGAGGTGTGTTCAAGAAGTATCAAACCTTAGTTTTTTTGTCAACAAATGAAGCTATGGAGGCGTGGTTTTGTGCAGGTATCTAGGCGACACTAAGGCACATGCTTGCATTTTTTACTGCCTGCAGAAGCTGTCAGTCACTGGCAAATAGCTAATGAGTGAGGAAGTGTAAGGGAGCGCCGTCTGATTTTCTCTTTTGACAGAATGACAGAAAAAATTGAACAACGCTACTGCATTAAATTTTGCATAAAGCTTGGCGATTCCCAAGTGGAAACAATCCGCAAGATTCAAAAGGTCTTTGGGGACGAAGCAATGGACACCACAGAGATACGAGGGGCTGCTGATAAGTCTTTGGCTTTACCCAGAAGGAAACAAGATAGGAAGATGAAACTTTACATTTCTCCCACATACTCTCCACTGATGCCAACACACTTCTTACATCGGTATTCTAAGTTCTGTAAGCCTTGCAAAAAGAAGGATTTCGGTTGTGCCTCAAACCAGTCATTCGTAGCAGCCATCAGAAATGGTGTGAAATTTGGTCCCCTTGAGGAATTTCTTCAGATTTGGAAACAGGTGATAGTCGGAGGGAGCTAGATCTGGTGAATAAGTGAATAAGTGGTCAACCAGCTGGAAGCCTAGGTTCACCAGTTTTGCCGTGGTCGCTTGTGCAGTGTGAGCGGAGGCGTTGTCTTGCAGGGACCAGGTTCCTTTGGACAGCTTGCCGCACCTTTTGGCCTTCAGAACTGCCTTCAATTGGTCCAAACGTTCAATGTAATACCTTGCATTGATGGTGGAACCATTTTGAAGGTAGTCCACCAGCAAAATGCCCTCCTTATCCCAGAACACAGACGCCATCACCTTAGTGGTTGATTTTTGCACCCTGAACTTCTTTGGGCCAGGAGAACCGCTGTGCCTCCACTCTTTTGACTGCTCCTTGGTTTCAGAGTCATACAAATAAATCCAGGTCTCATCCATAGTGACCAGTCGATCCAGGAAGTTCTTATCAGTCCGGAAATGCTGACAAATGGACCGGGAAGTTTTCACTCGCATGCTTTTCTGTTCTGTTGTCAAACATTTGGGGACCCACTTTGCAGATAGCTTCTTCATCTTCAAACGTCCATGGATAATGACACAAACACGTTCACCAGAAATCCCCATGATGTCTGCAATTCCTTTAGCTGAAATTTGACGATTCTCCAGTATGAGGTTGTGCGCAGCATCATCGATCTCCAGAACAACAACCTCTCTCGGTTGTCCAGGACGTTCCTCATCATTGGTGCTGGAGTGGCAACCCAGTTCTTAACTGTAGAATATGAAGAGCATTGATCCCCCCCCCTGTCTGCCACATATCACCATGAATATCCTTCGCAGACTTTATCACTCCTCTGCTCTCATTTGCTGTGAATATCGCGTTAGACTCCGCCATTTTGTTTTCCCGTGTGCCTAGATCACTGTTGCAATAAGCTACAAATACAAAATTTTGAGAACATATATTAGACACGTAAGGCTTTCATGTGATGTAGCATTCATTACCATAGAAACAACCCCCCCCCCACAAAGCCAAAGACTTATCAGCACTTATCAACCACTTCAAAGATGGGCGGACAACAGTGGACAAACCAGGAACGATCGTTAATGTCCATTTACTGTAACTTCAGTAAAGTTGCAACGTACGATTGTCAGCCACAAAGTACACTTCTAGAAGGTGATATGACAGGGAACACTTCTCTGGGTGATCCAGACTATGTACAGTCCTAGTTATCTGTGTGATCCTTCTCCTGGCGACTCTCCTTCTCTCTGCAACTTTCTACTAGTCAACACTCACACTTCTGGTGTCTCTCTCTCTCTTAAGCAGCAGTCCGTCTCTCTCTCAGTGCTTAGTGGTAGCACCGGCACATCCTGGGTAGGGTAGGCCCAGGCTGAACAGAAGGGTATCGCTCAGCTTCTTCCATTCTCCACACACAGACCGACCAGTGTCTGTGGGGTTCACTCACTTCTTGCAGACTTAGATTAGCACAGAGTAGACTCTTGCAAGACTTTCTCAGACTACTCTCTAGCATAGACTACCTAGCATAGCATCCTTGCAAACACATATATATCACAAGGTCTCATGACTTACAACAAGATACATTTTCCAGACATAACCCATACATTAACCCATTCAGAGATGCAGAGGTGCAATACACATAACATATAAATAATAATCTTTATTTGTATAGCACCAACATATTCCGCAGCGCTTACATAGACAGGGGGAATACAGAAAGACAAAAGTACAAAAATTACAGAACCACGGTTACATAGTAATCAGTTGATGGAAACAATAGGGGTGAGGGTCCTTCTCCAACGAGCTTACATACTACAAGTAATGGGGTGATCCAGAAGGTAAAGGGGCTGGACATGTGCACGGTATGGTGGGGTGGAGAATAAGGGATGCTATACACATAAACAATGGTCAGACATTTAGCCGTGTGATGGCAGAAACGGTATGATTGCAGGGGGCAGTTGATAGTGGCTGGCGAGGATTGCAATCAGTAGGTCAGGGAGCATGTTATCAGGAGGCGTACAGAGGGGTTTGTTTAGGGAATGCGGTATGCCTTCCTGAAGAGTTACATTTTTAGAGCATGCCTGAAGTTCTGCGAGTCCTGGATTGCCTGGGTATCCTTTGGTAGTGCATTCCAGAGGACCGGTGCTGCTCTGGAGAAGTCTTGGAGGCAGGAATGAGAAGTTTGAATTAGACGCGCAGTTTAGTTTTGTTAGCAGAGCGGAGAGCCCAGGCTGGGTGATGGATTGAGATGAGGGAGGCAATATAGGGGGGCGCTGCACTGTGGAGGGCTTTGTGGATGAAGGTAGTGAGTTTAAATTGAATTCTGTATTTAACGGGCAGCCAGTGCAGTGACTGGCATAGGGCAAAGGCGTCCGAGTAGCGGCTGGACAGGAAGATGAGCCTGGCTGCCGCATTCCGGATGGATTGGAGAGGGTAGAGTCTGGTGCAGGGGAGGCCGATTAGCAGCGAGTTGCAATAATCGAGCCGAGAGTGGATGAGGGCAACAATAAGCATTTTTAGCATGTCTGCGGTGAGAAAAGAGCGGATTCTTGCGATATTCTTGAGGTGTAGCTTACATATTCAAGCAAGAGATTGGATGTAGGGGGTAAAGGAGAGATCGGCATTGAATATGACCCCAAGGCAGCAGGCATGCTGTCTTGGAGTTATGGTGGTGCCAGACACTGAGATGGAGATGTCAGGATGAGGTCGGTTAGTGAAGGATGGAAATACCAGAAGGTCAGTTTCAGAGAGTTTAGTTTTAGGTAGAGAGAGGACATAGTGTTAGAGACAGCGGACAGACAGTTGGTGATGTTTTGGAGGAAAGGTGCAGAGATGTCACAGGAAGAGGTGTATAGCTGGGTGTCATCAGCATAGAGGTGGTATTGGAGGCCAAAACTCCTGATGGTACGAGACAGACATTTAACATTATGGAGGGGCCCCACTAACTCTGGGCCACTACAACTGAAAGGAATGAGATTTCAGTCCAGAGAAGATATCATTCAGAATGTGACGGACCAGTTACGCGCCATCACAAAAAAGGTGTTTCAGTACTGCTTCCGACAGTGGCAGAAGCGCTGTAAAAAAAACAATTGCAAAAGATGTAATAAAAGTTATACAATACATTATTGAAAAATGGTACCAATAAAAAGTACAGCTTGCCTTGCAAAAAACAAGCCCTCATATGGCCGTGTTGAGGCAAAATTTAAAAAGTTATGGCTTTTGAAAAGTGGAGATGAAAATTCCCCAAAAATCATTAGACACCAGACAATTGTGTCTTGGTCTACTATGGTCTGTGATGCCATTAGAAGCAATGCATTGCAGTACAGATGAACTGCAATGTATTAGCAGTGCAGTCATAGCATAAGAGGTTCAAGTCCCCTAAAAGGATATAAAAATAAGTTTTGAAAAACAGTAAACAAATCGTTGAGTTCTTCAATTGAAGTCTTCAAACATAGGCTGGACAGACATCTGTCTGGGATGATTTAGTCATCTTGCACTGAGTAGGATGGTCACATTCATAACAACTTGTACAGTAAATTGAAAACACTTTTTACCCTGCACAGCAAAGCTATAAAGTATAGGAAAATACAAATGTTAACCCAGTGACTAGCCCATAGTGTTTTTACGTCCTGGCCTGCAGGGCTTTAATCCCCGAGGACGTAAAAACGTGCTCCCGGCCAGTTTTAAAACCGTGCAGGCTCTCGACGTGACAGCTTCATGCTGTTGGTTACTGGAGGTAGCAGACATCCTGGAGCTGTCATCCCGGGCCACAGGACACCCCCCCCCACCCAGGCCGCAGGACCACCCCCCCATGTCACGCGCAGAGAATACCCAGAGAATGTGGTTTTTTTTTCCTGCGATTTGTTTCTCTTGCGTATTTGAATGCTGTGTCCACACGCTGGTGTGCATAGAAGAATGAAAGTCCATTGATTATCATTGCCTCCATTCACCTCAAATCATGCATGCGTGTAACGCGCGCATAATATGCATAAAAAACGCCTGTGGACATTATCCTTTAGTGTACAAAAGTAGAAAAATCTAATTTTGGTATTGACATAATTGTACTGACCCGCAGGAGAAAATGTATCATATCTAGAGAAGAGCGAGCATGCTCGCTAAGTGCAATTACTCAAGTGAGCATTGCCCTGCCGGCTTGGGAGAAAAGATTCAGGCGCCGGCGGGGGGCAGGGAGCGGCGGGGGAACGGAGGGGAGAACTCACTCTCCCTCTCCCCCCCCCGCTCCCTTCTGCTCACTGCCGCAACTCACCTCTCACATGCGCCGGCAGCCGAATCTTTTCTTCCGAGCGGGTAGGTACTGGCTAATAGCAATGCTCGCTTGAGTAATTGCCCTTGGCGAGTATGCTGGCTCATTTCTAATCATATCATTTATGTTGCATGATTAACGCTGTAAAAAAAAAAACAATGGCAGAATTTTGAAGGGAGAAAATTTTTTTTCTCCCTTCAAATTTTTTAAATATAAGTTATACATTATATGCACCCAAAAATAGTACCAATAGAAACGACAGCTCGCCACCCAAAAAAACAAACCCTCAAACGGCCAACGGAGAAATAAAAAAGTTAAATAAAATAACTTATCCATCTCCTTGGAACCCTTAGTTTCTATACTAATAGCTTCTAGGCGAACTATCAGCCGGGACCCTTTCATACTAGTACCCAATCTGCTTATTTGACTCCCATTGTTTGGTGCCATCAATTCCACTATTACAGTGTGAAATTAACCCTTTGTTTTACTTTTCTCTTTGCATAATCTGCTAGTTTTTTCCATGTTGAATCCAGCTATTTTGGAACACTAATCAGTTTTGCCTTTGGCTTTTTGGACGATCTTTCGAAAACATTAGTTCTGCCAATGGGTTTGTATTTTATATTTCATTCACAAGCTATGCAGTTCTTCATCTTTGGATATTTCTCTGCCGCATCAGGTGATATTCCACCAAGTTTGACCATTACATATGCCTCACAAATTTCCAAATTTGTTCCAGAGTTAAACATACTGATTATGACTGATGATCCAGTATTTTAGAAGATGGGAAACAACGATTTGCTTGCTTAATGGTTTGAATCTAATTGGACTGTCTTTAAAACACATCATGTATGCCTACAAGGTTTGTTCTATTTTATAAAGGGAAAAGCCAATCTAAAATGTGCCTGCAGCACCCCAGAAGGGTGGCTAACATGAAGAGCTGGGAGGGTGAAGTGCTGACGTCTCACGGTGCCACTTACCATGCTCTGGTCATGTAGGGATGACACACAGCCAAGGCCAGTGTAAATTGCTGGCCAAGCTTCGACACTCCTTTGGCTGGGAGTGCCAATAAAGGGGGATGAGGGGGGTTGTAGTTGATATCACTCGTGACGCCACTGTTCCCACACACCGGTATCTTATGCAGCGGAGTCATAAACACGGACACGTGTGCAGTACCTCGGGTCCTTAAGAATGGTTAGGGTCCGGTATAACCTTTCCTTGCAATAAACTTGAACAACAAGTATTACAGCTACAATTCACTTAAAGTACTGACAGGCTATAGCTCAGAGGTAGGGAGGATACACTGGCACAATACGGCCCCATAGTCCACATTATCTATATGTCACCAGTCCTGGAATTGGGAGCACTCCGAAGGAGGAAAAGGGTAGGGGTCACTCCACATACACTCTGGCAGACAAATTACTCAAGAAGACAGCTTAGCCTAGATAGACCCCGCAAAGCATCCATGTGGGTGTCACAATTAAGTACCACTGTGTGGTGATCCTAATGGCGGATGGCCATTCACTGTGCTGTGAATAGGTACCTGTTTTAGTAAACTGTGGGGTAGTGCGCGCTCTCTTTGGAAGGAACTTACTCCACTCACATCCGCTCTCCAGACTCTATGGGTAGTTGCTCTTCTACTTCCATCTTCACCCACATGGAAGCTAAAGGTGCTTCCATACGGCTCCGTGTTAGCACTCTCTCCTCCTGAAGATGGAACCCTGAAGATGGACTCTCATTTTCTGCTCTCAATCTCTCTTTTATATCCTCACTCATACCACATGACACAGTAGAATAGATATATTCAACAAACAGAACTGATAGGCAATGATTTTAACACAGTTAACCCTTCAGGCGCCGCAGCTGTGCAACACACATACAGAAAATGACAAGACAACTTTGCACAGTGCATCCACATGAGACAATACATGTATGATAATTATGGAGAGGACAAGGATGTTCTTCTGGGACACTACATGCCCTTTTATGGATATCCTCATCAACCTTTATTTTTAAAGTTGATTTAGAAAACTCAGGTACAACATGGTGGCTCAGTGGTTGGCACTGTTGCTTTGCAGCGCTGGGGTCCAGAATCCACAAGGACTGTATCTGCATGGAGTTTGTATGTTTCCCTTGTGTAGGTTTCCTTCCACACTCAATGATAGATGGAATGTAGACTGTGAGCCCCATTGGGCACAGAACCCAATATAAAGTTATGTAATATGCATGCGCTATTGATATCAACCCTACCGTACATTTATGAAACGGTCCCACACTATTGTTCACTACATTGAAGGGGGTCTGACTGGGGCTTCTGTCACAGCTGCCGAAAGCAGCATTGTCATGGAACCCCTAAACTAGCGTTAGTGAAAGAGACATCGCTTTGATGTCCATATGACAAGGGTGCAGTTGGTTTCCATTTAGTGTTTAGTATAGCGTGGCTGACTGACTATGCTATTCTATACTGCAAATAAAACAGAAATCCTGTCAAAGCAGCACCAAAGTGGAACTGTATCACTAATACAAGGGAATGCTTTGTGATAGTTTCCCCTCAGGAGTTCCGTCACAATCCAGCATTTGGCAGCTGGAATGGAACCCACAGACGGAATCCTACAGCGTTGTGAGAAACCCTGTAGGAGCGCTCCCCCTTACAATATTACTCTGAGGGGCTCTTTTATACATTTTACAAGTCTAATATGCAGCACATGTCCGTAGATCCGTATAAGTACTGCTTTTAGTACATAGAAGTCAATAGTTTGAATCTGAATAGGATAGGAATGCGCCACAAGGTCTTCAAAAACTCAGAAATACCTCCACAAGTACCTGATCCTCGCGTTCGCAGGAGAGCTGCGGGACGTTAAAAAGGGTTCCCCTTGTGAAGGGAAACCCTCCCAGAGAAATATGTATAACAAAAGATGTTAGAAAAGATATTATAAATGTAAGTACTCTTTATCCTTAGTGATAAGCATAAAGGTGGATACTGGTATAAGAAAGACACTTACTGGGAAGGAGGGGGGTATGTGCTGTACAGTAGCCCCCTCCTTGAAGTGCTGACTCCAATCACTGACGAAGGTACACACCCATGTACAGAGTAAAATCCAAGGTTTTTTTTCGATCCACAAATGGTGGGATCAATCAAAGGCAACGCGTTTCGGTGTTGGTATAACACCTTTCTCAAGCCAATTGCATAAAGTATATCATATAGCTTTGAATCTAATCTGATTAAGGCCAAGCACCATACATGTGCAGTACGTGGTCCTGGGCTTTAAGTAAATGCACAACACGTGTTTCAAGCTCTTGCTCCTGCAATCTGGCAGGAGCAGGTTGGATGCGGACCGCCGGGGACCCTGAAGACAGAAGTGGTTTATATCTGATGCTGTCTTCTCTTTTCCAGTCTACAAAGCACTCAATGAGCGCTATGTACTGAATAGAGGAAACGGCAATGCAGTGGTCATGTGACTGCCGGTGGCCATGCAGCTCAGCTCTGCCAGTGAGATGCAGCTCAACTCTGCAAGTGACTAGTGTCACTATAGAGGAATGTTGTCTCCTGTGATATGGGCTATAATGGATGCTGCATCTATGGATGTCCCAGTTATGCCCTGTTTAGACTAAACGATCATCATTCAGAAAATTGTTCACATGAGCAGGCTGAGAGCTTAAAAGCGGTCTTTTAGATATTAGACAGTGAGGGGGATCAATGAGTGGAACAGGTTGCCACGGGAGGTGGTGAGTTCTCTTTTAATGGAAGTGTTCAAACAAATATCTGTCTGGGATGATTTAGTAAATCCTGCACTGAACAGGGGGTTGGACCAGATGACCCTGGAGGTCCCTTCCAACTCTACCATTCTATGATTCTATGAGCAAAACTGAATGATAGTTCAGTTTAAACATGGTCAAACAACTGAATTGTGAGCTTCTCGCTCATGATTCAGTTTCAGCTGGCATAAAAATCATCGCCAGCTCGTGCGCATCTCGAACAGTTTAAACACTGATCTTCAGTGATTCACATAGGAAACACCCAACAATAAGGCTAATTTCACACAGGTGAGTGTGATATCGAGCATCACATTTTCCTTTAGAATTTGATGGTATAATTCAGAATTCATTGTTCCATCAATGATGTCAAGTCATCCTGGGCCAGATGAGCAAAACAGTCCCAAATCATGATACTACCACCTCCATCTTTCACAGATGGTATGAGGCTTTTGTGCTGTAATGCAGTCTTTTTTTTTTTCTCCTAACATAACGCTTCCTATTGAGGCCAAAAAGCTCTAGTTTAGTCTTATCCCCTCACAAAACATTGTTCCAATAGCCTCCTAGCTTGTCCAGGTGATCTTTAGCAAACTGCAGATGGGCAGCCATGTTCTTTTTGGAGAGCAGTGGCTTTCTCCTTGCAATCCTGCCATGCACACCATTGTTGTTTAGTGTCCTCCTGATGGTAGACTCATGAACATTAACATTAGCTGATGTAAGAAAGGCCTTTAATTGCTTAGACCGTACCTTGGGTTCCTTTGTGACCTTGCAGACTATTATACATACACCTTGCTCTTGCTGTGATCTTTGTTGGTCGACGACTCCGGGGGAGGGGGTAATGGTCTTGAATTTCCTCCATCTGTATACAATCAATCTGACTGTGGATTGGTGGAGTCCAAATTCTTTAGAGATGTTTTGTAACCTTTTCTAGACTGATGAGCATCAACTCTTTGTTTGCGCCATGATAAACTCCTACAAACATGTTGTGAAGATTAGACTTTAATAGATCCTTGTTCTTTAATTAAAATTGGGCGCCTGCTCACATCTAATTGTCATCCTATTGATTGAAAACACGAGTCTAATTTTACCTTCAAATTATCTGGTAATAAAGTCTGTAACAAGGGGGCGCTCTCTAAATCTAGAGGAAAGAAGGCTTCTACACCAACACAAAAGGGGATTCTTTACTCTTAGGGCGCCCACCCACTGGCGATTTTTTTTCCTTTGCATTTTGCGTTTTTTCTCAAGAGCAATTAGAATTGAATGTGTTCCTGTCCACTTGCGTTTTTTTTTTCAGTCCGTTGCAATTTTTAACATAGGAACTGTCAGTTGCATATGTGTCCTTATTTTTCTCTTAATGCACCCATGAATGTCAATGGAAATTAACGGAAAAGGCGCAAAAAAGCCACGAAAATGCCGCGAAAAACGCACGGAAAACGCTGCGTTTTTCACGCACGAAAACCGCAAACGCCAGTGGGTGGGCGCCCTTAGAGTAAAGAATCCCCTTTTGTGTTGGTGTAGAAACCTTCTTTCCTCTAGATTTAGAGAGCGCCCCCTTGTTACAGTCACAGTCCTGGGTATACATAGTTCATGAGTATCACAGCAGTCAGGGGTACTATAGCTCCTATACTGCTGATGACGCCAGAGTTCTGGTGAAACATGTTGGGGGAGCTGGTCTTTTAGCACTGAGCCTCACATAGTTCATTCTGCTTATGTCAGACTCCGTTCATCTGGCAGCATTTATCACACATGCTGGCAGTTCATGCAGGGATCTAATCACTTGCTGAAACTTCAGTACATAGCAGTATACTGCTGCATTATATGCAAAGGCTGTGGTGGGAAAGGTTCTCTACAGATCAGGAAGTGACAGACTAGTATTAGGCTTTATGATGAGTGTGAAAAATGCAGGATTTTAGGATTTTGTAAAAGCATATATTGTGACTGAAAAAAAAATCCCCAAAAATTCTTTAAAAATGTTCAATGAAAAATTGTGATTTATATAATAAGTGCTGGATTAACCATTAAGCAAATGAGCCATGTGCCTTAGGGCCAGCAAAAAATCCAGGCCACAAAAAAATAAAGTAAAAAATATTTGATAATCATCAGGTGTTACCAGCTATTGCTCTTATTGAATGAATGCCGAGAGACGTTTGCCTATTATAAGCAGCAGGCACGCGATCGCTGTGGTAGCAGCACATACAAATCTGACAATGGGCGAGTACCAAGCGTAAGAAGCTTGTCAGTGATGGAGATGCCACAGATGCTGTGGAAGGGATGCCGGGCCAGCAAAAGTGTGAAGTCAACATCGTTTATGTCAGCAATCAACTGAAGAGCGCACTACAAGAACATATTGAGGCATATTCCATGGCTACAGAGGTTTGGTGTTTTGACTGATTATGCCTCTACGTCTGGTGAAGACATCCATGTTGGTATTTCAGGACTTGTTGGTTTGTATTCCAAGGACTTGTACTCCGATTTCACAGCAGAATTTCGTCAATTGATATGCTGGTATAAAGAGCAGAGACACGATGAACTAGCGCCAACTGGAAGTGCCCAGGTGATGCTTCAGATGCTGCACGCCGCTGCCGTTCATCACGCATCTCCGAACGTGGAACGAGCACTCCGAAGTCATTTATCTCTAATGGCTACAAGCTGCTCAGGGCGCGCTCTTCTTCACAACTAAACAGAGTTAAAGATGTTACACGATCAGCGATGGGCCAACAATGTCCGGGTATACCGGCACGTCTCTGCATCAAAAGGGATTTGCTTCATAAAATTGACTTCAAAAACCCAACTGACGAATTTGCAGTCGCAAAGTTGTAATCTAGTCCCTGCAATCTTATAGTAATTGCAGGACTGGCAAAGAAAATTGGGTGTTCTGGATTTGTTTGTAATTAATTTTCTGCTGTTAAATTGAACGTTTTTCCTTTTATCGGTGAGACCAAAATATCTGTGTTTTCAGACCACCTATCAAATTGTGCCCTAGGGCCTGCAGCAGAGCCTTAATCCGGCTCTAAGAGGCCATTTTGTATTCCCCTCAAACAGGGGCGTACCTAAGGGCTCAGGGGCCCGGGTGCAAAAGTTCAGCTCGGGGCCCCCCCTTGGACCTCCACCCCACACTCCCCCGTACCCATACCTAGATCGTGCTGCATACATGATCTCCCCCTTGGCGTAATCTTTCCAAGCATGACGCATTTCCTGCACATGAACATTTGTTTGTAGCCCCGCAGGCCACTCTCACACATCGCTTTTTACCGCTATTAGGGCGGTGTCCCGAGCGCCGTACTAACCGCGGTACAACACTCCCAGAGATTTTAATGAGCTTACTTAAACCTGCGCTCGAACACGGTGTTTCTAACGCTGTGATTTTCAAGAGTGGTCTGTTCTATGTTTGCGTTGTCGTGGTTTTTAACACACCTCCTCACAACGATGGGGTGCATTAAAAAGCGCCATCAGACGCTGTAACCTGTGTTCAAAAATGCTGCTCAAAATTCCGGTAAAAATGCCACAATTTCAAGCTGCGTTTTCCGAACACGTGTCTATCTATCTATATACTATCTATCCCATATCTATCTATATACCATCTATCTGCTATCTGTATACTATCTCTATTCATCCATCTATCTATCTCATATCTATCTATACACTATCTATACATTATCTATCTATACACTATCTATCTATACACTATCTATCTATATACTATCTATCTATATACTATCTGTCCCATATCTATCTATATACTATCTATCTATCTGCTATCTATATACTATCTATGTATCCCATATCTATCTATATACTATCTATACACTATCTATCTATACATGATCTATCTATCTATCTATCTATCTATCTATCTATACACTATCTATCTATCTACTATATCTTTACACTATCTAGCTATACATTATCTATCTCATATCTATCTATACACTATCTATCTATCTCATATTTATCTATATACTATCTATCTATCTGCTATCTATATACCATCTATCTATACACTATATATATATATATATATAGTGTATAGATAGATGGTATATAGATAGCAGATAAATAGATAGTATATAGATAAATATGAGATAGATAGATAGTGTATAGATAGATATGAGATAGATAATGTATAGCTAGATAGTGTAAAGATATAGTAGATAGATAGATAGTGTATAGATAGATAGATAGATAGATCATGTATAGATAGATAGTGTATAGATAGTATATAGATAGATACACTATCGATAGATACACTATCTATCTATCTCATATTTATCTATATACTATCTATCTATCTGCTATCTATATACCATCTATCTATACACTATATATATATATATATATATATATATATATATATATATATATATATATATATATAGTGTATAGATAGATGGTATATAGATAGCAGATAGATAGATAGTATATAGATAAATATGAGATAGATAGATAGTGTATAGATAGATATGAGATAGATAATGTATAGCTAGATAGTGTAAAGATATAGTAGATAGATAGATAGTGGATAGATAGATAGATAGATAGATAGATAGATAGATAGATAGATAGATAGATAGATAGGTAGATCATGTATAGATAGATAGATAGTGTATAGATAGTATATAGATAGATATGGGATACATAGATAGTATATAGATAGCAGATAGATAGATAGATATGTATATATATATGAGATAGATAGATATTATATAGATAGAAGATAGTATATAGATAGATATGGGATAGATAGATAGATAGATAGTATATAGATATATAGATATGGGATAGATAGATAGCATATAGATAGCAGATAGATAGTATATAGCTAGATAGATATGGGATAGATAGATAGTATATAGATAGCAGATAGATAGTATATGGATAGCAGATAGATGGATGAATAGATAGATAGTATATAGATAGATATGGGATAGATAGTATATAGATAGCAGATAGATAGATAGATATGAGATAGGATAGGATATAGAAAGATAGATACAAGTATATAGATAGTATATATATATATGAGGGAGACAGACAGACAGACACACACACACACATACATATGCACTTACCCCAGGGCCCGGTCCACTTCTCCTTCATGTGACAGCAGCAGTAAGCCAGCAACTCAGAAGCTTCCCGTTCAGCAGGAAGCAGGGGGCAGCACATGATCACTGTGCTCTGCCGTCCCCTGTGACTTCTTCCCTTCTCCCCTGCCGTCCCATGTGACTTCCTACATCCTGCCCTGCCGGCCCATGTGAGTACCTCCCTCCTCCTCCTCCCTGCTCTGCCGAGCCTTCCTCTCACACTGGCCGTTCCGGCTGCCGCATGATGAGAATTTTGCTGCAGTCAGAACGGCCAGTGATTAATGCACTAAATGTGCATGTTGGTATTGCAGAGGGTGGCCTCGGGGCCCCCTGAGTGCAGGGGCCGGGTAGCCATGGCGACCCCAGCACCCCCTGATGCTACGCCTATGCCCTCAAATGAAGCCGCTGCTGGGCGCCTCGGTACACAGGGACGACCATTTACTCCAACGAGTGGCATCATTCTTGTGAACACGGAGGAAGCAGTCGGTGCCTGGTGGTCAGGAAGTCACGTCTGTTGGGCCATAATTAGAGAGAATCCTCTTCCTCTGGCGTTTGGTTTCGCAGTAGACGATGGACACGCTTCAGGAGACTCACTTTCTCTTTTTCACAAGAAGTGCTGGACATTCACAGCGATTATCCACAAACTGTAAAATCCCAATTATACATTTCTCTTTTGATTTATAATTTTTTGAAGACCTGAAGCAAAACAGTTACCAGAACTTGTGATCTCATAAATATCAAATACATTATTTGGCATCGCAGCGGCTCGGAAAAGCCAATACGTTTCAAAGTGTCAACAGTTTTATAGTATTGATGACTTCAACAGGATGGATGGGCTTTTAAGTCAGGATTTCTGAATCTTCCTTTTCTCATTATGAGTGTGAATAACTAATCCCATCTGAAAAATAAACATAATTAATTCATAGCATCGGCTAATGTGAGTCCTGCGGCCGCTGCGCAAATGTAATCTTCACAAGGACAAATAGGGGGGGAGCTGCAGATATGATGGTGTTAACAAGCACACTTCATTTCCTTAAGCTTTACTAAATAAATTGTAAATCGCCATATTCACTAATACCAAGGAATGTCTATAGTGATCACATGGTCACAGGAAGTCAGGGGGGATAGCGCCAACGACTGCTGGGGAGCAACAGAGGAGGTAAGTGTGCAGCTCTATTATTTTATTAAATCAGACTAAATTAAAATTGGGGGCCCGACTGCTTTGTTGCGCCATCAGCCTGGGCCTCCCTTCACCTCCTGGACCCTGTGCATCTGTTTGTAAAAAGGTACAAGAGGTAGCATATACATGTAAGGCCTCTTTCACACTGGTGCTGCAATGTTTGGCCAGCCGAGTCACGGCCACAGTGCGAACGTAATTTGCATGAACGAGAGGCAGCCGTGACCAAGTCGAGTATACCCAGGCGAGTACACGCCAAGTCCGGTATACCATTGGGCGGGAGAAAAGATTTTAGCTCTGCTAAAGTCTCACCCCCTTCCCTCCCCCTCTCCATCTCTTGCCGGCTTTCTGCGATGGAAAGGGGTGTGAGATAGTTTTCTAATGTCCAACAAGGGGCAGGAAAAGGGAGGGAAGGAGACATGTTGCTAAACTCCGTCCCACCTCCCTTTTTTGGCAGCTCCATAGGAGTCTATGGGACCAGCCACTGTATTCCGTCCGGAAGATAGTTCCAGAGCTATTTTTTCTCGCCGGTGTAAAAACAGCTGACCAGAATGCTAACCGTATGCGCTATCTTTGCTGGCCGGCCATATTTATGCACTGCAAAAACCAATGCCTCAGATGGGTAGCGTATATTAGCCAGCCGTGAAAACGGGGCCGATATACGCTCATGTGAATGAAGCCTAAAAGTTGGAAAAGGTAACCTCTCTAAGGGCGCCCACCCACTGGCGATTTTTTTTTTCTTTGCGTTTTGCGTTTTTTCTCAAGAGCAATTAGAATTGTACTCCTGTCCACTGGCGGTTTTTTTTGCGTTGCGTTGCGTTTTTTAACATAGGAACTGTCAGTTGCATATGTGTCCTTATTTTTCTCCTAATGCACCCATGAAATTAATGGAAAAGCCGCGAAAACGCGGCGAAAACGCCGCGAAAAACGCGCGGAAAACGCATGAAAATCGCAAACGCCAGTGGGTGGGTGCCCTAAAACATATTAGTGCATAACCCTTATTGACGCGGCCTATTTTGGCCATAAGGATGCATGATTTTGGAGGGATTTTCATCTCGACTTTGTAAAAGCCATAACTTTTTTATTTCTCCATAGACATGGCTGTATGACAGAAATTTATTTTGAGAGCAGGGAGAAAAAACACATCGATTCTGCCATGTTTTTTTTTATGGAACTAGTAATACGGCATAAGTTATAAATGACATGATAATTTTTTTTTCAGGTAGGTGCAATTACAGCATTAAGAAAGTTTTTTAATTTTTTTTGGAAAGTATATTTTAAAGATCGTTGCATTCAAAGTCCCCAAACATTTTTATTTTTGCATGGACAGTGCTCTGTGATGGCTTGTTTTTTGCGTGATGAGTAAAGATGAGCGAGCACCAAAATGCTCGGGTGCTCGTTACTCGAGTCGAACTTTTCGTAATGCTCGAGAGTTCGTTTCGAGTAACGAACCCCATTGAAGTCAATGGGAGACTCGAGCATTTTTCAAGCTGACCCATGCTCCGCATAGGGGAGGTTGTGTGAAACACCTGAAAACATCAGAGTCATGGAAACACCACAGAAACGGATAGGGAACGGCAGGGGCAGCATGCATGGATGCATCTGAGGCTCCAAGGTCCCACTATTAAGCCGAATTGGGGGCAAGAGCCTGGCGATCACCCCCCTAACAATTTACTTGTGACAGACCATAAGCAGCAAGGCACATGCGCTGGCATATCATAGCTAAGCACCACACTAGCTGCAACCAAGGCCGATCACCGCCTGCAGGTGACACCACTGCCTCTTCTCCTGGGTTACATGCTGGCATGCTGTCCAAACCCCCCGCACGAGCCTGCATCCACAGCGCATACAAAGTTTTCCCTGTGCAATGTTCAGCTGCCCTCATGCCACACGCTAGCCCAGAGTCAGACTCGGTCCCAGCCTCCACCTGGTTGACCCAACGTGCCGTCAGTTACGGTTCCTTTCATCGCTCCAAAGACTGGATGAACCACGAAGAAGTTGCACAGGCCAAACCTAGCACAGTTGCACCCCACCCCCTATCAGGACCTCGGCCTCTGCCCACACCCTCAGCAATCATGGGCATAAAGTGGACTCGGATGCAAGTACTGCTGTGAACGTCTCATTAATTCAGTTACACTTCTTTTAATTGGTCCAAATCAGTGTCTCAGATAACTGTGGTGACACGAGAGCAAATACATTTTGCCCAGCGCTGATCCCCAGACCCCAAGCAGGAGGGGAAGGTGGCATAATAAGCCCGAGAAACTGTGACCGAGGTAGGACCCGCAATCCTCTGTGTGGGAAGTACGTGAGCGGGCCAGGGTCAGGCTCAGTCCCAGTCTCAACCTTGTGTGACCCCAGGTGCCGTGAGTTACATAGCCATGGGAAATCCATGTGTCCACACATCATTCTGTGTATGTGTCAGATAGCTGAACAACGCAATGGGAAAGCCGTCTGCACTCTAACCAAGTCATACAGTGAATTTGTGCTAGATAGCTGGACACCACGGTGGGAAACCTTTATGCTACCACAGCATAGGCAAGCCCATGAAACCCAAGGACACTATTAAACAGGAAGAAAAGAGAGTGCCCAAACATGGCAGAGTTTCACCCTGCCCAGGACCTCGGCCTCTGCCCACACTTCTGCCCAATTCATTATGTGTATGTGTCAGATAGCTAAACAATACAATGGGAAAGCATTTGTGCACCCACAGTATAGGCAGACCCCTCAAACCTTTCTGTAGTAATAGTATAGGCCAACCCCTGAAACATTTCTGTGGCAATAGTATAGGCGAACCCCTCAAACCTTTCTATAGCAAGTGTATAGGCGAACCCCCTGAATCCTTTCTGTAGCAAGAGTGGAGGCGAACCCCTGAAACATTTCTGTAGCAATAGTATAGGCAAACCCCTCAAACCTTTCAGTAGCAAGTGTATAGGCGGACCCCTGAAACATTTCTGTAGCAAGAGTATTGGCAGACCCCTGAAACATTTCAGTAGCAAGAGTATTGGCGTACCCCTGAAACATTTTTTGTAGCAAGAGTATTGGCGGACCCCTCAAACCTTTCAGCAGCAAGAGTGTAGGCGAACCCCTGAAACATTTCTGTAGCAAAAGTATAGGCAAACCCCTCAAACCTTTCAGTAGCAAGTGTATAGAAGGACCCCTGAAAAAATTTGTTTACCAAGAGTATAGGCGAAGCCCAAAAAAATTAGTTGGCTAAGAGTATAGGCGAAGGCCTGAAATATTGGTGTACCAAGAGTATAGGCGAACGCCTGAAAAAATTTGTTTACCAACAGTATAGGCGCAGCCCAGAAAAATTAGTTTGCTAACAGTATAGACGAGGGCCTGAAAATCTGGTGTACCAAGAGTACAACTGTACCCCTGAAACATTCCTTTAACCCGAGAGCAGGTGAAACCCATAAACATTTTTTAAAGATAGAGCTTGTTGTTGTTTAATTTGTAGCAGAGCCTGGAGGCAGTCCTCCGAAAAAATAGGTTTCAACAGAACCTTTTGGCCCGCAGAAAAATGGGCAGTTCAGTGTGATGACATGCTGTGTTAGGAGGAGGAGGAGGAGGAGTAAGATCCGAGAGGGATACACAAAGCTTATTCTGCCCTATTTTGGCATGATAGAGGATGCATTTTTCTCCTGTTGCAGTGAAAAGATCCTTTAGGATCTGCTTTATGAGAGTAAGCATGTCGGCACTGTCAGTTGACAGGCGGATACACTTATCTGTGATGATTCCCCCAGCTGCACTAAACACCCTCTCTGACAAGACGCTAGCGGCAGGGCAGGCCAGCACCTCCAGGGCATACAGCGCAAGTTTGTGCCACGTGTCCAGCTTTGACACCCAATAGTTGTATGGAGCAGAGGCATTACGGAGGGCGGTGGTACGATCGGCTACGTATTCCCTCACCATCTTTTTACAATGCTCCCTCCGACTCAGCCTTGACTGGGGAGCGGTGACACACTGTTGCTGGGAAGCCATAAAGCTGACAAAGGCCTTGGAGAGTGTTCCCCTGGCTGTGCTGGACATGCTGCCTGATCCCCGCGCCTCCCCTGCCAGTTGGCCCTCTGAACTGCGTCTTCTGCCACTAGCTCTGTCAGATAGGAACTTTAGAATCACTTCTTCCTCCAGGGCCCTGTGGTATTGCATCATTCTCGTACCCCTTTCCTCTTCGGGTATGAGAGTGGAAAGGTTCTCCTTATACCATGGGTCTAGAAGGGTGTACACCCAGTAATTCGTGTTGGCCAGAATGCGTCTAACGCGAGGGTCACGGTAAAGGCAGCCTAACATGAAGTCAGCCATGTGTGCCAGGGTCCCAGTACGCAACACATCGCTATCCTCACTATGACTTTCAGGATCCTCCTCCTCTTCAGCCCATACACGCTGAACAGATGAGAGGCAAGCAGCATGGGTACCCTCTGCAGTGTGGCCAACTGTCTCTTCCGCCTCCTCCTTCTCCTCCAAAACGCGCTGAGATATAGACATGAGGGTGGTCTGGCTATCAAGTGACATACTGTCATCCCCCGTCTTCTGTTCCAACTTAGCAGTGAACTTCTCAGAAGGCAAAGCACCGGGATGGTAACGCTAATGATTGCCGCATCGCCGCTCACCATCTGGGTAGACTCCTCAAAGTTTCCTTGGACCTAGCAGATATCTGCCAATCATGCCCACTGCTCAGTAAAGAATTGCGGAGGCTGACTACCGCTTTGCCGCACATGTTGCAGCTGCTATTCCACTATTGCTCTACGCTTCTCGTACAGCCTGGCCAACATGTGCAGCTTAGAATTCCAGTGTATGGGCACGTCGCACAGCAGTCGGTGGTCTGGCAGCTGAAACCGACGTTGCAGGGTCCTCCGGGTGGCAGCGTACATTATGGACTTGTGGAAATGTGCACAGGCGCGGCGCACCTTGCCAAGCAGGTCAGACAAGTGGGGGTAGTTTTTCAGAAACCGCTAAACCACCAGATTGAAGATGGGGGCCAGGCATGGCACGTGTGTGAGGCTGCCGAGCTGCAGAGTCGCTACCAATTTACGGCCGTTGTCACACACAACCATGCCCGGTTGGAGGCTCAGCGGCGAAAGCCAGAGGTCGGTCTGCTCTGTCAGACCCTGTAACAGCTCGGGGGCCATGTGCCTCGTCACCTAAGCCGATTAGTTTCAGCACGGCTTGGTGACCCTTGCCCACCGCTGTGCTGCCTCGCTGTACGCTACCGATTGCTGGCGACGTGCTCACACTTCTTAATTGAAAGGAAGACGTGGCGGAGGAGGAGGTGGCATAAAATGCTGCCGATACCAGCACTGAGGTAGGACCCGCTATTCTCGGTGTGAGTAGGACATGAGAGGTCCCAGGCTCTGACTCGGTCCCAGCCTCCGGCAAGTTCACCAAATGTGCCGTCAGGGAGATATAGTGGTCCTGCCCTCCAGTACTTGTCCACATGTCCATGGTTAAGTGGACCTTCCCAGTAACCGCGTTGGTGAGGGCACAATTTATGTTGCGGGAGACGTACTGGTGTACGGGGGGGACAGCACACCGGGAAAAATAGTGCTGACTGGGGACCGAGTAGCGCGGGACCGCCGCCGCCATCATGTTTTTGAAAGCCTCTGTTTCCACAAGCATGTATCGCAGCATCTCCAGGCTAATCAATTTGGCAATGTGCACGTTTAAAGCTTGTGCATGTGGGTGGGTGGCGGCGTATTTCCACTTTCGCTCCAACGCTTGTGTTAGTGACAGCTGAACGCTGTGCTGAGAGACATTGCTGGATGGAGTGGAGGACTGTGGAGGTGAGGGTGTGGGTGCAGGCCGGGAGGCACTCGTGCCTACATCCTGGGAGGAGGATTGGATCTGTATGGCAGGTTGGGGCACAGGGGAAGAGGCAGTGGTGTGACCCGGAGGCGGATGAATGTCCTTCGTCCCACCTTGTGGGGTGCTTGGCCATCATATGCCTGCGCATGCTGGTGGTGGTCAGGCTGGTAGTGGGTCGTCGGTCGTCTGCACTCTCACTAAAAAACATCACACCTTTGAACACCTAGCCCTCTGCATGGAGGCTTGCCGTGAGGCGGTGCTTTGGGCTTCGCTCTGGCCCTGCCTCTACCCCTGGCCCCTCCACTGCCTCTTCCAACTTGTCCTGCTGCTGCACTTGCCTCACCTTTTGAAGACCTGTCCTCAGTAGACTTAGCAAACCAGGTGGGGTCAGTCACCTCATCGTCCAGCTGCTCTTCTTCTGAATCCTCTGTGCGCTCCTCCCTCGGACTTACTGCATTTACTACTGCCTCACTGACAGACAACTGTGTCTCATCATCCTCATCCACAAAAAGCTCTTGAGACAGTTGACGGAAGTCCCCAGCCCCATCACCCGGACTCCGGGAACTTTCCAAAGGTGGTACATCGGTCACGACAAACTCCTCAGGTGAGAGAGAAACCATTTTTTTCCCACTCAGGGCAGGAAGTTGAGAACAGTTCCTGGGAGTCTGCTTGCTCAGAATCTGTCATTTTCATGGAGTGAGGAGGCTGTGAGGAAGGAAGAACAGCAGCGAGAGGATTCAGAGTTGTAGTCCCTAGGCTGGGAGTAGTGGACTGCGCAGAAGACTGGGTGGTCGATACATTGCTGGATGCGTTTTCTGCCATCAACGACAGGACCTGCTCGCACTGTTCTGTTTGTCATAAAGGTCTACCACTCGGACCCGCAAATTGTGATATGAAGCTGGGGAGGCCAGAAACTTGCCTCTCTCCTAATCCCTCAGCAGCCGGCTGTGATTCACCACGCTCAGGAACTCGGCCTGTGCCCACACCCTCATTTGGACGCCCGCATCTGCTTCCACGTCCTCGACCCTTATCCCCTACTCCTCATCATGGTGGATTAAGAATAGAGCTGGGCCCAAATAAATTACCCCACTGTACAGCGCTGACAACTGTGGCTAATTCACCGCACACAGAGACTTGTAGATAGTGGAGTCTCTATGCTGTGACTTGAAAAATTAACCCGCTGTCTTGCGCTGATACCTAGGGGTAATTTACTGCTCACAGAGACTTGTAGATAAGAGAGGCTGTATGGAGTGGAAGAAGACTCTAAAGCCAGTGGATAGTGCTGGTAACTGTGGCTATCTCAACCCCACCAAGAAAAGGGTATTGTGGAATGCTCTGCACAGCGGCAGCGCTGAAATACTTTGCAGTGGCCCAGGTAATATTACAGTACTGTTCAGCGGTGAGACCTCTGTCTAATGCACTGCAGACATAGAACGATATAACTGAACTACTTTGCAGTAGACCAGGAAATGTTAGAGTGCAGTTTCACGGTGAGAGCTGGTTGTACGGCACTGCAGGCTGAGAATGCTATTACTGAAATGCTGGGAACAGACCTAACAAAAGTTGGTGTACTACTGCTCCCAGCCAGCCACAACTATAAGGGCGCCCACCCACTGGCGTTTGCGTTTTTTGTGCGTGAAAAATTTTTCCTGCGTTTTTCGCGGCGTTTTTTGCCGCGTTTTAGCGGCGTTTTCGCGGCTTTTTCATTAATTTCCATTGACTTTCATGGGTGCATTAGGAGAAAAATAAGGACACATATGCAACTGACAGTTCCTATGTTAAAAAACGCAACGCAACGCAAAAAAAAACGACAGTGGACAGGAGTACATTCAATTCTAATTGCTCTTGAGAAAAAACGCAAAACGCAAAGAAAAAAAATCGCCAGTGGGTGGGCGCCCTAATACACACGGTGAGATGTAGCCCTAAGAAGGACCGTTGGGGTTCTTGCACGGAGGATCAGGACTGTATAACTTTCCCTATAGAAGTGGCTGTGTCCCTACACTCTGTGTTATGCACTGCAGACACAGAACGGTATAACTGAACTAATTTGCAGTAGGCTAGGGAATGTTAGAATGCAGTTTCACGGTGAGATCTGGTTGTACGGCACTGCAGGCTGAAAACGCATTACGGACAGGCTGGTAACGGGGCTAGATGCGTAATACAAAAGTTGGTGCACTACTGCTCCCAGCCAGCCACAACTATAATGCACACGGTGAGTTGTTGCCATAAGAAGGAGCGTTGGGGTTCTTGAAGACAGGATCCTACTCTAACACTTTCCCTATAGAAGCAGCTCTTTCCCTAAACTCTGCGTTATGCACTGCAGACTGAGAATGCTATAGCTGTAATAGCCTGCACAGCCCGAGATGAATAAAAAAATTGTGCAAAACTGCTCCCAGCAGCCACAACAGTACTGCACACGGTCAGATGTGGCCCCAAGAAGGACCGTTGAGGTTCTTGAAGACAGGAACCTACACTAACACTATCCCTGAATGAGCAGCAGCACTTTCCCTAATCTCTGCCAGCATGTGTCTGAGGCGAGCCGCGGGCGGGATCGCTTTTAATACTCGGCGGTCACTTGATCTCACCAGCCACTCACTGCAGGGGGGTGGGATAGGGCTGGCACGTCACAGGAGGAAGTGGTAATGCCTTCCCTGTGTTTCTATTGGCTAGAAAATGGCGCTAAACATGCGGGGATGGAAATGCAATTGACTCGAGTATCGCGTGGTGTTCGTCTCGAGTAATGAGCATCTCGTGTACCCTAATACTCGAACGAGCATCAAGCTGGGACCAGTGTGCTCGATCATCTCTAATATTTATGTTACGGTACAGAAATTGTATCTAACACAACACATATGTCAACTTTCTGTTATTTTTTGTTGATTATAAAACCCAAAAAAAATTATTAAAGAAAGAAAATTACATACAGGAGATACCCAGGTTATACCAGCATTCTCCATATCACTTTATATGAGATGCATAGCTTATACCAGCTGTACATATTTTAACCCCTTAGTGACCAAGCCTGTTTGCGCCTTAATGACCAGGACAAATTTTGGAAATCTGACATGTGTCACTTTAACATGGATTAACACCGTAAAGGCTTTACATATGCCAGTGATTCTTCGCCACATATTGTACTTCATTTAGGTGGAAAAAATAGACCGATAGAATATGTGTTTATTTATTAAAAGTGCCAAAATTGGCAAAATTTTGAAAAAATCGTAATTTTTTCACATTTTTAACTGCAATATCTCAAAGTTGAGCAAACATAATATATAAATTTTTGATGAGATATATATTTCCATCCGTTTACTTTATTTTGGGCGCACATTGGAAAAACTTTAGTTTTTTTTAACCATTTAGGAGACGTACAAATTTAACATTGATTATTAACATATTGAGGAACACTTTATTTTCCGGCACCAAGCCAGGATTGCAAAGGCTCATAGGTGTCAGAATGATAGATACCCCCACAAATGACCCCATTTTAAAAACTGCACCCCTTATGTATTCACTGAAGGGGGTCTGGAGCATTGTGGCCCTAATCTTCTGTCCGTATGCACAACGGGGCCCAAACCGAAAGGAGCAGCTGGTGTTACGATTTTTGTTTTTTCGGTAATTGTGTCATCTTAAAAATAGTTTTTTTTTGTACAGCATACATAGGAATGAAGACTTTCACCCCAAAATGGATACCCCCATTTGTCCCGTGTTCAGAGACATACCCATTGTAGTCCTAATCTTCTGTCCGGATGCACAACGGGGCCCAAACTGAACGGCAAATCAAACTTTAACTGTCTTTTATTTTTTACGTGATCGCCATTATCCATGGATAATGGCAATCATGTGACCAAGGAACACTCACTGCGGCCCCCCCGTGACATCTCCAAGCTCTTAGTAGCCAGGAGCAAGGAGATTTTAAATTTCCCCTTGCCTTCCCCAGCTTCTGCGCTTGCATCTGCAATTTTGGCGACGGGCGCATGCGTCAAAGCTGGGTAGAGGTCCACGGATAAGACTCCTGTTGGGGGCCATCGCCGGTGGCCCTAATTCAGTAATTTCACCTCCCCTCATGGATCAGATCCGTGATGGAAGGTTAAACTTTAGCTTTTTTTTAAAAACTTTTACGTGATTGCCGTTTAAATGACCCTGGCAATCTGCAGCTTTTGCGCCTGCTTCTGCTATTTTGGCGAGGGACGCGTGCGCAGAAGCTGGGGTAAGGTCTGCAGATAAGTCCGGGGCCTTTATGTACCCAATTTCATTTCCCCTCACAGATATGATCCATGAGGGGAGATAAAACAAACTTTTTTTTTCTTTTTTTAACACTTTTTAAAAACTTTTTAAAACTTTTTAAAACTTTTACATAATCGCTGTTATCCATTGGATAGCAGTGATCATGTGACCGGGAAACGCATACCACGGCTCCCGGTGACAGCTCCCTGCTCTCGGCTACTCATGCTAGCCGGGAGCAGGGAATTTTTAAATTTCCCGGGCCTCCCTACTCTCTGTGCATGCACGTGACGTAATGCGTGTGGCGCGCATGCGCAGACGCCGGCGGCAGGTCCGGGGAGGAGAAGGAAAACACCGGACAGCGCGGAGGATGGAGGTAAGTATTCCCAGCTCCCCTGATAGATCTGATTCGTAAGGGGAGCTGAAACTTTGCATTTTTTTTAAACGCCCATAGACTTTAACGCGATCGTGTGACCGGAAGTGAGGCCCGCAGCCTGGGATGACAGCTCCATGTTGTCGGCTACCTCCGGTAACCAGCAGCATGGAACTGTCACGTCGAGAGCCTGCAGGGCTGTCATTTCCAGAGGATGCATGTTTTTACGTCCTCTAGGAGTTAAGCCCATCGGACCAGGACGTAAAAAGGCAATGGTCTGGTCGCTAAGGGGTTAATATATACATTAGATACCCAGGCTATACCAGCATGGTCCAAATTACTATATACAGGGAAATGTATAACTTATACCAGCTGTACATATATAATTATATACAGGAGGTACGCAGGTTATACCAGCATGCTCCATATCACTATATACAGGGAGATGCATAACTTATACCAGCTGTACATATATAATTTACAGTAGATATCCAGGTTATACCAGCATGATCCATATCACTATATTACCTTTACCAGTTATAAGCATATGTGGTATATACCTGGTTACACCGCACTGTATGGTCCTTGCTCCCCTTCTCTGTTATCAGCCACCACCAGCCCAACCAATCGTACCCCAGCAGTGTCCTGATAGACTGCAATTGTTGCTAATCACAGCTGCATTCCCTCCGTTGTAGGGAGGACTGTGCACTGGGGGAAATCTGCAGTGTGGAATTGGCTGCGCCTGATAATAGTGCTTGCCTCCCTGAGTGTCACCCAGAGCCGGACTGTGGTGGTAATACAGCATATGCTGGGGGACCATGCGATAAGTGGCCTGGTCGGCGGTGCTGCCATGTATGAATATGCTGTTGAGTTTTGCTAAAAGGAACCTGCCACGTCCTACAAGCACCATCAAGTTATGATGCTTATAGGACAGGGAAGGGAGAGTCCAGGGATGTGCTTCTTCTATTTACTGGGCTCCCCATTCCTGCGTTGTTACTGGTAGAAGCCGGTGCTCGGTCAGTCAGCATGGCTCTTTTCTGCAGGCTATGTGCACACACTCCTACTGTTCTCTATGGAACTGTATGCACAAAGCCTGCAGGAAGGAGTCATACTGAATACCAACTTCCACCAGTAACAACGCAGAAACGGAGAGCCCAGTAGGTATAAGAAGCACATCCCTGGACTTCTCTTTTCCTGAATTTAGTTTATGGTACTAATAGAACATGAGAAATTCCCTGTGAGTCTCTGACTTCAGTCTGCATGGAATGTGATATCAGTATTATTGTGTAACAAATAAAATCAGGTTTTGTTAAATTTACACTAGAGGGTGCTCAGTGGTCAACAAACAGAAAGCCTGTAAGGTGTACAGAACTACAGATACAATGTTGCAGCTTAGATGTTTATAAATAGGAATATAGATTGCATATTGGAATTCATTTCACAAAGCAATATAACCAAACAATTGCTGTCACTATAAAAAAAAGTCCCTTTTTGTGATTCTAAGCATGTTATATCCGTGTGTCACATCATTAACTAAATGATGCTCTTAAGAAAAATTAACTAGATCTGCTGAAATTTGCAAAGCCATGATATGACACCTGAAGTCACTCCTGCGGAGCTAGTTTCTGAATGTCACAATTTATACGCATTGGGAAAATTTACTTTCAGGTTGGTGGCCAGGTTTGGTAGTCTACGAAAAATATAGAGATGCAGGTCCCCTCTCCTAAATTGAGTCAAAGATTTGTGGGACCTTTTCAGATCACTACAAAAATTAGTCAAGTTGCTTTCCAGTTACAACTCCCTAACAAACTAAAGATTCATCCTGTATTGCTTGTGCGGCTGCTCAAACAGTTTAAGGAGAACACATTTGCTGGAAGAAGTCAGCCTACCAGTAAAAGATTCAAGGGAGGAGGAATACATAGTAGACAGGATCCTAGACCCTCGAATTTGCAGAGGTAAATTACAATACCTAGTGCAATGGAAGAAGTATGAACAGGAGAAATATTTGTGGGAGCCAGACTGCAGTGTCCATGCCTCTAGGCTCACTGAGACCTTTCACAGGAGGTAACTGGGAAGAGCAGCTCCTGGGATGTCCGGAGAACATCCTGGAAGGAGGGGCTACTGTCAGGAAGCGAACCATCCTGCTGAGCTATTCAGAGACCTGAACCTTTTCCTCATTTGTTCCTCCTGTTAATTTAATTCCTGTTTGGCTCCACCCTAGTTTCCTGATTAGACACCCTATATAAACATGGCCTGGTGTCTCCTTTATTGCACGATTATTGTGCTCTGAGCCTCTAGTCAAGCTCTGCTACCAACTGCTCCTCTCACTACAATTGCTGCTTCTATGTACTGAACTCTGGCTTCTCCCTGACTAGTCTACCTGCCTGCTCCTTTTGTACTGTAACTGATACTACCTGTTCCACAACTGATACTACCCATGTACTGACCTCTAGATTCTCCCTGACTACTCTACCTGCCTCCTCCTTCTGCACCAAAACTGATACTAACCATGTACTGACCACTGATACTACCCATCTACTGACCTCTGGCTTCACTTTCACCACTCTACCTGCTTGCACAACTGATACTACCCATGCACCGACCCCTGGCTTCTCACTAATTACTCTACCGTCCTGCTCCTTCTGTAGCACAACTAATATTACCCATGTACTGACCTCTGGCTTTTCCCTGACTACCTGCCTGCTCCTTCTGTACTGCAACTTATACTACCCGTGTACCGGCCTCTGGATTCACCCTGACTATGCTACCTGCCGGCTCCTCTGTACCACAACTGATACTATCTGTGTACCGACCTCTGGTTTCACCCTGACTACTCTACCTGCCTGCTCCTTCTATACTATAACCGATACTACCCATATTCCAACCCCTGGCTTACCCTGACTATGCTACCTGCCTGCTCCTTTTCTTCCACAACCAATACTACCCATGTACCAAACCTTGGATTCACCCTGACTATGCTACCTGCCTGCTTCTTCTGTACAACAACTGATTCTACCTGTGTACCATCCTCTGGCTTCACTCTGACCAAGATGTTTGTCTATCTATCTGTCTCTGTCTATCTCATATCTATCCATGTCATTATTTTATATCTATCTAGCTATCTTCTCATAGAATGGTAAAATTGGAAGGGACCTCTGGGGTCATCAGTTCCAACTCCCTGCTCAATTCAGGATCAGTTAATTATCATCCTCGACAGATGTCTGTCCAGCTTCGGAAGACTTCAATTGATGGAGTAGTCACCACCTCCCATGGCAACCTGTTCCACTCATTGATCACCCTCGCTGTCCAATATTTAATTTGTGTCTCCTCCCTTTCAGTTTCATCCCATTGCTTCTAGTCTTTCCTTGTGCAAATGCGAATAGGGCTAACCCCTCTCCACTATGACAATCAAATGAGCTTTATTGGCAGTACTAAAAAGATATCAGCATTACCAAAGTGATTAGAAAATAGAAGTAGGGGTAGCAGATCAGGACTGAGAATTTTGGGAGTAAGGGGGACTTCTTGGGTAGGAATATGGAGATCCATGACAAACCACACTGCTCTCAGTCTATGGTAGGCACTGGCATATTGTGTTGCTATGTCTGCTGTGTCTTCGCTTCCCCCAGCAGAATGTGGAGTTTCTCTTGCTCCTCCTGTCGTGGATTTCCTTTTGCGCCCAACGACTTACTCAATTAGGAATATTTACACCCTTCCAGATTAATTATGAATTGATTATGCGCATAAGAAGATTTCACACTGACACAGGTTCAGCATGTATAAGTTTCCTCAATTCTGCTTTATTGTTGGGCGCGCAGCCTCTTTTAAAGAGTTTAACATATCTGCCCATCTGGGCAGGTCAAAGATTACATAGATACAATGTATTGTTTAATTATTGGATAAGCATCTTGAAATTCTTCCATCCTCCGGTCATCTGTTATTGGCCATCATGTGGTAGCAGGACGAGATGAGTGGGTTGTCTTGGATCCACGTGTAGTTCCTCCGATATGATTGGATATTACAGCTTGAACTATTAATTGCATAAATTTTCCGTGTTATTTGCATACGGTTCCAGTAAAACTGTTTTTGTTATTATTGCGGTAGCTGCTTCAGACTGCGGTTATTTATGTCTGATTTTACTTCTTCTAAAGTTACAAAACAGATGAAGAAAATATAGCGTGTTTATGCTAAATATTATCTTGTCAGCAGAGTTTAGAGAATAGAAGTTTCATTAAAGGAAGTAGATACATTGGATACATGAAAGAATATATATATCTATATTTGTATCAGAACAGCCGGCAATGGGAAAGTACTGTCATTTATTATACAGCATGCTAAACATATACAAAACAGGTTCACTGTCCACTACAAAGGTCCACAATCCAAAATATAGATATATTGGGTTTCCACTACACTCCATGGAGCTGAAGTCCAGGCTCAGATCAGAGAGTCTCCTGAAGTGAATGTCCTTCATCGCTGAGTATCTGGGACATCATAGCAGAAAATGAGTCATCATTTCCAGCTTCCTGGTGGTACTGTTGGCATAGTCTGCTCTTTCTGGGCTTATAGTTCTGCTTCTGCCATCCTGAATAAATGGCCAGGCTCTGGGTGCTCAATCTGTAGTAGCTCAGGAACTGGCAAGCTTTGGGGTGTGGTGGGATGTCCAGATATGGGGCCACACGTCGGTCAGCTTTCATTTACTTCAATTGAAGCCGTTTGTGCAGATACTGCACTAAAATAGAGGAAGCTGCGATTCTTCCATCGTGAGCGGAAAATTCAATTGGTTTCCGCTTGTGTGCAGGAAAAAGCATTATTCTTTCTAATAATTACTAAAAAATGTTTTATTCTTTCTCACATTTTTTTGTCCCCACAGGGGACCTGAAATTGGGCATCCCATCAGCCATGGCGGCGCTAAGGGTATTCAGAAGGCCCCAACTGAATGGTACCTTGCCATTGAACCATGGTTGGGGGGTGGGGGGCGTTCAGGACTACTGAATATTGATTTGGGGTTTTAAATACTGTTTCCAAAATGACCGCTTCATTTAAAGGCTTGACACCTGTGATCAGCATAAATACTTTTGCCAGCGGGTGTCAGCTGTGAGTAACAGCCGCCACCCATACTGTATCGCGCTCCGTGATGTCCGTTCAGCCTAAGACCGAATCACTATGCATACGCAGGTGCACTAAAAGAGAAGAGACACAAATTATATTCCTAGCGGGAGGACCTAGAGGTGTCACTCCGCAAGAAAGAGGGAGGTTTTTAGCAGAAAAGATCAAAAGAGAGCTGAACCGCTTACAGAGACAGACCGCCCACCGGATGGTCTCGGGCTCATTAGCATATGGCATTGGCTGATATCTCATTAGCATATGGCATTGGCTGATATCCCATTAGCATATGGCATTGGCTGATATCTCATTAGCATATGGAATTGGTTGATATCTCATTAGCATATGGCATTGGCTGATATCTCATTAGCATATGGAATTGGCTGATATGTCATTAGCATATGGCAGTGGCTGATATGCCATTAGCATATGACATTGGCTGATATCTCATTAGCATATGGCATTGGCTGATATCTCATTAGCATATGGCATTGGCTGATATCTCATTAGCATATGGCATTGGCTGATATCTCATTAGCATATGGCATTGGCTGATATCTCATTAGCATATGGCATTGGCTGATATCCTCCCATAAAAGACACTTTTGCAAAAGATAAGGGTAACGCTAGGCTCCTTCTGACATCGTACACTGCATATTGGATTACTAGGCAAATTTAGGTGACAGGCTTCCTTTAAACCATCCGGCCCTCACAAGCTATTTATGATGTCACAAATTGTAGAAAATCCGTGTAATTGTGCTTTTTATGATGTGAGCATACTTTTGATGCTTTTAAGGTTTTACATTTTATGAAGAATACTTTGAATACTCTGAAGATTAAAGCACTTTAATTCAGAAGCAGATGCTGTTCTTACCACTTCTAAGAGACTTTATTAAGGTTCTGAAAAAAAACATCATAGACATCCATGAATAATGCCATTTAATTTTAAAATATTTCAACCCTGACATAAATGTCTTAAATAGACATGAGGCACATTCGGTTATGTAGCTCGGAATTTATAGCAACCGAATTGGAGCTGTCACAATTTAAATATGCTTTGCACATATTTGATGCTGATAGATTGCTCCCACATTTGCATATAATGAATATACGATCGCACACTTAAGGTAGGAATGTTAGGATTTTATTTCAAGCTAACTCATTTCCCTACATTCCTTTTCATTTTCTTTGAAGTTTGGAAGATATATAACTCTACTTAGTACCTTTTATATGGTTTTAAATCCTTTCTAACTACCTAACTAATCATGTGACTAAAGAGGGTTATTTACAGGGATTTGGTAGGGCTAATTCAATGGTCATGTCAATTCTCATGTAACAATGTATATGTATACTGGCAGAACCATCCGGCAGCACACGGGTCTATGTCATGTAACTGTGTGTTGTTTGTGTGCGTGGTTAAAAACTTTGTTTGCTACTGATATGAAGCCAGAATAACAAACAGTCATGGAGAATTGTAATTAAAGGGGTTGTCCGGTTACTGGAGATGTCCAGTTCAATAGAACTCCCTAAATGAAAATAATGCAGTGAACTATATTTATCCCTCCATGGCCGCTGGAGTCCAGTGCTGTCGTCCTGCTGCGGTCTCGGTAAATGCTCTGACAGATGATATCATAGGAAATCAGGGGACCACTGTAGCCAATAAGAGTCTGCAACATCACTGCTCATTCTCCTGGCACCGGCACTCACATCCTTAGCGCCATGATGCCAGGAGGAACATAAAGCTGCAGCCCCTTTTTTTTGGGAGCAGTGATACCAATTTTTACTTTTTTATATGATAACTGGAAACACTGTTTTTTTTTAATTTTTAAAGTATATTTTTATTTCTTAGAATAATGAAAAGAACTTTTATTCCACTTATTTCTATATTTTTTAAATCCTAATATGGGACTTGAATTTATGGTCATTTGGTTTCTTATTCATTATGATGCAATACTATGGTATTGCATTTTAACAGGAACCTATTATGACATGCCACAGGCAAACAATCACGGCAGCCCTAGGGGCCTTCAGAAAGTTCATGGCTGTCTGGACAGCACCCTGTGATCTCATTGCGGGACGTGGCCATTAGACAACGGAATGAATCTCGAAGGAGACTTTTTGCATCAGTGGATAGTATGAGAAATCTGGAGCAGAGATAACACACAGGCCTGGTGACTCCTTAACACCAATTTAGAGACCATAAAACTCACATCCTTATCAGCGACTAATTAAGTATTTACACCTCTGCTCATCCTGTTCTGGAATTGTTTTAAGTGCAAATTAAAGGGGTTGTCTCACGGCAGCAAGTGGGGTTATACACTTCTGTATGGCCATATTAATGCACTTTGTAATATACATCGTGCATTAAATATGAGCCATACAGAAGTTATTCACTTACCTGCTCCGTTGCTAGCGTCCCCGTCGCCATGGATTCGTCTAATTCTGATGTCTTCTTGCTTTTTTAGACGCGCTTGCGCTGTGCGGTCTTCTCCCCTTCTGCTCGGTCCAGGCACGAGCGGCGTTCTGGCTCCGCCCTCTTCTACGTGTCATCGCGTAGCTCCGCCCCATCACGTGTGCCGATTCCAGCCAATCAGGAGGCTGGAATCGGCAATGGAACGCACAGAGCCCATGGTGCACCATGGGAGAAGACCCGCGGTGCACCATGGGAGAAAACCGCAGTGCATCCCTGGGAAAGGACCGGCGGCCATCTTGGGAGAAGATTTTTTAAAGTCCTTATTTCGTCGGATCGGTAAGTAGCAAGCGGCTTAAAAAACGCTTTACTTTGCTATTTTATGTCAGGGGGGTGACAGGGGGAATGGGGTAAGGTAAAATTTTGAGGTTTGCCGCGAAACAACCCCTTTAATGCCATCATGTCCGTGCCTTATCACATGTATGTGTGTGTATAAATATATATTTAAGCTTGGAGAAGAACCCTGCGTAGGCTCAAAAGCTCGCTATTACATCACGTATTTTTGTTAACCATTAAAAGCTCTCATATCTACAAGATTACTTAGTTTCTCTAACTGAGAACAATCAGTCTTTGCTCTACTGGCTAAACGTTTTTTGTTTTACCCAGGACTGTGATGGTAACAAGACCCTCTATGTCTAGAGGAAAGAAGGTTTCATCATCAACATAGAAGAGGGTTCTTTACTGTAAGAGCAGCGAGACTGTGGAAATCTCTGTCTGAGGACGTGGTGAAGACAAAATCCATAGAGGAGTTTAAGAGGGACTAGATGTCTTTATAGAGCGCTATGATATTACAGGATATAACCAGTGGGGCTGTTGATCCAGGTCTTGGAGTCAGGTAGGATCTTTCAAATCCAGGGATTATTCTGACTGCCATTATGGAGTCAGGAAGGAATCCCCCCTCCCCCAAATTTCCCCAAAATAGACGTGTAACTAAAAACTAGAGATGAGCGAACGTACTCGTCCGAGCTTGATACTCGTTCGAGTATTAGGGTGTTCGAGATGCTCGTTACTCGTGACGAGTACCACGCGATGTTCGAGTTACTTTCACTTTCATCTCTGAGACGTTAGCGCGCTTTTCTGGCCAATAGAAAGACAGGGAAGGCATTACAACTTCCCCCTGCGACGTTCAAGCCCTATACCACCCCCCTGCAGTGAGTGGCTGGCGAGATCAGGTGTCACCCGAGTATAAAAATCGCCCCCTCCCGCGGCTCGCCACAGATGCGTTCTGACATAGAGGAGGGAAAGTGCTGTCTTGCTGGAGTTGCTATAGGGAGAGTGTTAAGAGTATTTTAGGCTTCAAGAACCCCAACGGTCCTTCTTAGGGCCACATCTAACCGTGTGCAGTAGTGTGGAGGCTGCTTTTTGCGGTGTTGCACATTTTTTTGTTTTTGGTATATCGGCCGTGCAGAGCATTGCGCCCTGCAGTAATACTCCAGGGCCAGAAGTGGTGGTTAGGCAGGGACAGAAGACATATATTGTGAGGCAGGGACAGAAGACATATATTGTGAGGCAGGGACAGAAGACATATATTGTGAGGCAGGGACAGAAGACATATTTATTGAATATAGGCAGTGGGCCTTTGCAAAAACATTTTGGGAAAAAAATCTATTTGGGCTGCCTGTGACTGTCCTCAGTGTTCTGGGTCTGTGCTGGGTGTAGTAGTCCTCCTAATTCATACGCAGCCAGCTAAGTGTTACAGCAGGCTTGCGCAAAATAATTTCCTGGCTCTGTGTTGGCTGTTAAATCACCGCTGTATTCCAGTCCACAGTGCAACACTCTGCAGTTATTTGACATACTCCAGGGCCAGTAGCGGTGACGCAGAGAGAGAACAGATATATTAATTGAATATAGGCAGTGGGCCTTTGCAAAAACATTTGGGGAAAAAAATCTATTTGGGCTGCCTGTGACTGTCCTCAGTGTTCTGGGTCTCTGCTGGGTGTAGTAGTCCTCCAAATTCATACGCAGCCAGCTAAGTGTTACAGCAGGCTTGCGCAAAATTATTTCCTGGCGTTCCGTAAGCGAAGTCAGCCTCCAACCACAGGCCAATAAGCGGCACATTTAATTACAGAGTTCTGTTTCTGCACTACTGGTAATACACCATGCTGAGGGGTAGGGGTAGGCCTATAGGACGTGGACGCGGGCGAGGATGCAGAGGCCCAAGTCAGGGTGTGGGCACAGGCCGAGCCAGTGCGGTGGCCAGGGGTAGAGGCAGGGCCAGACCGAATAATCCACCAACTGTTTCCCAAGGCACCCCCTCGCGCCATGCCACCCTGCAGAGGTCAAGGTGCTCTACGGTGTGGCAGTTTTTCACAGAGACGCCTGACGACCGACGAACAGTGGTGTGCAACCTTTGTCGCGCCAAGATCAGCTGGGGAGCCACCACCACCAGCATGCGCAGACATATGATGGCCAAGCACCCCACAAGGTGGGACGAAGGCCGTTCACCGCCTCCGGTTTGCACCACTGCCTCTCCCCCTGTGCCCCAACCTGCCACTGAGATCCAACCCCCCTCTGAGGACACAGGCACTACCGTCTCCTGGCCTGCACCTACACCCTCACCTCCGCTGTCCTCGGCCCCATCCAGCAATGTCTCTCAGCGCAGCGTCCAGACGTCGCTAGCGCCACTGTTTGAGCGCGAGCGCAAGTACGCCGCCACGCACCCGCACGCTGAAGCGTTAAACGTGCACATTGCCAAATCGATCAGCCTGGAGATGCTGCCATATAGGCTTGTGGAAACGGAGGCTTTCAAAAACATGATGGCGGCGGCGGTGGCGGCCCCGCGCTACTCGGTTCCCAGTTGCCACTACTTTTCCCGATGTGCTGTCCCAGCCCTGCACGACCACATCTCCCGCAACATTGTACGTGCCCTCACCAACGCGGTTACTGCCAAGGTCCACTTAACAACAGACACGTGGACAAGCACAGGCGGGCAGGGCCACTATATCTCCCTGACGGCACATTGGGTGAATTTAGTGGAGGCTGGGACGGAGTCAGAGCCTGGGACCGCTCCCGTCCTACCCACCCCCCGAATTGCGTGCCCCAGCTCGGTGGTGGTATCTGCGGCGGTGTATGCTTCCTCCACTAAACCACCCTCCTCCTCCTCCTATGCAACCTCTGTCTCGCAATCAAGATGTGTCAGCAGCAGCATGTCGCCAGCAGTCGGTGTCGCGCGGCATGGCAGCACAGCGGTGGGCAAGCGTCAGCAGGCCGTGCTGAAACTACTCAGCTTAGGAGAGAAGAGGCACACGGCCCACGAACTGCTGCAGGGTCAGACAGAGTAGACCGACCGCTGGCTTGCGCCGCTGAGCCTCCAACCGGGCATGGTCGTGTGTGACAACGGCTGTAATCTGGTGGAGACTCTGCAGCTCGGCAGCCTCACGCACGTGCCATGCCTGGCCCATGTCTTTAATGTGGTGGTTTACGATACCTAAGCAATACGTAGGCTGCACCCGTGGATGGAAGCATCGTTCTCTATCACGATCAAAAACGGGGACCTTTTTGCTTCATCAATCTGTGTATAATATTCCTCCTCCTCCTCCTGCTCCTCCTCCTGAAACCTCAGATAATCACGCCGAACGGGCAATTTTTCTTAGGCCCACAAGGCTCAGTCATATAATTTTTGTAAACAATTTTTAGACGTTTCAATGCTCATTAAAGCGTTGAAACTTTCACCTGAACCACTTTTTATTTTAACTGGACTGCCTCCAGGCCTATTTACCAATTAAGCCACATTATCCAAAGCGATTAATGGGTTTCACCTGCCCTCTTGGTTGGGAATGGGCAATTTTTCTGAGGTACATTAGTACTGTTGGTACACCAATTTTTGGGGGCCCTCGCCTACAGTGTAATCCAATTAATTTTTAGCCCACCTGCATTACAGCTGACATTACCTCAGCTGTGATGGGCACTGCAATGGGATATATTTATGTACCGCCGGTGGGTTCCAGGGAGCCACCCATGCCGTGGGTCCACAGGGAGTTGTAACTGCATGTGTCCACTTCTAAAGAACCCCAGTCTGACTGGGGCATGCAGTGTGGGCCGAAGCCCACCTGCATTAAGCACGACATTACCTCAGCTGTGTTGGGCACTGCAATGGGATATATTTATGTACCGCCGGTGGCTTCCTGGCACCCACCCATGCTGTCGGTCCACACGGAGTTGTAACTGCATGTGTCCACTTCTAAAGAACCCCAGTCTGACTGGGGCATGCAGTGTGGGCCGAAGCCCACCTGCATTAAGCACGACATTACCTCAGCTGTGATGGGCAATGCAATGGGATACATTTATGTACCGCCGGTGGGTTCCTGGCACCCACCCATGCTGTCGGTCCACACAGAGTTGTAACTGCATGTGTCCACTTCTAAAGAACCCCAGTCTGACTGGGGCATGCAGTGTGGGCCGAAGCCCACCTGCATTAAGCACGACATTACCTCAGCTGTGATGGGCAATGCAATGGGATACATTTATGTACCGCCGGTGGGTTCCAGGGAGCCACCCATGCTGTGGGTGCACACAGAATTCCCATTGCGGAGTTGTACCTGCCTGTGACTATTTATTAAAAACCGCGGTCTGACTGGGGCATGCAGACACCTTGACAGAATGAATAGTGTGTGGCACATAGGTTCCCCATTGCTATGCCCACGTGTGCAGCTCCTGATGGCGGTGGCACAGGATTATATTTCTCATTGCTTCTGTACAGCATTGTGGGCTATCGCCCCGCCCCTTTTAAAGAGGGTCGCTGCCTAGCCGTGCCAACCCTTCTGCAGTGTGTGTCTGCAGTTCCTCCTCATGGCAGACACACTTATAAATAGACATGAGTGTGGCGTGGCATGAGGGCAGCTGAAAGCTGCGCAGGGACAATTTGGTGTGCGCTGTGGACACTGGGTCGTGCAGGAAGGGGGGGGTGGTTGGGCAGCATGTAACCCAGGAGAAGTGGCAGCGGAGTGTCATGCAGGCAGTGATTGTGCTTTGTTGGAGGTAGTGTGGTGCTTAGCTAAGGTATGCATTGCTAATAAGGGCTTTTCAGAAGTAAAAATTGTTGGGGGGGGGGCCCACTCTTGCCGCTATTGTGGCTGAATAGTGGGACCTGTGAACTTGAGATGCAGTCCAACATGTAGCCCCTCGCCTGCCCTATCCGTTGCTGTGTAGTTCCCATCACTTTCTTGAATTGCCCCGATTTTCACAAATGAAAACCTTAGCGAGCATCGGCGATATACAAAAATGCTCGGGTCGCCCATTGACTTCAATGGCGTTCGTTACTTGAAACGAACCCTCGAGCATCGCGATAATTTCGTCCCAAGTAACGAGCACCCGAGCATTTTGGTGCTCGCTCATCTCTACTAAAAACCTATTGTTTAATAATATGCGTTAAAAAGTAGTGGGCTACATCAACATCCTGCGGACTAACATATATCAGATGTCTGTAGCTAAAGCAATTATTATCTAAATGGTAATTTCAGGTTCACCGTGAATCCCTGGTTACCAATCAAATACGTATCTATGAGCCACCTACCACTACGACTCCCAATGAGGAAGTACTAGTCTGAGATGTTATGTTTTTTTTCCGGTTCTATTCGGTTCAACGTGTTTCCCTACCAATATGGTAGCTCCTCAGGTACCGGTATTTCTATGTACTCAAGGCAGGATGTATTGTTCCGATGGCGACGATATTCAGATGTCTTTATCAATAAGCAGCCCTATATAAGAGATTGCAGACATCCCATATATGCCTATGTGGACAAATGGCAGAGGGAGCCAATCCTAGTGACGCCATAAACCAGGCATAATTATGCGAAGTCAGTGAGTAAACGATAATGCTCACTATATAGAGAATCGCTTCTAGAGGGGTTTCTGCTATAATGGATTGGAAAATTTTTCAAAATTTTTAAGTGTGGCGAAAAGCAAAAGGAAAAAGGGCAGATATGACATTTTTCTGAGGGTTTTGCGTGTGATTTTGTAAAAATGACCTAGTAGCTGCGATCTCTGCGTGGGAACCATTCGCAACATTTAGAGAGCTGTTTATGTTTTACTACTTCAAGCAAATTTAAATCTCTGTTCTTCCCTCCCCAGAAAGGCTTTTGTCGTCATATTCGGAGCGCCATACCTTATTTCATTCTTCCATTGGTGGGAGTCTGTGGTAGTTTTTGAGCATATGTAGCTTTTTGATCACTTTTTATTCAATTTTTATTCGGAGACGTGATGATCAAAAAACCCAAACGGCGCAATTTTGGCTTCTTTTCTTACAACATTCACCATCTGAGATAAATAATGCGATGTTTAGGTAGTTTGAGCTCTTTCTGATGTTTATTTTTCATAGTTTACACTGTTTTCTGAGAAAAATGAGAAAATTATTTTTTTTTATTTTGACATTTAAATTTTTAAGTCAAATTTTATATTTTTTGGAACTTGTGATTGTTTGATCACTCCTACAGTGTATTTCACTTCTTAAGATAGGCCACAGGCAGGGTCAACAGGAGTGAATACATAGCAACCCTGGTACTCTTCGCTCAGTCCAGCCAGGGCTGCCATGGCAACAGTAGGCATCCCGTGATTGCATCTCAAACAGCTGAAACCTGCCGGGTCCGCAGCGGTTTGGGCCCTCCGAGCCCGTTACATACCAACCTCACAAATATGTGACATACACGTACGTCACAGAGGGGGAAGGAGGTAATGTAGCAAGTGGATTGTTACCTCAAATTCATTGAGGAAGCACATGTTGTTTGCTTTTTGTTGTCTCTATAAGGATTCACAAACAGGGTTTTGCAACATTGTATGAAAACCGTAAGTTCGTGTATTGCGATGTAATAAATCGGAGGCTCATAGGGAAGCATGGGCGAGAAAAAAATGCAAAACGCGAAAAGATAGGGAAAACATTTCGGAACATTGCACGAGAGAAAACATTGCAAATGGGAATGAAGTCATTGAAAAGCACGGGTTTCATAACTCGGCATTTTCTCACGCTCTCATATCTGTGCGACTTTCTCACCAGTCTGCAGACAGCCTAACTCTCTCCAGCTAACACCCGGCTGCGCAGACTCATCCAGATAAACGCGCATTAAATAATGCCATCAACAGCGTGGTGTCGTTACAGAAATGCCGTGTGAAGCCGCCATTAAGGTGAGGTAAGAGTGAACGATTATCACTCTAAGGCCTCATGTCCACGGGGAAAATCAGATCCGCTGCAGATTCTCCATGGAGAATCTGCAGTGGGTCCCTCCTGCCCCGCGGACATGAGCGCTGAAAATAAGAATAAATAAGAATAAACTGACCTCCTGCACGCTCCGGATTCATCTTCTCTGCGTCGCGGCCAGATCTTCTTTCTTCGGCTCGGCGGATGCGCAGGATGACGTCGGTGACGTGCCCCGCGCATGCGCCGTCCCGAAGCAAAATGATCCGGCCGCGACTGAGAGAAGATGGCGCCGCGGCGAAGAGAAGAACCGGAGCGTGTGAGTAAAATCAGATTTTTGTGTCCCGCGGATCTGGACGGCTTCCATAGGCTTCAATAGAAGCCCGCGGGAGCCGTCCCCGCGGGAGACCCGCACGAAAATGGAGCATGGTCCAGATTTTTTCATGCTCCATTTTTTTTTTAATTCACTTTTATTGACCATCCGCGGGTATTTATCTACCCGCGGGTGGTCAATGCATCCCTATGGGGCGCGGATCCGCGGGCAGGAGAAGAGTTAAAATCCGCTGCGGATTTTAATTCTTATTTTGCCTGTGGACATGAGGCCTAAAACCGTTCAAGCGATAACGTAAGTGAAGGACCCAACGCCGAACCAGAATTGGGCTCTTCTCCTTCATCGTTCAGCTTCAGTCGGCATAAAAATCGTCTTCGGCTCCTCGTTGATTTTAAACACTGATTGTTCACAGGATGGTGAAATACTGAATGATAAGAGAACAAGAAGTTCATGATTCCCAAGATGATCTGCCAGTCTACACAGGCTGCCCAAGCGCGAAAGAGAAGACGTCATCACCAGCTCGTCCGCATGGGCAGACAAGAATCGTAAGGTTCTCGTTACGTGTAAAGGAGCATTAGTGACTTTTGTTTGGGTGGAAAAAAAATTGTGGCCAAATATTACTTTAACCCCATCATGACCAGGGCCATTTTAGTCAGACGGGCGTTTTTTCGCGCGATTTGCGCATGCGCATGCGTCCGGCGATTTTTTAAAACCATTGCTTTGCAATGGTATCGGACACATGAGCGCTTTTTATGCGCTCGTCCGATAAATTATAGAACAGAAATCGCAGATCGCACCTATCTGCGATCTGCGATTCCTGTTCTCTTCTCTATATGCGCTCAATGGGGCCGGCAGCAGCAGCGCCGACCCCATTGAGAACATATAGAAGACAAATCATTCTTCTCTGCCACAGCTGTAACAGCTGTGGCAGAGAAGAACGATGTTTGCCCATTGAATTCAATGGAGCCGGTAATACAGGCTGAGCCAATCAGGGGGCAGGTCTGACTCACACCCACTGCAGGCCAGCCGTGCGGAACTCCGGCTGCCGGGAGCAGGTGAGTATATATATATTTGTTATTTTAACACTTTTCTGGATGAATTGCAGGGAAGGGCTTATATATTTAAGCCCTTCCCGACAATTCATCCCGCACTCGCCGGCAGCGCATTGCTTTCTATGCAGCCGGCTGTATTGCCGGCTCCATTGAATGCAATGCGCTGGACAGCTCTGGCCCGTTTCTAATGAAACGCGGCTAGGAGCAGATTTTCGGGCGATTTTTGGGCACCGGTCACGCGATTTGCACATGCGCATCCGTCATGCGATCCGCAAATCGCGCGAAAAATCGCCCGTGTGACTAAGGCCTAAAGGTGAATTAATAGTTTCTTAGTCTACCAGAAAATGTTTTGTCTTCGGGATACATGGGATTTTATTATTACTTAAAATTGGAATGCATTTTAATGAATTTTGTGGGATTTTTAAAGGTAAAAATTGTCATTTTCCCATGTTGTGCTTTAAGGTAATTTATTCAATTAATACTTTGTTCCACTAAATCCTCTAATTCTCCTGTAGTGTATAGAAGTTAATGTGCAGATGTGTTCTGGAAGTTTCTGGATGGTCTATGTAGTCTTGTGTTTCTGTGTTTTTCCACTGTCTTCCATGTGTATGAATATGATGTGTATTGCACCTTTGCAACACTGAATGGGTTATGCCTGGAAAAGTATCTCTTTGTATGCCATGTGACCTCGTTTTATGTATTTGGGTGCAAAACGTGGGAGAGGGCTTTTTGGCTGTTTCCTTGGAGAGAGAAAGAGAGCCTCGCCTGTACTCAGATACCTTTAGTCTGAGTACAAGAAGAAATGAAAGAGGATGAGCAGATTTCCCATTAATGCCACAAACCCCTTCTTCTTCTTCACCCTCTTTTGATGGAGTGTAAGTGGAGTTTGCCCACCGTGCGGTGGGAGGTGAAAAGGTTGCAAAGATCTGTGAGTGGACCTGTAAAGTGTTGATGGAGTTTCTCAAGAATCGGTGTCTGGGACCAGGGAACCACAGTTAACTAGGCCTGTGTAAGTCACCCTGTTTCTCCTGTATTTCCTACCTGTCGCTTCACGTGTTCTGAACCCTCACTATTTTACTAGTGGATGTAAAGAGGACTGTTGTGAATTGTTTATTCGAATTTCTCAGTAAACGGCTTCACGGACCGTTCCTGATTTGGCCTTTTGAATTCTACCCAGTGTGTAGACTCATTTATTCCCCGGAGAGATCACCACAAAGGAAGGAACGATGACGTTACGAGTGACAAGAAGGACTAAGATAATGCACTTGTGGGTTTTTCCTATTTAATATGGTCTGCCCATGCCCCTTGGATGTGTCCCTGCTTACCTTCTAGGTGGAAGATAGTATAGCCACTGTGAATTACTCTGCCCCACTGTCTCCTAGGCTGGGGCCCGTTCCTCGGACACTGCACTCTTGTGTATAACGATGTCAAATATTTGCATGTTGTGTAATTTAGGATGTTGTTCTAGTGCTGAAAATAAAAATCCTATTTCAGCTTTAGGCTGGCTGCACAAAGGTGGATTTACAATGCGAAATCCAGAGCAGGCGTCCACCTCCGGATTCCGCAGCAAATACCGTATATAGCATGCTATGGCAAAATAGTTTTTTCCTCTTCATGAGCGGAAATCCATTGTGGAAAAATTGCAGCATGCTCTATTTCTGTGCAGATTCCTCATGGACAGCTACCATTGAAGTCAATGAAAGCCATTCGACCTACGGCCCTTCAGCAATGACATTGCTAAAAGGTTGCGGATTCCATGTCATCGCCTAACGACGATGCAGGAAAAGCCAGGATTTAAAAAACAAAATGTACTGTGCATGTCCGACAGCTCGCTGTGTGGACCATCTGCAGTAGAAAGAAAAGTCTGGTATGCACGAATGGCGGCTGGGTACAGGGTCGGATTCCACTGTGGGCTCTCGCATGCGGAATTCAACCCGGTCGTATGCAGCCGGCCTTAACTCTATCTCCCTCCCTAAGCTGCAGCACACTCTCCAAGCATGGATAGTTATCATCCAGGTACAGGCATTTTTTTAGGGTTACATGAAAAGCAGAACAGGTTGGGGTAGAACAGACTAAAACTGATGCTGGGGGGATTATTGGGGATATGGGTTCGGAATAGTGTGCACTTTTTTGGGATGAAGGGCAGCTTGTTAATCTCTTTTTTAGCTGCTTTAATCTTTTTCACATTTTGTTTTTTGTTTATTGCATTTTTTTTTACATTTTCCTATTTTACTGTGAGAGCCCAGGTTAGCAGGAAACACATTATCAATGTGTTCCCTGCTGTTCCCACATACATAACTCTGATAAACAGTGAGCCGATAGAAGCACATGAAATGACTGTTAGCTGTGATCTGTATGGAAAAGCCTGCAGAGAGGATGTACATTGCATCTTCATGCCTCTAGGCCTTGTCTGCAGAGAGAAGCCTGGTGATATCATTACAACCTAGTAAGCACTTGAATGAAGAAACTGCAACATGTTCAGGGTTCTTTGTTGCTGGGAACCAATTCAGTTAGTTTCTTGTCACTCTACAGGATTGGGCTATCATGCTGCTGATGGGCAGGAGTGCACAGCGCCAGCAAACACAGCACTAAGTGGCTGTAGGCACATGGACCAGTTAACTTTCTTGAGGTGGCTGGGAAAGTGATAAAGTATATAGTAAATTTTTGAAACTGCCACATAAGTAGTGTTTTGTGGTGTTTTGGTGTATCTTCAAAATGCAGCATTGCTCTGGGTATGGATATTTTTTTCTGACATTTTTGAATTGGCACGTTATACATTGGGCGTCGCTCTATTTCCTGAGATGGACGAATCCAGGCCAGTACAGTAGTTACAGCTGCACGCTCATAGAAATAAGTCCAGTAGCCACATCTGTACAGTTGGGCTTTTTCTACAATTTCAAGTACAGGGAACTCTTCTGTACCCTAGGCTCTTACTCTTGTTACTCCTGTCTTTCTTTGCTCTGTATTTCTCCTTCTATTTACTTCTTCTATTAATTCCTCCCTTCACTATATTTCTTTATGCATACAAACTCTCTCTTTCTTCTCTTGCTACTGGTACACAAACTATTTCTTTCCTCATTGATTAATACATAAACTGGTTCTTCTTTCCGTTTCTCTCGTCTGAATAAACTCTCTCTTATGGTTTCTGTCTGTCGTCTCAGTGCAAACTTTTCTCTTGTACTCACACTCCGCTTCTCACCGCACTGTATCTCTCTTTACCTTCTGCTTTCTTCACTTGCTTTTTCTGTCTTTCTCTCAACTTCTACTTCCTCTGTCCTCAATAAATTATCTCAACCAATCCGTGAGAAGGGGTCATCCTCTAATCACAGAGCAGCTATCTCCCTGTTACCTAACCAGCCAACAGGCTACAGTGTGGTTACCAGACAGAATATGAATGAAGAACAAATATTATTAAAGTAGTACGCACATATTTCAGTAAAACAACTGCATTGTGGGACACTAAACTGCTAATCAGAGAGCAATTCACAGTGTGTATTAGGTAGTATGAAAATTGCTGCAGCCATCAGAGGACTTGCAGAAATCCCTGCAGCAAATCTGCTACATGGAAGTATATTCTGAGGGTGAAGCCACATGATGTGCTGGTCACACATGGCTGAACTGATTATTGTGGGATTTTGCCATTCACCACCATATCGCACAATGTTGCATCGCTACAGAGCGCATGTATGTGAAGCCCATGCTTTCCAATGGGTTTTAGTTTAGTTGCTCTTCTTTGAATCCCCTCAAACACTGCCACATCTTTCCTGAGCTCCGGTGCCCAGAACTGTGCGCAGTATTCCATGTGAGGCCTGACAAGTGCCTTATATAATGGAAGGATAATGTTCTCGTCCCTCAGCCCTATACCTCTTTTAATGCACCCCAAGACTTTATTAGCTTTTGCAGCAGCTGACTGGCATTGTTTACTCTAGCTTAGTCTACAATCCACTAGTACCCCCAGGTCTTTTTCCATATCACTTTTCCCTGGCAGTACCCCATTTTGTGTATATTGGTGACATCTGTTTCTCCTGCCCATGTGCAGAACCTTACATTTATCCACATTGAACTTCATTTGCCATTTTTCTGCCCAAGCCCCCAGCTTATCTAGGTCCGTTTGTAGCCGTACCTTGTCCTCCGTTGCATTGATTATATTGTATAATTTTGTATCGTCTGCAAATATTGATATTTTACTGTGCAGCCCCTCTATCAGGTCGTTGATAAATATATTGAACAGAATGGGGCCTAATACTGAACCCTGTGACACCCCGCTAGCGACGGTGGCCCAGTCAGAGTATGAACCTTTTATTACCACCCTCTGCTTTCTATCTCTGCGCCAGTTCTTTACCCACTTACACACGTTTTCGCCCAGACCGAGCTGTCTCATTTTATATATCAGCCTATTATGCGGCACGGTGTCAAATGCTTTAGAGAAGTCCAGATATGAGATCAATAGACTCTCCCAGGTCCAGCCTAGAGCTTACTTCATCGTAGAAGCTGATCAAATTGGTCTGACATGATCTACCAAACATGAACCCATGCTGTTGAGGAGTTATTCCGTTGTTCTATTTTAGGTATTCCAGGATGGCATCTCTCAGAAACCCCAGTTATTGAAGTGAGACTTACCGGCCTGTAGTTACCAGTCTCTCTTTTGGACCCCTTTTTGTATATTGGAACCACATTGGCAATGCGCCAATCCAATGGTACAACCCCGGTCTTGATAGTATCCATAAATATTAGATATAGCGGCCTAGCTATCACATCACTTAGTTCCCTTAGAACCTTTTGGTGCATTCCATCTGGGCCTGGCAATTTATCGATTTTAATCCTCTTTAACCGGTTCCGCACTTCCTCCTGTGTTAGGTATGTAATATTTTGCGAGGGGTTTGTTTTATTCCCCTGCATCTCGTGTGACATTTCCTTTTCGCTTGTGAATACACTTGAAAAGAAACTATTTAATAGATTTGCCTTCCCTCCATCATCTTCTATGATTTCTCCTGCATTATTTGTTAAAGGGCCAGTGCTCTCAGTGCAAATCCTTTTGCTGTTAATATAGTTGAAGAATAGTTTTGGGTTGTTTTTGCTCTCTTTGGCGATCAGTCTTTCTGCCTCCTTTTTAGCAATTTTGATCGTATCTTTGAATATTTAGTTTTTTTCCCTGTATGATTTTAGTGCTTCTTCGCTGCCTTCTTGCTTTAGTAGTTTGAACGCTCTCTTCTTTTCGTTTATTGCCCCTCTTACTGTCTTGTCGAGCCACATTGGTTTCCTTTCTAATGTTAAAAACGCATCGCAAGTTTGTGCTTTGTGATTTTTGTGCGATGCGTTTTTAACATTAGAAAGTCCCATTGACAATCACATTAAAAAACGCAGCGATATCAGTGTTAAAAAAACGCAAGTGTGCAGGGGCCCTTAATAGTAAAGTTTCAGTTTCTTCTGTTGCTTTTGGTGGCCTATAGTAAACCTCTAACATGATTTTGTTATTTTTCCCTCCCTGTATTTCTACCCACAGAGATTCCACGTGTTCTTCTCCTGCACCTATATCTTCCTGTAGCCTCGGCATTAAGTAGGATTTAATGTACGGACATATCCTTCCCCCTTTCTGGTTTCCACAGTCTCTTCTGGAGAGGTTATAACCCTGTAAATTCACCGCCCAATCGCACTTATCATCAAGCCATGTTTCCGTTATTCCGACTATATCATAGTTTTCATCAGCCATTCTCGCTTCAAGCTCACCCACTTTACCGATCAGACTTCTTGCATTCGTGGTCATACAATTTATACAGTTTTTTTGTTCTTTAAATTCATTTTGCTACTAATGGTACTATTGGCTGATCTTTTAGTTCTAACTGTACTAACCCCACCCCCTGCTCAACCCCCATTCCCATTGCTTAGACCTAGGTCGCTAGCTACGCTGACTACCCCCTTGTTTCTCTTTTTGCCCCCCCCCAGTCCCTAGTTTAAACACTCCTTCAGCCTTTTAACCATCTTCTACCCCAACATATCTGCACGCTCCCCATTAAGATGCATCCCGTCCCTACGGTAGAGCCTGTAGCCAACAGCAAAGTCAGCTCCGTTCTCCAGGAACCTGAACCCCTCCTTCTTACACCAACTCTGGAGCCACTTGTCTACCTCCCTAAGATCCTGCTGCCTTTCTAGTGTGGCTTTAGGTGCAGGTAGTATTTCTGAGAAAACTACCCTGGAGGTCCTCGCCCTAAGCTTGGTCCTAGGTCCCTGAAATCGTTTTTGGGGGCCCTCCAGTGACCTCTAATTTGTTCATTGGTGCCAAGGTCAGCAGACCATGCAGTGTAACAAGGTATGTACCACATGTAACTTTGTATGTATAACTGGTATAAGTTATACCAGCTGTACATATATAATTAGATACAGGAGATATGCCTGGTACGTCAGTGATACACCCAGTGATATTGTGATATGCTGGTGATATGTACTGAGTTATACCCAGTACATATCACTATACACAGGGTGGATGTATATAATGATATGGAGCATGCTGCTATAACCTGGGTCTCTTGCATATAATTATATCTGCAGTTGGCATAAGTTACGCATATCCCTGTATATAGACATATGGAGCATGCTGCTATAACCTTGGTATCTTCTGTATGTAATTATATATATACAGCTGGTATAATTTATACATCTCCTGTTAATAGTGATATGGAGCATGCTGGTATATCTTGGGTATCTCCTGCATATAAGTATATATGACCATCTGGTATAAGTTATACATCTTCTGTATATAGTAATATGGACCATGGTGGTATAACCTGGGTATCGTCTGTATGTAATTATATATGTACAGCTGGTATAAGGTATACATCTCCTGTATATAGTAATATGGAGTATTCTGGTATAACCTGGGCATCTCCAGTATATTATATATGTACAGCTGGTATAAGTTATACATCTCCCTGTATATAGTGACATGGACCATGCTGGTATAACCTGGGTATCTCCTGTATGTAATTATATATGTGCAGCTTGTATAAGTTATATATCTCCTGTACATAGTGATATGGAGCATGCTGGTATAACCTGGGTATCTCTTGTATATAATTATATATGTACAGTTGTCATAAGTTATACATCTCCCTGTATATAGTGATATGGAGCATGCTGGTATAACCTGGGTATCTCCTGTATATAATTATATATGTACAGCTGGTATAAGTTATACATTTCCTGTATATAGTGATATGGAGCATGCTGGTATAACCTGGATATCTTCTGTATATAATTATATATGTACAGCTGGTAAAAGTTATACATTTCCTGTATATAGTAATATGGAGCATGCTGGTATAACCTGGGTATTTCCTGTATATAATTATATATGTACAGCTGGTATAGGTTATACATCTCCTGTATATAGTGAAATGGAGCATGCTGGTATAACCTGGGTATCTCCTGTATATTATATATGTACAGCTGGTATAAGTTATATATCTCCCTGTATATATTGACATGGACCATGCTGGTATAACCTGGGTATCTCCTGTATGTAATTATATATGTACAGCTGGTATAAGTTATATATCTCCTGTATATAGTGATATGGAGCATGCTGGTATAACCTGGGTATTTCCTGTATATAATTATATATGTACAGCTTGTATAAATCATATATCTCCTGTATATAATGATATGGAGCATGCTGGTATAACCTGGGTATCTGTTGTATATAATTATATATGTACAGTTGGTATAAGTTATACATCTCCCTGTATATAGTGATATGGAGCATGCTGGCATAACCTGGGCATCTCTTGTATATAATTATATATGTACAGCTGGTATAAGTTATACATTTCCTGTATATAGTGTTATGAAACATGCTGCTTTAACCTGGGTATCTCCTGTATATAATTATATATGTACAGATGGTATAATTTATACATCTCCTGTATATAGTGATATGGAGCATGCTGGTATAACCTGGGCATCTCCTGTATATTATATATGTACAGCTGGTGCAAGTTATACATCTCCTGTATGTAGTGATATGGAACATGCTGGTATAACCTGGGTATCACCTGTATATAATTATATATGTACAGCTGGTATAATTTATACATCTCCTGTATATAGTGATATGGAGCATGCTGGTATAACCTGGGCATCTCCTGTATATTATATATGTACAGCTGGTGCAAGTTATACATCTCCTGTATGTAGTGATATGGAACATGCTGGTATAACCTGGGTATCACCTGTATATAATTATATATGTACAGCTGGTATAATTTATACATCTCCTGTATATAGTGATATGGAGCATCCTGGTATAACCTGGGCATCTCCTGTATATTATATATGTACAGCTGGTATAATTTATACATCTCCTGTATATAGTGATATGGAGCATGCTGGTATAACCTGGGTATCTCCTGTATATAATTATATATGTACAGCTGGTATAATTTATACATCTCCTGTATATAGTGATATGGAGCATGCTGGTATAACCTGGGCATCTCCTGTATATTATATATGTATAGCTGGTATAAGTTATATATCTCCTGTATTTAGTGACATGGAGTATGCTGGTATAACCTGGGTATCTCCTGTATATAATTATATATGTACAGCTGGTATAATTTATATATCTCTTATTTATAGTGATGCACAGTTGGGCCCTATTAACTACTTAGAGGGTACAGTGAGGCCTTATTGATGACTCGAGGGCACAGTGAAGCCTATAAATGGCTCAGGGGGCACAATGGGGCCTATAAAAAACTAAGAGATTCAACTGATTTTGTCGCTCCTCTCTTTTGAGGAGATATAGTTGGAAAATTAACAATGAGTGAACTTAAGCATGCATGGCATAAGCAGATATCTACCCTAAGGCTTCTTTCACACTACCGTATGCGTTTTTATGCTCGGCCATACACCACTAAAAATCACATGAAAGAAGAATAGCTGTGATCAAGTCCTAATTAGAGATGAGCGAGCATACTCGTCCGAGCTTGATACTCGTTCGAGTATTAGGGTACTTGAGATGCTTGTTACTCGAGATGAGCACCACGAGGTGTTCGAGTCACTTCCATTTTCTTCCCAGAAAACTTTGCGCCGTTTTCTGGCCAATAGTAACATAGGGAAGGCATTACAACTTCCTCCTGTGAAGTTCCAGCCCTATCCCACCTCCCTGCAGTGAGTGGCTGGGGAGATCAGGTGCCACCCGAGTATATAAACTGGGCCCGCCCGCGGCTCGCCACAGATCCACGCTGAGAGACATAAGGGAAAGTGCTGTCTTACTGTAGCTGCTATAGGGAGAGTGGTAGGCTGTTATCTTCGTCTTCAAGAACCCCAACAGTCCTTCTTAGGGCCACATTTGACCGTGTGCAGTACTGTTGAGGCTGCTTATAGCAGTGTTGCACAATTGGTTTTTTTTTGTATATCGGGCGTGCAGACCATAGCGTCCTCAGTCTGCAGTCATTTTACGGAGTATAGGGGCAGTACTGGTGAGGTAGGGACGGTGGTACAGGGAAAGAGGTATACTGGCTATATAGGCAGTGGGCTTTTTCAAAAAAATTGTAAAAAAAAATCTTTGGGCTGCCTGTGACCGTCTTCAGTTTACTGCGTGTCTGCTGGGGGTACTAGTAGTTGCTCACTAATACCCAGCCTTGCGCATAATTTTTTCTGGCTGCACTGTGCTTTCAATAACCACAGTCATCCTCCAACAGGGAAATCCATATACAGGTTATATAGGCAGTGGGCTTTTTCCCCAAAATTGGGAAAAAAAATACTATATTTGGGCTGCCTGTGACCGTCTTCAGTTTACTGCGTGTCTGCTGGGGGTACTAGAAGTCGCTCACTAATACCCAGCCTTGCGCATAATTTTTTCTGGCTGCACTGTGCTTTGAATAACCACAGTCATCCTCCAATAGGGAAATCCATATACAGGCTATATAGGCAGTGGGCTTTTTCCCCAAAATTGGGGGAAAAAATACTATATTTGGGCTGCCTGTGACCGTCTTCAGTTTACTGCGTGTCTGCTGGGGATAGTAGTCGCTCACTTATTACCCAGCTAGGTGTTACTGAAGCCTTGCACATAATTTTTTCTGGCTGCACTGTGCTTTCAATAACCACAGTCATCCTCCAACAGGGAAATCCATATACAGACTATATAGGCAGTGGGCTTTTTCCCCAAAATTGGGAAAAAAAATACTATATTTGGGCTGCCTGTGACCGTCTTCAGTTTACGGCGTGTGTGCTGGGGGTAGTAGTCGCTCATTAATACCCAGTCTTGCGCATCATTTTTTCTGGCTGCACTGTGCTTTCAATAACCACAGTCATCCTCCAACAGGGAAATTCATATACAGGCTATATAGGCAGTGGGCTTTTTCCCCAAAATTGGGGGGAAAAAAAAGTATTTGGGCTGCCTGTGACAGTCTTCAGTTTACTGCGTGTCTGCTGGGGGTACTAGTAGTCGCTCATTAATACCCAGCCTTGCGCATAATTTTTTCTGGCTGCACTGTGCTTTCAATAACCAGGAGGAATCACAGTGGTATAGAAATCTATATGTTTTATATCAGAGACCCTTTACAGATATAGATATTAAAATTTAATAACTTTTATTGGATAATTCTAAAATCATGGGCTCACACGTAACACTTACAAACATCAACCAAAACAAAACAGAAAGAAACAAAGGGTTGACCCTGGTTCAAGATCGAGTAGGGGAGCACATCTCCTAGAGGGTTCAGGGAGATTGCTATAGTGTTCAGTAGTCACTCACGGTATATCTGAAAACATCGCACAAGAGTGGGTGCGAGTCTTTAGAACACCGCTAGTAGAGGTAGATATTGGAAAAAGATTTTATGTATTGGTTGGATCCAATTTTAGTCTCACTACTACTCGGGGGATGTATCCACCTCTAAGTGATAGATCGATAATCACTTAGATAATTTATGCGGTGGAGTGTTTTTGAGGATGACAGGACCACTAGGGGTTAAGTGTATTTGACCTATACCATCTGGATCTCACTGAGGATCCTGGGATTTGATGATCTCTTGACCCTTTCTGACATGGATGAGTCGCTGCATCAAAGATCAATGGAGCACAATCAATCGGGATTCACCTGATGGATGTACCATCCATACCCTTTACCTCTCGCACTAATCCAGAATCAAAGGGAATCTAGCCCTGTGCTCTCGCTGTATCGCCCTCTTGCCTAGTGTTGTGTGACGTCTGTTCCCGCCCCTTCACACCCCTCCCGAGCGAACATCCTATGCGGTGAATCCATCACGCCTAGTAGTCCTGCCCCTACGTCTCAGGTACCTCCCGGCGGGGTACCCCGCCCCAGTGTGCGTGGTGACGTCACCGTGTGGCGTCCCACGTCCAGTCCCCCGGAATGACTGAATTGACCGGGTGGCTCCACCTCTAGGTGACGCCATGCGTCATGACGGCACTACGCCGTGACGTACAGCACTGGGCGTAGGCGAGACACCACCTAGTGTGAGGGCACCAAACGGGGTGACGTCATCACGCAGCGCGCAATGCGTTCCAGTCTGGAACGCGGAAGTAGATGAGCGACAATGCAAGTAAGCAATCGGGGGACTCCCGCAGCGATCGGCCGCAGCCTTGCCATGCACTGGGCCATAATCTACGGCTCCCAACATTAATTTAACAATCGGGAAGTAGATTAACTGTAGAAATATGTGAGACCGATACGAATACCCGCCCAGTGTGAATGATACCGCCCCTCGGTGCTTCCGATAGGTCAAGCTATAGGACACCTCCCATTAAGGAGGAGGCATGCCCTATATAACATCTGTCAGTAGCTCTAACACTTCATAGCCGGCCGCTCACCATCAGAGCCGCAGGCGCCACTGTTTTCTCTCTCTGTCCTTGCTGCATACCCCGGTCTAATCCAACCGTGGATAGACTAGATAGGGGTTCTGTCGTCCTCTGCATTTAGGCTTCTACCTTAATGGGGCTCTATCCCCGAAACTAACCCATACGGGTGTGCTTTTCTCTTCAACTCAGTACAGTCGTCGCCTGACTGGGGCATTTACCTGGCGTACGGAGCATTATCTCCTGACTGGGGCATTCTGCTTAAGTATTTATCTACCTGGCGTACGGAGCATTATCTCCTGATCTTTACACATACTGATATTAGATCAGCCTGTGTGCTAACAAACGCCTAATGACCACAGGGAACTATCTGACATAGCGTCTATTGGGGAGTCGCACGCCACAGACCAACCCCTAAGCCTAAGCAGACGGCAGCAACTCTAGCTGGCCTCGGAGGCCCTCTCAGACCCGGGGGACTAGTATTGAACAAGCAGCAGGATTCCGGGGGATCAATATCGAGCATGAACCCAGGTGCATCCTTTGATGCATTAAGTGACCTACCCTGACTTGGGGGTCACTCGGCTCCCTCTATCTCAGTACGGGGTGTGTTCTGACGTAGCACTGATACACATCAGGCTACTGTTCAGCACGATTGACAATCCGACAGTGGTGAGCTAGTAGACGCCGAGCCAAAGAGTGAGATAAGGAAGTGGTAACCGTAATTTACGGAATACCTTTAACAGAAACTGGTGGTATTACCCCAAACCGGGCTCCACCGCTAAATCATTGATTAAGCTACCTCACCGACCCTGGTGACTAATGGTCCACGTGACAAGGACTATACACTAACTGATGGTTACAATCACCTTCTGCTCCTGAGGAACTGTCCGATATCCGGACAGGGAAACGCGTCGAGCCTTTCGACCCCTTCTACTTAGTGCTATTGCAAGCTTTGAGTACTTCGACTCTTTTTGCTTAGCTCTACTGCAAGCTTTCTGAGCCCTTTTTTATCTAGCACTATTGATGTGCAATACGAGTCCCTTGGTTTGGCACCTCCGATGCAAAATATAATACTGTGCTACAACTGGGTATTCATACAGAGTCTTGTTTTGCCCATCATTACCGATATGCAAATCAATATCGTGGCTTAATTGGGGATTCGCTCACGCACCGCATAAATTATCTAAGTGATTATCGATCTATCACTTAGAGGTGGATACATCCCCCGAGTAGTAGTGAGACTGAAATCGGATCCAACCAATACATAAAATCTTTTTCCAATATCTACCTCTACTAGCGGTGTTCTAAAGACTCGCACCCACTCTTGTGCGATGTTTTCAGATATACCGTGAGTGACTACTGAACACTATAGCAATCTTCCTGAACCCTCTAGGAGATGTGCTCCCCTACTCGATCTTGAACCAGGGTCAACCCTTTGTTTCTTTTTGTTTTGTTTTGGTTGATGTTTGTAAGTGTTACGTGTGAGCCCATGATTTTAGAATTATCCAATAAAGTTATTAAATTTTAATATCTATATCTGTGAAGGTGCTTTCAATAACCACAGTCATCCTCCAACAGGGAAATCCATATACAGGCTATATAGGCAGTGGGCTTTTTCCCCAAAATTGGGGGAAAAAAATACTATATTTGGGCTGCCTGTGACTGTCTTCAGTATACTGCGTGTCTGCTGGGGGTAGTAGTCGCTCACTTATTACCCAGCTAGGTGTTACTGCAGCCTTGCGCATAATTTTTTCTGGCTGCACTGTGTTTTCAATAACCACAGTCATCCTCCAACAGAGAAATCCGTATACAGGCTATATAGGCAGTGGGCTTTTTCCCCAAAATTGGGAAAAAAAATACAATATTTGGGCTGCCTGTGACAGTCTTCAGTTTACTGCATGTCTGCTGGGGGTACTAGTAGTCGCTCACTAATACCCAGCCTTGCGCATAATTTTTTCTGGCTGCACTGTGCTTTCAATAACCACAGTCATCCTCCAACAGGGAAATCCATATACAGGCTATATAGGCAGTGGGCTTTTTCCCCAAAATGGGGGGAAAAAAAACTATATTTGGGCTGCCTGTGACCGTCTTCAGTTTACTGCGTGTCTGCTGGGGGTACTAGTAGTTGCTCATTAATACCCAGCCTTGTGCATAATTTTTTCTGGCTGCACTGTCCTTTCAATAACCACAGTCCTCCTCCAACAGGGAAATGCATATACAGGCTATACAGGCAGTGGGCTTTTTCCCCAAAATTGGGAAAAAAAATACAATATTTGGGCTGCCTGTGACAGTCTTCAGTTTACTGCATGTCTGCTGGGGGTACTAGTAGTCGCTCACTAATACCCAGCCTTGCGCATAATTTTTTCTGGCTGCACTGTGCTTTCAATAACCACAGTCATCCTCCAACAGGGAAATCCATATACAGGCTATATAGGCAGTGGGCTTTTTCCCCAAAATTGGGGGAAAAAAAACTATATTTGGGCTGCCTGTGACCGTCTTCAGTTTACTGCGTGTCTGCTGGGGGTAGTAGTCGCTCACTTATTACCCAGCTAGGTGTTCCTGCAGCCTTGCGCATAATTTTTTCTGGCTGCACTGTGCTTTCAATAACCATAGTCATCCTCCAACATGGAAATGCATATACAGGCTATATAGGCAGTGGGCTTTTTTCCCAAAATTGGGGAAAGAGATACTATATTTGGGCTGCCTGTGACCGTCTTCAGTTTACTGCGTGTCTGCTGGGGGTACTAGTAGTCGCTCATTAATACCCAGCCTTGCGCATAATTTTTTTCTGGCTGCACTGTCCTTTCAATAACCACAGTCCTCCTCCAACAGGGAGATGCATATACAGGCTATATAGGCAGTGGGCTTTTTCCCCAAAATTGGGGAAAGAGATACTATATTTTGGCTGCCTGTGACCGTCTTCAGTTTACTGCGTGTCTGCTGGGGGTACTAGTAGTCGCTCATTAATACCCAGCTTTGCGCATAATTTTTTCTGGCTGCACTGTGCTTTCAATAACCACAGTCATCCTCCAACAGGGAAATCCATATAGAGACTATATAGACAGTGGGCTTTTTCCCCAAAATTGGGAAAAAAAAATACTATATTTGGGCTGCCTGTGACCGTCTTCAGTTTATTGCATGTCTGCTGGGGGTAGTAGTCGCTTACTTATTACCCAGCTAGGTGTTACTGCAGCCTTGCGCATAATTTTTTCTGGCTGCACTGTCCTTTCAATAACCACAGTCATCCTCCAACAGGGAAATGCATATACAGGCTATATAGGCAGTGGGCTTTTTTCCCAAAATTGGGGAAAGAGATACTATATTTGGGCTGCTTGTGACCGTCTTCAGTTTACTGCGTGTCTGCTGGGGGTAGTAGTCGCTAATTAATACCCAGCCTTGCGCATAATTGTTTCCTAGCTCTGCTGTGCGTTCCGTAAGCGAAGTCAGCCTCCAAGCACAGGCCAATAAGCGGCACATTTAACTACAGCGTTCAGTTTCTGCTCTACTCGTTATACACCATGCTGAGGGGTAGGGGTAGGCCTAGAGGACGTGGACATGGACGCAGGCGAGGACGCAGAGGCCCAAGTCAGGGTGTGGGCACAGGCCGAGCTCCTGGTCCAGGTGTATCACAGCCGACTGTTGCGGGATAAGGAGAGAGGCAAGTTTCTGGGGTTCCCAGATTCATCTCACAATTATTGGGTCCACACGGTAGACCTTTATTAGAAACTGAGCAGTGTGAGCAGGTCCTGTCGTGGATGGCAGAAAGTGCATCCAGCAATCTATCGACCACCCAGACTTCTACCTTGTCCACAGCTGCAACTCTGAATCCTCTGGCTGCTGCTCCTCCTTCCTCCCAGCCTCCTCACTCCATGAAAATGACACATTCTGAGGAGCAGGCAGACTCCCAGGAACTGTTCTCGGGCCCCTGCCCAGATTGGGCAGCAATGGTTGCTCTCCCACCGGAGGAGCTTGTCGTGACCGATGCCCAACCTTTGGAAAGTTCCCGGGGTCCGGGGGATGAGGCTGGGGACTTCCGGCAACTGCCTCAAGAGCTTTCAGTGGGTGAGGAGGACGATGACGATGAGACACAGTTGTCTATCAGTTAGGTAGTAGTAATTGGAGTAAGTCCGAGGGAGGAGCGGACAGAGGATTCGGAGGAAGAGCAGCTGGACGATGAGGTGACTAACCCCACCTGGTTTGCTAAGCCTACTGAGGACAGGTTTTCAGAAGGGGAGGAAAGTGCAGCAGCAGGGCAGGTTGGAAGAGGCAGTGCGGTGGCCAGGGGCAGAGGCAGGGCCAGACCGAATAATCCAACTGTTTCCCAAAGCGCCCCCTTGCGCCATGCCACCCTGCAGAGGCCGAGGTGCTCAAAGGTGTGGCAGTTTTTCACTGAGAGTGCAGACGACCGACGAACTGTGGTGTGCAAGGTTGGTCGCGCCAAGATCAGCCGGGGAGCCACCACCACCAGCCTCACCACCACCAGCATGCGCAGGCATATGATGCCAAGCACCCCACAAGGTGGGACGAAAGCCGTTCACCGCCTCCGGTTTGCACCACTGCCTCTCCCCCTGTGCCCCAACCTGCCACTGAGATCCAACCCCCCTCTCTGGACACAGGCACGACCGTCTCCCGGCCTGCACCCACACGCTCACCTCCGCTGTCCTCGGCCCCATCCAGCAATGTCTTTCAGCGCAGCGTCTAGCCGTCGCTAGTGCAACTGTTTGAGTACAAGCGCAAGTATGCCGCCACGCACCCGCACGCTCAAGTGTTAAACGTGCACATAGCCAAATTGATCAGCCTGGAGATGCTGCCGTATAGGCTTGTGGAAATGGAGGCTTTCAAAAACATGATGGCGGCGCCGGCCTCGCGCTACTCGGTTCCCAGTCGCCACTACTTTTCCCGATGTGCCGTCCCAGCCCTGCACAACCACGTCTCCCGCAACATTGTACGCGCCCTCACCAACGCGGTTACTGCCAAGGTCCACTTAACCAAGGACACGTGGACAAGCACAGGCGGGCAGGGCCACTATATCTCCGTGACGGCACATTGGGTGAATTTAGTGGAGGCTGGGACCGAGTCAGAGCCTGGGACCGCTCACGTCCTACCCACCCCCAGAATTGCGGGCCCCAGCTCGGTGCTGGTATCTGCAGCAGTGTATGCTTCCTCCACTAAACCACCCTCCTCCTCCTACGCAACCTCTGTCTCGCAATCAAGATGTGTCAGCCGCAGCACGTCGCCAGCAGTCGGTGTCGTGCGGCGTGGCAGCACAGCGGTGGGCAAGCGTCAGCAGGCCGTGCTGAAACTACTCAGCTTAGGAGAGAAGAGGCCCACGGCCCACGAACTGCTGCAGGGTCTGACAGAGCAGACCGACCGCTGGCTTTCGCCGCTGAGCCCCCAACCGGGCATGGTCGTGTGTGACAACGGCCGTGACCTGGTGGCGGCTCTGCAGCTCGGCAGCCTCACGCACGTGCCATGCCTGGCCTACGTATTTAATTTGGTGGTTCAGCGCTTGTCAGACCTGCTCGGAAAGGTGCGCCGGGTCAGCGCACATTTCCGCAAGTCCAACATAGACGCTGCCACCCTGTGGACCTTGCAACATCGGTTTAATCTGCCAGTGCACCGACTGCTGTGCGACGTGCCCACACGGTGGAACTCTACGCTTCACATGTTGGCCAGGCTCTATTAGCAGCGTAGGGCTATAGTGGAATACCAACTCCAACATGGGCAGCGTAATGGGAGTCAGCCTCCTCAATTCTTTACAGAAGAGTGGGCCTAGTTGGCAGACATCTGCCAGGTCCTTGGAAACTTTGAGGAGTCTACCCAGATGGTGAGCGGCGATGCTGCAATCATTAGCGTCACCATTCCTCTGCTATGCCTCTTGAGAAGTTCCCTGCAAAGCATAAAGGCAGATGCTTTGCGCTCGGAAACGTAGGCGGGGGAAAATAGTATGTTGCTGGATAGTCAGAGCACCCTCATGTCTATATCTCAGGGCGTTTTGGAGGAGGAGGAGGGGGAGGAGCATGAGGAGGAGGGGGAAGAGATAGCTTGGCCCACTGCTGAGGGTACCCATGCTGCTTGCCTGTCATCCTTTCAGCGTGTATGGCCTGAGGAGGAGGAGGAGGATCCTGAAAGTGATCTTCCTAGTGAGGACAGCCATGTGTTGTGTACAGGTACCCTGGCACACATGGCTGACTTCATGTTAGGATGCCTTTCTCGTGACTCTCGCGTTACACGCATTCTGGCCACTACGGATTACTGGGTGTGCATACTGCTCGACCCACGGTATAAGGAGAACCTTTCCACTCTCATACCCGAAGAGGAAAGGGGTTCGAGAGTGATGCTATACCACAGGACCCTGGCGGACAAACTGATGGTAAAATTGCCATCCGACAGCGCTAGTGGCAGAAGGCGCAGTTCCGAGGGCCAGGTAGCAGGGGAGGCGCGGAGATCAGGCAGTATGTACAGCGCAGGCAGGGGAACACTCTCAAAGGCCTTTGACAGCTTTATGGCTCCCCAGCAAGACTGTGTCACCGCTCCCCAGTCAAGGCTGAGTCGGCGGGAGCACTGTAAAAGGATGGTGAGGGAGTACGTAGCCGATCGCACGACCGTCCTCCATGACGCCTCTGCTCCATACAACTACTAGGTGTTGAAGCTGGACACGTGGCCTGAACTTACGCTGTATGCCCTGGAGGTGCTTGCTTGCCCTGTGGCTAGTGTCTTGTCAGAGAGGGTGTTTAGTGCGGCTGGGGGAATCATCACGGATAAGCGTACCCGCCTGTCAACTGACAGTGCCGACAGGCTTACACTCATAAAGATGAACAAAGCCTGGATTTCCCCAAACTACTCTTCTCCACCAGCGGACAGCAGCGGTACCTAAACAATACGTAGGCTGCACCCGCGGATGGAAGCATCCTTCTCTATCACCATAAAAAACGGGGACCTTTTAGCTTCATTAATCTGTGTATTATATACATCCATCCTCCTCCTGCTCCTCCTCCTGAAACCTCACGTAATCACGCCGAACGGGCAATTTTTCTTAGGCCCACAAGGCTCAGTCATATTACTTTTGTAAACAATGTTTATATGTTTCAATTCTCATTAAAGCGTTGAAACTTGCAACTGAACCAATTTTTATTTTAACTGGGCTGCCTACAGGCCTAGTTACAAATTAAGCCACAGTACGCTAAGCGATTAATGGGTTCACCTGCCCTCTTGGTTGGGCATGGGCAATTTTTCTGAGGTACATTAGTACTGTTGGTACACCAATTTTTTGGGGCCCTCGCCTACAGTGTAATCCTAGTAATTTTTATGTCCTTCGCCTGCACTCATGGTACAGCAAGGTGTGTGGGGTTGGCTACACTTTTGCTACATAAATGTAACTGGGGCCTTGTCTATACTGCAGCTACTGAAATGTGAAAGAGACTGTTATCTCCCTAAACTGCTGCAACGGGAATGTTACTGTGGCCTGTCTTGACTGCTACTACTACTGAAATGGAACTAATACTGTGCTCCCCCTATACTGCTGCTTCGGAATTGTTACTGGGGCCTGTCTTGACTGCTACTACTCCTGAAATGGAACTAATACTGTGCTCCCCCTATACTGCTACTAGTGATATGTTACTGGGGCCTGTCTTGACTGCTACTAATACTGAAATGGAACTAATACTGTGCTCCCCCTATACTGCTGCTTTGGAATTGTTACTGGGGCCTGTCTTGACTGCTACTATTACTGAAATGGGCGGTTGAGCAGCATGTTACCCAGGAGAAGTGGCAGCGGAGTGTCATGCAGGCAGTGGATTGTGCTTTGTTGGAGGTAGTGGGGTGCTTAGCTAAGGTATGCATTGCTAATGAGGGTTTTTTAGAAGTAAAAATTGTTGGGGAGGGGGGGGCACTCTTGCTGCTATTGTGGCTTAATAGTTGGACCTGGGAACTTGAGATGCAGCCCAACATGTAGCCCCTTGCCTGCCCTATCCGTTTCTGTGTCGTTCCCATCACTTTCTTGAATTTCCCAGATTTTCACAAATGAAAACCTTAGCGGAGCATCGGCGATATACAAAAATGCTCGAGTCGCTCATTGACTTCAATGGGGTTTGTTACTCGATACGAACCCTCGAGCATCGCGGGAAGTTCGACTAGAGTAACGAGCACCCGAGCATTTTGGTGCTCGCTCATCTGTAGTGCTGATCTTAATTAGTGTTTTCTCATCCAATCACATGGGCAGCTGCAGCATATTGTTGAAACAATGTGCTACAGTGTGGAAATCCCTCAGTCGGCAGAAATCCTCGGAAGGACTATTAATGCTTAAATTGTGGCAGCTGTCTTCTATTCTCAGTGTTGGATGCAGCTAAACTCCCTCCCCCTCCTTTTTTTCCAGCTCTCATAGAAGTCTATGGAAGTCTCCAGTGTACCCCGACAAAAGATAGGGCAAAACTTATCTTTTCACGTGCCGTATAAAATCGTGCGCCTTTTTTGGTCGCTGCCGCACTATTTTTCCCAGAGCATTGGTCGTGATTTTTGGAGGCAGCTACATTAGCCGCGTATATACGGTCGTGTGAATGAGGCCTAAATGAAAACTAATGAAGGGCAGACTAGATGGACCTCGCGGTCTTTTCCCGTGTCACTCGTCTATGTTTCTAAGCTTCTACAAGAACATGAATAGTGAAGCGGCTGCATTTGGAAAGATGAAATATAGCTGGCACATTAGGAATGTTTTCTTCATAAAAGTTGCATAAATGAATCTGTAATCTGCAGAGCCATTACCAAAATTGCTTGAAGGCAGGAACAAATGAAAGCTATGATTTGGTTCAAGAAAACAGTTTGAAATGCGTAATAGCACAATTTTCTTCGAGAAAAGATACAAATATTTGAAAAATCTTAACAATTATGGAAAACTTAGAAAAACTAAAAGTAAATGTAGAAAATTTCCTACTGCTAAGAGTCACAAGAAGAAGCAATGAAAAAGCCGTATTGAGAAGAGAAACTGCAGCTTAGTGTGTGATCTGATGAGAGACATGCAGGTATGGCGGCATACAATGCGGGGGTTGGGGGTGGAGAGGGAGGGTATAGCGGCATACCGGTGCAGGGTGGAAGGTATAGCGGCATATGGGTGCAGGGTGGAGGGTATAGCGGCATATGGGTGCAGGGTGGAGGGTATAGCGGCATACGAGTGCAGGGTGGAGGGTATAGCAGCATATGGGTGCAGGGTGGAGGGTATAGCGGCATACGGGTGCAGGGTGGAGGGTATAGCGGCATATGGGTGCAGGGTGGAGGGTATAGCGGCATACGGGTGCAGGGTATAGCGGCATACAGGTGCAGGGTGGAGGGTATAGCGGCATATGGGTGCAGGGTGGAGGGTATAGCGGCATACGGGTGCAGGGTATAGCGGCATACAGGTGCAGGGTGGAAGGTATAGCAGCATATGGGTGTGGGGTGGAGGGTATAGCGGCATACGAGTGCAGGGGGGGTTGTAGCAGCATATGGCTGCGGGGGTTGAGGGGGGGGGGGGCACTCGCTGGCTGCAAACATTACCCTGCTGCTAAGTGTGGATGAACTGATCCCTCAGGAATAACCTTCCTTTTAGGCCACTTTCACATTTGTGTCTTTTGTTCTGTATTTGCCATTAGTGGAAGCTACACAGAGACAAAGTACAACGCTGTGCAAAAGTTTTAGGCAGGTGTGGAAAAAAATCTTCAAAGTAAGAATTTTTTTCAATAATAGAAGGTGTCTGATTGACTCCAATTGCTTCTGCATCAGGACAACAACCCCAACATAAAGCCTATGTCATTAGAGGCACTTTATCCCCCACAAGGTTTTTATTAAGTGAAACCAGATGGTGAAGCATTTCCCATTTTTCTGATCTGTTTTTATTTTCTGATTACATAACTTTTCATTCTGCTGCCTAAACATGACTATGGGGACGGCCATCTTACCTGAGCTGCATTTAGAGATATGCTTTACAGCAACCTCATCAGCCATCCGCATAATAGACAGGAGGGATACATTGACTTGTATAGGAGCCTGTTCTAGGGATGATCTGTGCAGGGATGGGGGTATATAGTCACAGCTTATGCCTATTGTGAATGCTGGGGACAGATCAGGAAATGTCAGACTAGTAATAGACTTTGCAGTCAGTGTGCAGGGAGGGGGAGGGGATGAGCTGTGACTTATTGTGAATAATGGGTCTTATGTTATCTACATATAGGTGTCACATATCAGTGTAATCCTGCCTGTGATGTTAGTGAGATGACTGCTATAAAGCTTTCTCTACAGATCAGGCAGTATCAGACTAGTATTAGGCTTAGTGGTCAGTGTGCAGAGAGGGAGAGGAGGTGAGTTCTGATATCACCAATTGTGAATGGTGGATCTATGTTATCTTAGGAAAATAATTTGCTTTATTGTTTTACTGTTCAACCTGCCTCCTGGAGTCCCTTATCACGACCATTAACATCTGCACTGAGGTACCACACTACACTTCAGGGGAAAATTTACAATTTCCCTTTTTTTTTATGTTTCCCATTTTTATTATTATTTTGTTGGGCACAGGCTGAATGTCACGAACTTGACAAACCAGCATCTTACCCTCCCCAACCTCAAGGGTTGCCACCAACCTGCCAAAACTAAGATCTTAGTTTTACATTATCAGCTGCCGCCGTTCATGAGGGGGAGCAGCAGGACCACCACCATTGTTGCCTAGTACCCCTCCGCGGTCTGGCGTGCTATTTATATAACTAGCTGATATACCCGACTTTGCCTGTGTTTATTTGGTACAGGTATTTATCTGTTGCTCGCACGGAAAATTTTATGAAGGGGCAGGTATTTCAGAGGAATACAATATGTATACACATGGAGTAGTGTTATCCTCAGACTGCATGTACCGATATCCCTCTGCAGAATGTGCCACCCCTCCTACTCTCCTCACTTTTTACCTTTAACACTTTCCAATCCACTGTCTGACATCTAAAGACATTATGATTAAGGCTGTACAGCTCCGATGTTGAAAGACGTCCGTTGTGGTTCTCTTACTGTATTTTGCCAGCCTCTCTGCTGTTGGAGCCTATCCAAAATGTCACCTCATGTAGTACTGGCTTTAGCCAGCATATAGCTCCGCTGTATAATGGCTGAAAAGGAGTAAGCCCCCTAGGAAAACCAGGATACAAATTGGATTGGAAAGGGTTAAAGTTAACCCCCCTTTTCATTCAAATTTAACCCCAGACTGGAGGTCCTTTGCTTTAAAGGCATGCTCCAGCCCTGCAGTCCATGGCCACTTCCTTATGTACTTTACAGCCTTTCAGTATATACACATAGAGGTCAGTTAGATTCTCCTCAGCATATACACATAGAGGTAAGGTAAATTCTCCTCAGTATATACACATAGAGGTAAGGTAGATACTCCTCAGTATATACACATACAGGTGAGGTAAATTCTCCACAGTATATACACACAGAGGTGAGGTAGATTCTCCTCAGTATATACACAGAGGTGAGGTAGATTCCACTCAGAATGTACACATAGAGGTGAGGTAGATTCTCCTCAGTATATACACACATAGGTGAGGTAGATTCTTCTCAGTATAAACACATAGAGGTGAGGTAGATTCTCCTCAGTATATACACATAGAGGTGAGGTAGATTCTCCTCAGTATATACACATAGAGGTAAGGTAGATTCTCCTCAGTATATACACATAGAGGTGAGGTAGATTCTCCTCAGCATATACACAGAGGGGAGGTAGATTCTCCTCAGCATATAAATACAGAGGTCAGTTGGATTGTCCTCAGTATATACACATAGAGGTGAGGTAGATTCTCCTCAGCATACAAATCATTTCCCTAGGCTTTATGGTTTCTGAGAAAAAAACTCTCATGTATTGTGGATTTTCATAGTTTTTCATGCTTAGAATTAAATAATGATCAGATGTGTGTTATTAGTTACATTACATAGGGTGCCACTTACTTTTGCACTTAGAATTGAATAATCAAGTTGCAACCCATTTACTTTTCCTATTACGACCTAAGGAATGATCTACCAAATTTCACACTTGTATGACACCAGGAAGTTACATAACATAGGGGTTCAGTTACTTTTGCCCTTAGCATTGAATGACCAAATTGTTACCCCTTTACTTTTCCTATTTAGCACCTATGGAATGGTTGTGTCAAATTTCAAGTTTATACGACACTGGGAAGTTAAAGAATTAGATTAGGTACATTACATAGGGGTGCACTTACTTTTGCACTTAGCATTGAATAATCAAGTTGTGACCCCTTTACTCTTCCTATTTATGACCTAATGAATGGTCGTGCCAAATTTCACGTACGGTACCCGGAAGTTAGAGGTCATTTTCTGATGACACATTCCCTTTAAGAACTGTCTTCAAGGTAAAGAACAAGGAGTCCTGGAAGTGTTGATGTGGCCCCCACTGATCTCACATCATTCAGTTTGTCTGGGGTTACATGAAGAGATAGAAGGATTGGAGCAGGCCGACATCCACTGAAGATCTGTGCTTCGTTCTCCAAGGTCTCTGTGGAACACCCTCCCTATCGAGTGCCTTCAAAAACTGTGTGCAAGTGTACCGAGAAGAACTGATGCTGCTTTCAAATCAAAGGACGGTCACACAAAATATTGATTTAGATTTCTTTTTTGTTAATTCACATAGCATTTTAATTGTCAAACACATTATTAATCTCCTATTCATGAAAGCATTCTTACTTTGCTGCATTTTTTCCACACCTGCCTCAAACCTTTATGGCCGTACTTTAGAATGAAACGATTTGTACGTCTTCCACCCCTAGATTTAGCTTACAAAGGGGCACAGCGCAGGAACGGGGCATCCGGCGGATATAAAACAATGCTCCTCGTACACTCCATTCCCTCACCTTTGAGTCTTTGACATTTTTGGGGGGCCTCAAAAGGTCATGGCAGGATCCCTTTAATTACTAAACTAGGCTGGCTCCTTAAGGGGTTAAGAGAAGTAAGAAACTTGTTAATGTTATTATTGGCTTGAATGATATTACCGAAAAAGCGATCTCCAGCCGTAGGTAGCAATGCTCTCTGTACTGTCATGGGCATATTAAAACAATTGGATAGTTTTATAGTTATTGAATTAACACAAAAGCCATTAATTTTCAGAAATTTTTCAAATATAAGAAAAGAACATAAAAGAGAGGCAGAAAATGTTTACCAATTACATTACGGCATCATCGAGGTGCATTCTTATGAAACGTTAATATCAATTCACTGCAGGCTTCAAGAGGTAAAAGATTAATGTAAACATGATACAATCAAATAAAAGCCATGTTACGGTCACTGAGCAAAGCTATTTGTAAGGAGATATAAAGAAGATTTAGAACCTGCTTGGACAGACAAATAGCAGTTACTGAGGGAAGGGTTACATACTGCATGCATCCTGGTTAGTCTAGGCATAGAAGAATTACACAAAATTAAAGAGACTGTCACCTACTTTTAGTCCTTTGAGCTAAACTTATGTGCTGAGAGGTGACCCACTGAGTCCGGGGAGGTAAGTGTTAGGCCTCCCTCACGCAGACGTTTTTGTATAGCGTTGAGCACTGCCTTTTCAGCACAGCAGTGAATGCTGTACAATGCTCCTATTCATTTCAATGGGGCTGTTCACACAAGTGTCAAAATGCAGCGTCTTCAACCTGCGTTTTGACAGCGATGCATGTGCAGCGTCCGAAGCTAGCCCACCACCGAGGTAGATTTGGGCATTGTCACAGGGGCTCTACCTTCTCCTCCTCTGGGGGTATCATGGGACCCGTCTAAGTTACTGCTGGATGGTACTTACAAAGGGTAACCCAATCTGTGGTTTACCTCATGACCTTGTTACTCGTGACGCCACCGTTCCATCCTCCGCGGTGAATCCATAAGATGACAATAAAGAGTCCACACACACAGAGTTGACATATCAGAACAAAATCAGGAATGGTCGGTAGAGCTCACATTTGCTTGAAGTTTAAGTTATAGTCCAAACAGATTACATCCAGCATCAAGACACTGGTGCAGTCAAATTAGTGGTGTGACAGAGAGGTTCTCTCGGGTTGCTCCAGACAATCCGCAGTCGAGTTATCTGCATGACCGGTTCCTGGCAAACTTCTTCTTTCTTTCTCTCTCTCTCTACCAGTACATACTCACGTTTAGGAAACAGCACTCAGTGTTGCATGGCGGTTTCTCGCACACTTGCGGTCCTCCAGGTCACTAGCATAAAGGCCTGGGTAGATTGGGCCCAGGGAACACACAGGTCAATTGCTCAGCCTCTTCAATCCTGGGGCTCCTTGTAGGACCAGGCACAGTTCTCCTAATCACACCAAGTCTCTCAGATCTCCTCAGACTAAGAACTGAGACCCAAGACCTCTTGCATACACCTAGCAATCACATATATATCACATGGTCACAGGACACACCAAAAAATACATTTTCCAGCCATAACCCAAACGTTAACCCATTCAGTGCTGCAGAGGTACAATACACATCAAATGCACACACATTGAAGACACTGACAACACAATTGTACAAGACAAACACATTCATACTTATTGAGGGGCCCCGTTAACTCTGGGCCACTACACATGTTCTATCTTTGGCCATTTTCAGCCCTGTGTCACCCACTGAGATGAATGGGCAGCAGTTTTAGCAGTAATTGGTGCCGCGTTTTTGGCAGCGTTAACCGCACACCGATTTTTGGGGGGAGGGCTTGAAATATAAACCCTACCCCGAAAATCAGTCCTAGCTACACTAAGTGGAAAAAAAAGCAATTCTCACCTAACAGGTGCCATCCGGGTCCCTGCCGCTGACCTCTGGTGCTGCTCCAGGATTCCCCTGCACTGACAGATCATCTATTGCTGGTAGCAAGGTTTGAGAACCCCCACCTCCAGCAAGAGATTGCCGTGATTGGTTCTCATCGCTGGCTCGATGCACTAATCACAGCCATTCATTGACTGGCGAAGCTAATCAGAGCTCGCCAGCTTTAGACCCCAAAATGGATACCCCTGTTTGTCATGTGTTCAGAAACCTACCCATTGTGGCCCTAATCCTATGTCTGTATGCACAACAGGGCCCAAATCAAAAGGAGCACTACACTTCAACAGTTTTTTTAACTTTTACATGATCGCCATTATCCATTGGATACCGGTGATCACGTGACCGGGGACCACTCACCGCGGCCCTCGGTCACTGCTCCAGGCTCTGGGCTACCTTCAGTAGCCAGGAGCAAGGAGATTTTAAATTTCCCGGGCCCTCCTCAGCTTTTGCACTTGCATCCACCATTTTGCATCCTCAGCCCACATCACAGTGCAGAGGGAGCAGCCCTATTCTCATTTGCACAAGGAAATATTAGGATGGCGCTCCTAGTCAGAGTGAAGTGACTGAGATGAGGGTAAAAGAAGAAATAATATAGTGATGGACTTACCCAGTGAACAGTGAAGCCCGTGGGGACTCCACTATCACCTCCACGTCCAAGTAGACCTATAATAAATAAATGTATTGCTGTTGCCCCCTTGCTTCCACTGATCCAGAAGGGCTAAATCTGGAGAGCCTGCTGTAGGTCTGCACCCCACTGGCTAGTGAGGCCCACTGTGCAGAATAAATGTATAGAGAATGCAAAAAAAGTGCAAAAAATGCCTTCAGCGCTCTGGGAAGAAATGCTCCAGGGGAGGATTAAATTCCAAGAAAAACGTTCCTTTATTGTAAAACAAATTCCATTGTGCAACGCGTTTCGTCGTAAGACCGACTTTCTCAAGCACATATCCACATATCAAACACATCACCAATATATATATACAAAAGATATGAATAGGTAATTTACCTGAGTATGCCCATGGTGCTGTCTGTCTCGGGCGTCCGCCATGTTTAGGGGCGGTCACGTGGAGAACGTGAGATGGGCGGGATGACGATGATGCATCACGTGATCACGCGGATGTGGATAACGGCGTGATGATGTCATACGGGGGCGGGTGATATAATCAATGATACAGATAGTACTACAAGCGGATGTGTCCCTACAGGGCTGCACGCTACAATATCAATTACTCGTGACGTGATGACGCTATGCGTCATGATGTTACAACGCTCCCAATCATACGACAACATACCTCCGCATAGTGCCGTAAAGCAGAAATGTGGGACCGGTGTATTAAATTGGACTCCGGATGGATCACATATACAATTGTAATGGCCCGATGATTTGCCTATGGTCGCGGTCCAAAATCAAATAAAGTATAACAAATTAATGTATATGGATAATATAAAACTTAATTAGAGATGAGCGAACGTACTCGGATAAGCACTACTCGTCCGAGTAATGTGCTTTATCCGAGTACCTCTCTGCTCGTCCTGAAAGATTCGGGACGCGCTGCGGAGCGGGGAGCTGCAGGGGAGAGCGGGGAGGAATGGAGGGGAGATCTTTCTCTCCTTCTCTCCCGCCCGCTCTCCCCTGCTCCCCGCTGCGACTCACCTGTCAGCAACGGAGCGCCCCGAATCTTTCAGGACGAGCGGCGAGATACTCGGATAAAGCACATTACTCGGACGAGTAGTGCTTATCCGAGTACGTTCGCTCATCTCTAAACTTAATAGATCCCTAATATGGTAATGTGTTAAAAAAATGGAATTAATAATAATTAGAGATGAGCGAGCGTAGTCGTCCAAGCTTGATACTCGTTCGAGTATTAGGGCGTTTGAGATGCTCATTACTGGAGACGAGCACCACGTGGTGCTCAACTCCATTACATTTCCTTCCCTGAGAAAATTGCGTGCTTTTCTGGCCAATAGAAACACAGGGAAGGCATTACAACTTCCTCCTGTGACATTCCAGCCCTATCCCACCCCCCTGCAGTGAGTGGCTGGGGAGATCAGATGACACCCGAGTATTTAAATCTGCCCCGCCCGAGATATACTGTCTATATAGGCAGTGGGCTTTTTCAAACAAATTTGGGAAAAATACTGACCGTCTTCAGTTTACGGCGTGTGTGCTGTGGGTAGTAGTCGCTGATTAATACCCAGCCTTGCGCATAATTTTTTCCTGGCTGCACTGTGCTTTCAGTAACCACAGTCATCCTCCAACAGGGAAATCCAAATACAGGCTATATCACAGGCAGTGGGCTTTTTCCCAAAAAGTGGAAAAAAATACTATATTTGGCCTGCTTGTGACCGTCTTCAGTTTACGGCGTGTGTGCTGGGGGTAGTAGTCGCTGATTAATACCCAGCCTTGCGCATAATTGTTTCCTGGCTGCACTGTGCTTTCAGTAACCACAGTCATCCTCCAACAGGGAAATCCAAATACAGGCTATATCACAGGCAGTGGGCTTTTTCCCGAAAAGTGGAAAAAAAATACTATATTTGGCCTGCCTGTGACCGTCTTCAGTTTACGGCATGTCTGCTGGGGGTAGTAGTCGCTGATTAATACCCAGCCTTGCGCATAATTGTTTCCTGGCTCTGCTGTGTCCGTTATATGATCGCCGTCATCCCGCCAGAGGGAAAGAGTATACATATATACGCTGCATCCGGTGTCTGTCTGGTTTTTCACCTCACCATTTTAAAAAATTGAAGCAAAATACTTAAGGCCTACCACTGGCCTTTAGCCACTTGACTGGTTCTGCCCTGTGAATTCCAGTAGCTCAGTCATACACACCTAGGTCTCACTACAGGCTTGCGCATAATTGTTTCCTGGCTCTGCTGTGCGTTCCGTAAGCGAAGTCAGCCTCCAACCTCAGGCCAATAAGCGGCACATTTAATTACTAGAGGACGTGGACGCAGGCGAGGACGCGAAGGCCCAAGTCAGGGTGTTGGCACAGGCCGAGCTCCTGGTCCAGGTGTATCGCAGCCGACTGCTGCGGGATTAGGAGAAAGGCAAGTTTCTGGGGTCCCCAGATTCATCTCACAATTAATGGGTCCACGCGGTAGACCTTTATTAGAAACTGAGCAGTGTCAGCAGGTCCTGTCGTGGATGGCAGAAAGTGCATCCAGCAATCTATCGACCACCCAGTCTTCTACGCCGTCCACAGCTGCAACTCTGAATCCTCTGGCTGCTGCTCCTCCTTCCTCCCAGCCTCCTCACTCCATGAAAATGACACATTCTGAGGAGCAGGCAGACTCCCAGGAACTGTTCTCGGGCCACTGCCCAGATTGGGCAGCAATGGTTGCTCTCCCTCCGGAGGAGTTTGTCGTGACCGATGCCCAACCTTTGGAAAGTTCCCGGGGTCGAGGCTGGGGACTTCCGGCAACTGTCTCAAGAGCTTTCAGTGGGTGAGGAGGACGATGATGATGAGACACAGTTGTCTATCAGTGAGGTAGTAGTAAGGGCAGTAAGTCCGAGGGAGGAGCGCACACAGGATTCGGAGGAAGAGCAGCTGGACGATGAGGTGACTGACCCCACCTGGTTTGCTACGCCTACTGAGGACAGGTCTTCAGAGGGGGAGGCAAGTGCAGCAGCAGGGCAGGTTGGAAGAGGCAGTGCGGTGGCCAGGGGTAGAGGCAGGGCCAGACCGAATATTCCACCAACTGTTTCCCAAAGCGCCCCCTCGCGCCATGCCACCCTGCAGAGGCTGAGGTGCTCAAAGGTGTGGCAGTTTTTCACTGAGAGTGCAGACGACCGACAAACTGTGGTGTGCAAGGTTTGTCGCACCAAGATCAGCCGGGGAGCCACCACCACCAGCCTCATCACCACCAGCATGCGCAGGCATATGATGGCCAAGCACCCCACAAGGTGGGACGAAGGCCGTTCACCGCCTCCGGTTTGCACCACTGCCTCTCCCCCTGTGCCCCAACCTGCCACTGAGATCCAACCCCCCTCTCAGGACACAGGCACGACCGTCTCCCGGCCTGCACCCACACGCTCACCTCCGCTGTCCTCGGCCCCATCCAGCAATGTCGCGCAGCGTCCAGCCGTCGCTAGCGCAACTGTTTGAGCGCGAGCGAAAGTACGCCGCCATGCACCCGCACGCTCAAGCGTTAAACGTGCACATAGCCAAATTGATCAGCCTGGAGATGCTGCTGTATAGGCTTGTGGAAACAGAGGCTTTCAAAAACATGATGGCGGGGGCGGCCCCGCGCTACTCGGATCCCAGTCGCCACTACTTTTCCCGATGTGCCGTCCCAGCCCTGCACGACCACGTCTCCCGCAACATTGTACGCGCCCTCACCAACACGGTTACTGCCAAGGTCCACTTAACAACGGACACGTGGACAAGCACAGGCGGGCAGGGCCACTATATCTCCCTGACGACACATTGGGTGAATTTAGTGAAGCCTGGGGCCGAGTCAGAGCCTGGGACCGCTCACGTCCTACCCACCCCCAGAATTGTGGGCCCCAGCTCGGTGCTGGTATCTGCGGCGGTGTATGCTTCCTCCACTAAACCACCCTCCTCCTCCTACGCAACCTCTGTCTCGCAATCAAGATGTGTCAGCAGCAGCACGTCGCCAGCAGTCGGTGTCGCGCGGCGTGGCAGCACAGCGGTGGGCAAGCGTCAGCAGGCCGTGTTGAAACTACTCAGCTTAGGAGAGAAGAGGCACATGGCCCACGAACTGCTGCAGGGTCTGACAGAGCAGACCGATCACTGGCTTTCACTGCTGAGCCTCCAACCGGGCATGGTCGTGTGTGACAACGGCCGTAACCTGGTGGCGGCTCTGCAGCTCGGCAGCCTCACGCACGTGCCATGCCTGGCCCACGTCTTTAATTTGGTGGTTCAGCGGTTTCTGAAAAGCTACCCACGCTTGTCAGACCTGCTTGGAAAGGTGCGCCGGGTCAGCGCACATTTCCGCAAGTCCAACACGGACGCTGCCACCCTGCGGACCCTGCAACATCGGTTTAATCTGCCAGTGCACCGACTGCTGTGCGACGTGCCCACATGGTGGAACTCTACGCTCTACATGTTGGCCAGGCTGTATGAGCAGCGTAGAGCTATAGTGGAATACCAACTCCAACATGGGCGGCGTAGTGGGAGTCAGCCTCCTCAATTCTTTACAGAAGAGTGGGCCTGGTGGCAGACATCTGCCAGGTCCTTGGAAACTTTGAGGAGTCTAGCCAGATGGTGAGCGGCGATGCTGCAATCATTAGCGTCACCATTCCTCTGCTATGCCTCTTGAGAAGTTCCCTGCAAAGCATAAAGGCAGACGCTTTGCTCTCGGAAACAGAGGCGGGGGAAAACAGTATGTCGCTGGATAGTCAGAGCACCCTCATGTCTATATCTCAGCGTGTTTTGGAGGAGGGGGAGGAGCATGAGGAGGAGGGGGAAGAGACAGCTTGGCCCACTGCTGAGGGTACCCATGCTGCTTGCCTGTCATCCTTTCAGCGTGTATGGCCTGAGGAGGAGAAGGAGGAGGAGGATCCTGAAAGTGATATTCCTAGTGAGGACAGCCATGTGTTGCGTACAGGTACCCTGGCACACATGGCGGACTTCATGTTAGGATGCCTTTCTCGTGACCTTCATGTTACACGCATTCTGGCCACTACGGATTACTGGGTGTACACACTGCTCGACCCACGGTATAAGGAGAACCTTTCCACTCTCATACCCGAAGAGGAAAGGGGTTCGAGAGTGATGCTATACCACAGGACCCTGGTGGACAAACTGATGGTAAAATTCCCATCCGACAGCGCTAGTGGCAGAAGGCGCAGTTCCGAGGGCCAGGTAGCAGGGGAGGCGCGGAGATTAGGCAGCATGTACAGCGCAGGCAGGGGAACACTCTCCAAGGCCTTTGACAGCTTTCTGGCTCCCCAGCAAGACTGTGTCACCGCTCCACAGTCAAGGCTGAGTCGGCGGGAGCACTGTAAAAGGATGGTGAGGGAGTACGTAGCCGATCGCACGACCGTCCTCCGTGATGCCTCTGTTCCCTACAACTACTGGGTGTCAAAGCTGGGCACATGGTCTGAACTCACGCTGTATGCCCTGGAGGTGCTTGCTTGCCCTGCGGCTAGCGTCTTGTCAGAGAGGGTGTTTAGTGCGGCTGGGGGAATTATCACGGATAAGCGTACCCGCCTGTCAACTGACGGTGCCGACAGGCATACACTCCTAAAGATGAACAAAGCCTGGATTTCCCCAGACTTCTCATCTCCACCAGCGGTCAGCAGTGGTACCTAAACAATACGTAGACAGCACCCGCAGATGGAATCATCGTTCTCTATCACCATAAAAAACGGGGACCTTTTAGCTTCATCAATCTGTGTATTATATTCATCCTCCTCCTCCTGCTCCTCCTCCTGAGACCTCACGTAATCACGCCAAACGGGCAATTTTTCTTAGGCCCACAAGGCTCAGTCATATTACTTTTGTAAACAATGTTTATACGTTTTAATTCTCATAAAAGCGTTGAAACTTGCACCTGAACCAATTTTTATTTTAACTGGGCTGCCTACAGGCCTAGTTACAAATTAAGCCACATTAAGCAAAGCGATTAATGGGTTTCACCTGCCCTCTTGGTTGGGCATGGGCAATTTTTCGGAGGTTAATTAGTACTGTTGGTACACCAATTTTTTGCGGGCCCTCACCTACAGTGTAATCCTAGTAATTTTTATGGGCTTCGCCTGCACTCATGGTACAGCAAGGTGTGTGGGGTTGGCCTACACTTTTGCTACATAAATGTAACTGGGGCCTTGTCTATACTGCAACTACTGAAATGTGAAAGAGACTGTTATCTCCCTAAACTGCTGCAACGGGAATGTTACTGTGGCCTGTCTTGACTGCTACTGAAATGGAACTAAGACTGTGCTCCCCCTATACTGCTGCTTCGGAATTGTTACTGGGGCCTGTCTTGACTGCTACTACTACTGAAATGGAACTAAGACTGTGCTCCCCCTATACTGCTGCTAGTGATATGTTACTGGGGCCTGTCCAGACTGCTACTACTACTGAAATGGAACTAATACTGTGCTCCCCCTATACTGCTGCTAGTGATATGTTACTGGGGCCTGTCCCTAATGCTACCGCTGAAATGTTACTAATTCTGGGCTCTGCCTATACCGCTGCTAATGCTATGTCACTGGGGTGTGGAATCGGAGGCTTCCCAAAGACATGATGGCGGCGAGGCCATTTCCCACCAACGCGGTTACTGTTAAGGTGCATATAACCACGGACACGTGAAGAGGAAATGTAGTACCTCAAAAACATCCCCCTCCTTCTCCAACAATGAAAACATTCTTGGCAAATACCTTAGCATTGGTCCGTCTGGTGGCAGTCCAAGAATTTCACCTTTAACGACACAAGAGAGCCCACCCCACCATCCCCCCCGCCACGGCCCACTTAATCCTGGCCACGTTCGGAAAACCAACTAAATAAAACAGCGCTACTAGGTCTGCAGTCGCGACCACATTCCCACTAACGCGGTTACTGTTAAGGTACATATTACCAGTCTGACTGGGGCATGCACTGTGGGCCGAAGCCCACCTGTATTGTATCTGATGTTAGCTCTGCTGAGCAGGGCACTGCAATGGGATACATTTATGTACCGCCGGTGGGTTCCAGGGAGCCACCCATGCTGTGGGTCCACAGGGACTTCACATTAGGGATTTGTACCTGCCAGTGTCTATGTATTAAAAACCCCGGTCAGACTGGGGCATGCAGTGTGGGCCGAAGACCACCTGCATTTAATCTGACGTTACGTCAGCTGTGCTGGCCACTGCAATGGGATTTGTTTATGTACCGCCGGTGGGTTCCAGGGAGCCACCCATACTTTGGGTCCACACGGACTTCACATTAGGGAGTTGTACCTGCCTGTGTCTACTTATAAAAAAAACACAGTCTGACTGGGACATGCAGTGTGGGCCGAAGCCCACCTGTGTTTAATCTGACATTACCTCAGCCGTACTGGGCAATGCAATGGGATTTATTTATGTAATGCCGGTGGCTTCCTGGGACCCACCCATGCTGTCGGTCCACACGGAGTTGTACCTGCCTGTGTCTACTTATAAAGAACCCCAGTCTGACTGGGGCATGCAGTGTGGGCCGAAGCCCACCTGTATGTAATCTGACGTTAGCTCTACCATCCGGGGCACTGCATTGGGACAAACTTCAGGAGCAATACAGCGCTGATGAGACGTGCACAGCTACGCTAGCATTGGAGTCCGCTGTAGGCACGCGATTGCTGAGGGTTTGTGCAGAGGCCTATGTCCTGGGTGCAGTAAAAGTCCACTTCCAGCCTAGGATAGCTGAATCTGTGGGCCGAGGCCTATGCCGTGGGCGCGGTGCAAGTCTGCCATGTTTGGTCGCTCAGATCAATTTTTTGTTCATGTCTTGGGTTTCCTAAGACCCACCTATGCTGTTGGTGCAAACTTAGTTCCCATTGCGGTGTTTGACCTGTCTGGCACAAAGGCACTGACTGACTTGGGTAGGGGGCAGAGCGCTGACGGCTTTCCCCTTGCAGTGTGGATTGAGCTATGCGACACCTTGACAGAATGAATACTGTGTGGCACATGGATTCCCCATTGCTATGCCCACGTTTGCAGCTCCTGACGGAGGTGGCACAGGATTGGAGTTCTCATTGCTTCTAGACAGTATTGTGGGCTATCGCCCCGCCCCTTTTAAAGAGGATCGCTGCCTGGCCCTGCCAACCCTCTGCAGTGTGTGCCTCCGGTTCCTCCTCATGGCAGACACACTTATAAATAGACATGAGGGTGGTGTGGCATGAGGGCAGCTGAAGGCTGCGCAGGGACACTTTGGTGTGTGCTGTGGACACTGGGTCGTGCAGGGGTGGGGGGGGGGTGGGGGGGGGTTGGGCAGCATGTAACCCAGGAGAAGTAGCAGCGGAGTGTCATGCAGGCAGTGATTGTGCTTTGTTGGAGGTACTGTGGTGCTTAGCTAAGGTATGCATTGCTAATGAGGGTTTTTCAGGGGTAAAAATTGTTGGGAGGGGGGGGCACTCTTGCCGCTATTGTGACTTAATAGTGGGACCTGGGAACTTGAGATGCAGCCCAACATGCAGCCCCTCGCCTGCCCTATCCGTTTCTGTGCCGTTCCCATCACTTTCTTGAATTTTCCAGATTTTCACAAATGAAAACCTTAGCGAGCATCGGCGATATACAAAAATGCTCGAGTCGCCCATTAACTTCAATGGGGTTTGTTATTCGAAACGAACCCTCGAGCATCGCGGAAAGTTCGACTCGAGTAACGAGCACCCGAGCATTTTGGTGCTCGCTCATCTCTAATAATAATCATTGAATAAAACATTAATAGTTATATGAATAAGAACATTGTTAAATAATAACCTAATATACAAATTTCCTCCAAGATATATAATAGAAACAGATAAATATATAAAAGTAGACCGTGTCGCTATAGCCCTTTAGCGGCACCGTCATTCTGCATAACCAATAATAATGAAGAGTAAATTTTGTAAACCTATATATGACACATAAAATGCCACATTATATATATATATATATATATATATATATATATATATATATATATATCACATAAAATATGATAGGATTTAAATAATCATAAAAACATAAAGATACTACCAAAATCTAGTAATATATACATATCTAATCTACTCAAAAACGTGTCGCGTTAAAAACACCATATAACAACATATATCAATATGTCCACATAAAAAATATATATGGTAATAATAATACTTATATGTGAATATGAATTGGACGCAGACCTTAACGAGACATGTATACTTACATATATAGAGGTCATTATTTGCAATCTGTCTGAAAAAACAACCACAATGGGACGATAAGTTTCACAGTTTTTCCAGTACCTCATTGAGGCCATTGGGTACCAAAGTATTCATTTAAAAAATATAATACATTTCCTTTTCCCCCAATAGCTCTACAGATTAAGAGTAAATATATTCCAATGGGGTAACCTGGAGACTTCTACTGTCCCTATTGTGATGCAAGAAAAAGTGTCTCAATACGCTATTTTTCTGATAACCCTTTCCAACATTGCTTCTATGATTATTGATTAGAGATGAGCGAGCACCAAAATGCTCGGGTGCTCGTTACTCAGGACGAAAATTTTGCGATGCTCGAGGGTTCGTTTCGAATAACGAACCCCATTGAAGTCAATGGGTGACCCGAGCATTTTTGTATATCGCCGATGCTCGCTAAGGTTTCCATTTGTGAAAATCTGGGCAATTCAAGAAAGTGATGGGAACGACACAGCAACGGATAGGGCAGGCGAGGGGCTACATGTTGGGCTGCATCTCAAGTTCCCAGGTCCCACTAGTAAGCCACAATAGCGACAAGAGTGGGCCCCTCCCAGCAATTTTTACTTCTGAAAAACCCTCATTAGCAAGGCATACCTTAGCTAAGCACCACACTACCTCCAACAAAGCACAATCACTGCCTGCATGACACTCCGCTGCCACTTCTCCTGGGTTACATGCTGCCCAACCCCCCCCCCCCCCTGCACGACGCAGTGTCCACAGCGCACACCAAATTGTCCCTGCGCAGCCTTCAGCTGCCCTCATGCCACGCAAAACTCATGTCTATTTATAAGTGCGTCTGCCATGAGGAGGAATCGCAGGCACACACTGCAGAGGGTTGGCACGGCTAGGCAGCGACCCTCTTTAAAAGGGGCGGGGCGATAGCCCACAATGCTGTACAGAAGCAATGAGAAATATAATCCTGTGCCACCGCCATCAGGAGCTACACACGTGGGCATAGCAATGGGGAACCTATGTGCCACACACTATTCATTCTGTGAAGGTGTCTGCATGTCCCAGTCAGACCAGGGTTTTTTATAAATAGTCACAGGCAGGTACAACTGGGAATCCCCAACTCCGCAATGGGAATTCCGTGTGCACCCACAGCATGGGTGGCTCCCTGGAACCCACCGGCTGTACATAAATGTATCCCATTGCAGTGCCCTGGACAGCAGAGCTAACGTCAGATTAAATGCAGATGGGCTTCGGCCCACACTGCATGCCCCAACCTGACCGGGCTTTTTAATTCATAGACACAGGCAGGTACAACTCCCTATTGTGAAGTCCCTGTGGACCGACAGCATGGGTGGGTGCCAGGAAGCCACCGGCGGCACATAAATATATCCCATAGCATTGCCCATCACAGCTGAGGTAATGTCATGTTTAATGCAGGTGGGCTTCGGCCCACACTGCATGCCCCAGTCAGACTGGGGTTCTTTAAAAGTAGACACATGCAGTTACAACTCCCTGTGGACCCACAGCATGGGTGGCTCCCTGGAACCCACCGGCAGTACATAAATATATCCCATTGCAGTGCCCAGCACAGCTGATGTAACGTCAGCTTTAATGCAGGTGGGCAAAAAATTAATTGGATTACACTGTAGGCGAGGGCCCCAAAAAATTGGTGTACCAACAGTACTAATGTACCTGAGAAAAATTGCCCATGCCCAACCAAGAGGGCAGGTGAAACCCATTAATCGCTTTGGTTAATGTGGCTTAATTGGTAACTAGGCCTGGAGGCAGCCCAGTTAAAATAAAAATTGGTTCAGGTGCAAGTTTCAACGCTTTAATGAGCATTGAAACGTATAAAAATTGTTTACAAAAATTATATGACTGAGCCTTGTGGGCCTAAGAAAAATTGCCCGTTCGGCGTGATTACGTGAGGTTTCAGGAGAAGGAGCAGGAGGAGGAGGATGAATATTATACACAGATTGATGAAGCAAAAAGGTCCCCGTTTTGATGGGGATAGAGAGCGATGCTTCCATCCGCGGGTGCAGCCTACGTATTGCTTAGGTTTCGCTGCTGTCCGCTGGTGGAAAAGAGAAGTCTGGGGAAATCCAGGCTTTGTTCATCTTGATGAGTGTAAGCCTGTCGGCACTGTCGGTTGACAGGCGGGTACGCTTATCCGTGATGATTCCCCCAGCCGCACTAAACACCCTCTCTGACAAGACGCTAGCCGCAGGACAAGCAAGCACCTCCAGGGCATAGAGCGCGAGTTCAGGCCACGTGTCCAGCTTCGACACCCAGTAGTTGTAGGGGGCAGAGGCGTCACGGAGGACAGTCGTGCGATCGGCTACGTACACCCTCACCATCCTTTTACAGTGCTCCCGCCGACTCAGCCTTGACTGGGGAGCGGTGACACAGTCTTGCTGGGGAGCCATAAAGCTGTCCAGGGCCTTAGAGAGTGTTCCCCTGCCTGTACATGCTGCCTGATCTCCGCGCTTCCCCTGCTACCTGGCCCTCGGAACTGCGCCTTCGGCCACTAGCGCTGTCGGATGGGAATTTTACCATCAGTTTGTCCACCAGGGTCCTGTGGTATAGCATCACTCTCGAACCCCTTTCCTCTTCGGTATGAGAGTGGAAAGGTTCTTCTTATACCGTGGGTCAAGCAGTGTGTACACCCAGTAATCCGTAGTGGCCAGAATGCGTGTAACGCGAGGGTCACGAGAAAGGCATCCTAACATGAAGTCAGCTATGTGTGCCAGGGTACCTGTACGCAACACATGGCTGTCCTCACTAGGAAGATCACTTTCAGGATCCTCCTCCTCAGGCCATACACGCTGAAAGGATGACAGGCAAGCAGCATGTGTACCCTCAGTAGTGGGCCAAGCTGTCTCTTCCCCCTCCTCCTCATCCTCCTCTTCCTCCTCACCGTGCTGAGATATAGACAGGAGGGTGCTCTGACTATCCAGCGACATACTGTCTTCCCCCGGCTCTGTTTCCGAGCGCAAAGCGTCTGCCTTTATGCTTTGCAGGGAACTTCTCAAGAGGCATAGCAGAGGAATGGTGACGCTAATGATTGCAGCATCGCCGCTCACCACCTGGGTAGACTCCTCAAACTTTCCAAGGACCTGGAAGATGTCTGCCAACCAGGCCCACTCTTCTGAAAAGAATTGAGGAGGCTGACTCCCACTGCGCCGCCCATGTTGGAGTTGGTATTCCACTATAGCTCTACGCTGCTCATAGAGCCTGGCCAACACGTGGAGCGTAGAGTTCCACCGTGTGGGCACGTCGCACAGCAGTCGGTGCACTGGCAGATTAAACCGATGTTGCAGGGTGCGCAGGGTGGCAGTCCGTGTGAGACTTGCGGAAATGTGCGCAGAGCCGGCGCACCTTTCCGAGCAGGTCTGTCAAGCGTGGGTAGCTTTTCAGAAAGCGCTGAACCACCAAATTAAAGACGTGGGCCAGGCATGGCACGTGAGTGAGGCTGCCGAGCTGCAGAGCCGCCACCAGGTTACGGCCGTTGTCACACACGACCATCTCGGTTGGAGGCTCAGCGCGCAAGCCAGCGGTCGGTCTGCTCTGTCAGACCCTGCAGCAGTTCGTGGGCCATGTGCCTCCTATCTCCTAAGCTGAGTAGTTTCAGCACGGCCTGCTGACGCTTGCCCACCGCTGTGATGCCACGCCGCGCGACAGCGACTGCTGGCGACGTGCTGCTGCTGACACATCTTGATTGCGAGACAGAGGTTGCGTAGGAGGAGGAGGAGGAGGGTGGTTTAGTGGAGGAAGCATACACCGCCGCAGATACCAGCACCGAGCTGGGGCCCGCAATTGTGGGGGTGGGTAGGACGTGAGCGGTCCCAGGCTCTGACTCTGTCCCAGCCTCCACTAAATTCACCCAATGTGCCGTCAGGGAGATATAGTGGCCCTGCCCGCCTGTGCTTGTCCACGTGTCCGTTGTTAAGTGGACCTTGGCAGTAACCGCGTTGGTGAGGGCGCGTACAATGTTGTGGGAGACTTGGTCGTGCAGGGCTGGGACGGCACATCGGGAAAAGTAGTGGCGACTGGGAACTGAGTAGCGTGGGGCCGCCGCCGCCATCATATTTTTGAAAGACTCCGTTTCCACAACCCTATACGGCAGCATCTCCATGCTGATAATTTTGGCAATGTGCACGTTTAACGCTTGAGCGTGCGGGTGCGTGGCGGCGTACTTGCGCTTGCGCTCAAACACTTGCGCTAGCGACGGCTGGACGGTGCGCTGACAGACATTGGTGGATGTCGCCGAGGACAGCGGAGGTGAGGGTGTGGGTGCAGGCCAGGAGACGGTAGTGCCTGTGTCCTCAGAAATGGGTTGGATCTCAGTGGCATGTTGGGGCACAGGGGGAGAGGCAGTGGTGCAAACCGGAGGCGGTGAACGGCCTTCGTCCCACCTTGTGGGGTGCTTGGCCATCATATGTCTGCGCATGCTGGTGGTGGTGAGGCTGGTGGTGGTGGCTCCCCGGCTGATCTTGGCGCGACAAAGGTTGCACACCACTGTTCGTCGGTCGTCTGCACTCTCAGTGAAAAACTGCCAGACCTTTGAGCACCTCGGCCTCTGCAGGGTGGCATGGCGCGAGGAGGCGCTTTGGGAAACAGTTGGTGGATTATTCGGTCTGGCCCTGCCTCTACCCCTGGACACCGCACTGCCTCTTGCAACCTGCCCTGCTGCTGCCCTTGCCTCCCCCTCTGAAGACCTGTCCTCAGTAGGCGTAGCAAACCAGGTGGGGTCAGTCACCTCATTGACCTGCTGCTCTTCCTCCGAATCCTGTGTGCGCTCCTCCCTCGGACGTACTGCCCTTACTACTACCTCACTGATAGACAACTGTGTCTCATCGTCATCGTCCTCCTCACCCACTGAAAGGTCTTGAGACAGTTGCCGGAAGTCCCCAGCCTCATCCCCCGGACCCCGGGAGCATTCCAATGGTTGGGCATCAGTCACGATAAACTCCTCCAGTGGGAGAGGATTCGGAACCATTGCTGCCCATTCTGGGCAGGGGCCCGAGAACAGTTCATGAGAGTCTGCCTGCTCCTCAGAATGTGTCATTTTCATGGAGTGAGGAGGCTGGGAGGAAGGAGGAGCAGCAGCCAGAGGATTCTGAGTTGCAGCAGTGGACGGCGCAGAACTGTGGGTGGACGATAGATTGCTGGATGCACTTTCTGCCATCCATGACAGGACCTGCTCACACTGCTCATTTTCTAATAAAGGTCTACCGCGTGGACCCATTAATTGTGCGATGAATGTGGGGACGCCAGAAACGTGCCTCTCTCCTAATCCCGCAGCAGTCGGCTGCGATACACCTGGATCAGGAGCTCGGCCTGTGCCCACACCCTGACTTGGGCCTCCGCGTCTTCGGCCGCGTCCACGTCCTCTAGGCCTACCCCTACCCCTCAGCATGCTGTATTACCAGTAATGCAGAAACAGAACGCTGTAATTAAATGTGCCGCTTATTGGCCTGTGGTTGGAGGCTGACTTCGCTTACGGAACGCCAGAAAATAATTTTGCGCAAGCCTGCTGTAACACTTAGCTGGCTGTGTATGAATTTGGAGAACTACTACACCCAGCAGAGACCCAGAACACTGAGGACACTCACAGGCAGCCCAAATAGATTTTTTTCCCCAAATGTTTTTGCAAAGGCCCACTGCCTATATTCAATCAATATATCTCTTCTCTCTCTGCGTCACCACTTCTGTCCCTGGAGTATGTCAAAGAACTGCAGAGTGTTGCACTGTGGACTGCAATATAGCGGTGATTTAACAGCCCAGACAGAGCCAGGAAATAATTTTGCGCAAGCCTGCTGTAACACTTAGCTGGCTTTGTATGAATTTGGAGAACTACTACACCCAGCAGAGACCCAGAACACTGAGGACACTCACAGGTAGCCCAAATAGATTTTTTCCCCAAATGTTTTTGCAAAGGCCCACTGCCTATATTCAATCAATATGTCTTCTGTCCCTGCCTAAGCGTTTCTGGCCCTGGAGTATTACTGCAGGGCGCAATGCTCTGCACGGCCGATATACCAAAAAAAAAAAAAGTGCAACACTGCAAAAAGCAGCCTCCACAGTACTGCACACGGTTAGATGTGGCCCTAAGAAGGACCGTTGGGGTTCTTGAAGCCTAAAATACTCCTAACACTCTCCCTATAGCAGCTCCACCATGATAGCACTTTCCCTAAAGTATGTCAGAACGCATCTGTTGCGAGCCGCGGGAGGGGCCGATTTATATACTCAGGTGACACCTGATCTCGCCAGCCACTCACTGCAGGGGGTGGTATAGGGCTTGAACGTCGCAGGGGGAAGTTGTAATGCCTTCCCTGTCTTCTATTGGCCAGAAAAGTGCGCTAACGTCTCAGAGATGAAAGTGAAAGTAACTCGAACATCGCGTGGTACTCGTTTCGAATAACGAGCATCTCGAACACGCTAATACTTGAACGAGTATCAAGCTCGGACGAGTACGTTCGCTCATCTCTATTATTGATCCTTTCTCTTAATGTGTTGGTAGTTCTTTCAATATATGTAATTCCACTCGGACACTCCAACATATATATTACCAACTTTGTCTCACAGGTCAAATGTTGCTTAATCCTAAAGACTTCTCCATTGTGTAGAACCACCTCTTTTTTGTCATTCACTATATTGGAGCCACATTTGCACTTGTTTTTTCCACATTTATAAACTCCTACTTTCTGATTCACCATTTTTGTGTTTTATGTGGGTGCTTCCTCTCTTTTTGGGGGCAAGATGGGGCCAGGAGGTTTTTCAGGGTTTTGTTTCTTCTGAATATGCACCATGGTTTTGAAGGTATCTGTTTCGTAAGGAAAGTATCTTCCTGTAATATACACCAATTATTCCTCAAGATCTTATCTATGGTGGTATGCTGTGTACTATATTTAGTAATAAAAGCTGTTTTGGGGATTTGGTTGTCTGCTCCTTGGATCTCTTCTTTATTATTGGTGTGTTCTTCCTTTTTTCCATTCTTTATTTTATGGTATGCCGTCTCAATGATATTTTTAGGGTATCCCTTTGCCAGAAATCTATTTTTGATGATCTCCGCCTGTTTGATGAAATCAGTCTTTTTGTACAGTTTCTCCTAATTCTCTGGAGTTGTCCGTATGGTATATTAACCTTCCATTTCTTATGATGACAACTTTTGTAGTTCAGGTAGCTATTAGTGTCTACTTGTTTGAAGTGGGTTCGAGTGATTACTCTGTCACCTTCCGCCTCCAACTCAAGATCCAAATAAATGATTTTGGTACTGTCAATATTATAAGTAAACTTAAATCCATATTCATTATGAGTGAGTTCCGTGATGAAATATAATAATTCTTCTTTGCTCCCATCCCAGATTATAAATAAATCATCAATGAATCTTTTGTACAGAATAATTCTCTGATCTTGGAACCTATGAACCTCAAAAATACCCATGGCCAGATTAGCGAAGCTAGGGGCACATTTTGTGCCCATAGCGGTACCAACCCTTTGCCTATAGTATTCCCCATTATATGTGAATACGTTGTTCTTTAATATGAAGGAAATGCTTTTTAGTAGAAATTCTCTCTGATTGACTGGCATCAGAGGATCTTCACATAGGACTTTCCCTACTGCTTTTATTTCTATGTTTTATCCAATGTTGGAATACAGGGACTCAACGTCCAACGTACACCACATATAACTATCTTTCCATTTAACTTCCTTTATTATATTTAATATATGTCCGGTGTCTTTAATGTAGGATGGGAGGCCTATAATGTATTTCTGTAGCTGTTGGTCAATGTATTCAGATGAACGATTTGTGAGGGCAGTCATGCCGGGGACAATTGGGCGTCCTGGTGGGTTCTTCATATCTTTATGTTTCTTAGGGATATGATAAAAGTAAGCCATCCCAATAGGGGTTTCTTTGATGTATTTGTATTCTAGTTTAGATAAACTGTTTCTATCAAATGCATCCTGAAGAAGGTTATATAGCTCATTCTTAATTTCTTCAGTAGGGTCTTTCTTTAATAGTTCATAATAATCCTGGTTATTTAAAATTCTAAGGGCCTTGGTTATATTGTTGGTAATCTAAGATGACTATGCCACCCCCCTTGTCGGCCCCCCCTGATGATATAGACGCTTCTTGCATCAAACTCTTGAGATTGATCCTTTGTGCTTTGGTTAAATTATCCGTTCCAATGGATTGTTTCTTATTAAATATTGCCCCAAACTCTTTTAAAACCTTCTGGTAAAATAATTCAATGTATTCCCCTTTAGCCTCTATGGGGTAAAACCTACTATTAGGCCTTAGGTCTGTAACAATGGGATCATCAAGATCAAATTCTCTCTCATAAGTGTCTATTCGTTTGTTTTTACTAACATCAGTCCCCTTAAGTTGTTGGATTTTGTAATATCTATTTAGGGTAAGTCTTCTGACAAACTTATTTAGATCCACAAATAGATCAAATAGGTTCGAGGAGACTGCTAAGCTAAATGATAACCCCTTAGAACTTCCCTTTCTTTTCTTTTCAAAAGATGTTGTGAAAGATTGAATATACCCTGTGTTCTAGCTTGCTCAAAGTCAATTATTTCCTCACCTGAGAATTGACCCTCCCTCTTGTTTTTGGTATTACGTCATCCACCCCTCTTGCCCCTCCTTTTGCGGCTAGGCTTTTTGTTCTCGTTGCTGAGGTCCGTATCGGTGTGTAGAACTGGGAGATTTTTGATCGAACTACTGGGGCGCAGTCTCTCCATGTGGATCCGCCCTCTTTGTTGGGACCTTGGTTGTTTACTACAGGGTTCTGTGGTACAGTTCCGCCCTAAAAAAAACCTGCTCCTCTCTATTCTGTTGGTTTATTCTTTGGTTCCCTAATTGTTTCTCTATTCCAGATGTACTGAAATCCAAAATACCTGGAGGGGAGTCTGCCATAGGGGATCTTAGGAGGATAGTTTCTACTTCTCGTGGGGTAAGAATGGGTGTAGATAATGTGTTCCTTTGGAGTTCCTTATTGACTCTTGTGTCATAATTCTGTTGGTTGTAATTTCGCACTGGGGTATTGTCAGTCATACTATATAATGTTGATTCTATAGTGATCAATGAACTAACATTGTTATCCAAAAATTGTGCTGTGGTAAAGCTGGAATGCAGGGATCGTCTATCTAAGCCTCCATTTCCATGCCTTCTATTTGTCATGTGGTAAAGATTATCTGTTTGAGTTATACTATCCACTACATGTCGCCTATCTGGTCTGTTGTTATGACTGACATATTCATTTCTGCTTCTAGAATTGGTGTTAGTATTCGGAGTGCGCATGCGTGATTCATATTCCCTTTCTACTATCTGCGAATATGTATACCCCCCCCTTCTCCAAGTTTTCCCATTATTTCTCATTCTTTGTTCTCGTTGCCTTCCCTGAACCCAATTTTTTCCCTGAAAATGGCGGGTAGGCCTTTCGGTCATGTGGATCGCTTTTATCCTACGAGGATGTTGTTCTTGGGTCCCATAAGGGTGATTCCAATACCGGTTGTCTCTATGGTATCCCCTATTTTGATCTCTACAGGGTCCCCTCCCATGCTCTTTTTGATATGTCCTATCATTAGGGAGGTTGGGATCCTGACTTTCTCCCTCACATGTTCCAGAGGATCTTGGGCCCTATTTACCGGATATATATTATTATGCACTCTCTTTCTCTTTTGGACAATAATAATGTTCTGCCCCACATAAACCGAAGCTACATAACATTCCATTCTAGGTGTTTTAGTGGTTATAGCACCATCTAGCTGTGTTACAAATGTATTACAACTTGTTTTTCTACCATAAAGAGTGATGTATTATGGGTAGTTTGCAAGGCATTGTGGGAAGAAGGAACTTTCAGTCAGAACTTCCAGCTAGAGACAGTCAGAGACAGACTTATCTTTGCTCTCTCCTCTTCAAAATCCACCATCTTTGTAAAAGCATATCTGGTAAGGAAACTATCCTTGTTTCTGAGACAGTATGTTATGCAGAGCTGTTCAGTGGTCAGTTGTATTGTTACTCAGGGAGTTATAACTGTTTAGTTAGCCATGCAGCACTATGTGTAGCAGCCATTTTGCCATGTGCCTTCATGTTAATGTTATGTAATGTTTCCTATGCATCATACTTATGCAAACTATCTGTATTCTTATAGTTTTACCACAATCAATCCACGTATTATCACAAGCCCAATCGCATCGAATGCACGCTTGTATGCTACGATCTGTTAGCCAATAAACCTGTCAGATTAAAGGGGTTGTCCCGCGCCGAAACGGGTTTTTTTTTTTTTCAACCCCCCCCCCCCGGTCGGCGCGAGACAACCCCGATGCAGGGAGGTAAAGGAAGCTTACCGGAGCGCTTACCTTAATCCCCGCGCTCCGGTGACTTCAATACTTACCGCTGAAGATGGCCGCCGGGATCCTCTGTCTTCGTGGACCGCAGCTCTTCTGTGCGGTCCATTGCCGATTCCAGCCTCCTGATTGGCTGGAATCGGCACGTGACGGGGCGGAGCTACACGGAGCTACACGGAGCCCCATAGAGAACAGGAGAAGACCTGGACTGCGCAAGCGCGGCTAATTTGGCCATCGGAGGCCGAAAATTAGTCGGCACCATGGAGACGAGGACGCTAGCAACGGAGCAGGTAAGTAAAAAACTTTTTATAACTTCTGTATGGCTCATAATTAATGCACAATGTATATTACAAAGTGCATTATTATGGCCATACAGAAGTGTATAGACCCACTTGCTGCCGCGGGACAACCCCTTTAAGAAGAACAGTTTGTTTATTTGGAAGACAGAAATGGTTAAGCTGAATGTCGGACTGCACACTGTGTGAACGTGTAAGAAGACAGAACAGTAAAACAGATGCTAGTCACCAGCGATGGTGGATCAGACTAGACGGAACCGCCATCAGCCACGCGGTCTTACGTACAAGATTGCAGCGGCTGCCATTTAGTCACAAGAAACAAGAGTGCAGCACCAAGTAAAAGCAGCACGATCTAAGCCAAGCTGAAGTCTGTTCCTACCTGGACTGAGTCTGCACAGAGACATTAAGCAGCCAGCAAACAGGCACACAATGTCTACTAGCCAGACATCCTCCTATAAGACCAGGTCACGAGCAAGCTGCTCTAGCAGGTCTTCAATAAGAGAAATGGCTGCTCTCGCCCGCGCAGAAGCTGAGGCAGCAAAAGTAAGGTCCACCTTTGCAGCACAAGAGATGCAACTGAAGCAAAAGCAAGCAGATCAAGAAAAAGAGAGAGTCTGCCTGCAGGTGTCACTGGAGAAACTCACCGCAGAGAAAGAAGCAGCAGCCGCATTAGCCAAAGCAGAGTTCCTAGAAGCCGCAGAGTTCCCTGAATTAGAGAAACACAGCCAAGTACTCGGGTTAGACCTAGACCAAAAAGATCCAGCACAGCGCGTCTCAGAATATGTCCATCGGCATCCCAAGGCAGAAGACGGCTACGATCCAGTAGATCAAACAGCACAAACAGAGCATCAAAGACCCCACTTTAAAGCACAGTATGGTATGCGACAAAACGATGCTGACCACGACTACTGCCCTGCAAAAAGAAAGCTACAACCCTCGCTCCAGCTTAAAGAGACAGCTTTCGTGTCCGAACGGTATTTAACAGACTGCCCTAAGCCAGAAACTCCTAAAAGGTATGGTGATACACTTCACACACAGCATAACAACAGCACACCGGGTAGTATTGGCGCTAACCAGGCTATCGTGGACTTCGCTAGGTTCTTTGCTAAACGAGAACTGGTTACCAAGGGACTTATAAAGTTCACAGATCACCCAGAGAACTACAGAGCATGGCGAGCCTCCTTCCAGAACGCCATAAGGGACTTGGGTCTCTCCTGCAGTGAGGAGTTAGATCTCTTGGTAAAGTGGCTTGGAAGCGAGTCTGCTGAACACGCAAAAAGGATCAGAGACATTAACATAAACTATCCGAGCAAAGGCCTAAAGATGGTGTGGGAAAGACTTGATGAGTGCTATCGGTCAATAGAAGCTATAGAAAATGCTTTATTTAAGAGAATTGAAATTTTCCCAAAATAGTAGGTAAGAGTTTCCAGAAACTCAGGGAACTTAGTGACTTGTTGAAAGAGGTACAGGTTGCTCAGGCAGCAGGAGATCTGCCAGGGCTAGCATTCCTGGACACCGCCAGGGGTGTTAATCCGATTGTCCAAAAACTCCCTTATAACTTACAGGAGAAGTGAATCACGCATGGTTCTCATTACAAACAGGTTCATAATGTACCATTTCCCCCCTTTCAGGTGTTTGTAAGCTTTGTTGCTCAACAGGCAAAGATCAGAAATGATCCCAGTTTTGACTTTACATTGTCTTTTCCCACTACCCCTGGTGTCAAACCTCTTAAAACACCAGTAGCGGTCCACAAAACTAATTTTGCCTCCACAGGTTCTCCTTACAGGTCGTTTAAGCCTCATCGAGAAGAGAACAAACATGAGGATCCTACCAAACAATGCCCCTTGCACAAGAAACCACACTCTTTGCTAAAATGCAGAGCTTTCAGGGAGAAGTCTTTAGAAGATTGCAAAGAATTCCTGAAAGAAAACAACATCTGCTTCAGGTGCTGCACTACAACATCGCACTTCGCCAGGAACTGTAAGGTCAGTTTGACATGCAGTGAATGCGGTAGCACAGAGCACAACATGGCTCTTCACCCTGGACCACCCTCTCAGTTATCATCCTAAGCAGAGGAACAGGATGGAGAGCAGATAGACACAGCAATAGTCACTTCTCAGTGTACAGAGGTCTGTAAAGGACTCACAGGAGGGAAGTCATGCTCCAAAATCTGCCTTGTCAGGGTTTATCCTGTTGGCCACCGAGATAAGGCGATCAAGGTGTACACAATCTTAGATGACCAAAGCAGCAGGTCTTTAGCTAAATCCACCTTCTTCGACACCTTCAACATCGTAGGGCCTGGTTCTCCTTACTCCTTAAGGACGTGCGCAGGTACCGTTGAGACGGCGGGGAGGAAGGCAACTGGATACATGGTAGAGTCCATAGATGGTCAGACCTGCTTGCCCCTGCCAACCATACTGGAATGCAACCACATTCCTGACAACCGGTCTGAGATACCTACACCAGAGGTAGCAGCATACCACCCCCACCTCAGACATATAGCTCACCTGATACCGAAACTTGATCCAAAAGCCCCAATAATCCTACTCCTTGGAAGAGACATACTACGAGTTCATAAGGCTAGGGGACAGATTAATGGTTCCCAGAATGCTCCATACGCCCAGAGACTTGACCTAGGATGGGTCATCATTGGAGACGTCTGTCTAGGAGGAGCACACAAGTCGACCTCAGTCAACAGTATGCTTACCAACACACTAGAAAGTGGACTCCCTTCCCTATTCCAGCCATGCCACAACAGTTTCCTGGTAAAAGAGTTGCCACAAAGCACTCCCGTGCCTTGTCCCTTCGCAGATCCCTCCTGTGAAGACCACGCCTGCGACGGTGAGCAAGATCACTTAGGGTGCACAGTCTTTCACAGGACAAGAGAGGACAACAGGGTCGCGATGTCCATAGAAGACAAGCTGTTCTTGGATATTATGGATCAAGAAATAGTAAAGGACAAGTCCAAAAGCTGGGTTGCACCTCTACCGTTCAAAACCCAGAGACGACGCCTACCTAACAACAAAGAACTTGTCTACAGCCGATTTATTTCCCTCAAACACAAACTCCAGAGAACACCAGAGACAAAGGAACATTTCTTCACCTTCATGGAAAGAATATTCCAGAGCAACCATGCAGAAGGGGCACCCCCGCTCCAAGACTCCCAGGAGTGTTGGTACTTACCCATATTTGGCGTTTATCACCCCAAAAAACCAGGACAGATAAGAGTAGTATTTGATTCGAGTGCCAGATGTGAAGGCGTCTCGCTAAATGATGTCTTACTGTCTGGTCCAGACCTCAACAACAGACTTCTAGAGGTACTTCTCCGCTTCCGCAGAGATTCCGTAGCATTTATGGCCGACATACAACAAATGTTCCACTGCTTTCTCATCAAGGAAGAACATAGAAACTACTTAAGGTTCTTCTGGTACCGCAACAACGACTCTAACGAGGACATCATAGAATACCGAATGAGGGTGCACATCTTTGGAAACAGTCCTTCCCCTGCAGTTGCCATCTATGGTCTCAGACATTCAGCCCGAGAGGGTGAAGCAAAATACGGGTCTGATGTCAGGTCCTTTGTAGAAAGGGACTTCTATGTGGACGACTGCTTGAAGTCTACACCCACGAACGAGACCGCAATCAATTTCCCGAAAAGAGCTCAAGAAATGCTCGCTCAATCTAATCTGAGGTTGCACAAAATCGCCCCTAACAGCCGTGAGTTAATGGAGGCCTTCTCACCTCAAGATCACTCAAGCGATCTAAAGGACTTGGATCTTAGCACAGACTCCCTTCCCATGCAACGGAGCCTTGGTCTGCTCTGGGATTTAAAGGTGGACACATTTACCTTCCAGATCAGCAAGGAAGAAAAGCCTTTCACACGCAGAGGGGTCCTGTCTACCATAAACAGTTTATATGATCCTCTGGGATTCGTAACACCTGTTACCATCCAAGGAAAAATGACGCTAAGAGACTTTACCACAGAGACGTCTGATTGGGATGATCTGCTTCCCATGGAGAAAAAAGAAATGTGGACAGGTTGGAGAAAGTCTCTTGAAGCTTTGTCCAGTCTTCACGTGGCACGTCCATATGCTTCCGTGCCTTCAACGGAAGTCAAGATGCAAAGACTATATATCTTCTGTGATGCTTCAGTCAAGGCGATTGCTGCCATAGCATACCTAAAGACCATAGACGTCAAGGAACAATGCTATATAGAGTTTGTTATGAGCAGAGCCAAACTGGCGCCACTCCGCGAGCACACTATACCCAGACTGGAACTATGCGCTGCTGTGCTTGCGGTAGAGTTGGCTGAACTTATAACGTCAGGAATGAATCTGGAAATTGAGGAAGTCGAATTTTACACAGACAGCAAGGTAGTCTTAGGATATATTTGCAATGAAACCAGACGCTTTTACGTCTATGTCAGCAATAGGGTGCTAAGGATCAGGAGATCCACTTGTCCCAAGCAATGGCGCTATGTTCCTGCACACCATAATCCGGCAGACCATGCAACTAGATCTGTAGCAGCCGGTGGCCTTAAGAATACAACTTGGTTTACGGGTCCTGCATTTCTGTACCGTTCAACGTCTTGCAGCATTGGATCCGACTCATTCGAATTGGTAAACCCAGATACCGATGAAGAAATCCGACCTGAAGTATCTGCTCTATGCACAGTGACTTTGGAACACCAACTCAAATCCCATCGTTTTAACAGATTCTCCACTTGGATGTCGCTCATTCGTGCTATAGCCTGTCTAAGCTATATAGCTAAGTCTTATAGGCCAACATTACCTGTGAGTCAAAGACCTTGCAAGGGTTGGCATCACTGCAAACACACCTTTACTGCCACCAATCTGGACAGAGCCAAGAGCATAATAATTCGCACTAGACAACATGAATGTTATGCTAAAGAAATAGATTACCTCATCAAAGGCCAAACAGTCTTCAAGGATAGCGCTTTGAAGAAGCTTGATCCCTTCATTGACCAAGATGGGTCACTAAGAATAGGAGGTCGCTTACAAGCAGCCAAAGTGGAATTTAAGGAGAAACATCCAATGGTAATTCCTGAGCATTATCATGTCACGACTCTGCTCGTACTCATCACCAACACGTTCCCGAGCAAGGATGGGAAGGTACGCAAGTTCGAGGTCAAAGTGTGGAAGCCTGGAGAAGACAAGCTATTTCTCAGGCTAGTGACGGAACTTGTTTTGTTGTTTTTACCGGAAAGACCCAATAGTGACGTCCGTTGACGTCAGACGGGGAGTGTTCTGCCCCACATAAACCAAAGCTACATAACATTCCATTCTAGGTGTTTTAGTGGTTACAGCACCATCTAGCTGTGTTACAAATGTATTACAACTTGTTTTTCTACCATAAAGAGTGATGTATTATGGGTAGTTGGCAAGGCATTTGCTCTCTCCTCTTCAAAATCCACCATCTTTGTAAAAGCATATCTGGTAAGGAAGCTACCCTTGTTTCAGAGACAGAATGTTATGCAGAGCTGTTCAGTGGTCAGTTGTGTTGTTACTCAGGGAGTTATAACTGTTTAGTTAGCCATGCAGCACTATGTGTAGCAACCATTTTGCCATGTACCTCCATGTTAATGTTATGTAATGTTTCCCTTGCATCATACTTATGCAAATTATCTGTATTTTTATAGTTTTACCACAATCAATCCACGCATTATCACAAGCCTCAGTCGCATCGAATGCACGCTTGTATGCTACGATCTGTTAACCAATAAACCTGTCAGATTAAGAAGAACAGTTTGTTTATTTGGAAGACAGAAATGGTTAAGCTGAATGTCGGACTGCACACTGTGTGAACATGTAAGAAGACAGAAAAAATAACATCCTTTTATTTATCAATTTTTCTAACATAAGAGTGGAGAATGTATTCAACATTAAAGGGGTCGTCCGGCTATAAAGAATGAATCTCATTACTTCTGTTTGCCCAATACAATGCACTTTGTAATATACATTGTGCATTGTAAATTAGGCAAACAGAAGTTATTCACTTACCTTTTGGGGTGCCCCCCCCCCCGTGTTGCTCCTCGGTTGCCATTGGTTCCGACAAGTCTCTTGTCCTCTACTTGTCGGGCCAGCTCCAGGTGTTCTCTGCACGGGGACGCGTTTCTTCTACGCCGCGCATGCGCAGTAGATCTTCTTCTGCCGGCTGCTTCAGGAAGCTCTGGTCTGCCTGCAGGGGCCGCGCGGCCGCGGGATCTTCAGCTGACAGGTAAGGGGAGTGGAGGAGGGGGAGTAGACTGCCGGTCTCTCACGGGGGAGGGGTGCTGCGAGCTGTCAGTAGTCAGGGGTGGGGGGGTGTAGGGGGGTGACAGTCCTGTCAGTCAGTAGTCCCGGGATGGGGGTGAGGGGGAAGGTGGGGGAGCTGCTGGTTGGAGCTGTCAGCCAGTGGGGGGGGGAGCTGCTGGTCGGAGCTGTCAGCCAGTGGGGGCAGGGGGGGCAGCTGCTGGTCGGAGCTGTCAGCCAGTGGGGGGGGGGGGGGAAGCTGCTGGTCGGAGCTGTCAGCCAGTGTGGGGGGGGGGGGGAAGCTGCTGGTCGGAGCTGTCAGCCAGTGGGGGGGGGGGAATGCTGCTGGTCGGAGCTGTCAGCCAGTGGGGGGGGGATGCTGCTGGTCGGAGCTGTCAGCCAGTGAGTGGGGGATGCTGTTGGCCGGCTTGCGGGGGAGGGGGGGCACTGGAGGGGGACACTGTGGGGTGCATGTGTGTGGGGGCAGTGTGGAGGGGGCGCTGTGTGTGGGCACTGTGAGGGGGGGGGCATGTGTGTGTGTGTAGGGCATGTTTGGTGCTACTTTCACTTTCAATAGCAGAGGATCGCGATCGTCTGCTATTGAAAGTGCTGCTACAGATCACGATCTCCTGCTACTGCTGTCACAGTGTCCAGTGATTAGGGGACATGCTGAGGAGATGAAGGAATCTCCTGCTACAGCTGTCACAGCTCTAGCAGGAGATCGCACTGCTCTCCCTGCCCTCTCATTGCTCTGAATGGGGCCGGACGGCTGCCGGCTCCATTCAAAGCAGTGAAGCGTGCGTCTCCATTATGATGCCGGTCCTCCAGTCATGTGACCAGTGTCATCGGGAGCGCGCACGCTGAGGAGAGAGATGCAGCAGTGCATCATGGCAACTACCCAGCGGCGCCATCTTTGAAAAAGTCTTCAGGCAAACTTTATAAAGGGAAGAAAAGAAATTAAAAGGTGAGCAGAATATCGATTTTTATGGGAAAGGCTGTTGTGTGTGATGCTTCTACTCTACAGGGCATTCATGGGGGAAAAAAAATCAGTTTGGGCGGCGGGACAACCCCTTTAAGATCCATTCCCTTGAAAAGTCTTCATCTTGTGGAAATGCAGGAAGAATGTTTACTCTAAGTCCTCTAGGAGTTAACTTAGTGTCTTGATAGATCCTAAGAAAGATTAAGTCTAAAGAATTTCTCCAAACCTCCTGGATGCTGCTCCGCATGGTCCTCATACTGTTTTCCATGTTGGCATCCGATCCACATGCGTCCCAGATTCCTGTATTGTCTATAATCGTAGGAATGAGGGACAAGTCAATATCCACCAAATGATCCTGAGAATGTCTCAAAGCCTGCAATACTTTTGAATCCAATGATAACCATGTGGGCTATAATGTTGTTATATGGTGTTTTTAACTCGAAACGTTTTTGAGTAGATTAGATATGTATATATTACTAGATTTTGGTAGTATCTTTATGTTTTTATGATTATTGGGTACGGTCCTAATATATGCACTTCCATTTATTATTCATTATTTAAATCCTATCATATTTTATGTGATATATATATATATTTTTTATGTGGCATTTTATGTGTCATATATAGGTTTACAAAATTTACTCTTCATTATTATTGGTTATGCAGAATGACGGTGCCGCTAAAGGGCTATAGCGACACGGTCTATTTTTATATATTTATCTGTTTCTATTATATATCTTGGAGGAAATTTGTATATTAAGTTATTATTTAACAATGTTTTTATTCATATACAGTATATATATATATATATATATATATATATATTGGTGATGTGTTTGATATGTGGACATGTGCTTGAGAAAGTCGGTCTTACGACGAGACGCGTTGCACAATGGAATTTGTTTTACAATAAAGGAACGTTTTTCTTGGAATTTAATCCTCCCCTGGAGCATTTCTTCCCAGAGCGCTGAAGGCATTTTTTGCACAAGAAAAGACTAGAAGCAATTGGATGAAACTGAAAGGGAGGAGACACAGATTAGATATTAGACAATGAGGAAGACCAATAAGTGGAACAGGTTGCCACTGGAGGTGGCTATTTTTCCTTCAAGGGAAGTCTTCAGAGGCTGGACAGACATCTGTCTGGGATAATTTACTGATTCTGCATTGAGCAGAGGGTTGGACCTGGTTACCCTGGAGGTCCCGATGACCCTGTAGGACCCTTCCAACTCTTCCAGTCTATAATTAATCAGTCACAGAACAGCTTTCATTTTGTATTCTTTTCTTGAAAATGAAAGCTGTTCTGTGACTGTTTGCCATAAATCTGCTCCATTTATTGCACATTGGTCATGTGACCTAAAAAGTGAAGGGTACGCGGCCCGGAGGGGACGAGCTAGTGAACTGGATTTTTCAAAGCAGAAGTCACTGAGATTATGATGGGTTTATCAGAGCTACAATATATGTAGTGCTTCTTTATTTTCATATTTTACTTTTTGGTAATTTGGAGATGGACAGATTTATTTACAGGACATTCCTAAATGCGGAGGATATTTTAAGCTTACTCTTACGATTGAACTTTAATGCTTCCAGCAACCAAACACTTTACAATATCATGCCGCTGAAACTAACCAAGACATATATTAAGGAACGACAACAATTGCTTTTTCTTTTTTGACCAGTGTAGCTTTTACAGTAAATGAGGCTTTTTATTAATCAATACAACTACTGAGTCGGAAATAAGGTATGTTGGGAAGAAGTATTTCCTCCATTTATTAGGGGTACATTAGAAATAATTCATATATAAAAACATAAGACTCTGAGGGGAATAAGGAGAAAACCTCCACAGCCAGATATATAATCTACCGGGCGTACAATAGCTGTATACAGTACAACAGAGGTGAGGAGATATACTTAATGAAAGTATCTCATCAGCCAGCCATGTAGCAGAAATGCAATTAACAAATATAGACAGGGTCTACTCAAGAGGTTTACTTCTTAACTAGAGATGAGCGAACGTACTCGTCCGAGCTTGATACTCGTTCGAGTATTAGCGTGTTCGAGATGCTCGTTACTAGAGGCGAGCACCACGCGATGTTCGAGTTACTTTCACTTTCATCTCTGAGACGTTAGCGCGCTTTTCTGGCCAATAGAAAGACAGGGAAGGCATTACAACTTCCCCCTGCGACGTTCAAGCCCTATCCCACCCCCCTGCAGTGAGTGGCTGGCGAGATTAGGTGTCACCCGAGTATATGAATCGGGCACTCCGGTGGCTCGCCACGGATGCATTCTGACAGAGATCAGGGACAGTGCTGCTGGTGCCGGAGCTGCTATAGGGAGAGCGTTAGGAGTGATTTTAGGCTTCAAGAACCCCAGCGGTCCTTTTTAGGGCCACATCTGACCGCGTGCAGTACTGTTGAGGCTGCTTTTAGCAGTGTTGCACAATTTTTTTTTTTTTGTATATCGGCCGTGCAGAGCATTGCGTCCGCAGTCTGCAGTCATTGTACGGAGTATAGGGCCAGTACTGGTGAGGCAGGGAAAGAGATATTCAGGCTATATACGCAGTGGGCTTTTTCCAAAAAATTGATCGCCGTCATCCCGCCAGAGGGAAACAGTATACATAATATTATACACTGCCTACAGTATCCTTCTGCTGGGGGTTGTAGTCCTAATTAATACGCAGCTAAGCGTTACAGCAGGCTTGCGCAAAATTGTTTCCTGGATCTGCTGTCTCTGTTACATGATCGCCGTCATCCCACCAGAGGGAAACAGTATACATAATATTATACGCTGCCTACAGTATCTATCTGCTGGGGGTTGTAGTCCTAATTAATACGCAGCTAAGCGTTACAGCAGGCTTGCGCAAAATTGTTTCCTGGATCTGCTGTCTCTGTTACATGATCGCTGTCATCCCGCCAGAGGGAAACAGTATACATAATATTATACGCTGCCTACAGTATCTATCTGTTGGGGGTTGTAGTTCTAATTAATACGCAGCTAAGCGTTACAGCAGGCTTGCGCAAAATTGTTTCCTGGATCTGCTGTCTCTGTTACATGATCGCCATCATCCCGCCAGAGGGAAACTGTATACATAATATTATACGCTGCCTACAGTATCTATCTGCTGGGGGTTGTAGTCCTAATTAATACGCAGCTAAGCGTTACAGCAGGCTTGCGCAAAATTGTTTCCTGGATCTGCTGTCTCTGTTACATGATCGCCGTCATCCCGCCAGAGGGAAACAGTATACATAATATTATACGCTGCCTACAGTATCTATCTGCTGGGGGTTGTAGTCCTAATTAATACGCAGCTAAGCGTTACAGCAGGCTTGCGCAAAATTGTTTCCTGGATCTGCTGTCTCTGTTACATGATCGCCGTCATCCCGCCAGAGGGAAACAGTATACATAATATTATACGCTGCCTACAGTATCTATCTGCTGGGGGTTGTAGTCCTAATTAATACGCAGCTAAGCGTTACAGCAGGCTTGTGCAAAATTGTTTCCTGGATCTGCTGTCTCTGTTACATCAGCGCCGTCATCCCGCCAGAGGGAAACAGTATACATAATATTATACGCTGCCTACAGTATCTGTCTGCTGTATCAGCTCAGCATTTTAAAAAAATAGAAGCAAAATACTTAAGGCCTACTACTGGCCTTTGGACAATTGACTGCTTCTGCGCTGTGAATTCCACCAGCTCAGTCATACGCACCTATGTCTCACTACAGGCGTGCGCAAAATTGTTTCCTGGCTCTGCTGTGCGTTCCGTAAGGGAAGTCAGCCTCCAACCACAGGCCAATAAGCGGCACATTTAATTACAGCGTTCTGTTTCTGCACTACTGGTAATATAGCATGCTGAGGGGTAGGGGTAGGCCTAGAGGACGCGGGCGACGACGCGGAGGCCCAAGTCAGGGTGTGGGCACAGGCGGAGCTCCTGATCTAGGTGTATGGCAGCTGACTGCTGCGGGATTAGGAGAGAGGCACGTTTCTGGCGTCCCCACATTCATCTCACAATTAATAGGTCCACGCGGTAGACCTTTATTAGAAAATGAGCAGTGTGAGCAGGTCCTGTCGTGGATGGCAGAAAGTGCATCCAGCATTCTATCGACCACCCAGAATTCTGTGCCGTCCACTGCTGCAACTCTGAATCCTCTGGCTGCTGCTCCTCCTTCCTCCCAGCCTCCTCACTCCATTACAATGACACATTCTGAGGAGCAGGCAGACTCCCAGGAACTGTTCTCGGGCTCCTGCCCAGATTGGGCAGCAATGGTTCCTCTCCCACCGGAGGAGTTTGGCGTGACCGATGCCCAACCTTTGGAAAGTTCCCGGGGTCCGGGGGATGAGGCTGGGGACTTCCGGCAACTGTCTCAAGAGCTTTCAGTGGGTGAGCAGGACGAAGACGATGAGACACAGTTGTCTATCACTCAGGTAGTAGTAATTGGAGTAAGTCCGAGGGAGGAGCGCACAGAGGATTCGGAGGAAGAGCAGCAGGACGATGAGGTGACTGACCCCACCTGGTTTGCTACGCCTACTGAGGACAGGTGGGGGAGGCAAGTGCAGCAGCAGGGCAGGTTGGAAGAGCCAGTGCGGTGGCCAGGGGTAGAGGCAGGGCCAGACCGAATAATCCACCAACTGTTTCCCAAAGCGCCCCCTCGCGCCATGCCACCCTGCAGAGGCCGAGGTGCTCAAAGGTGTGGCAGTTTTTCACTGAGAGTGCAGATGACTGACGAACAGTGGTGTGCAACCTTTGTCGCGCCAAGATCAGCCGGGGAGCCACCACCACCAGCCTCACCACCACCAGCATACGCAGACATATGATGGCCAAGCACCCCACAAGGTGGGACGAAGGCCGTTCACCGCCTCCGGTTTGCACCACTGTCTCTCCTCCTGTGCCCCAACCTGCCACTGAGATCCAACCCCCCCCTCAGGACACGGGCACTACCGTCTCCTGGCCTGCACCCACACCCTCACCTCCGCTGTGCTCGGCCCCATCCACCAATGTCTCTCAGCGCACCGTCCAGCCATCGCTAGCACAAGTGTTGGAGCGCAAGCGCAAGTACGCTGCCACGCACCCGCACGCTCAAGCGTTAAACGTGCACATATCCAAATTTATCAGCCTGGAGATGCTGCTGTGTAGGCTTGTGGAAACGGAGGCTTTCAAAGGTATGATGGCGGCGGCGGCCCCGCGCTACTCAGTTCCCAGTCGCCACTACTTTTCCTGATGTGCCGTCCCAGCCCTGCACGACCACGTCTCCCGCAACATTGTACGCGCCCTCACCAACGCGGTTACAGCCAAGGTCCACTTAACAACGGACACGTGGACAAGCACAGGTGAGCAGGGCCACTATATCTCCCTGACGGCACATTGGGTGAATTTAGTGGAGGCTGGGACAGAGTCAGAGCCTGGGACCGCTCATGTCCTACCCACCCCCAGAATTGCGGGCCCCAGCTCGGTGGTGGTATCTGCGGCGGTGTATGCTTCCTCCACTTAACCACCCTCCTCCTCCTCCTCCTCCTCCTCCTCCCCCCCTCCTCCTATGTAACCTCTGTCTCGCAATCAAGATGTGTCAGCAGCAGCACGTCGCCAGCAGTCGGTGTCGCGCGGCACGGCAGCACAGCAGTGGGCAAGCGTCAGCAGGCCATGCTGAAACTACTCAGCTTAGGAGAGAAGAGGCACAGGGCCCACGAACTGCTGCAGGGTCTGACAGAGCAGACCGACCGCTGGCCCTGACTGGGGCATGCAGACACCTTGACAGAATGAATAGTGTGTGGCACATAGGTTCCCCATTGCTATGCCCACTTGTGCAGCTCCTGATGGCGGTGGCACAGGATTATATTTCTCATTGCTTCTGTACAGCATTGTGGGCTATCGCCCCGCCCCTTTTAAAGAGGGTCGCTGCCTAGCCGTGCCAACCCTCTGCAGTGTGTGCCTGCGGTTCCTCCTCATGGCAGACGCACTTATAAATAGACATGAGGGTGGTGTGGCATGAGTGCAGCTGAAGGCTGCGCAGGGACACTTTGGTGTGTGCTGTCGACATTGCGTCGTGCGGGGGGCAGCATGTAACCCAGGAGAAGTGGCAGGGGAGTGTCATGCAGGCAGTGATTGTGCTTTGTTGGAGGTAGTGTGGTGCTTAGCTAAGGTATGCATTGCTAATGAGTTCTTTTCAGAAGTAAAAGTTGTTGGGGGGGGGGGCACTCTTGCCGCTATTGTGGCTTAATAGTGGGACCTGGGAACTTGAGATGCAGCCCAACATGTAGCCCCTCGCCTGCCCTATCCGTTGCTGTGTCGTTCCCATCACTTTCTTGAATTGCCCAGATTTTCACAAATGAAAACCTTAGCGAGCATCGGCGATATACAAAAATGCTCGGGTCGCCCATTGACTTCAATGGGGTTCGTTACTCGAAAGGAACCCTCGAGCATCGCGATAATTTCATCCCGAGTCACGAGCACCCAAGTATTTTGGTGCTCGCTCATCTCTATTCTTAACCAAACACAAGAACTTGGGATAAACATTATTTAGGTGGCATTGACTGTGGAATCATTGCTGGGACCAGACATGATTGTTTGGTATTTTAGAAACTACTGATTTCCTAGTTTGAGGGCCCCTTCTTATGGGTACTGCCTTCTGTCGGGCACAGATGCGCAGAAACAATTATCACTGAGTAAATGGAAGCGGAGCGGGCAGGAGATTGTTCCGGCTGCCTACTTCCATTCACAGTAAACAGACTATCATAGATGAACGACGCTCTGTTTACACGGGTAGAACCTGGTTCAGTTGTTATGTCTGCATAAAGTGAATGACGAACAATAAGAGAACATATTATGGTTTGTCGCTCAGTCGGTGCATACAGGAATATGAATGATTTATTGGCCCATGTAATAGGGGCTTAAGTTCACTAAGAATGGTTAGATGAAGAAACACATTCAATGAGGATCAGTTCTGTGGGCAAATCGATTGGTTGAGAGAGGTGAAAGACAAACAAAGGAAGAACCAGCATTATACTCCTTAAAGGGGTTTACCAGGATTGACCGATTTCACCTATCCTCAGAAAAGGTGATAAAAGTCTGATGAGTAGAGGTCTAACCTCTGAGACTCCCACCAATTCTGAAAACGAGGGTCCCATGTCCTCCTCTTCATCACTGTGGACTTGTTGGCAACCACTGGTAGTGAGAAGGAGATAAATAGAGTAGCAGTCGCACATGTGAGGCACTACTCCATTAATTTCTGTGGGACTGATGAAAATAGCCAAGCTACAAGCACTTAACTATTTCTGGCAGTCCCAATAAAGATGAGTGGAACAGCATCGTGCATGTGCGATCACCACTCCATTTAATCTACTCTTCATGGTGGGGGAACAGTGAACCCACAGTGAGGAAGAGAGGAGCACACAAAACCCCTGTTTAAGGGATCTTGGGGATATCGGCGGTGAGACCCCCACCAAACAAACCTTTATCATCTATCATGTGCATAGGTGTTAAGAGTCAATCTTGGTCTGAGCCCTTTAAAAGGAATGTTCACCATTGATCAACAAGGATAGGCTCCGTTCCATTGTTCTGTTTTGTTATAGAACAGAGCAATGAAAATAAAACAGCCACTGGATCTGTTAAGATGACAGATCCCAGCAATGCCTGATGGAATCCATTGACTACAATGGGTTCTGTCTAGGGTTTCCATAATTTTTTCTGACACATGTCAGATGGAACGAGTTAAGTCAACAGAAATATTTTTATGGCCCCTTTGCTGCATTCACAATTCTTCAGCTTCAGATGAATTTCCCATCACATCTTGCTAACTCAATGTTTACACAGAGCTTGTTGTGGTGATTTGCATACTTGAAATGCGGTCTTTAGGGTCCTTTTACATAGGCTTATAATCGTTTGGATTCCTGTCATCCAGTGGGAATCTGAATGATTCATACAGTGTAAATGCATGCAAAGACTTAACAACAAATGATAACACTGAGGAACAAAAAATAATTTTTTTCATGGTGCCTGGAATTTTAGACCTTCTTCTGTGGCTATTTTTGTACCGCTGATTCCAAAAATACCATCCATTTCATTCTAGGAGCTCCAGTTTTTGAAATATTCCAGATATCTTTACTTATTTTGGTTTTATTTCCTTTATTTCCCTGCCAGCATTTGCTTACTATTAGCACACATGATACATATCACCACCACTGCACATCAAACATGGGTTGATGAACAATTTGTAAAGACATTGAAGGGGAATGGAACGTGTTTTGGCTACAAATGTAGAGAATTTTCTGCAATGAGAATGGAGAAGCTGAAAGCAGGTACATTTGATGGACCACAAATCCAGAAACTCATGAAAGACCAGCGTTTCCAAGATTCAGTGGACAATTTTGAGGCATGTGCATTGTTTTGTATGGTTGTAAAGCATTTCGACCATGACAAGCTATGGCAAGCCATACAAGAGTCGGGCATATCGACACATCTAGTCAAGCTAATAAAATCACTTTATACCAATCAAGAAGCCACTGTGCGAACACAGTATGGGGTCACACATTGGTTTGGGATCGGCAAAGGCGTCAGACAGGGCTGCATCCTCTCACACTTCGTATTTAACCTATATGCAGAAGTGATCATGTGGAAAATGGACCTAGATGAATTGGAAATTGGGGTGAGAATAGGTGACAGAAATATCAGCAATCTCCGTTATGCGGATGACACAACTCTGCTTGCAGAAGCCGGTCTGAAGCAGCTGATATGTAAGATTAGAACCGAAAGTGAAAAAATGGGCCTCTACCTGAATGTAAAGAAGACTAAAGTTATGACAGCTGCAAAGAATGGCCAAATTCAAATCAAAATCGACAACAAGGCCCTAAAATGCGTGCAAGACTTTATCTTTTCATCTTCCTTGGTTCAAAAATTGACCAGGCTGGCGAATCTAAGCCAGAGTTAAAACATAGGATAGTATTGGGGTGAAGTGCGATGCTAAACATGGACAAAATGTGGAAAAACAGGGCTATCGGCATAGCAACTAAATGCAGGAGAGTGCAAACCACTGTTTTGCCTAGAGCTATGTATGGATGTGAAAGCTGGACTGCGAGGGAAGCCGATAGAAGGAGGGTTGATGCATTTGAGCTGTGGTGCTGGCGAAAGCTGCTGCGTATACCCTAGACGGTGAGAGTTACATACAGAGAAGTCCTGAATCCCATAGGACCAGATATGTCACTGGAGGGGGAAGATGACCCGACTCAAACTCATGGACTTGGGCCATGTAATGCGAGCAAAGTCACTAGAAAAATCTATAATGCTTGGACAGATCAGTGGCAAAAGAAGGCCTGGAGCCAAAGGACACGATGGCTGATACTGTCATAGCTGATACTGGCATGGATATCACACAACTGAAAGAAGCAAAACTGATAAACATGGAGGGAGCTCACCTTTAGGGTCGCCGAGGATCGTGAACCACTAAATAGCTAACAACAAAGGGTTTCCTTGGGACCTATAAGGCCATAAACTACGGTGAACTTGTGGAGAATATGCTCACTTCTGGGTGTAGCATGAACATCAAACTGCAGGACCTCCAGTCATTGTGGATAGATTTCCAACTCGTCTTGTGATGTAAGTGATGAACAGAGTGAGCCATTTCATCAGGAAATAAGGACTGTAGAAGAACAGGATGATGGGAGACGTATATGATGGCGGACAACTGGGGAAACATCCAGCGCGAATGATCAGGAATATTTCATAGGAAATCACAGAAATGTAGTTCAACATCTCAATGAAGAAACTGTTGCTTTATTTGTGTTCTAGGTGTCTCAGGATTTATCTTTGTACCTTCAGCTTTTGATTCACAGTCATTACATGTATAATACAATATGTGTTCATTTATACGGAAACATGTCATATCTTGATAAGTAGACCTGATGGAGAAAAAACTAATAATTCCCAGAATCTATGACCCCAAAACGTTTTAACATCTCAGTCAACAAAAATGAGTTCCCCGGTGTAATTTGTTCACTTATCATTGCATGCATAAACACTGAACAAGGGATCGCTCTGTAAACAGTCAGTTATTCATCTATGGACGACTGCTTGTTTACTGTGAATGGAGGTGGCCGGAATGATCCCCGGCTGCTCCGCCACCATTCACTCAGCAATGATAGTTCCCTTGTAAAAGCACAAGAACGATCACCACTGGGATGAACTGATGGGCCTCTGGGCCTGACAAGTCATCTCTCGTAAAAGGGCCCTTACTGTATAGTAATCTGATACACAGTAAATCGCCCAATTCCATTAGAGCTCTTTAACATACAGTGTTGATCAGGGTTTTTTGTTTTAATGTTGACTTTCCATCTGTGTTTCAGTCCTGGCTGAACACTGGCCTAATGTTGGTTGGGATTTTATAGCAAAATATGAGAATTTCTGTACAGACAGTGTTTTAGATCAACATAAGATCCAAAAACATTGCTTACATTCGCCCTTCAGGGTATTACACTCACTCCATGGGTTCCTTTAAGACTGTTGATAAAAAAAATAAAGCAGAGATGTCAACTTTTCTCGGGGGACTTTTTTAAAATGTCACAAAGAAATCTTTCAATTTGCATAAATTTCCCAGCATGCTTTCTGTCTGTAGATGGTTATGTTTTCCTTCTGGAGAAGAATCTGGCTTTGGCTTATATTCTCAGTCACTGATACAAGGCCTGTTACAAAGCAGGAATACTGTCTTTTAATAGGTGGCGCTGTAGAGGTATTGGTCCATCTTCTCATTTGCATACATTTCCCAGAGGAGCATGGATGACCCTATAAGTCTCCTCAACCTTCTAGGTATTCTCTCTAAGGAGAAACAATACCCTTCTAAATGAATAAATATAAGCTAAGGGGGATTGCTGAACTAAGATGTGGAAGTTCTAGAAAATTCTAGTAGAACTACTAACACACTTGTAATATTGTGAATATTGTGCAGAAATAGGGATGAATGGGTGCTACTAAATGTCCCACAGTCTATGATCAAACGGATGCTGAAAAGAGGTTGGAACATCGAACAAAACAATGACTGAAAACATCCTTCAAAACCGCTTAAACAGCTTAAACACAATGAGAAGGTAACTGTGCATGCATCACAGTCTTCTATAGTTGTATTCCATGTGTAAATTAATGTAGTTAAATAGTCACTAACCTGTGCTTGTGACAGCTTATGTGACAACTAGCAGAAACACATATTTCATTGACCTAAAATGATGTATTTGTGCTGAAAAATCACTTAAACAAGCCACAGGGGCTCCCGTTCTTCCAATTTGCTGTTTACTGCCTGTTGTCATGGGAAATCTGTTTCTAGTAACAGCGAAACCAAGACAGATTATACAAAGTGGGAGTAGATTTTGCCTTATGCTACCCATAGAAGTCTATGGGGAGAGGAGTAGAAAGCCGTTGGGAAAGAGATATAGAAGTAGAGAGACTCACCCAGATGTGCAAGTGATTACTGTGTAGTGCCTACTAAAATCACATCTACACTGCTCAGTACTGCTGTATAATGTCCTCCATGCTGCTGTTATTTATGATGATGTTCTACAGAGAGGTATATGAGACGATATCTTGCTCTCCTGTGTGTGCCGTGTGAGTCATCATAACAGCTAATCCCCCCCCCCCCCCCCCCACTAGCTTTGGGAAGACTATAAATTATGTATAGAGGCTTCACGTGAGAAAACTGGTGATAAATGCAGGATGTAAGTCATATAATGGGCAGAAAATGTGTCATTTCTCATGCACACACAGCTGACAGCTTGTTCTCAATAGTCAGGTATGCTTTAAAACTATATTATTTTGAAGGCATTTTCTTCTTCAATGTACGTTTCCACTTTAACTTCCACTTTATCACCTGGACAAGTGTTATTAATTGCATACAATTTAAGTCACCATCATGTCTGCTTCAATATTTCTTAAAATATTACTTTATCAACATAAAAGTGCTACTGTAAGAAGAACAACACAGAATAAATTATACTTTACATCTAACAAAGTATATGCAAAGTACTCCAAGGTTCAGTGACCTTGAATGACTTTTAAATATGAATTATCAAACATGAAGCTGACTTAACAGACCATGAGGAGTGTCCAAATCTTTTCAAGGGAAATAGTGCAGATAATCATAATTATTTATGGGTGTCAAGGTCAAAAGAATTGTTCATCACTTTCCATGGCTTACTGAAGAACCTTTTAAAGTACTAAATGATACATCATTCTTGTCAGTAATGTTCTAAAGGAATTAAATGAAGCAATATAAAGAGAGATTTTTTTGACAGCCCAGTGCTTGACAGTCTGCCCTATCATTCATGTCTTCCACATTCTAGCTTGTTCGGATTTTGTAAGCCGTGTCTTTCACTTGAAATATATCTATTTTTTTATGGGAAGACTCTAAATGTATTGATTAAATGAGCATCTTAAATAGGGGTTTTTTGCTATTTGCAAAGTTAAACGTTGCTTACAATCGGAGTATTGTAATGTGTGTTTGATGCTTCAGATACTCGTAATTGACCAGAGATTGGTAATCAGTAAATGGCTGAAGCCAAGTCATATCCAAGGCTGCAGTCACTGCCGGTGGAAGCAGTAAAGTAGAACGTTGGTAAGGAGTTCCTTGACAGCCAGAGAAACAACAGACATAGATACTGCATGTAGCATCACCATTTATTAACCATTTCCAGACCCCTGACATAGTAGTACATCAAGGGCCGCAGGTAGTGGAATAAAAACGTATGTCAGTATACTGTAAATTCATAAAAACTGATGCTTAATATGACATTAAAGAAAGTAAAAATTATTATTGAAAATAAATAAACATTACAAAGCTCATTTTTTCAAGTAAAATATATTTTATTTAAAAAATACGACTTCAATAATTCCCCCCCCCCCACACCCATACAGTTGCAATTTAACATTATTCAACTTGCTTTGCAATTTAAGTTTATTTGCAAAGTTTACATCCTTTCAGCTGTTTACAAAACAACGATTAAACAAGAACAACTTAAAGGGGTTTTGTCATTAAAAGAAAAATTATCTAAACTTACCTATTCCTTCCCTGTCTGTCTCCTTATCACATCTTCTCCTGGTTGAGCTTCTCCAATGCCCCAGGTCAGCTCACTGCAGGCTGCGACCAGCTTGTTATGAGGGCTGCATATCACAAATTCCTTCCGGCTGGGTCAGTGAAGGTCACATCCCTGTGCTGTAGCTTCACTGCCTAGGAAGGAATTGTAATCTATTTCAGAGACAGCTCGCATGAGCAATCTCTGAAAAGATAGGCAGTCCTCCTGCTGTCCTGTGAGCTGTGACATAACATACATTGGCAGACTGCCAACCTAATGTACGTAACCTCACAGGAAGGAGAAGAATTAGGCAGCTGGAGGTGAAGTGACAACCTGGACTGCAGGAGACAGGAGAAGATAAGGGAGGTGAAGATCTGGTAAGTAGACTGATGGGGGAGGAATAGATAAGTAGAGCATTTTTTCTTTTTTAGTGACAGAGCCCCTTTAATCTCAGCACAACTAATATAACAAGCAGTTGGTTTCTCCAAATTCTCCACAAAATGCCACTCTTATTGACCTCCTCACAGAAGGCATGAGGTTTTCTCCTGGAACTTCCTGTTACGTGATTGAATCATTCTTGCCCTCCACACGCTGCAGGACCCCGATGCCAGAGGAAGCAGAGCATTTATGTTATATTTTAGGCAGGGGGTTCTCTTCAGCATCTGCTTCATTCTTTCTCCACTGTTGACCCAGAGGCCCAAAAAGTTCCAGTTTTGTTTCATCGCTCCACAGAACAGAATCCAAGAACTTCTGTGGCTTATTTATGTGTTTTTGAGCATATTGGAGGCAACTTTCCTTGTGCTTTGGGCTCAGTAGAGGTGGAAGTCTTGTAGTTTGGGCATGAAGACCTTCAGTGTTTAGTATGTCACTCACTGTGCAAACGGAAACCTCAGTGCTGCTGCCACCAGATCTTGTTGTGGGTACTTGGAAGCGACTCAAGGGTTTTTGACCCCCTTCCCCCTTAGGAATCTCGTGGCAGCTGGTGAAGCTTCTTTTTTTGCCATGTCCAGGTAGTTTAGCCACTGTTCTGTTAATTGTGAACTTACTAATTATTGCCTCAGCCATATCTCTAGGGATATTCAGTGCCTTTGCTATCTTTTTGTATCCTATTCTGTGTTTGTTTAAATCAATGACTACTTCTTATAAAGGGACATCATTCTTCCTATATCACTAACTGTGCTAAAATAACAAAAGGATCGATACTTAACTCTTGTCTGCCACCGCGATCCAGTCCCGATATATGTTGTGGCAGATGATGTCAGCAGAAATTATCAGACTGCTGAAACCAATGCAAAGAGGCCAGCAGCACAATCTTCAAAAGCTGCATCAGCAGGGCAGCAGGGATACACACCACCAAGCAGACCCGATCCAAGATCCAAACAGTACGTAGAAAGAAAGAAGGTGACAGCATCTAATGGTGTAAATAACAGCTTCCTTACTTCTCCCAGAAGAACAAAATATGGCGACGTTTCGACTCGAGTTTTTTTTTTGTCTTGTTCTTCTGGGAGAAATAAAGAAGCTGTTATTTGAACTCCTGGCATCATGACACAAAGGATGTGAGCACTAATGCCAGGAGAACGGGCTGTGACTCTGTGCCCTCTTACTGGCTGCAGCAGTCAAGTGACTTCTGCTGACTTTATATGCCACAACAAACGCTGGGACCACAACGGGAAGGCAGTGCTGCATCGCGGCAGCAGTGAAGGGGTAAGAACTGATCCTTTTGTTATTTTAGTTTTTTGGACCACTCTCATAACCATATTTCCTACATACAATCAAGTATCACAGTCAACAAAGCCCCCACCAGTCCAGCCATCTGGTGTGTTTTATCTTAAGCACGCCTGATGCAACTAATGGAGTGTGCTCTGATTAGGGATTTAATTCAGGGGGTTTAAGCCAATGAAATTGTTCCTTTTTTTTCTTTACAAAAGCTAAAAGTTTTTAAATTTGGTGAAAATAAAGTTAATTTGCGAAAGGGATTCTGAATCTGATTTTGCACCTGTATTTGGTTTCCTTCATAACTGTGACGGCATGTACTATAAATAAATAAATGTGTGTGTATACATATATATATATATATATATATATATATATATATATATATATAAAGTAGGGCAAGGGGAGAAGTTGTAGATGGCATGTATGTATCCTGGAGATTACTGGCTCCAGAGATATAATTCTGGACTGGAGTTTTGGGAGGGTCTCCCACCTGGACCAAGTAATTAAGATGATATAAAAAGGAGGGCATGGGAACTGAGCAGAGAGAAATGTAGGTCCACCTGATCAGAGAGGTCCAGAGAGATGGAAGTCTGAGCTAAGTCTTTGCTGGGTGGAATCTGCCTCAGGAAAGCTGGGTGAGAATCTATGAAGTCTATGCAGCCGCCAGCGGCGTAAAAGTGCCAGGCTGAAATGCACTATCTTGGCCGGCCGGGTGCTTTTACACTGCGGGAATACGCCCATGTGCACTAGTACATTGTAAACCAATGCATCAGAGGGGCAGCGTATATCGGATTGGGGTGAAAGCATGGCCAATATACGCTCGAGTGAATCCAGCCTGAATGGTAAATAAAAGCCTATTGGATTTGAAGCTCTGCTGGTGTCTGACTGTTGCATGTTTACAACACTCCCTGGGGAGTCCCGTTTAAATGGCATATATATACATATATTACAAGTGTCAAATGCAGGCAGAATATGGTGACTTCTCTCTGATATTACATCTTGTACTTCACCTAGGATTATACAATAGACAAAGGGGGAACCCTTCATTAGCAAAAATTGTGAAGCCCAAACTAATCTAATATGTAAATACAAAATCTGTTATTGTTAACAGCTATTGCGCCAAAGCTTTGATTGTCCCATTGCTGACTGCGATTATATGTACAGTGCAGCTTCATCCCTACACACGATGTCCGGACCACTAAAGCAAACTTTTTTTGAAATGAAAGTTATTTTCCATTATATTTTCCAATAAGCCAACAGGAACAAATAAACTTTTCGTAGACACAAAAGTCGCGTTACTGCAGCAGTCCGGGCCTTAATGGCATTATGAATTGGAACTGGTAGTACATTTTTCTTGGCACAAAAACAATCCTAACCCTAAAGCCATATTCACACGGCCGATAAAATCACAAGAGTTTTCAGAAATGCGAGAGTGCGAGAAATCGCAGAACTATAAAACCCATGATTTTCAATGGCTTCATTCCCATGTGCGATGTTTTCATCATGCGATGTGAGAATTAAAAATCGCTGCATGTGCCATCTTGATGCAATATGCCTTCTCTTCTTGCCCATATTGCCCAATGGGCCTTCCTAAATATCCCATCGCAACGCTGGCCTTGCGATGTTCATGCGATGTGTGAATTCACATGTTGCTATCGAAATCTATTCAAATTTTTGCGGGTGGGCTTATCCGGTTCTGAGCTTGGGTGAGACCTGTGAGGGGAGTTTCCAGCAGGGTGGAGGCAGGAGGTTTTGGCTGATTTAGTGTTTGGCTAGTGCCAGTGGACAAAGTGGCCAGACTAATCATAGACAAGGAGCACATGATTGTCCTTGTCCAGGACCGACCAATCCAGTGGGATACCCGCAGGGAGGAATATCACATCAGGAGCCAGTGGGATGATGCCTGGGAAGAGGTAAGCGAGGAGCTTTTTGGGGAGCAGTGGGAGTCAACTCAACTCCTCTGTAAAGAGAACACACCAGTATCGGCTGAATTACCGAAGAAGGGGCAAAATGGCCTGAAACGCATCTATTGTATGGTGGATTGATTCTTAATAAAAACAGAGGAGTTGAGCTTAGAAATACATCTTGTGCCGCTTTAAGAAAAGGGATTGCGCCTACAACCACTTTTTACCTACATTTATTCTATAAGTTTGTCCCAAGAAGTTGCGACCAGCAGTCACCATGTTGTGCCAGAGATTCAGCTGCCTCTACAGGTAACCCTGATGACTATAATCACGGTGACAGAGGACCCCAGTAGTGTGAGGGTTCTTTTCCTGGATATTTAATGGTTCTATATGAACAGGACCGTCAACCCCAGAAGCATCAGCCCCTGCCATATCAGGGCCCTCTACCTGCCCAATATAGACCGTATGAGGCGGCTCCACAGCAAGCTTTCTGTGGCCAGCCTCAGCCCAGCCAAATTTATGCAGGTCAATACGCCCATCCCCACATTTTGCCTCAGCATAGGTTATTTGCGCCTCAGCCTCAGCCAGGGCCCTCTCAGGGGGCAGCACCCACAAACCCATCGGAAGGCTCTAGGGACAGCCATGGGCCCACCTTTTGTTTGTAGTGTAGTTTCTAGATTTAGCAAAAAGTGTTACATTCCTTGCTTCATCTGTTTTGTTTTGTCTTTTATTGCAGCCAGTCAGTTTTTGGAGGGAGTTTGAATATCAAAAGCTTACAGTTTCTAAATTGTGGTTCTTTGTTTAACGCATTAATATTTTCTCAACAACATCTTTGGACGTCCTAACGTACACCCCAGTACGCTCAGATGGCATAGTGCAGCAGCAGTAATGCAGGCAGAGGTCCTTTAATGGACCAGGGTTCTCGCAGATACATTTTTGGCCCTGAAAAGATAGGATTTTGCGCTAACTTTCTGGCGCGTAGTAAAGACTTCGGACAGAAATGATGACAGAACCAACCATTCCCTGGTTTATTACTAAGTCATACGCTTTTATGCGTATTTGGCCCGGCAATATTACCTGGAAATTATTTTTAAAAATGCGCTACTAGGCTCCGTATCAGTGAGCTTACTTACTCATACTCCCTTCATGCAGGCCTAATACTTTGTGATGTAATTAAAGGGGAATGCCGGCAGTTAAGAGTGTTGTATGTGGGGGAAAACACCTAGGTGCTTATCAGCCGCACAATGATCATGGCGGATTGACAAAGCAGAAACTACAAACATGTAACAGAAATACGTTTAATTTCTCTCCCAAATGAAAATATTTTACTATCCAAATGTTTGGAGTTTCAAACTGTGGCACTGGCCAACATACATCAAGGCCAATTACTTAGCAGAACACATGATAACAATGCAAAAGGTGGGGAAATAATTGAGAAAGGAAAATGGGGGAAAGAAACATTTTCAATGTCTGCCTTTCAGACAGGCTTGCGACCAAGGGATTGATCCCTCTGGTGAGGAAAAGAAGTTTGTGCAATCATTCTGCACACACAGCCCGGTGGGCAGAGCCCGGGCCAATGCCTGGCAACAACTCTGGGTGGGCAGAGAAACTTTGTGCTCCAGCTCTGCTTCATAAGGTCCATCATGAATGTGGCAGAAGTTGTATAACACAACACAGGCTTTGATGATGCCCACAATGCAGTCAGGAAACGGCTGTAGTGTGCCATTGAAAACTTGCCACCTGGCTGGCCCACTGTCAACCTACCGCTGGGCCCTCGATAGACGGTAATTGAACATGCAGTGGCAAGGAGAGGGCCGCAAGATGTGTTGTATCAGTCCAGATCACTTGTCAGCGGCTGTAATAAAAGGCACTGGAGATCCTGGCAGAGTGCTGAACATATGTGGCATCAGTCACATGACATTAAGCACGCCCAACAGCAAACTGGCAGTGCAGTTGGAACAGCACTGCTCATCCCTGGAACCAAAAGCACTTAGACCTCACAGCTGCCTTACATGAGAGCCTGCACATAGGAGGAAGGAGATTGTCTAGCAAAAAACTGCTGCCTCCTTACGAGCCAACATAGCGCACTACACATGCAATGCTACAAGAAGCAAAAGTGAACATTTTAGGCCCACTCTCCACCAGAGCTAATACAGGAACTAACAGCTGCACCCTGTAACAGAAGATCGGCTGGCTACACGAAGACCAGACTGCACTCCAAGAGTCCCTTTTTTAAAGCAAGGGGTATGCTTAGGCCTCTACATGGTGCTTGGAAGGACTGCCCAGCAGCATCAGAGGAAGGTAAAAATTTTTCAAAACCAGCCTAAAAAAATGTTTTTTGGGGCTAAGGAAAGGTTTCTAGTGGGGAGGGGAGGGGGGGGGAAGGTTTGTAAAAATATCTATGCCAAAATGATTCAATGTCTACAGTCACTGTGGTAGGGTCCACCAAAAAAGGGAAAAGGTAGACCATAAAACCAGAAAAAGCCACGTGTTCGCCCACACTGGGAGCGCACCAATATGCGCTCTGCACTACTACATTCCCAAAGCATTATCTATGCCGGTCCGAACAAAAAAGTTAGTGCTCTTTCTTAAAGTGTATGTCTGAATACAAAATCATCAATAAAACAAGCGCATGCTAGATATTCTAGAAAAAGACTTTGGAGAGGGGGGAGCAGCAAATGCAATTTGAAAGAAATGATGTACTAATTTAGACATAGGAACACAGAATTGGTACATGTTACCATAAACAGGAGCTCCACGACACCAGGGCCCCTAATATAAAACAAAGGAAGGGGTTCTCTTACAAACACCAATGTCCATCAGGCATACATACCTTAGTGTCACCAAAAGTTGCTCTTATCCGAAATACACCTCTGCATGCTCATATCCTGGAAGGTTATATCAGGACGCCGTGTCTCTAGCAATCTGTCAAAAGAGCCCACTGTGAACCTTGTGCTATAGATTTGGGTGGGTGCCTGTGCAGGTGACCACAGAGCACCCAATGGTGGCCTTTGAGTGGCCACTGCTCTAAGAGAGAGCGCACCCATACTCTCCGACTACTCTGTGGCACATCCCGGAGCGTGCCATGCCACTCCCCAAAGGACCCGAAAATGTGCCAGTTAAGAAAACAGCATTTGACTGAAAAGACATGGCTAGTTAGAAAAAGGCAAGCCCAGAAAAATAATATATATCTCTGCTCTCCTACCAAAAAATGGCAAGTGCAGTACCTGGCTCAGGTAAGCAGTATTTAGGTGAACTGAGGGGGATCTGAACTTGCTAATTACGATATCAGCATCTCCTGTTTCAGTCTATTGTGCGAAAAAATGCGTGGGAGCCGACATGCCGATGCGATGCCAGATGTTTTTCAAAGAAAATGCGCTGCTGACGCGCTAACAGCGCAAGTTCAATCATGCGATATGACCACCAGATCCTCACAGCGGGGGTCGCCCATGGGGAGTTAGCCTAATGCACATTTATTTTGCCGGCAAACATTTCCTAAGCCTCTGACTCATTCCATGGAAACATTTCTAACTCTAATAAATTAATTTCCACACATTTCCTAACACTATTGTCTGACAACAGAGATGAGAATCTGTTTTTTTTTTACAAATTGGTATCTGAAACCCGAGATTCCATCATTTCAGCCTTTTATTTATTGCAGCTGTCTAAACTTGAGTGACAATCTTGACAGAGTTGAGAAAATCTCATCAACAAATTGAGCTAATAACTGATATTGCATCACTTCTTTTATTTATTATGGTTAGGGAATGTGTATTATTTTATATGTTGCCTCCAAGTTAGGAAATGTGAACAGATTCATTTATTTTATGTTACAGGCAAAATTATAAAATTCCTTATGTAAAGTATATACTGTCAGAATGCAATTACATCATTTCATACTTTGCCTAAAACTTGCTAAGAACTCTATAAATGTAAATATTAAACCTAAAATCGATGTATCCTAAAATCATATTTGTATAAACTGAAGGGTGATTCAAAAGTCAGTCACCTGGTAGATCTTCTGAGTGAAAAAAATACAACAATACAGCAAAATATACAAAAAAAATAGCAAATGTCACGTCACCACCAGCACACCTTTGCTACTGTCGGTTTTATCCTGGCTAGTTAGGGTTAATAGCTTCGGTCCTGTCCAGTTAAGGTTAATTAGTCCTCCAGCTGTTAGCTGTGGTAGTGGCTGGGGATTGGCAACTCTGTCAGACAGTTTCTTCCCACTCCCTATATAATCCAGCTCTTCCTGGCTGGGAGTTGCCGGTTATTTTTCAGTGTTCCTCAGCTTGCTCAGTGCTCCTGTCTGTTGTCTGACTCCTTTGTTCTATTTGTCCTCTGTGTCTGTCTGTCTTGCATTCTGTGCTCATCTTTTATTGTCTGTTCTCTGGTTCCCCTCTTACTTTGGACCTGTCCTCATGGAAGTAGTGGGGTCGTCCCTTTTAGGACGGGTGCTACGCCCCAAGGCCGGAAGGGTTCAGAGTGCCCGACTGATCACTACTTCTCATTTCTGTCTTCTCCTGCGTCTAGCCACCTGTGTAGCAAGCACACACGTCAGTCCTGACTGCTCCAGTTCCAAGTAATCGCAGGGTTTTGTTAGCAGTCCAGGACAAACATAACTGCAAATAACTACAGTTGAGCATTTTCCCCATGGAGCTGATATTTATAGATGGAGTCCACTCTTCTGTAAATATCAAATCTATGTGCCTCACTGCTGTATGCAGGCTTTAAGGAGACAATAAATCCAATCGATCTTCTCTTACAGCCACCAGCAGAAAAAGCATCAAAAATGCGCCACTGCTTCTACCCATGTTTCCAATCAGTGGTGTGATCAATCTTGTTCCACAATCAGTGATCCACACTAAATGAGAGGAATAAACCCCATAGTGTATTACCTTTTTGGAAAAAGTTTAACATGAATCTGGCAATTATACTCACAAGGATCACAAATTTAAAATCATGTATGACAAGCTGCAGCAATCAGCACACTACTAACGTCGCCCAACCTTGAGTTTCGCCAACAGGCTTGTTTCGGAATGTAGTGGCCATTATACACATCACTCTTAGGTAGCTGACACAAAATATATGCATATGCATGAAAATACTCAACACATCATTTCATCCATCAAAAACCTGTACATTTCATTAAAATAGTGCTCTTAACTAAGGATGAGCGAGTATACTCGCTAAGGCACTACTCGTTCGAGTAATGTGCCTTAGCCGAGTATCTCCCCGCTCGTCCCTGAAGATTCGGGGGCCGCCGCAGAGTGGGGAGCAGCGGGGGAGAGCGGGCAGGAACGGATTGGAGATCTCTCTCTCCCTCTCTCCCGCCCGCTCTCCACTGCTCCCCGCCGCAACTCAACTGTAAGCCGCGGCGGTCCCCGAATCTTTATGGACGAGCAGGGAGATACTCGGCTAAGGCACATTACTCGAGCGAGTAGTGCCTTAGCGAGTATACTCGCTCATCCTTACTCTTAACCCCTTAAGGACCAGAGTTTTTTGGTGCACTCTTTAGGGATTTACCCCTGCGGTGGCTTGACTGGCCTATTTTTTTTGCCCTTAGATACCGAAATTATTTTTGCAAGGTTTTTTTTTGCACATATAGGGCTATTCCTTAATATCTTTTTTTCACTGCCTTTTTTTTCCCAGTTTTTACTTTTATTAGTGGTAAAACGATAAAAAAAAATTATAGTTGTATTTTTAAAAATTTGTATATTTACTCTAAAATAAAGCATTCTAACAGGTTCATCATTCTGTTTCAGACATTTTGATATATAATAATGCATATTTTCGGATTACAGGGCGCATACGGCAACAGTTTTGGTTGACGTCAGCTGTGGCTCATTTTCTTTGTATTTATTTATTTTATTTTTTACCATTTATGACCCCCATGACATCATATAAGACTGCTGGGGGACATTCACATGGGTTTTTTTTTCCACACTTTTTCACTGTAGCTGGGGCATCCATAGGAGCCGCAACCATAGGAGCCCCAGTTATAGGAGAAAACATCCCCCTGTAGTGACAATGGCCACTAACGTAGCTCATCTGGGTCTGCTAGGAACCTGCAGCTCTGCTCTAATAGTGGGCACCCGGCGGTCATGTGATCATCAAGTTGCATAATGAAAGCAATACTTCCACCTTCAATGTATATTTACAGCGTTTGGTCCTTAACCCTTTCCAATCCACGTTCTGACATCTAAAGACATTATGATTTAAGGCTGTACAGCTCTGGTTTTGGAAGACGTCCGTCAGGGTTCTCTTACTGTATATTACTAGCCTCTCTGCTGTCGGAGCCTATCCAATGTGTCACCTTATGCAGTACTGGCTTTAGCCAGCATATAGAGCCGTTGTGTAATGGCAGAAAAATAGTAAGCCCACTGGGGAAATCTGGATACAAATTGGATTGGAAAGGGTTAAGGGGTTAATAGTTTGAAGCTCAGTCACATGGTCCTTTTCAGCCAATCAGAAATTACACACATTCTGCCAATTCACAAAGAATAAGGTGACATCGTACAAAATCTCCAATCAGCATTTACACCTCAATTCCATTGATAAAAATGCTCAGATCACGTCGTATGAAACTCCCAACCACAAACTCCAAATTGACCCAGTAGTATCACTTGTATTCCATAATGCAGAAAGAAACAACCTATCCTAGTTGCAGAAGATTTTCCATCTATAAAAATATACAAATCACATATATAAGATATATATTCTACATTCAAGATAATATAATAATCCCGAATCTCAGGAAAATATAATACAGAAAGGGGGGGGGGGGTTACCAAAAAATATACAGAATAGATACAGGAAAGAAAACAATATCATAATGCAGAAAAAAAGACAATAATGATATAAAAAGGGGAATTTTAACATAAAAGGGGGGGGACCTAATATAAAAAATAGATTATTCATGGTCTCCTCAAATCCTGGTAGAGCAGTGTGGCACATAGATTTGAAAAGCGATACAAGTAGGAAACTTTGTAGAACACGTAGACGGGTAAGCGAAACTTCTTAACAACATAGTGGTGCCTGTCAGTCATATTGGATTCAGCCTGAAAAACGTCAATGGGAAGGGGTCCTGCGATACATGATTTAATGGTAGAATTTCACCAGAAACTAATACATTTTTTCAAGACCTGCATCCCTCTTTGATTTACGGATGATGTTATGCTGGGCATTAATAATGTTATGTTAAAATATAGGGGATAGAAAAGAGTAATCATATGTCTCTTCAGGTACCAAAATATACCATTAACAATCTAGGACAGAACTGAGATCATCCTGATGGTCGGCAACAGAAGTTCACGTAAGGTGGCTGAGGTTTCCAATCAAGAACTCCCAGGAGGAGACCCAGTGAGCGCAAGGACTGTCAGGAGATGGATTCAGAATTCAGGAAAACCGTTAGTGTCCAGGACAAACTGAGGACTAGTGTCACTCAGGTGTCGACAGTTGACAAGACCGAACATGCAAATCGTGCATCTTGTTTACAGATTTACTCACAGACAGAACGACAGGCATCAGTCAGGGTCATCTTCACACGACTTCTGTTGCAGCTGCAGTTGGTACGGGTGACACTTGTGTGTCTTGAGGATCCTTGCAACAGTTGCTTGAGTAACACCATGCTCTAGTAACAGTCTCCTGGTGCATTCCTATGGACTCTTCATGAAAACAGCTTGCACAGCTGTCGACATCTGGGGGTCAGAAAACCTGCTCAGATGACCAGTTCTCAGTTTGTTGTGGATGCTACCTGTTTCCCTGACCTTCTGAATTGGTTTCCTGACAGTTTGCACACTCACTGGCTGTATTCCCAATTGAAAGCTTTGGTTGCTTCACATGAACTTCTGTTACTGCCCACCACGATGATTTCAAGCCTTTCCTGGATTTTTAATGGCATCTTCTGATACATAAAGACAGACATGAGATTAATGTTTTCCATACCATGTAATTCAACATACCATCATACATAACCCAAAAACCATTGCAGGTATTAAAAAAGTGACTGCACCTAATAATTTCTGATGAAATTCTACCCTTAAATCATGTATCACATGATCTCCTTTCCATTGAAGTTTCTTGGGCTGAATCCAAGATTTCTGCCACCAAGGTGGTCAACAGGAACCACCATAGTGCCAAAAAGTTTTCCCTGACCCATCTAAGTGTTATGCAAAGTTCAAAAGGTATGTCACATGTGAATCTCCCCATGTAATGTGTCCTGCAAAAACAAGACACCCACAGTGTTACATTGATGCAAAAATATAAAATGTCATTAGTTCTGGAATGGCAAGATGAAGAATCTCCACATTTTGTGTGGTCCTGAAGGGCAGGTTTGCCTGTGTAATTAGTACATTAAGGACTAGGCAATTTTTAATGAATAGTTTACATTGTTTACTCTATGCTATCTGAATTAGCTGTTTGATGTAACCCTAAGCCAAAAATAATGGATAGTTGTGGCAGGAAGATGCCTATCTTCCACTAGATCACCCCTTTAATGTGGCATCCTGCAGTGCATTACATGTTCTTTTTTTCTGATTCCATGGTAGGCAAAGAGTTCATTTATGGATGCCATGTTACTGGTTCTGAAAATAGGATGTTGTGCAGAGTCCAAAATTTATACCTAAAGCAAAGTTATACAACTCAAGAGACATTCTCCAGCGCTGACACTTATTTAAAACATTTACACTTTAGGTATATTTCAGAAAGTGTTCCTGGTGTGCTGTTTATGTCACACATGACAAATACTCCAAATATGACTTGATTGCTTCGATTTGATTTACAGGTATTGTAGTTTAAGTTCTAAATATGTTGACAGAGAAATGTCCGATTCTGGGAATACTTTTTCCAAACTCTGACAGATAGCAAGAGGATATTTTATTTATCAGATGTTGTGCCTTCAAAGATGCCTAAGATTCATATACTGACGCACTGAAAATGCAAGTAAGGAAAAATATGCTGCTATAAAGCAGCACACAAACATCAAACTACTCACGGACAATTACTGAAGTGACTGCCCTGTAAAATATAAAACACTCAATGAATTATTCAGTGAGGTATTATTTGCCATCTTCTTGCCACATTTAATTCACAGATCGGAACATCACTTCAAGTTACAAAGTATCAGAAAATATTTTAGTATGTCGAACAAAAAGTATATATATATATATATATATCTTGGATGAATAAATAAGTTTAGCAAAGTAATATAAGTTTCAGCACTCACCCAATACATCACATACATGCTCAGCCATACAGTGCACTAGATCTCGTAACGTAGACAGTGGCTCCTTGTGTGTAGGGTCATCTTTTTCTACTGCTGTAGAGCTTATTGACCCCTAGACAAATGAACAGATTTTTCCCAGTTAACAGAGTTTGAGAGGGGCGCATTATCAGGATGTGAGAAGCTGGATGGATGTGCGCTCAACACTCAGATGTCCAAAACTCGTGTATACTTGCTGCTGTGCTGTTATACAGGAGCGAGTATCATTGGATCGCTCACAGCACAGCCAGCAGGGAGGCTGGAGGAGAGTTCTCACCCCGCTCTCCCCGCTCTTCTCCGTCCCTCTCCATTCACTGTAGGTAGTGGCCGTTCAGTACTGAACGGCTACAGTTTACACTGAATGATGGTCATTCAGCATTTTAAGCATGCTTAAAGCTAAACGGATGGGTGATTCTCATCCAGCCATTCAATTTCTGCACACTTTTACATGGCACGATTATTGTTCAAAACCTTGTGGAGCATGGGGTTTTGAACAATCAGAAGAATAATCGTCCCATGTAAAAGGGTTTTAAATCGTGGGCTCTTAAGGCCCTTTTATAGGCAAAGATAATCTTTCAAATGAATGAAAGATTGAGCGATCTATTTGCATGAAGTGTTAACCCCTTAATGACATGGCCTATTTTGGCGTTGAGGACCAAGCGATTTTTTGGTATTTTTCCATCTCCATTTTTCAAAAGCCATAACTTTTTTATTTTTCCGTGGACGCGGCCGTGTAAGGGCTTGTTTTTTGCGTGGCGATCTGTAGTTTTTATCGGTGCCACTTTTGGGTATATAGACAATATCGTAAATTTTTTATTTTTATTTTTTAATGATAACAGGGAGAGAAAACGCATCAATTCTGCCATAGATTTTTATTTTTTTTTTACAGCGTTAATCATGCAGCATAAATGACACACTAAATTTTTTCTGCGGGTCGGTACGGTTACAACGATACCAAAATTGTTATATTTTTTTTAGGTTTTTACACTTTTTTGCAATAAAACCCCCTTTTTTTGGAAATCTTTTTTTTTTCTCTATAGCTGCATTCAAAGTCCTGTAACTTTTTTATTTTTCTATGTACGGAGCTCTTTAAGGGCTTATTTTTTGCGAGACAAGCTGTAGTTTTTATTGGTACCATTTTGGGAAATGTACGGCTTTTTTGATCACTTTTATTGCATTTTTTGTGAGGCAAAATGCTAAAAATTAGCATTTTGCCTCTGTTTTTTAGCGGTTTTTTTTACGCTTTTTGTCGTACAAAATAAAAAGCATGTTCAACTTTTTGTACACGTCGTTACGGACGCGTCAATACCCAATATGTGGGGTTTTAGTTTTTTTTCCCTTTTTTTATGCTAATATTAGAAAAAGCATAACATTTTTTTTTTTTACATTTTTCTTTTTTTTCACTTTTCTTTTCTTTTTTTTTATACTATTTGAGTCCCTCTGAGGGACTTACATCACTGTGCCTATGATCGCTGTCATAAGGCATGGCAGAGCTACTGCTCTGCCATGCCTTATCGCTTGTACAGCGATTATAGGCACAGGCAATACAGGACGCCAGTGTCTGGCGTCCTGTTGCCATGGTGACAGGCCGGGCTCTCGCGATAACATCGCGAGTTCCGGACGGAGACACACAGGGATCGCGATCCCTCTGTGAACTCTTTCCCTGCCGCGATCTACTTAGATCGCGGCAGGGAAGGGGTTAACAGCGGCGGGCGCATCTCCGATGTCCCCCCGCTGTTGGAGCGGGACGCCGGCTGTGACTGACAGCCGGCTCCCGCTGCGGGATAGCGCGGGATCACATGTGATCCCGTGCTATCTCCAGGACGTACCAGGTACGTCATGTTGCGGGAAGTACCAGGCTGCCATGACGTACCAGGTACGTCCAGGAGCGGGAAGGAGTTAATGGCCATTAACACTTTATCATATTCATTCGCATGTAAAAGGACCTCCATGAGTTGTTTGCCGAGCCCAGTGTGTGTCTAAGCAATCCCAGCTGTGGAAACAGCTGCCTACACATTTCATTTTTCTCCCCATGGCTGTCGCACATTCTATTGTTTTCCTCCCGGCAAGTATAAACATGCTATTGCTCTCCTCGCCGCTAGTATAAACATGCCGCGGGGGGAATATCCTGCAGTCTTTTAAAAGATGAGCGAAATACATTCAAATGGAACGTATTTGTCCAGTCTTTCAGCAGCTGAACGATCGATTTTATGTGAACCAAAATCCATGGTTCAAAAGCAAAGTGCACGATGCCCACATTTACATGTAACAGTTATCGCTCATTTTTGGCTGTTTGAATAATTTTTAAGCAATAATCGTTGCGTGTAAAAGGTCCTTTACTTGCATCTTCTTACAGTCCTGTTCACACTACACAGCCTCTGCTTCCAGACATAATCTGAAATCAGCTTCAGATATCAGCTGTAGCTAATCTATTTGTTATGTCTGCTTGGCACACAAAAGCGCTACTCCTCAGAACGAATGCAAACTTGCTTATTTAAATCCGCAAACACACTATAGTGTTGCATAGATCAATTGCACTTCTCCAGGCAATTAGTAAAGGACCCACGCTCCTTACTAATCAGGGAAAGTGGGGAAACCCCTGCCTAAAAGTAGGGTGCTCGTCCCGATCAGGTCGGCCCCACTGTCTTTATCTGGGGCCTGGCTATCCCTGATTAGGGGACCTGGAAAAGATGCACTAAACACACAGGAAAGACACTGTTCAGAAACACTGAACACAGAACAGGACAGTTCACACCTCATGTCTAGCCACCTGCACAGACATACAGCACATGTTGCTGTTCACACCAAAATACAACAGGTCGTGCATACAACAGTAACTCCACCCAGAGCTCACATGCATACAGATGGTAACCATAGCCAGTCCAAGTGTCCTCACACCGGGGAAATAGAGAGTCCGCCACTGTGCTGACATAGGGAATAGTGTCAGGCATCACCCATCTGACACACACACAGGGCATCAGACATCTGGGAGTCGCACCTGCCCAGGGATAGGGAGAAACCTGCGGGCCATCTACACCTGAGTGGTCACTGTACTACACAATGCATGCACCCCAGAACGTAAGGAGGAGAGGGACAGCAGGTGCACAGACTGTCTTCAGGGGAGGAGAGACGGACACTACAGACAAGCATGCACCACACCTGCTCTGAGTTGATTTAACCGTAAAGAACCAAAATAACCAGCAATCTCTCCCAAGAGCTTGCTGGTATTTATCTGCTGCAGACCAAGAGGATTGGCTGGTGGAGAATACCACACCCAGCCAGCTCAATTACCCCTACTGTGAAGGTGTGCTCAAGGAAGCCTGTAGAACCACAGGTCCCAGATGCACAGCCTTAACCCTTTTTAGGTGCTCATTCTCCTTTAAGACAGTTGCACTTTCTGCTGTCACCTGAGCGGCTTCTTGGAGAGCATCCTCTTATACTTTCTGGAGTATCTCTGTTTTCTCATCTATCAGTAATAGAGACGAGTGAGCACCAAAATGCTCGGGTGCTCGTTACTCGAGTCGAACTTTCAGTGATGCTCGAGAGTTCGTTTCGAGTAATGAACCCCATTGAAGTCAATGGGCGACTCGAGCATTTTTGTATATCGCCGATGCTCGCTAAGGTTTTCATTTGTGAAAACCTGGGAAATTCAAGAAAGTGATGGGAACGACACAGAAACGGATAGGGTAGGCGAGGGGCTACATGTTGGGCTGCATCTCAAGTTCCCAGGTCCCACTATTAAGCCACAATAGTGGCAAGAGTGAGACCCCCCCCGCACTGTCAGCGTAAAGATCATTCTCCTCTGCCACAGCTGTAACAGCTGTGGCAGAGAAGAACGATGTTAGCCCATTGAATTAAATGGAGCCGGCAATACAGTCGGCTCCATTGAAAGCAATGGGCTGCCGGCGATCGCGCGATAAATTGTCGGGAAGGGCTTAAATATATAAGCCCTTCCCTGCAATTCATCCAGAAATGTGTAAAAATAAAAAAAATATATACTCACCTTGTCCCGGCAGAACGATGTAGCCCATTGAATTCAATGGAGCCGGCAATACAGTCGGCTCCATTGAAAGCAATGGGCTGCCGGCGATCGCAGGATGAATTGTCGGGAAGGGCTTAAATATATAAGCCCTTCCCTGCAATTCATCCAGAAATGTGTAAAAATAAAAAAAAATATATACTCACCTGGTCCCGGCAGACGGAGTTCCGCGCGGCCGGCGGCAGTGCTCCTGAACTGCTCTGAACAGCTGTGAGTAGTATTCAGCAGCCGGGGATTTAAAATGTCATTCAGCTGAGAGCTGCCCCTGAGCCAATCAGAGGCAGCACTCACTCACCCATTCATGAATTCATGAATGGGTGTGAGTGAGATCCGCCTCTGATTGGTCAGGCTGTGACCAATCAGAGGCAGCTCATTCAGCAGGCGGGCATTTTAAATCCCCGGCTGCTGAATACTACTCACAGCTGTTCAGAGCAGTTCAGGAGGACTGCCGCCGGCCGCGCTGAACTCCGCCTGCCGGGACCAGGTGAGTATATATATTTTTTTTATTTTTACACATTTCTGGATGAATTGCAGGGAAGGGCTTATATATTTAAGCCCTTCCCGACAATTCATCCCGCGATCGCCGGCAGCCCATTGCTTTCAATGGAGCCGACTGTATTGCTGGCTCCATTGAATTCAATGGTCAGTGCTCGTTTAATCGAGACGAGTACCACGTGGTGCTCGTCTCGAGTAACGAGCATCTCGAGCACCCTAATACTCGAACGAGCATCAAGCTCGGACGAGTATGCTCGCTCATCTCTAATCAGTAACCATTGCCTCACCAGAGCATTCAGGGCAGCACGCTTTGTTGCAAGTTCCTGCTGAACTCTGAGCAAGCCTTCACCATCTGTTTCACTTTGGACCTCAGGGTCTGCACTGATTACCACTTCTATATTACTGGAAGCAGTCTTTATTTTCTTTTTCTTCTTCTTTGCATTTTTAGTACTACCTATCTTCCCAGTTGACGTTTGGTTCCTACTAGCGACTATTTTTATTTCACAGGAAACTCCAGCTGCAAATCCTCTCTCTTGTTTGCTTTCACTATTTCTCCTTTCTATCACTAGACAACACAGTATGGGCACACAGACTAGTTTGGAATCGGCAAAGGCGTCCGATAGGGCTGCATCCGCTCAGTGTTCTTGTTTAACCTATATGTGTAAGTGATAATGCGGAAAATTGAGCTAGACTAAATAGGTGAAAGAAACATCAACAATCTCCGTTATGCAGCTCAATGAGGCCACAGAATGCGTGCAAGACTTCATCTTCCTTGATTTAAAAATTGACCAGGATGGAGAATCTATGCCAGAGACAGCAACTAAATGCAGTATAGTGCAAACCATTGTTTTCCCCATAGCCATGTATGGATGTGAAAGCTGGACTGCGGAAAAAGCGGATAGGAGGAGGATTAATGCGCTTAAGCTGCGGTGCTGGCGAAAGCGGCTGCGTATATCCTGGACGGCGAGAGTAACTCACAGAGGAATCCTGAATCGTATAAGACCCGATATATCACTGGAGGGCAGACTCTATAATACTTGGATAGATCATTGGCAAAAGAAGACCTGGCCACCAAAGAACATGATGGCCCGATATTGTCAAAGTTGATACGGGCATAGGTATCAAACAATTGAAAGCAGCAGTGCAAAATCATGGAGGGAGTTCACATTTAGGGCTGCTAAGGGTTGAGAACGACTAAATGGCTGACAACAACAAATCACTATTGTTACTTTTCTGGCTAATTCCTCAACTTATCCAGATCCATTTGCAACCACATTTGATCCTCTCTTCTATTCATTACTTTACATAGTTTTTATTCATCTAGAAATATTGATATGTTACTGTACTTCTACCAGGTCATTAATAAATAAACAGAAAAATAGGCCCCAGTGCTGCCCCCTGTGGTACCCCACTAGTAAAGGCCCTTAAGGGGTTAAAAAAACCCAGTGAGGGTTTTATTACTGTTTTTCCCTCAATGTATTTCCACCCATACAGACTCCATATGTTCATCTCCCTCCAATATGTCTTCCCGTAATGTGTGCTTTAACCAGGATTTTACATAAAGACAAACCCCTCCCTCTTTGTTTTTTACAATCCCTTCTGAACAGACTATGACCCCGTAAGTCATCGCCCAGTCACAGATTTCATTCAACCAGATTTCAGTTATTCCCACTATGTCGTAGTTTTCCTCAGACATTAGAACTTCCAGTTCATCAACCTTTTTGACCAGACTTCTAGCATTAGTCACTTAGCTAGGGACTGGAGGGAGGGCATCCATTCCCCACATCTGACAACTTTGCAATCTTGTTGGGGGTGCCAGTTCAGGGCTAGCTGGGTCTCTTCCCTCTACTCCTTTTATCACCCAGCTAGCTGCCTGATTGTCCTGCCCTCCCATACTACCATCGACCACCACAGCTACCTCAGAAAATGCATGCTCAATGTGTAGCAAACTTTACTGGATGGCATTATCAATCATGGAGTACATTCCTAATGGTGACTGTACAGATAGATTAGATAAAAGTAATATATGCAAAAATTCAAACGGATAATCAGTAATTAAATACAGGTGATTCTTTCAAAGTCCATAAATCCAAAGACACTAATCCCAACTCACACACTTAAGAAACAGCACACTTAGAATACAGCTCACACGCTCACTTATATTTGCTTTATCTGTCTGCACCTCCTCTGTTTGGAAAGTAGGTAAATGCTATTTAATAACTATTTTTGTGGTAGGACTATAAGTCTCAAAAGCAGAAGAAATTTGTGAATTTCTTTAAATTTGCAGTGAATTTAGGGTTAAAAAAAAATCTTAAATACAAAACATATTGACCGAAATGTACCACTAGTATAAAGTGCAACGCATCACGGAAAACTCCAACAGAAGCAATTGGATGAGTAAAAGCATTCCAAAGTTATTGCTGTATCTAGGGTCCTGGTCAGGAAGGCCAAAACTGGCCGCAGGGCTAATGGGTTAAACAACAGAGACCAAAATGGTTATTATCATTGCTGAATAGGACAAATACCCTGAAGTACAGTTTCTTTAATTTTATGTTTTCACATATGTCATCTACAATGTACAGAACCAAGTTGTCATGTATCATAACTCAGATATAACAAGTTAGCGTTAGTCAGATTTGAAACCATTTAGAAAAGCCAAACGGAGATGAAAATTCTGTTAATTTGGTAGAATGTTAGCAAAAACATGCATATCATTTCATTTGTATCTTTGCAAATGTAATGATACTGATCCGACCATCATTAGCAAAAAGATTTCTGGCATTTGTGTAATGCACAGCCATCTGTTCTTATTTTCACCAGGGATTATTGCTTGATGCAACTGGACAGTAAATGGGGAGATTCAGTTTACAACTTTTGACAAAAAATAATAATACAACAAATTTGCAAAAATAAAAAAGAATGCATCACCATAATCTGGGCAATTTCAACTCAAAGATCATTGCATATTCTTATCATCTCATGTTAGTTATGGCAGCTGAATGGAAAATAAATCATTGAAATGTATTTCTAGTGAGCAAAGTATCTTATATTTGTACGGAACCTGAAAGAAAATTGGCCATGTTCTAAATACTTCATATGCACCACAGACATTCTGATATTTGATAGTATATCACATATAAAGGATGTATTGTGCCCCGGTCCCACTTATTGAATGTTAGTTAGCAAAGGTTGATAGGCAAGAGAACAATGCATTCAAATGAACCAAGTTAGGAACATTACTATAGATGTGGACCACGATACATTAAGGGGGAGTTTCCTTGTACATGGAACCCGACTTCTAGGAGGAAACACAGTTAAATTTGTTTTGCTGCTACTAGGGGAAGATCATTGCTTATTAATTTATTATCGAGTTCAGTTAGCGCTGTACATATCTGCCTGCAGTGTGCTCTACTGAAAAGGAAAAAAATAAAAAGGGCCGCATCCTTAAAGGGGTTGTCCCGCGGCAGCAAGTGGGTCTATACACTTCTGTATGGCCATAATAATGCACTTTGTAATGTACATTGTGCATTAATTATGAGCCATACAGAAGTTATAAAAAGTTTTTTACTTACCTGCTCCGTTGCTGGCGTCCTCGTTCCCATGGAGCCGACTAATTTTCGCCCTCCGATGGCCAAATTAGCCGCGCTTGCGCAGTCCGGGTCTTCTGCTGTTCTCTATGGGGCTCCGTGTAGCTCCGTGTAGCTCCGCCCCGTCACGTGCCAATGGACCGCACAGAAGAGCTGCGGTCCACGGAGGTAGAGGATCCCGGCGGCCATCTTCACCGGTAAGTATAGAAGTCACCGGAGCGCCGGGATTCAGGTAAGCACTGTGCTGTTCTTTTTTTCAGTCCCTGCATCGGGGTTGTCTCGCGCCAAACGGGGGGGTGGGGGGGTGGGGGGTTGAAAAAAAAAAACCCGTTTCGGCGCGGGACAACCCCTTTAAGGGGTTTAAAAAGCTGTATTTAGCCTTGGTTGATATAGTGAGGACATGTTATAGGTTTAAGATATAAGCAACATGGCCAAGATTGATGCATGGATACAGTGATCGAGACAACAACAGCTAGAGAGAAAGAGAAATGTAAAGAGCCACCTGTGAATGTGAAGATCCTTGAAGACATCATATATCAAACATATTGCATTTAGAATTGTCTGGTCGATAGATATTAGTGAATAGGCAACTATTAGTCCACCAGAGTGGAAGGTGTTCTTTGCGCTGTTTATTGCCCACTAGATTACATTGGGAAGATGACTCAACAATAACGAAGAAGGATATTGGCACATATTGGAAATATCAATCGCAAGGAGCAGACTAACCTGGCAATGCATGTTAGAGAAAAACATGGCAATGATGCTAATGTGGTTAAATTCCAAGGGATTGAAACTGTATGGAGTAGTGGAAGGTGAGGAGATTTAGATCGGAAGCTACTGCGTAAGGAATGCGCATGGATTTACAGAATGCAAGCATGTTCTCCAAGTGGCTTAAAGGAGATGTCTCGAGGAAGCAGTTAAATTTTTTTTTTGCCCAGTCCCCCCCATTAAGTACACATTACTAAGCCCCCCTGTAAATGACATTTCTAGCTGGTTCGTACTTACCGTTCCAGCGTTTCAGCAACTTATAAAAGTTTTCTCAAGATGGCCGCCGGCTCTTTCCCCGTCGCTCGCTGCAGCCCGACGTGCGCGCTCCCGAGACGCCGCCAGCTGTCTCCATGGCAACCGGACGCATCGCAGCCGCCGACCAGACGCCCACCGCCAGGCAGCAGGTAAGGCGCTAGCCCCCGGCTCCCCAGCGCTAGACCCTCAGCCCAGGTGAAGGCCCCGGAGCCCAGCGCTAGTTCCCCCGGCCTAGCGGCAGCCCCCCCCCGGCCTAGCGGCAGCCCCCCCCCGGCCTAGCGACAGCCCCCCCCCGGCCTAGCGACAGCCCCCCCGGCCTAGCGACAGCCCCCCCCTGGCCTAGCGACAGCCCCCCCGGCCTCGCGACAGCCCCCCCCGGCCTAGCGACAGCCCTCCCGGCCTAGCGACAGCCCCCCCGGCCTAGCGCTAGTTCCCCCATCACAGCGGCAGCCCCCCCCCCCGGCGCAGCGACAGCCCCCCCCCCGGCGCAGCCCGGCGCAGCGGCAGCCCCCCCATCGCAGCGACAGCCCCCCCGGCGCAGCGCTAGTTCCCCCCCGACCCATCACTTACCTGGGAGGCTTCTCGGGGCTGCTGGGCTGGGCTGGGCTTCTCCGCTGGGCAGCTCCAGTTTCTGCACCTTCCTCTAACAGAGGAAGGTGCAGAATGGCCGCTCCAGCGCGCTCCCGAGCAGTGACAGCTCGTCTGCGCATGCGCAGAAGAGCTGTAGCGGGGAGCACACTGAAGCGGCTCGTGCTGAATAGAGAAGACCGGACTGCGCAAGCGCGTCTAAAAAAGCAAGCTGCCGGCGAATTTAGACGGAACCATGGAGACGAGGACGCTAGCAACGGAGCAGGTAAGTGGAATAACTTCTGTATGGCTCATATTTAATGCACAATGTACATTACAAAGTGCATTAATATGGCCATACGGAAGTGTATAACCCCACTTGGTTTCGCGAGACCACCCCTTTAAATGAATGCCTATCATTTGCTGCATTTTTATAGGAGATTGGTGTACTGATTCGGGGGCCAGGAACTGTAACAAGATATAATCAATTGCCATCAATTGTAGCGATATATGTTCTATCAACATCCCCATTTGTAAGAAGTTGGTCATCTCTTCCTATTTAAGGACAGTCTACACTAAATGGCTAATTATTTAGATCTGTCGTCTCCTTGTTGTGGGTGGGCTTAATCTACGTATTACTTATACTGTACCTCCACTTAGACTGTACCTTCACTTAGTGGAGAACGATGGGTATTTTAAATAAATCCTGATCACACACGGAATAAATATGCTGCTGTTAAGATAAGATATGTATGATGGACTAGTGGACTGGGGTAGAGTAAATCCAGTTTATCCTTATAAAGTTTTTTGTTCAGGTATCATTCTTTATAAGCATTAAAGCCTGGGGGGACTATCTGGTCCTATATGACTAACTATCAAGTGCTGAGGATATCTGCTTATGTATGCAGACCTGAGTGTCAATGGCGCTACAGGTCTGCATACCAGCACAGGCTCCAGCTCCCTTACTTTGACATGGGTATTGACGTCTAACAAGCGGCATCTAATTGCTGAGATACGGCATCTGCCCGTTGTCATTGTAGGACTTGGTCGCATGCGCGGAAATTCGCTAACATCGCAATGTTACGGAAGGAGACGGTGGAAGCTGGCGGTGAGCTGATTGGAGTGAGTAGGACTTGCCATCATGTGGAGGAGGCGGGGATTCGAATATATAAGCTTTAGCATCCCCTATACCTACCATCTCTATACTACATATCAGAGCCGTAAGGGCTACATCTCTTAGACAACAGCTCTATCCCGATGAATCAGTCTAAAGTTATCAGACTGAGGAAACATGTCGATAGAGAGTGATAGTGATTCATAGCCAGCTATAGAACTGACTGATATCAGCTGACTTATAGTGATTAGAGCATAAAGGAAGGAAAGGATAGGCAGTAATACCAACAACAAGATAGAGGAGAAAGTTAGAGTAGGAGCAGAGAAAGGGGTTCGCCTGCATGTATGGGTGAGGGTGCTATGGTGTGAGAGATAGCAGTAATTAGCAGTGGGCAGGTGACTTAGTATCTGTCATCTACCTTTGATTTTCTCATCTGCTGACTGCTTTCAGACTAATAGCGTACTTATCTATTAGCTAAACCACTTTGTGGTGGATTTAGAAGATAATAGGCATTTGCTTATTACTTGGCATCTGCTTATTAATAAAGTAACAAAACATACCTAGTGAATCACAAACATTGGTCTAAACTCAATCCTGTGAAATGATCCTCTATATCATATATTATCTCTCCTCCCATGATGTATTGCCATCAACTGGTGAGATGATAGTAGGAATAATTCTTTTACACTAAGAGAGAACCCCTGGTTAGCCTTTAGCTGATTGGAAATAATCCCATAGAGAGATTTGTGGATATTATATTGTAATAGATATAATTACTCATTAACTCAGCTGAAATAATAGCTCTGTGTTTGGAGTGGGAACAGGTTATACTACTCCTGTTATTGTGCTATTTGGGAATCCATTATTGTTGGTTTGAATATTTGACAACCAACCCAAATTGATTTAGTGGCACAATATACTGATCTCTCGTGTTCTATTAGAGTTCGGATGATAAAAAATATTAGAATCCATGCTTATAGAGTTTTGCTTATACGCACACGCCAAGATAATGTTAAATGATATTATAAATAAATGTTATATTTCAAGTGGGGTGACCAGAATGGAACAGCCAATGAAGAAAAAGCTACATAAAGAGGGAGGAATGTTTATTTAATGTCCGACTAAAATGTTACCTTTAAGATTTGCAATAATGAAGGTTGATTTGAAGATTTCTTGGATGCTTTGGCACTTACAAAGAATAACAATTTAATAAAGGCAGACTGATAGAAGTTCTTTCATCCATAATAAATGACTTGGAAGCTGAACTACACGCTATCCTGAATAAGCTAAAAAAGCAGCATGTAATGTAATTGAGACAAGGTGATATATTTAGAAGAACATGTGAAACGCTTGCAGTGCGCTAACTGGAAATTGGCAAATGTATCAACCTTAAAACTTGGTGTGTTCAGTGTGCTACAGATAAAGAGATCGGCTTGTCTCATGACTCCTCTAACGGATTGTGTTGGAGAACCCAGGAAATCAAAGTGAAGCCATTACTTTTAAAATACTTATTGTAGTGTTGATGGAGGTGCATTAACAGGTCGATGTAGAGTAATTGATCCATGTTATAACTCATGTGTGATCATCTTGTTGTATAAATGAAAACAGTGACCCCTTCCTGACAGCCGTATGGCTATATGTATCCTAACTACAGATGCCCGATGCAATTAAGGCATATTTAGACTTCCATGGCATACGCTGTGTATGCAGCAGATTCGGGAGCCAAGTCCACTCCATACATGGCAGGTATTGACTTTCTGAAACCTGCCCTCAACAACGGTGATCAAAGACAACTCAGATCACAGCTATTAAGTCTTTAAATGGCACTGTCTGATAAGAACAATTAAATGCCCCAATCAATTGGGATTTAAATGGCCCAAATGGGCCCCCTGCGATAAGATTGAGTGAGTGCTAAGTGGAAGTCATGACAACTGGTTGTCTTCTGCCCATGACTGTTTCACTTATTAAATTGAACCTATCATCACCTTTGAGGTCCATAAACTACATTATGGGTCTCAAAGATGAACGAACAGGGAGTCCAAGGAGCTGAGGGAGTATGTATTTGATATTCATCGGGTGCCTGGCTCCTGTGCTGTGTCGCTGCAGAGTTGGCTTTTGCACACATAAGGCAATTGGGAACCCAAACAGAAATGGGGCACTCTGAAAGTATAAAACAACGCTCCCCGGAATACTTGTTCTCTCACTTTTGAGCTCCATAATGTAGCTTATGGGACTCAAAGTTGATGACAGTATCCCTTTAAAATGTGCCTGTGGCCCGTAACCTGTTGCATGTCTTTCATAGGAAGCCTATTACAATACAGTATAAAGCTATGTGTGAACGCTCCCTGAATGTGTTGTGGGGATCTTAATTATGGTACAAAAATAATAATATGCTTCAATCTGTTATGTCTCAATGACCGCACTGAATTCAATTATTGTATTCTGTAACTGCAATCATTTATGTTCTAGACAGGTGAAAGGGTTCCTTTTTGTAAGTTTATGAAGTTTAGTTCAGCTACTCCTAATCAACTGTAAACTATTGCCACAAAATCTAATGTATAGTGAATAATCCGGTGTTAGCTACTTTATATTGTGTGAAGAGTTGTTGAATTTATAGACTGTAAAAATAAAACGGATTCTGCTCCATTATATTTTAGCTTCCAGCCTCTGCAGAGGCATCAACTTTATACTCTCAGTGGAAATTATGATCTGAATACATTTGGGAGGAATACTGCCTACAAACGACTTCACAATACTGTTTTGTTGCCTCAAAAGTCATTCCTAACCACTGACTGAAAGAGCACAATACAGCAAATTGCTGGAAAATAGCAATCTCTTCTGTAACTCACTGATTTACATGGATACAAATTATTGTTGTATAGAGAGGAGTCCTACAGAAGTTGGACAATCACAGAAAACTTATCATAGGGGATAATGTTAACAGGCGAAGTTTTAAACTTTGTATATAGATTAAAATGGAAGAATTTCTTAAAATGTGGAGCACTACTGTGAAAAATCCTGCAATTGAAGAGCTCTCAACCAGCAGCACTTAGGAGAAAATATCAGTAGTACTTATGTAAGTATTAAAGCCTGCATATAACTCATCACAATGCCCACTTCCAGTGCCATGCCCCTTAGCATATCGCATCAACACGCCACTCTCTGTAGTTGTGACAAGCGGACCCGCCCTTAAGTACAGCTCATCAACCCTTCCCCATTCCTGTAGTAATGATAGCCCCACCCCATGACATGTCATGATTCTTCCCAGGCTGGAGTCCTCCCATTCTCTCCACCCCACTTCCCCCCCTTCCCCCAAGTCCTAGTATAGTAGTTGCAGTATTAAAATTCACACAGCACACTACTACAAAGTCTTAAGTATTTGTCGAACAATTACAAGTCTACAACTGGCATATAAAGGCATCAGAAACTATGTATGATAAGACACATTTTATTATGAGCCATACAGCAGCTAGAATTTGTAGGCAAACATTATGTAGTATTCATATATGTATTGGATAATATGTATTTATAAAGTTAATATTTATCGTAGTCAAGGTTTATAGAACTTGCATAAAGCATTTATCAGAGGCATTCCATTCATAAATGTGTCCATGACATATAGAGTCTTTTGACTTACAATTTCACAGTCATAGCTTTTATCAAGTCCTTTTCAGTGCCTCCAGAATCTCTAGTACCGGGATCACCCACAAGACTAGAGAATATATTTATCTCAGCCAATAAGTGCATAGCTGTGTCCCAGCCATACTGTGGCTTTGTTTTGGATACACACCAAGTCCAGCATGTTAGATCCAGTAAGAACAGCGCCCTTGTAAATAAACTCACATTTATCATTCTATGTTATAATGTTTTTGTTTTGCAACAGTCTGTTTAGTAAAAATGAGCATCTTTTTTGACACAGTGTGGTATGTTGCAACGCTGTAAAATACAAATTTCATCATTATAATGTGCGTTATTCATATCCCTGTTGTCCCTTTTACGCCTCTGTAGCTGAATGCAGGTGAAGACTGATGGGGTTCACTGAGGTTATCGGTTACAGACATTTGGGCTTGAGGGTCCTATCCTGAGTGCCACTAAGGCCCTATACTTTTCCCTTTTAGCAATGGTGCTGATTAATGGTTTCCCATCAAAACCATTTCCCATATCCAATAGAACATGACAAGGATGCCCTTTATCACCACCGATCTTTTCCTTAGTCATGGATCCATGCTCACAGGTTATAAAAAAGGAACAAAATATTGAAGGCATAGAGGAGGGCCCTAAATCATACAAGTTAAATCTCTTTGTGGAAGACTTCATACTAACAATTACAAACCCAGAATCCTAATCCTAAATTATTAGACAAACTTGGCCTATTGTCCTTTTCCAAGGTCAACTCTGCAAAATCTTTGATGATGACGTAACAATAAAAACACAACAATCCTTGTCCCCCAAATTTTCATTCCAGTGGTCCCCCCATTCATTTCCTTATCTTGGTATATTATTAGGCCCAGAAACATCTAATTTAGTAAAAATTATTTTCTCACGCCTTTTTCTATCAATTCAAAAGAGCTGGACAAGCTAGCTTCTGTGGAGCTGGGATGGATGGGCAGGATCATCCTTTACATGATGCTTATACTCACTAAAATCCTTTATTATCTAGGGACACTCCCAATCCCCACACCATCCTTAACTTTTCAATTCCTTCCATAATAAGATGAACCCCTTTATCTGGCAAAATGCAAAATCCTACCTTTACAATCATAGCCAAAAACCAAAAACACAGCAACTTAAGTCTGCTTAATCTTAAAATTACCATAATGCATTGTAATTAAACCAAACTAAATTTCTTTGTGCTATAAATTCTGATAAAATGTAGCCTTCACTCAAATCCCATCATTTACACGTGTATGATTAGTTAGATTTTATGGGCCTATAGGCCCATTTACACAGGACGAGTGTCGGGCAAACAATATCTGACGCTCATCCCTATGTCTCTGCCCTCCTGTGCTCCTGAACGGGAGCTAGCAAGGGTGACTCGCACAAGGAGCGGTCAGCAAGGGGGCGGGGCAGTGAAGATTTCTCTCCTCTGGAGCCCTCACCCCTCTTCATTGAGATACACAGTGGCACTGCCCCGCCCCCCTGCTGGCCTCTCTATGACTCAGCCAGCTCTGCTAGCTCCCATGCAGGAGCACGGGAGCACTGAGACACAGGGACGAGTGTCGGGCATCGTTTGCTTGACACTCGTCCTGTGTAAATAGGCCTTATCAAGCTTTCCTAACCATCTACCCTCTCCACACACTCTACCACTCCAGGGGACCATAATAGCATGGAAATCCTGCTTCAGAAGAGATCTGTTATCTCAAGATTGCCAGAGGGCTTCAATCCGTGTCACAATACTTACACATCTTATTCCAGAATTTCATCCGGACAATCGGTTGGATACTGAGATTAGGCTATAAACAGACTTTTATCATAACAGGCAACTTTTCTCATTCTCCACCATTCAGGAAAAATTCCTCCCTCCGAGTTCTATACATTCCTTTAAATGAGAAAATTCCTTCACACAAACTCAGCTATGCCTGCCCATATTCCATCATTCCTAATAGATAATTTATCTAAAATTCTCAACCAGCAAAAAAACACACAAACCAATGTATGCAATTCTCACTAAGAACCTTCACTTTAAAAACCTGCTAAATATTTGAAATGGGAGATTGTCTTTGTACACCAGATCCGCTTAAAGGAATGGCAAGTTGCTTTAAATTGGGCCATGAAGTCCACGGCATGTGTCTCTCATTATGAACAATACTATAAATTACTAGTAAGATGGTATCATACTCATAGAATCATAGAATGGTAGAGTTGGAAGGGACATCCTGGGTTGTGTCCAACCCCCTGCTCAGTGCAGGATTCACTAAATCATCCCAGACAAATGTCTGTTCAGCCTCTGTTTGATTACTTCTATTGAAGGAGAACTCCCCACCTCCTATGGTTTCCTGTTCCACTCATTGATCACTCTCACTGTCAGAAAGTTTTTTCTAATATCTAATCTGTGTCTCCTCCCTTTCAGTTTCATCCCATTGCTTCTAGTCTTTCCTTGTACAGATGAGAATAGTGCTGATCCCTCTGCACTGTGACAGCCCTTCAAATATTTGTAGACTACTATTAAGCCTCTTCTCAGCCTTCTTTTTTGCAAGCTAAACACTCCCAGATCCTTTAACCATTTGCAGACCACTCACCATCTTGGTAACTCTTCTCTAAACTTGCTCCAGTTTGTCTATGTCTTTTTTTTAAAGGGGGCTGCCCAGAACTGGACACGGTATTCCATATGAGGTCTGACTAAGGAAGAGTAGAAGGAGATAATTACCTCATGTGAGCGTCTCTTAATACATTCCAGAATTGTGTTTACCGTTTTGGCTGCTGCATCACATTGTTGACTCATGTTCAGTCTATGGTCTATTAGTATATCCAAGTCTTTATTCACACTAAGCCCAATTCCTGACATTCTGTATGTTCTTTTTTCATTTTTCTTGCATTTCTCCTTGTTATATATCAATCTGTTACTCGCCGCCCCTTGTTCAGGCTTTTCTAGATCTTTTTGAATACTCTCTCTCTTTCTTCTCTAGTGTTAGCTATCCCTCCTAACTTTGTGTCATCGGCAAATTTGATCAGTTTTCCATCAATTCCCTCCTCCAGATCATTTATAAAAATGTTGAACAACACTGGGCCTAGGACAGAGCCTTGTGGTACCCCACTTCATACATTCTTCCAATTGAATGTGCAGCCATTTATGACCACTCTTTGAGTACGATCACACAGCCAGTTGTGAATCCACCTAGCAATTGCCTTGTCAATCCCAAAACTTTCACATATTTATATTAACACTAGAGATGAGCGAGCACCAAAATGCTCAGGTGCGCGTTACTTGAGCCGAGCTTTTTGTAATGCTCGAGAGCTCGTTTCGAGTAACGAACTCCATTGAAGTCAATGGGAGACCCGAGCATTTTTCATGCTCACCCATGCTCGGTAGCTGCCTGAATTGTTTTCACTGGAGCCGTGGCTGCTGCCGGTGGCTTCATTAAAAACAATGGTCTGCCGGCACCCCTGAATTGTTTTTCATTGAAGGGCTTTACATATAAGCCCTTCCCTGAAAAACAATTATTTTAGCGCCTCAGCCAATCACAATCAGCTCTTTCAGCAGGCAGGGATTTTAAATCCCGCCTGCTGATAGATCAGGACTGCAGAGCCGGGGACAGCGCAGAGAAGACGCTGCTGAGCCCCAGCAGCTGAAGGGAGGTGAGTATGTATTTTTTTTGGTTTTCACTGTACTTTTTCTGGTTTTTCAGGGAAGGGCTTATGTTTAAATCCCTTCCCTGAAAACCAATAACGGGTGTCGGCAGCAGGATCCTTGAAGAATTCCTCTGCTGCATCTGTCACAGATGTAGCATAGGGAATTTTTTTTTACTAGCGAGGATGAAGGAAGCATCTGTTGCATGCGGCAGATGTGTTTTTATCCCTGCGGGGGACACGGCAGCAGCGGAGGGTACTTTTTTTTTTTTTTTAAAGTAAAATTATTGTTTTTCAGGGAAGGGCTTATATGTAAAGCCCTTCCATGAAAAATAATTAGGGGTGCCGGCAAATCATTGCTTTCAATGGAGCCACTGGCAGCAGCAGCGGCTCCATTGAAAACAGGTTGGGAGGAGAGGGACAAAATTTTCTCGAGTACTCGAGCACCAAGTGTTGCTCGGCTCAAGTAACAAGTACTTTGAGTATGCTAATTCACGAACGAGCATCACGCTCATCTGTAATTAACACTTATCCAAACTTCTGGAAAAACTGCAGCCATATAGGGTTTCAGCTCCATATTTTCTGGAGTTGCCCCCAAGTGTTTGTAACACACAACCCTGCCCCCCTCCCAACACACACACCAGTCCTCAAATACCTCCCTGTCTCGAACATCCCATGCATCTGGAGTGCTTTTGAACTTTTTGATCTCCATGTGTACCCTCAAGTCTTAAATATTAGAGATGAGCGAACGTACTCGTCCGAGCTTGATACTCGTTCGAGAATTAGCGTGTTCGAGATGCTCGTTACTCGTAACGAGTACCACGCGATGTTCGGGTTACTTTCACTTTCCTCTCTGAGATGTTAACGCGCTTTTCTGGCCAATTGAAAGACAGGGAAGGCATTACAACTTCCCCCTGCGGCGTTCAAGCCCTATACCACCCCCCTGCAGTGAGTGGCTGGGGAGATCAGGTGTCACCCGAGTATAAAAATCGGCCCCTCCCGCGGCTCGCCTCAGATGCGTTGTGAGATAGCTGAGGGACAGTGGTATCGTGTTGGAGCTGCTGTAGGGAGAGTGTTAGGAGTTAGTGTAGGCTTCAAGAACCCCAACGGTCCTTCTTAGGGCCACATCTAACCGTGTGCAGTAGTGTGGAGGCTGCTTTTAGCAGTGTTGCACATTTTTTATTTTTTGGTATATCGGCCGTGCAGAGCATTGCGCCCTGCAGTAATACTCCAGGGATAGAATTGTGTAGGCAGGGCCAGAAGATATATATTATAGATTGAATATACGCAGTGGTCCTTTTGAAAAAAATATTTGGAGAAAATCTATTTGGCCTGCCTGTCACTCTGCTCAGTGTTCTGGGTCCGTGTCTGCTGGGGGTAGTATTTCTCCAAATAAATACGCAGCCAGCTAAGTGTTACAGCAGGCTTGCGCAAAATTATTTCCTGGCGTTCCGTAAGCGAACTCAGCCTCCAACCACAGGCCAATAAGCGGCACATTTAATTACAGTGTTGTGTTTCTGCATTCCTGGTAATACAGCATGCTGAGGGGTAGGGGTAGGCCTAGAGGACGTGGGCACGGCCGAGGACGCGGAGGCCCTAGTCCGGGTGTGGGCACAGGCCGAGCTCCTGATCCAGGTGTATCGCAGCCGACTGCTGCGAGATTAGGAGAGAGGCACGTTTCTGGCGTCCCCACATTCATAGCACATTTAATGGGTCCACGCGGTAGACCTTTATTAGAAAATGAGCAGTGTGAGCAGGTCCTGTCGTGGATGGCAGAAAGTGCTTCCAGCAACCTATCGTCCACCCAGAGTTCTGCGCTGTCCACTGCTGCAACTCAGAATCCTCTGGCTGCTGCTCCTCCTTCCTCCCAGCCTCCTCACTCCATGAAAATGAGACATTCTGAGGAGCAGGCAGACTCCCAGGAACTGTTCTCGGGCCCCTGCTCAGATTGGGCAGCAGTGGTTCCTCTCCCACCAGAGGAGTTTATCGTGACTGATGCCCAACCATTCAAAAGTTCCCGGGGTCCGGGGGATGAGGCTGGGGACTTCCGGCAACTGTCTCAAGACCTTTCAGTGGGTGAGGAGGCCGATGACGATGAGACACAGTTGTCTATCAGTGAGGTAGTAGTAAGGGCATTAAGTCCGAGGGAGGAGCGCACGGAGGATTCTGAGGAAGAGCAGCAGGACAATGAGGTGACTGACCCCACCTGGTTTGCTACGCCTACTGAGGACAGGTCTTCAGAGGGGGAGGCAAGGGCAGCAGCAGGGCAGGTTGCAAGAGGCAGTGCGGTGTCCAGGGGTAGAGGCAGGGCCAGACTGAATAATCCACCAACTGTTTCCCAAAGCACCCCCTCGCGCCATGCCACCCTGCAGAGGCCGAGGTGCTCAAAGGTCTGGCAGTTTTTCACTGAGAGCGCAGACGACCGACGAACAGTGGTGTGCAACGTTTGTCGCGCCAAGATCAGCCGGGGAGCCACCACCAGCAGCCTCACCACCACCAGCATGCGCAGACATATGATGGCCAAGCACCCCACAAGGTGGGATGAAGGCCGTTCATCGCCTCCGGTTTGCACCGCTGCCTCTCCCCCTGTGCCCAAACCTGCCAATGAGATCCAACCCCCCTCTGAGGACACATGCACTACCGTCTCCTGGCCTGCACCCACACCCTCACCTCCGCTGTCCTCGGCCCCATCCAGCAATGTCTGTCAGCGCAGCGTCCAGCCGTCGCTAGCGCAAGTGTTTGAGCGCAAGCGCAAGTACGCCGCCACGCACCCGCACGCTCAAGCGTTAAACGTGCACGTAGCCAAATTGATCAGCCTGGAGATGCTGCCGTATAGGGTTGTGGAAACGGAGTCCTTCAAAAGTATGATGGCGGCGGCGGCCCCGCGCTACTCAGTTCCCAGTCGCCACTACTTTTCCCGATGTGCCGTCCCAGGCCTGCACGACCACGTCTCCCGCAACATTGTACGCGCCCTCACCAACGCGGTTACTGCCAAGGTCCACTTAACAACGGACACGTGGACAAGCACAGGCGGGCAGGGCCACTATATCTCCCTGACGGCACATTGGGTGAATTTAGTGGAGGCTGGGACAGAGTCAGAGCCTGGAACCGCTCACGTCCTACCCACCCCCAGAATTGCGGGTCACAGCTCGGTGGTGGTATCTGCGGCGGTGTATGCTTCCTCCACTAAACCACCCTCCTCCTACTCCTCCTCCTCCAACGCAACCTCTGTCTCGCAATCAAGATATGTCAGCAGCAGCACGTCGGCAGCAGTCGGTGTCGCGCGTCGTGGCAGCACAGCGGTGGGCAAGCGTCAGCAGGCCGTGCTGAAACTACTCAGCTTAGGAGATAGGAGGCACACGGCCCACGAACTGCTGCAGGGTCTGACAGAGCAGACCGACCGCTGGCTTGCGCCGCTGAGCCTCCAACCGGGCATGGTCGTGTGTGACAACGGCCGTAACCTGGTGGCGGCTCTGCAGCTCGGCAGCCTCACACACGTGCCATGCCTGGCCCACATCTTTAATTTGGTGGATCAGCGCTTTCTGAAAAGCTACCCACGCTTGTCAGACCTGCTCGGAAAGGTGCGCCGGCTCTGCGCACATTTCCGCAAGTCCCACACGGACGCTGCCACCCTGCGCACCCTGCAACATCGGTTTAATCTGCCAGTGCACTGACTGCTGTGCGACGGGCCCACACGGTGGAACTCTACGCTCCACATGTTGGCCAGGCTCTATGAGCAGCGTAGAGCTATAGTGGAATACCAACTCCAACATGGGCGGCGCAGTGGGAGTCAGCCTCCTCAATTATTTTCAGAAGAGTGGGCCTGGTTGGCAGACATCTGCCAGGTCCTTCGAAACTTTGAGGAGTCTACCCAGGTGGTGAGCGGCGATGCTGCAATCATTAGCGTCACCATTCCTCTGCTATGCCTCTTGAGAAGTTCCCTGCAAAGCATAAAGGCAGACGCTTTGCACTCGGAAACAGAGCCGGGGGAAGACAGTATGTCGCTGGATAGTCAGAGCACCCTCCTGTCTATATCTCAGCGCGGTGAGGAGGAGGAGGAGGAAGATGAGGAGGAGGGGGAAGACACAGCTTGGCCCACTGGTGAGGGTACACATGCTGCTGGCCTGTCATCCTTTCAGCGTGTATGGCCTGAGGAGGAGGAGGAGGAGGAGGAGGAGGAGGAGGATCCTGAAAGTGATCTTCCCAGTGAGGACAGCCATGTGTTGCGTACAGGTACCCTGGCACACATGGCTTACTTCATGTTAGGATGCCTTTCTCGTGACCCTCGCGTTACACGCATTCTGGCCACTGCGGATTACTGGGTGTACACACTGCTCGACCCACGGTATAAGGAGAGCCTTTCCACTCTCATACCCGAAGAGGAAAGGGGTTCGAGAGTGATGCTATACCACAGGACCCTGGCGGACAAACTGATGGTAAAATTCCCATACGACAGCGCTAGTGGCCGAAGGCGCAGTTCCGAGGGCCAGGTAGCAGGGGAGGCGCGGAGATCAGGCAGCATGTTCAGCACAGGCAGGCCAACACTCTTTAAGGCCCTTGACAGCTTTATGGCTCCCCAGCAAGACTGTGTCACCGCTCCCCAGTCACGGCTGAGTCGCCAGGAGCACTGTAAAAGGATGGTGAGGGAGTACGTAGCCGATCGCACGACCGTCCTCCGTGACGCCTCTGCCCCCTACAACTACTGGGTGTCGAAGCTGGACACGTGGCCTGAACTCGCGCTGTATGCCCTGGAGGTGCTTGCTTGTCCTGCGGCTAGCGTCTTGTCAGAGAGGGTGTTTAGTGCGGCTGGGGGAATCATCACAGATAAGCATACCCGCCTGTCAACCGACAGTGCCGACAGGCTAACACTCATCAAGATGAACAAAGCCTGGATTTCCCCAGACTTCTCTTCTCCACCAGCGGACAGCAGCGATACCTAAGCAATAGGTAGGCTGCACCCGCGGATGGAAGCATCGTTCTGTATTCCCATCAAAAACGGGGACCTTTTCGCTTCATCAATCTGTGTATAATATTCCTCCTCCTCCTCCTGCTCCTCCTCCTGAAACCTCACATAATCACGCCGAACGGGCAATTTTTCTTAGGCCCACAAGGCTCAGTCATATAATTTTTCTAAACAATTTTTATACGTTTCAATGCTCATTAAAGCGTTGAAACTTTCACCTCCACCAATTTTTATTTTAACTGGGCTGCCTCCTGGCCTAGTTACCAATTAAGCCACATTAACCAAAGCGATTAATGGGTTTCACCTGCCCTCTTGGTTGGCCATGGCCAATTTTTCTGATGTACATTAGTACTGTTGATACAGCAATTTTTGTGGGCCCTCGCCTACAGTGTAATCAAATGAATTTTTAGCCCACCTGCATTACAGCTGACGTTACATCCGCTGTGTTGGGCAATGCAATGGGATATTTTTATGTACCGCCGGTGGGTTCCAGGGAGCCACCCATGCTGTGGGTCCACAGGGAGTTGTAAATGCATCTGTTTCCACTTCTAAAGAACTCCAGTCTGACTGGGGCATGCAGTGTGGGCCGAAGCCCACTTGCATTAAACATGACATTACTACCTCAGCTGTGATGGGCACTGCAATGGGATATTTTTATGTACCGCCGGTGGGTTCCAGGGAGCCACCCATGCTGTTGGTGCACACGGAATTCCCATTGCGGAGTTGTACCTGCCTGTGACTATTTATAAAAAACCTCGGTCTGACTGGGGCGTGCAGACACCTTGACAGAATGAATAGTGTGTGGCACATAGGTTCCCCATTGCTATGCCCACGTGTGCAGCTCCAGATGGAGGTGGCACAGGATTGGATTTCTCATTGCTTCTGTACAGCATTGTGGGCTATCGCCCCGCCCCTTTTAAAGAGGGTCACTGCCTAGCCGTGCCAACCCTCTGCAGTGTGTGCCTGCTTTTCCTGTGGCAGACGCACTTATAAATAGACATGAGGGTGGCGTGGCATGAGGGCAGCTGAAGGCTGGGCAGGGACAGTTTGGTGTGCGCTGTGGACACTGGGTCGTGGGGGGGGGGGAATTGGCAGCATGTAACCCAGGAGAAGTGGCAGCGTAGTGTCATGCAGGCAGTGATTGTGCTTTGTTGGAGGTAGTGTGGTGCTTAGCTAAGGTATGCATTGCTAATGAGGGCTTTTCAGAAGTAAAAATTGTTGGGAGGAGGGGGCCCACTCTTGCCGCTATTGTGGCTTAATAGTGGGACCTGGAAACTTGAGATGCAGCCCAACATGTAGCCCCTCGCCTGCCCTATCCGTTTCTGTGTCGTTCCTATCACTTTCTTGAATTGCCCCGATTTTCACAAATGAAAACCTTAGCGAGCATCGGCGATATACAAAAATGCTTGAGTCGCCCATTGACTTCAATGGGATTCGTTACTCGAAACGAACCCTCGAGCATCGCGAAAAATTCGTCTCGAGTAACGAGCACCCGAGCATTTTGGTGCTCGCTCATCTCTATTAAATATCTATTGTATAGTGATGCACACAAGTTATTGGCATAAGTTATTGTTCTGGTTACGGTTTTACACACACATGACACTCCCACTTGTTTACCATTTACTATTGCTAATTTTCTGCTCAGTATGTTATGTTCAACAATTAACAGCATTCTGCTAAACTCACCTTCTAATATAAATATTTTTTTTCTTCTGTTAATTTTTAAAATCAATAACAATTCATGGAAAAAAGGCTTTTTTTTCAATTTATAATACAATTAATATCCAATGATATGCTCGCTGTCAAGAATTGTCCGTGTTTACAATGGTAGCAGACAGTTTTTAAGTCACTTTGTAATATAGTAAGAAATCACACAGAAATGCGCCTGCAATTATATGTTTGGTATAAGGATGAGATTTCAAGAGATTTGTAAACTGCACGGTGTCCATCATCAGCTATAGTCTTACAGGACCTCTCTCCTATGATTGTTTTCCAGAATAGATGAGCTGACGGATTATACTAACATACTTACTGCATTTAGCATCGGCACAGTAAATCCTATTTCAGCTTGAAGGTTTCTGTTTTAATGAGCGAAAAGTGGCCACCTTGTTCTTGATCGTTTGAGAAAACAAAAACAGAGTGTGGAGCCATTCATAAACTTTTCACGGTCAATTGATAATCCATTAACAGATTTCTGTTTTCTGTTACATGCACAAGAGCAATGTACTCCCTGATGACCAATTCAGACTCAAAATTAGGTTGAAAGGTCTTGCAGGAATCTGCTATCCACCCAAATGCAGAGCTTCATGATTCACGGTCTAGTGATTGAAGCATAAGGTTTTTTTTTCCTGGTAACTGCCGCTAAGTGCTTCATTATCAACAAAACCTAATACAACCATTTTAGGAATTCCCAGGAACTGGTTCTCATGATTTGTAATTATTGTATCCATTGGTATACTCTATACTTTCAAGCACACCCTATCAAGAGCATATTTAGCTGATGATAATGGGACTTGGCTGTGTCCTATTCTGACAGCCAAAGATACCTGAACTCTTTTTACATAGAGGGCTGCATGCAAGATCTATACTTCTAACTGCTCCGGTTCAGCAGCCATCAGACAAAATGCATCTTTATTTTTGGTTAGTTTGATATTAAGACCCAGAACATTCAGTATGAGCTTTGGTTAATTAAATATTAGAGATGAGCGAACGTACTCGTCCGAGCTTGATACTCGTTCGAGTATTAGGGTGTTCGAGATGCTCGTTACTTGAGACGAGTACCACGCGATGTTCGAGTTACTTTCACTTTCATCTCTGAGACATTAGCGCGCTTTTCTGGCCAATAGAAAGACAGGGAAGGCATTACAACTTCCTCCGGTGACGTTCCAGCCCTATACCACCCCCCTGCAGTGAGTGGCTGGGGAGATCAGGTGTCACCCTAGTATTTAAATTTGCCCCGCCCGCGGCTCGCCACAGATGCATTTTGACAGAGATCAGGGACAGTGCTGCTGATGCTGCTGCTGCTATAGGGAGAGTGTTAGGAGTTATTTTAGGCTTGAAGAACCCCAACGGTCCTTCTTAGGGCCACATCTGACCGTGTGCAGTACTGTGGAGGCTGCTGTGAGCAGTGTTGCACAATTTTTTTTTTGTATATCGGGCGTGCAGAGCATTGCGTCCTCAGTCTGCAGTCCTTGTACATAGTATAGGGCCAGTACTGGTGAGGCAGGGAAAGAGATATACTGTCTATATAGGCAGTGGGCTTTTTCAAACAAATTTGGGAAAAATACTATCTTTGGGCTGCCTGTGATCGTCTTGAGTGTACTGCGTCTCTGCTGGGGGCAGTAGTCCTAATTATTACGCAGCTAAGTGTTACAGCAGGCTTGCGCAAAATTCTTTCCTGGCTCTGCGTTGCCCGTTACATCACCGCCGTCATCCCATCCAGAGGGAAACAGTATACATATATACGCTGCCTACAGTATCTGTCTGCTGTCTCAGCTCAGCCTTTAAAAAAATAGAAGCAAAATACTTAAGGCCTACTACTGGCCTTTGGACACTTGACTGCTTCTGCACTGTGAATTCCAGTAGCTCAGTCATACGCACCTACGTCTCACTACAGGCTTGCGCAAAATTCTTTCCTGGCTCTGCTGTGCATTCCGTAAGCGAAGTCAGCCTCCAACCACAGGCCAATAAGCGGCACATTTAATTACAGCGTTCTGTTTCTGCACTACTGGTAATACACCATGCTGAGGGGTAGGGGTAGGCCTAGAGGATGTGGACGCGGGCGAGGACGCGGACGCCCAAGTCAGGGTGTGGGCGCAGGCCGAGCTCCTGGTCCAGGTGTATCGCAGCCGACTGCTGCGGGACTAGGAGAGAGGCACGTTTCTGGCGTCCCCAGATTAATCTCACAATTAATGGGTCCACGAGGTAGACCTTTATTAGAAAATGAGCAGTGTGAGCAGGTCCTGCCTTGGATGGCAGAAAGTGCATCCAGCAATCTATCGACCACCCAGAGTTCTACGCCGTCCACTGCTGCAACTCTGAATCCTCTGGCTGCTGCTCCTCCTTCCTCCCAGCCTCCTCACTCCATTACAATGACACATTCTGAGGAGCAGGCAGACTCCCAGGAACTTTTCTCGGGCCCCTGCCCAGAATGGGCAGCAATGGTTCCTCTCCCACCGGAGGAGTTTGTCGTGACCGATGCCTAACCTTTAGGAAGTTCCCGGGGTCCGGGGGATGAGGCTGGGGACTTCCGGCAACTGTCTCAAGAGCTTTCAGTGGGTGAGGAGGACGACGACGATGAGACACAGTTGTCTATCACTTAGGTAGTAGTAATTGCAGTAAGTCCAAAGGAGGAGCGCACAGAGGATTCGGAGGAAGAGCAGCAGGACGATGAGGTGACTGACCCCACCTGGTTTGCTAAGCCTACTGAGGACAGGTCTTCAGAGGGGGGAGGCAAGTGCAGCAGCAGGGCAGGTTGGAAGACGCAGTGCGGTGGCCAGGGGTAGAGGCAGGGCCAGATCGAATAATCCACCAACTGTTTCCCAAAGCGCCCCCTCACGCCATGCCACCCTGCACAGGCCGAGGTGCTCAAATGTGTGGCAGTTTTTCACTGAGAGTGCAGACGACCGACGAACTGTGGTGTGCAAGGTTTGTCGCGCCAAGATCAGCCGTGGAGCCACCACCACCAGCCTCACCACCACCAGCATGCACAGGCATATGATGGCCAAGCACCCCACAAGGTGGGACGAAGGCCGTTCACCGCCTGCGGTTTGCACCACTGCCTCTCCCCCTGTGCCCCAACCTGCCACTGAGAGCCAACCCCCCTCTCAGGACACAGGCACGACCGTCTCCCGGCCTGCACCCACACCCTCACCTCCGCTGTCCTCGGCCCCATCCACCAATGTCTCTCAGCGCACCGTCCAGCCGTCGCTAGCGCAAGTGTTTGAGCGCAAGCGCAAGTACACAGCCACGCACCCGCACACTCAAGCGTTAAACGTGCACATAGCCAAATTGATGAGCCTGGAGATGCTGCCGTATAGGCTTGTGGAAACGGAGGCTTTCAAAAACATGATGGCGGCGGCGGCCCCGCGCTACTCGGTTCCCAGTCGCCACTACTTTTCCCGATGTGCCGTCCCACGACCACGTCTCCCGCAACATTGTACGCACCCTCACCAACGCGGTTACTGCCAAGGTCCACTTAACTACGGACACGTGGACAAGCACAGGCGGGCAGGGCCACTATATCTCCCTGACGGCACATTGGGGGAATTTAGTGGAGGCTGGGACCGAGTCAGAGCCTGGGACTGCTCACGTCCTACCCACCCCCAGAATTGCGGGCCCCAGCTCGGTGCTGGTATCTGCAGCGGTGTATGCTTCCTCCACTAAACCACCCTCCTCCTCCTCCTCCTCCTACGCAACCTCTGTCTCGCAATCAAGATGTGTCAGCAGCAGCACGTCGCCAGCAGTCGGTGTCGCGCGGCGTGGCAGCACAGCAGTGGCCAAGTGTCAGCAGGCCGTGCTGAAACTACTCAGCTTAGGAAAGAAGAGGCACACGGCCCACAAACTGCTGCAGGGTCTGACAGAGCAGACCGACCGCTGGCTTTCGCCGCTGAGCCTCCAACCGGGCATGGTCGTGTGTGACAACGGCCGTAACCTGGTGGCGGCTCTGCAGCTCGGCAGCCTCACACACGTGCCATACCTGGCCTACGTCTTTAATTTGGTGGTTCAGCGCTTTCTGAAAAGCTACCCACGCTTGTCAGACCTGCTCGGAAAGGTGCGCCGGCTCTGCGCACACTTCTGCAAGTCCAACACGAACGCTGCCACCCTGCGCACCCTGTAACATCGGTTTAATCTGCCAGTGCACCGGCTTCTGTGCGACGTGCCCACACGGTGGAACTCTATGCTCCACATGTTGGCCAGGCTCTATGAGCAGCGTAGAGCTATAGTGGAATACCAACTCCAACATGGGCGGCATAGTGGGAGTCAGCCTCCTCAATTCTTTACAGAAGAGTGGGCCTGGTTGGCAGACATCTGCCAGGTCCTTGGAAACTTTGAGGAGTCTACCCAGATGGTGAGCGGCGATGTTGCATTCATTAGCGTCACCATTCCTCTGCTATGCCTCTTGAGAAGTTCCCTGCAAAGCATAAAGGCAGACGCTTTGCGCTCGGAAACGGAGGCGGGGGAAGACAGTATGTCGCTGGATAGTCAGAGCACCCTCATGTCTATACCTCAGCGCTTTGAGGAGGAGGAGGAGGAGGAGGGGGAGGAGCATGAGGAGGAGGGGGAAGAGACAGCTTGGCCCACTGCTGAGGGTACCCATGCTGCTTGCCTGTCATCCTTTCAGCGTGTATGGCCTGAGGAGGAGGAGGATCCTGAAAGTGATCTTCCTAGTGAGGACAGCCATGTGTTGCGTACAGGTACCCTGGCACACATGGCTGACTACATGTTAGGATGCCTTTCTCGTGACCCTCGCGTTACACACATTCTGGCCACTACGGATTACTGGGTGTACACACTGCTCGACCCACGGTATAAGGAGAACCTTTCCACTCTCATACCCGAAGAGGAAAGGGGTTCGAGAGTGATGCTATACCACAGGACCCTGGCGGACAAACTGATGGTAAAATTCCCATCCGACAGCGCTAGTGGCAGAAGGCGCAGTTCTGAGGGCCAGGTAGCAGGGGAGACGCGGAGATCAAGCAGCATGTACAGCACAGGCAGGGGAACACTGTCCAAGGCCTTTGACAGCTTTATGGCTCCCCAGCAAGACTGTGTCACCGCTCCCCAGTCAAGGCTGAGTCGGCGGGAGCACTGTAAAAGGATGGTGAGGGAGTACTTAGCTGATCGCACGACCGTCCTAGGTGACGCCTCTGCCCCCTACAACTACTGCATGTCGAACCTGGACACGTGGCCTGAACTCGCGCTGTATGCCCTGGAGGTGCTTGCTTGTCCTGCGGCTAGCGTCTTGTCAGAGAGGGTGTTTAGTGCGGCTGGGGGAATCATCATGGATAAGCGTACCCGCCTGTCAACCGACAGTGCCGACAGGCTTACAATCATAAAGATGAACAAAGCCTGGATTTCCCCAGAGTTCTCTTCTCCACCAGCGGACAGCAGCGATACATAGGCTGCACTCTACACAATACATTGAGGGACTTTAAAGAAAATCGCGTCTATACAATAAATAAGATACCATCAGAAACAGATATTAGCTCTTCTGACGTCTCAGACAATGAAAGGGCAGCAAATATCAGGAGACCATCTAGAGCCCAAAGATGGAACCGACACCCACAAAATCAAAGGGGGCGAGGAAAGACAGGACAAACAACTAATTTTTTAGACCAGCCAATTTCGCAGTATTTCCTTCGGGGGAGACGAGAACAACAAGGACCGCTATGAATCATAGACATAAACAGTCACCAGTACACCATTTATCACCTACTAGTCGAAATCCAGAAAGGGATATGAGCGACAAGCTCCAAGTGGTGAATCTGTCAAATCACATCCTCACAGACGATGAATTCCACGTGTTGGAGAGGGGGTTGTCCTTTGTCCCCATGACCCAATATGATCCGTTCGTGTGGGCGAAGGACATCTCCCTCTTCACATGCAAACTACGCTGGCATAAATATTTTGCCATTAAAAATCGGGAAAGAGCCAAAGAATTGGGTCTGAAAGTCTCTGATCTTACTGGTCTGGACATGCTACAAGCCCTCGAAAAGGTTAAAATACAAATCCGATTGGCTTTGGCCCCCAGACAGATCTAAAACCTAGGAATACGTCAAATCCACCTGCCTGCCCGTGCCCGGAATTGGATATCTTTGAAGACCTAGTGATTAACGATTTGAAATCAATTAAACCATCCAAAACGCGCCCTAACCTAACACAATCAGAGAGTAAAGCCCTGGAACAACTGAAAATGAATGATAAGCTTGTAATCAAACCGGCCGATAAAGGCGGAAATGTAGTAATCATGACAAGAGACCAATACAAAGATGTGTGTGAGCAATTATTATGCGATACAACAACGTATAGAACTCTCACACTGGATCCCACCATCCAGTTCCAATGAGAAATGAGAGTTCTCCTCGTTCAAGCACTAGATAGAGACTGTATCACTAAGAAAGAATTTGACTTTATATTTCCATCTCACCCTACAACGGCAACCTTTTATGCACTGCCCAAGGTGCATAAAGGGGTTAACCCACTCCATGGGAGACCCATTGTCTCCGGAGTGAACAATCTAACTCAAAATTTGAGTATATACATTGATCAAATTCTACGACCGTTTGTCTTATCCTTGAGGTCGTATGTACGTGATACGATGGATGTCGTTAGACTCATGGAAGGCATCTCGGTTAGCCCGGATACACTGCTGGGCACCTTAGACATCGAATCACTGTATAGCTCAATCCCGCATGATGGCGGCATTAAGGCTACAGGATTCTTTCTAGAACAACGAGGCTCTCATTTCAACTCACACAATCAATTCACCCTGGGCTGTCTACAATTCATTTTGTCCCATAATTTTTTCCTATTTGACACAAAGTACTTCCACCAGCTCAGGGGGACGGCGAAGGGGACATCTTGTGCCCCATCGTACGCCAATCTGTACCTGGGCTGGTGGGAGGAAAAACATATTTACAATAACGACCAATGGTCTGACAACATCGTCTTATGGTTAAGATACATTGGCGATATTCTTATTCTGTGTAAAGGAACTAAAGAGTCTTTCCAAGAATTCGTCAATGTACTTAACACTAACAACCTCAATCTGAAAGTTACTTCAGAGATCAATGAAAAAACTGTAGCTTTCCTAGATCTTCTTATTCATAAGAAAGATGACGGGTCGATTGTGTCAACGCTGTACCGGAAAACAACAGCGACAAACAGTTTGCTCAAATGGGACAGCTTCCATCCCTTAGCCCTGAAACAAGGTATCCCGAAAGGGCAATTCCTTATACTCAAAAGGAATTGCTCTGACAAACAAGACTTCCAACTGGAAAGCCTCAAACTAAAACAACGGTTCAAGAGCCGAGACTATCCGGTAGATGTAATTGAGAAAGCATATACGTATGCCGATGAACAACCAAGAAACACCCTCTTGGTTCCACGTCAACGCGAGACACCCAATATCTCTCGAATCATCGGGACCTATGATACAGGTAACAAACACGTAAAAAGTATTCTTGGGCACTATTGGGATATTCTGACTAAAGACCCCGATCTGATAGATGTAATCCCACCACGACCAGCAATCACTTTCAGAAGGGGCCATAACCTACGAGATCATTTGGTGAAAAGCCACTTGGCACCTGCATTATCACAACCCAATTGGCTGGACAGTAGTAAACCTATGGGAACTTTTAAATGTCATGATTGTGCAGCATGCCCGATCATTCTGAAGAGCCATACATTTGTCAGTGCCAGTACGAAAAAATCCTATGTCAACAGATGCTTCACTAATTGTCGGTCCAAAAACATCATCTATATGGCATCCTGTACCTACCCGATGAATTATATCGGCAAGACGTTACAGCAATTTCGTAGACGCATACTAGGCCATATAGGGAACATCCGTCGGGGAGAATCAACCCCCTTAGCAGATCATATCAAGACAGTCCATGGAGGGGATGTAAATGCCATAAGATTCCAAGGGATCGAAAGGAGGCATCTTGGATTTTTCGTCTGGATACTCTGACTCCTAAAGGCCTCAATGCCACTCTAAATTTCAATTGTTTCCTTTAACATCTACACACGTATAAGTGAAGCTGTCCCATTTGAGCAAAAACTACCTGAACCAGGGACAAGGCGCTTCTTTCACTGACGTGATAACAAATTATCTCTCTGTCTAAATCATTATGGAACCTTGGATCCTGATCTCTGTCCATCAGGTATATCAGGACCATCTCCATTACATATAAATGTAATCGTTATAACTTTAGGTGCATGACGAAAGAGATCTTTTTCGAGTCCGCTTCAGCAACCTGCCTGCATCACTAATGCATCTTTACATCTAAATATCAGCAACAAATACCAATGAATCATTTTCTTTCTATGTGTAGGACACTAGTATCTCACCATTAAAGAAACCAGTCACCTCGATCCAAAGGTGTAGTTCTTTAAATATATACGGATTACCTTTTTTCCTTCCACTAGGGGTAACCTCAACTACATAATCTCTCCGGCTTCCTGGTCTCAAAAGTTGATAAGCAGACATCTCTACACGACCTCTCTATTTAATAAGTGATATGTATGGTCCCCATACAAGTATCACATCTATATGTGATCAATCAATATATATAAGGTATTTTCATCTAAAGTTAAAGGGGTTGTCCCGCGCCGAAACGGTTTTTTTTTTTTTCAACCCGCCCCCCCCCCCCCGTTCGGCGCGAGACAACCCCGATGCAGGGGTTAAAAAAGAACACCGGACAGCGCTTACCTGAATCCCCGCGCTCCGGTGACTTCTTACTTACCCGGTGAAGATGGCCGCCGGCATCTTCTCCCTCCGTGGACCGCAGGGCTTCTGTGCGGTCCATTGCCGATTCCAGCCTCCTGATTGGCTGGAATCGGCACGTGACGGGGCGGAGCTACACGGAGCCCCATTGAGAAGATAAGAAGACCCGGACTGCGCAAGCGCGTCTAATTTGGCCATTAGACGGCGAAAATTAGACGGCAACCATGGAGACGAGGACGCCAGCAACGGAGCAGGTAAGTGAAAAATTTCTTATAACTTCTGTATGGCTCATAATTAATGCACAATGTACATTACAAAGTGCATTAATATGGCCATACAGAAGTGTATAGACCCACTTGCTGCCGCGGGACAACCCCTTTAAGGAAGATGCTCACTGAGGCTACAATCAAACTGGCCTGGATTTACTGAGTGACAGTATAAAGGCATCCTCAGCCTTTACATACCCTACCTGCTTGGCGGACATACTTTATAAATCAGGGCAATACATGACCGTGAGATATGAAGAATAGTCCCTTTGACTCACGGGACCCTCGGACATGCTCCAAATCTCTTCCATATGGTGAGTCCCTATGCATCAAGCAAATATATCACCCACTCTGGAAGAGGAGGTGATCTGATGTCTTATGCAAGAACGTAGGTATTGCAGAAATAGATGGACTACATTTACATACATTATGTATGACTAGAGGATACGCCTCCAAGGCACGCTCCTCCAACATCTTGCCCCTACGGATAACGAAAGTACCTCTGAACACGGTCATTCGCCTTAAATATAGTTCAGACTCCGGATCATGATGCGGCGCGATGTCTTATGTATAGGACTGTAGGTATTGTTGAATATGATTGAGCCACATATCCATAAACAGCATATGTCACTAGAGGACACGCCCCCAAAACACATCCCTCTATTACTGTACCCCTAGGTATAGTGATAGCGCTTCCCATACACGGCCATTCAGCTCTGAGCAGGTGTGGGCAGTACGCGATGACGCCACTTACAGCGTCATGCAGTCACGCCCTAAACCAGAATCCAGCAACATCCGACCCGGCCGCGACGCGTGGGACGCGGCGTAATGACGTCACACGCTTGCGTTCCACTGTGGAACGCGGAAGTTCCGTTCCTATATTCGCTATATCGGCACTATGTGAGACTATATGGATGATCTGAGGTGAAGTACATAGCCCGACCCACCCCCTAAAAGAGCCTGAGTTTATCTAGGAAGGAACAATCTAAGAGAACTATACAGTTTAAAGGAGACCGGTATATACTAACGAAAGACACACCCCCAGTCCCCCAGGACTGGCTAGCTAACTTAAACGACGACCCAATGGGTGGAGCTACAGATATATAACCCAGACCTACACATACTGACTTTAGATGCCTACAGCTCACCATCAGAGCTGCAGGCGCTGCTGGAGATCACTCCTGGCACTCCTCTTTGCCTTGCTCTATACTTCCTTTCTCGCTTTATAAGCTATTATAGCTGAATCTGTCTCATTGAATACAAGCCTTATAGCCAGTTTAAAATGCCTTTTGCCATTGTGGCAGTTACTAATAGGTCATAGGCTGAATTGGGGTTCTATCTTTCGTACGCTACCATTGCGTTGGGTTAATAGGTGTTTAACCCGGCAGCCACGAATCCAAGAGCCAATGCTTCTTGCATTGTCCTATGTAAATCAGTAAGGATACTTGGATGTCACTTTAGATAGACAAAACTCTGGCTATTCTGGCATATTTCATATGCATCGTTGTTGTGCACAACACACGATGCAAAGCTATTCTACTCTATCTTAGTATCATACTATTGAATGAGACTACGGCATCTAGTCGCGAGCCAAAAGATCCAGTCAAATAGTTTTCTGGATCGGGAAGGATTAAGACACGCTTAGGATTCACTCCACTGATAGAATCCAAGCATAATATACAAATGAGGCAACTTTGAGGAATCTAGGAATCTCTTTATTGAAAAGTGACAGACGTATTTAAACCATCGTTTTGGTGATCATTCCTGATAGAAAACTCTCTCTTATTCATTTAGGGGCGTATCTCTGCCCAGCTCCTGATGAACTATCGGCTACCCCAATAGGGAAACGCGTAGAGCAAAAACAATATGAGAGTCAAAACAATATGAATACAGTGCAAACAATGCACTAAATTGTACATTGTAGACAAAACACCAAACGACACTGATTTGAATATTTTATTAAAAATCACAAGAGTCCTTATAAATAAAGGGGCTGTCTGATTCGTACAGCACGCTCAGCCGTATTAAAAAATAGTCGCCATCTCGAGGGGATGCGAGTCATACAACAGCTCAAATACTTACCTCGATAGAGAATTATCCTATCAAAAAAAAATATAAGTGACTCTTGAGGATCTCGGGAAAGTTTATATGGGAGTTGCCGATATACTCCCTTCTCCCCTAGCCTCCCTGGGATCCTCCCCCTTTTATGTTAATTGTCTGTCCTGTCACTATATGTTTTATGTGATTGTTTTTGTTGGTAGGCTTTGACTTTTTAAATTAATTATTAATAAAACTTATTAATTTTTTAACTCTATAACTGTGACGGCCTTAACCTAGACAATATAGATATCTCATACCACTGTGATTTGTCTAAACAATACGTAGGCTGCACCCGCGGATGGAAGCATCGTTCTCTATCACCATCAAAAACGGGGACCTTTTAGCTTCATCAATCTGTGTATAATATTCATCCTCCTCCTCCTGCTCCTCTTCCTGAAACCTCATGTAATCACGCCGAACGGGCAATTTTTCTGAGGCCCACAAGGCTCAGTCATATAACTTTTGTAAACAATGTTTATACGTTTCAATTCTCAATTCAATAAAGCATTGAAACTTGCTCCTGAACCAATTTTTATTTTAACTGGGCTGCCTACAGGCCTAGTTACAAATTAAACCACATTAACCAAAGCGATTAATGGGTTTCACCTGCCCTCTTGGTTGGGCATGGGCAATTTTTCTGACGTACATTAGTACTGTTGGTACACCAATTTTTTGGGCCCTCGCCTACAGTGTAATCCTACTAATTTTTAGCCCACCTGCATTAAAGCTGACGTTACCTCAGCTGTGCTGGGCACTGCAATGGGATATATTTATGTACCGCCGGTGGGTTCCAGGGAGCCACCCATGCTGTCGGTCCACACGGAGTTGTAACTCCATGTGTCCACTTCTAAAGAACCCCAGTCTGACTGGGGCATGCAGTGTGGGCCGAAGCCCACCTGCATCAAACCTGACGTTACCTCAGCTGTGATGGGCAATGCAAGGGGATATATTTATGTACCGCCGGTGGCTTCCTGGGACCCACCCATGCTGTCGGTCCACACGGAGTTGTAACTCCATGTGTCCACTTCTAAAGAACCTCAGTCTGACTGGGGCATGCAGTGTGGGCCGAAGCCCACCTGCATTAAACCTGATGTTACCTCAGCTGTGATGGGCAATGCAATGGGATTTATTTATGTACCGCCGGTTCCAGGGAGCCACCCATGCTGTGTGTCCACAGGGACTTTACATTAGGGATTTGTACCTGCCAGTTTCTATGTATTAAAAACCCCGGTCTGGGGCATGCAGTGTGGGCCGAAGACCACCTGCATTTAATCGGACGTTACCTCAGCTGTGATGGGCACTGCAATGTGATACATTTATGTACAGCCGGTGGGTTCCAGGGAGCCACTCATGCTATGGGTGCACATGGAATTCCCATTGCGGAGTTGTACCTGCCTGTGACTATTTATAAAAAAACGCGGTCTGACTGGGGCATGCAGACACCTTGACAGAATGAATAGTGTGTGGCACATAGGTTCCCCATTGCTATGCCCACGTGTGCAGCTCCAGATGGAGGTGGCCCAGGATTGGATTTCTCATTGCTTCTGTACAGCATTATGGGCTATCGCCCCGCCCCTTTTAAAGAGGGTCGCTGCCTGGCCGTGCCAACCCTCTGCAGTGTGTGCCTCCGGTTCCTCCTCATGGCAGACGCACTTATAAATAGACATGAGGGTGGTGTGGCATGAGGGCAGCTGAAGGCTGCGCAGGGACAATTTGGTGTGCGCTGTGGACACTGGGTCGTGGGGGGGGGGGAATTGGCAGCATGTAACCCAGGAGAAGTGGCAGCGGAGTGTCATGCAGGTAGTGATTGTGCTGTGTTGGAGGTAGTGTGGTGCTTAGCTAAGGTATGCCTTGCTAATGAGGGTTTTTTAGAAGTAAAAATTGTTGGGAGGGGGGGGCACTCTTGCCGCTATTGTGGCTTAATAGTGGGACCTGGGAACTTGAGATGCAGCCCAACATGTAGCCCCTTGCCTGCCCTATCCGTTTCTGTGTCGTTCCCATCACTTTCTTGAATTGCCCAGATTTTCACAAATGAAAACCTTAGCGAGCATCAGCGATATACAAAAATGCTCGAGTCGCCCATTGACTTCAATGGGGTTCGTTACTCGAAACGAACCCTCGAGCATTGCGAAAAATTCGTCTCGAGTAACGAGCACCCGAGCATTTTGGTGCTCGCTCATCTCTAATTGTGAACTGTGATTAGAAATAGTTTCAATGAATGCTCTATAACGATAAAGGTTTTTCGATTGTGAAATAAGAGGATCCTCCAGAGTGAAGTGCACCTGATTGAAAAGCATGGCTGTAGGATAATCGGCAATAGCCATGTTATCTTGTTTCACTGTATGGAAATTTATATACAAGAGTGATATTTAAATCATTATTTAAATATTCGTTACATCCGGATATGGAAAATTTTAATGGGGCATTGTCAGCCGCAATAGGTTGGAATTCAACAAATAGATTTTTTTCAATACTCGTTTTTGTGTGGGCTGCATCATAACTATTCAATTCAGATTTGGTGCACTCGACAGAGGCATTATTTATAAACGCCATGATATCTAATAAGAAGAGGTCAGCAGCGTGTCTAACTGGTTTCTGGTGACAATGTCTTTTAGGCACTATACTCTTATCCATGAGCACTGTGGGAAATGGTGTGCTGAGATGTCTTTTACTTTTCCATGGATATTTTGTGATATGAACAGGGCTGGAGCTATTGCAGGGGTCGACTGATCTTATCCATAACAGCCATTAAGATTCTTGTGACTGAATCTTTAGCAATGTTTTAGACTGCATTCTTGACATGCGGCATAAGTATTTCTATACCTGTTTTTGAAAAAAGGTAGACTTTTCTAAAAATTCCACCAAATAAGCTGGCAAGCCCTGCCTCATGTATTCATCACTGTGAAAATGCTCCAATCCTTACCCTGTTTGAGCAACACAGGAGCGGGCATAAACAGCGGGATCACTGTTTGGGACAACCTTTCAATGTATCAGTTCCTTATTGGATTTAAATGTAATCACGCAATACTTTTCCCCCCTTTACTTTAACAGGCTCTGCCTGGTCTGGTAAAATAGAACTAGTGAAGGAATCAAAATGTTGTTTGCATAAAGGTATATAATCTGGCCGTGCGTACTGCAGGGTGACAATTTTGCTGTTTTTACAGCTAATCTTAACTGTTCTTAAAAGCTATCACCCCCAAGTTGATGTTGTATTATATCTGAGTACACAAATAATTTGTCAGGCCTGCTGTCATATCTGCATAATGCATCCTCCTCTCTGGTATATTACCCACAGAAGCTTCAATATACTCAGGCATTCCAACTTTTGTCTCGGCGCAAACTGAATTGCTGGTGAATCGGTAATGGTAACTGTTCTTTTTATGCAATCATATCGCAGTTTAAAGACTTCATCTGTAATCCTCAAAATATCAATCCGGTCATTGATGGCTCTCACCAGCTTGTCTATGGTAGAATAAAATCCAACCTTTACATAATATTCCTTTAAACGCATTGCCTTGTTTACGAATGAAAAATTGCCGTAATTTGGTTCACTTTTCTCCCATGTATATGGATACTGAATTTCGGTTAGTGCAAGCTCATGGTCCAGAGAGGTGAACAGGTTTGTCCAATTTTGTGGTAAAAGTACAAATTGTTGTTTCTGGGTATATTTTGGAAGAGGCATTGCTAGGCAGTGTTAAAAAAAAAGTCCCGGCCTCCATGGTTTATGTGGGAATCGATTGCTTTTCTTCAATCCAACTGTAAAATTTTGTAGGGTATCGAAGCCACTTTACGAAATAAAATGTTTGAGCTTGGCAACTTCACTTTCCAGCATTTCTTCAACCCTGTAGATACGGTTCTCGTCCAGATGTGCTTTTTGTATCTCCTCTTTATAAAACAGACCTTCTATTGGCTCTCCGCTCAAATCAATTAATTTGTAGAGCAACTTTTGGAATTTTGTATTGATAGAGTCAATGACAAAAATTTCATCTGTCTAAGTTTGTTGAAAACCTTTAGTGAAAGTTCCTTTGTAATGTGAGATTCTTACATGATCTCTGATTTATTAAAAAGGATTTCACTGAGGCAGAGGAAATTAGTATTTATCATTTAGCCCTTCAGTGCGTAAAATCCTTAAATATAACTTTTATTGATAATCTAATTCTAAAAATATAAGGCTGAAAACAAACACACATATATTAGAACAAGTCTGGATTCTCCATCAATAATGATGTCATGAGATACAGTATACCCTGTTGTGAATAATGGCGACTACTAAAGCAGATTAAGGTAATGCCCATCTCTTTGTATAGCTTTCACTCTAGTTCTGAAGACATGGAGAAGTTGCATATCGTTAGAGAGACCATTTAACAAATTAAGATATGTCTTTTACTCTGAGTATATTGAATTGTAAATCATCAGTATGATGAAAAAATGTACCAACACAAGTGGAAAATCAGATAACAACAACCCCTAAATGTCTAAATTCCATGTTGTCATAGAATGTAACATAGACTAGAGGTTCAGATCCATACAATCAGGATCAGTCCAGTATGCTGGGGACAATATTCAAATATATAAACTCTTCTTCCAGCTAGTGGACTAACCATTCTTTCTCACACATCATAAAAGGAGTAGCACTGCTCAGTTAGACCGATCCTTAATCCTGGATCAGGGAAAGGGGTCAGGTAGCAAATTAAGTCCTAGATGTGGTTTCCTATTTTAAAATTGCGTTATGTAGAGTGCTATTATAATTAATGAATTAAAGGTTTATTAGGTTCAGGGTTTGACGCGTTTCATTGAACACTCAAATCATCAGGAACCTTATAGCTAGATTTGTTCTGAGAGTCAGAATATGATGCCTTATCCCCTGATCCAACAGAAAAGGTGTCCTGTTGGGTTTAGTGAGGAACAACCCTGAATGGTGAGGAAATCTCACTGTCTCAATAGGGAGAGTCTAATAAACATCTATCTTTCCTACTATTTAAGTCCTAGGTAGTTTAGAAACTGTCCTTTAAGAAAAGAACCACTAATGCTAAAGTCCTAGGATAATCGAAGTCAATCCCCCAAAGAAAATCAGGTCTCCAAATAGTTTGAATACAAACTCCCAGAGCTAAGCTACAAAATAATAGTAATAATAGTGGAGAGAAGTAGCAGAGCCAACAGTCCTGATGAATGGGGATAGGGCATAATATTCTGACCCTTGGGGAACAAATCTAGCACATCTACAGCTTTAACAGGCTTAAAGTCCAGAATCTTGCTATAGATATTTAGCCATATTCTTAAGGAGTTGTGCTTTGTTACAGCAGCAGGTTTGCAGCAAATTGTTGTGTCATCATTATGACCATGCTAATGAAGGATGAGAAGAGACAAGAAGGAGCAGAGTAAATCTATATACCGATGTTTTGGTTTGAAAATGTTTTTGTTTTGTTTTTTCCTCCCTTACTCTATATAAGGGAGTGAGATTGATCAATTCTTGATGAGTCTGAGAGGATATAGGCAGTCCATGAAACATCACACCTTCCGAGGGAGACATGCAAGTACATGAGATAAGTGTAGGAAGAAAATGTGGTTATAGGCGCAATCCCATTTAACTCAAAGAGCCACAAGACGTGTTTTTGAGCTCGACTTCTCTGTATTTTATTACAAGTTAATCAAGCATATAATACTGGATTAATATTATTATATTATATGTACAGTGTACTATATGTACTTCTTATCTCTTATAATGCTCTTTTTTACTATCATAAATTTAAATTGTATGTTTTTTTTGCTGTAGTGCTTTTAAAAAATAAAATATTTTTGGAAAAAAAATAAATTATTTTCTGTCACCATCTTCTGACCGCCGTAACATTTTATTTTTCCGTCAACATACTTGTGTGAGCACTTGTTTTTCATGAGATGTTTCCATTGGAACTATTTTGGAGTACATATGACTACTTGATTGCTTTTGATTACATTTTTTCTTTGCGACATGGTGACCAAAAAGTGCAATTCTGACATTTTTTTTCTGATGACGTTCACCGTGCGGGGTAAATAATGCGTTAATTTGATAGATCAGACTCTTATGGATGCAGAGATACCAAAATATGTTTAGGGGGTTTTCCTTAGATTTTTTTTATATTAATATGGCAAATGTTTTTTTTTTTTGTTTAACTTTTATTAACGTTTATTTTTTTAATAGTTAATAAAACTTTTCACAACTCTTTTTAGTCCCTAGAGGGGATATGAACTTGTGATGGTTTGATCACTTCTGCACTATAATGTTACCATACCATAGTTTTACTTCATATTGCAATCTCAGGCAATCTACCAATCCACGCTACAGGCATGGCTTGATTAGCAATCTGCAATGGCAGCATTGGGGCTTTCAAAAGGCCCCAGGCTGCCATGGCAACCAAAGGGCACCCTGCAATCTTGTGTTTATCATTAGTGGGGACTGGGAAATGTGAATTATACATCATCTAGGATGTTGCAAGACCTTGACATTTAGTTCAAAAGCTACAGAAGCCCGAAAAAATGAGTTTTCAACTCTCTGATCATCGTAAAACCCTCCCAAGAGACATGAGATAGGATATAGTTTTGACAAATGCCTAAACAAACATGTCTTAAGCATTAGTGGAGTCTGCGAAATCTACCAAGATCCATCATGTTGGCATGTCTTTGTTAAAAAAAGCTATTTAAAGCAGAACAGAAGAGCACTCTTGGTCAAAACATCTTTGCGCCATCACCTGACACAGCAGCGATGAAAAGTAATTACTTTTGTGTTTTATTGTGAGTAATTTTATTCTTTTTATAAGAAAATTTTAGATTTGTATATTTGTATGTTTGTATAGCTGTTGTTTCTTCTAGTCATTCTGTAGAAACGTCCGCCCTCTATATTTGGTGGCATATTCTTAATTTGCATCCGATTTTCTTTTATCTAATATATGTGTATAAAATTAGAATTTTCAAATGTAGGTAGATATTTTATTGTATAGTTTTTAATTTCTGATGGAGCCCCAAAATGATCGTAAGCCGGCGGCGGTATCTGATGTTATTTCTGATTCGGGACTGGGTAAATATATTGTCATCACACTCTTCATTTTCATTACGTTCACAACGTATGTGTGTAGTTGTTATCATCCATCATTTTCGTCTGTTCAAGCTAAACTTTGGGATTTTGAATTTGGCGAGTTATTCTTCACAAATTTGAGTAGTAATGCTACGACAGACGACTATTGTTTATGAAATTTTAAATCTGGTGTTCAATGATGCGTTTTATATAAATTAGTGTGAACATTTATACAACTGTGTGCAGTCATGAATCTAGAGATCTTTTCTCATGCAGAATCAGAATTATTGAGTGTGATACCTATATTTTAAAGCTGCTGAAAATCCAAAAAAGCCATGAAAAATCTAACGAGCCCAGGAAACAGACATTTAAAGAGAATACTCTGCCAAAAATGTTGCAGAACATTTGCAAAGTATTGGAACCTAAATCTATTGCTAACAAGAATATGCCGTATGTTATACCAAGTAGTGTAACACCTGGACCGAGCAGGACGAGCCACTCACATTAGTATATAGCGTTTAATGCCTTAAATACTTGCATTACTATATGTCTTACATATCCTTAGACTGTGTGTGCTAGTTATGTGCGTAGTGCTTAGCGTTGTTTTCCTTGAAAGTTTGTATAGTTATAGTTATATGCTGCACAATACATATCTTTAATTTGTGTTTAATACCCTTAATGCACAACGTCTATGCCACAGGACTTCTGAGAGACTGAGAAACCACCTTATCCATGTCTTCTATGGCACCAAGAGAATGGCCCTTATCGAGATACAAACTTTAAGAAACACATTTACAGAGGACTTGCAACTGGAAATGCAATGCTGTTATACAATGCTATGGTTGTATCTAATAAAGAACAAAGAAAAGAAACTCCAAAGACTTTGACTTAAAGCAGGACTGTACCCAAACAATGATCAGGAACACCCCGGGTCTGGCAGGATAGGATGGAACCCCCAACAGGACATGGAAATAGGTAAAATTAGCTGTGTTATCAATCTGTCATCTCATAACCCCACTAATGTGGAGCTCAGTGTCCTCTCCAGGGAGCTTTCATTCTGTCCTACTAAAACACTTGACTAAACAGAACTCTGCAGTGACATGGTGGAATATTTCAGAAGACAAAGACTGAAACAGTTCTTCCATGACAAAGAGGAGACAGGACTTTCAAGCACGCAACCCCACTTTGGACAAATATGTAGACTCCTTTAGGCATGTGGTGCAATATACTATACTGGACAAGCAGAAAAATTAAGCATTTAATATTTATATGCGGAAAAGAAACACAATCTATGCACTCAAAGACAACAAGGACATCACCATTAAACTTGTGGATAAGAGTGGTGCTACAGTCCTCATGAACACATCAGACTACAAGAAAGAAGCAGACAGACAGATGACAGACACCAGATACTACACCAAAATGGATCAAGACCTGACTCAAAATTATTAGAGGGAATCGAGAAGGGTCATAAGAAGCCTGTCTGTGGGCTCCACAAAACTTTTGGACTTGATACTGGAGAACCCCAGGGTTGGAACATTCTACATGTTTCCAAAACTACACAAAGCTGGCAACCCAGGGAAACCAATTATCTTAGGTGTGGGAACCCTCATTGAAGGAATCTTAAGATGGGTAGAAAATGTCCTCAAACCACTGGTGAGAAACACAATCACCTATTTTTGGGAAACCCAAAGCCCTCCTGAACAAACTGTGAACAGTAGGTCCCCTCCCTGATGGCACCATCCTGGCCACCATGGAGGTGGAATCCTTATATTCCAACATCCCACATGACGATGGACGGACCACCCGCCAGGCACACCTTGAGGCCAATGGGGTTGCCTCTGAATCCATGTTACATCTCACGAGATTCATCCTCACACACAATTATTTTTCCTTTGGCAAACTCACTGGAACCGCCATTGCAGTAAAATGGCACCACAATATGCCAACCTTTTCATGTCAAAACTGGAGAGTGACTTTCTGGCCTCCTGCTCCAGCAAACCATTCGCCTACTTCCGTTACATTGATGACATCATAATAATCTGAACCAATGTCGAACAAGAACTAATAAAATTCCATGAGAGATTCAATGCATTTCACTCCACCGTAAGACTGACATTAAGCTACTTATATACTAAAAATCAACTTTTTGGACACCACCTTAAAAATTTCAAACAATTCAATACAAAGTTCCCTAGACCGAAAACTGATTGATCATCCCAAATACCTCAGATGGGACACTTTCCATCCCAAAGACATCAAAAAGTCCACCGTCTACAGCCAGGCCATCGGGTACAACTGGATATGTGCCAACCTATTAGACAAAGAGGAAGATCTATACCATCTTAAAAGGAAATATTTAAATCAAGGCTACCATCCCACCTCAATTGATGACCAAATTACCAGAGCCACCAAAATACCCAGAAATCAACTACTCCAATACACAGAGAAGGAAGGAAACGATAATGTACTTCTAGTAGTGACCTACAATTCACAGCTAGAGGTACTAAGGAAAACCGCAAAGAAACTCCATCATACCCTACACAAGGATGATTGTCTAAACACCATATTCCTGGACCCTCCCCTTCTGTTTTTACAGGCAAGGTCGAAGTCTGAGGAACTTTATAATCAGAAGTGCGTTGTCCTCCATCACACAAAAAGGAAATTATCCCTGCAATATAAGGAGCTGTAAGACCTGCTGACATGTACGGACTGCGGACAGGATACAAATCCCCAACACACAGCAGGACTATAAGATCCCGGGCACATTCACATGCTCCACGTCTGATGTGTACCTGACCTGGTGCAGTAAATGTCCTGTTGGGGGCCTTTATGTTGGGGAAACAGGACAACAACCTAAAGCGAAGATGAGATCTCATTGCCACACAATTAAAGAAAGAAAGATAGAATTATCTGTGGCGGAGCACTTTTCTAGTCATGGACAAAACATAGAACACATGAAAATTATTATACTTGAAGGCAATTCCAAATCACAAAGCCACAGAAGAATTTGGGAGTACAAATGTATAACAACTTTTGACACTTTCAACAGAGGCCTGCATTTTTCAAGAGTATTCATGTGTGAATGGAAGGTATGAGAAATCTGTAGCACAGATAACTCTCTGGCCTGGTGACCATATACTACTAAAACCCAATGTCCACAGGCAGATTTGAATCATGGAATCCTCGCGGGTCATTCACACGGAAGATCCACACTTGAAGCCACCCATAGGGAACCATATGCGTCTGCACATAAATTAACATATGTGGATTTGTTCTCCGGATTCCGTATGTGGAAAAAGATTGCAGCATACTTCTTTTTAGTGCGGTTCCCACACGGAAAGCTCCCATTGAAGCAGATAGGCTGCAGATTCCACGGGAAAGCAGGAGTTTATAAAAAAAACAACTGTACTGCACATGTGCGCTGGCACATCGGCTGGCGCTTCTACACACATCCGCAGTACAGATAATATAAGACCTGGATGTTACGGTATACGCCACCCTTGATACGCCAGCCCGGGTGCCCTAGATCTCACCCACAACCCCTGTCCCTGCCTGCTTGCCTCCACTCTTGGCTAACCCCAGGCGAGCAACTGGGCAGTGGTCCCTACTCTCACTAGGGACTGAAAAGGGACGCTGGAGTGCCTGGATGGAAAGGGTAGAATACCGACAGAAAAGGCAGATGTAAATAACCAACATGAACAATACTAAGAAGAACTGAGGCAGATGGAAAAACCTAGCAGATAATAGGTATACAGACAAGATGACAGATGTAGGAGACCTGCAGGGGCAGACTAGCTAGCACATTGAGGGAAACCAATAACTGGCAGTGATTGTAAGTCTCTGCCCAACCTTTAAACAAAAGCCTCTGCCCAAGGGCGGAGAAAGGAAAACAGCCAACTCCCAACAGATCACAATAAAAGGGAGGTCGTGCACTGCAGCTGCACTCATAGGTGTGCGCGCGCACGGAGCCGTGCGGCCCCAGCACCATGCCGGCCATGCTGGCCAGGCACCCGCGCCCCGGCAGCCGGACAACAAGCTGGGGGGATGCGCCCCGACCGCGGGACCCCGCACACCGCCGCCCTGGGTGGACCAGCAACGGCCGTATGGTAACATTACCCCCCTCTGACGGGGGACCTCCGGGACCCCGTCACCACATCCAGGCTTATCTGGAAACAGACGATGGAAATGCAGCACCAACACTGGGGTATGAACTTCACATGCAGTCACCCAGGAATGAAGGAACAAAAGGTTTCAATAATGACTTATGAAAAACCCTATGAATCCTCCATGTAGCTGGCAAATCAAGTTCATAAGCAAGCGGATTTACTACCCGTATGATGACAAAGGGACCCACATAATGTGGCACCAGTTTTAAAGACAGAACCTTCAATTTGAGATTTCTAGAAGATAAATATACCTTCTGTCCCACCCTGTAAGGTTCAGATACTGACAGACTCCTCCTACTACACAGATGCATACGAGCCCCCGTTGCTTCCAGGTTCTTCTGTACTTCTTTCCATACCCCCTGCAGCACATCTGTGGCAACATCAGCTGCAAGACAGGCAGACAGAGTAGAAATAGCTGTAAGGAAGCGAGGATGCTGACCATATATGCAAAGGAATGGAGATACACCAGTGGAAGAACAAGTACGGTTGTCTAGCGCAAACTCTACCAACAGCATGAATTCTACTCACTGATGAGCCTTTTCACTAGCAAACAACCGTAAATATTGCACTAAAGCCTGGTTCTTCCGCTCAGTCTGAACATTAGTTTGCGCTTGGAATGCTGACGAGAAGGAAAGCGATGTTCCCAGGTTTCTACAGAAGGCTTGCCAAAATTGCGCAACAAACTGAACACCGCGATCAGATACAATGCTCTTGGGAACCCCATGTAGATGAATGATTTCTTTTACAAAAATCTTGGAAAATTCTATTAACGCCACGAAATGTGCCATTTTTGAGAAACGGTCTACAACAACTAGGATAGTGGTGAACTTCTGAGACTCAGGTAGATCGGTGATAAAATCTACCGATACATGTGACCACGCACGAGAAGTCATGGAAAACGGTCTCAGAGACCCCTCTGGACCGCGCCGTTGACTTTTACTGCGTGCACAGACAGAACATCCCTTAACAAAGTCACGGATCTCCCAAGACATGCCTGGCCACCAGTAGTGTCTAGTACAATGATCCACAGTCCCCCGAACCCCCGGATGGCCTGTGAGAACAGATGAGTGAGGCTCTTCAATGACTCTTAGACGCAAGGTCTCTGGCACAAACCATCTGCCTCAGGCACCCCCGAGGGAGCGTCCTGCTGACAATTTTGTAGATGAGGAATGAGATCAGATTCTACAGCTGCCACCACCACCCCAGGTGCTAAGATATTCTTGGGAGCCACTGTCTCGCTTTCCGGCGAACCGAAACTCCGTGAGAGAGCGCCTGCCTTCATGACCTTCTTCCATGGAATATATGTAACTACGAGGTTAAACCTGGCGTAAAACAACGCCCATCTGGCCCGAAGAGCTGTAAGTCTCTTAGCATTGGGGAGATATACCAAGTTTTTATGATCAGTATACACGGTAATGGGATGGTGACGCCACTCTTCTAGAGACCACTTAACTCACGATTACCCACGTCATAGGTATGTTCCATCAAACTGAACTTCCACGAGAAGAATGCACATAGACAATACCGCCCCCACCTCAGACTCATCGACCTCAATGAAGAACGGCCGCCACGCGTCAGGCTGTACTAGCACTGAGGCAGCAGTAAATGCCATTTTGAGGTGACTAAAAGCCTCTAGCGCCTCTGTCGACCATCTTACCAAGTCGGCACCCTTCTCTTTAAGATCGGTCAAGGGTTGAGCAATAACAGAATAATTCTTAATAAATTTACGGTAAAAATTTGCGAAACCTAAAAACTGCTGGAGAGCTTTCAGGTTATCTGATCTGACCCATTGGGAGATTGCCACCACTTTATCAGACTCCATTTGAATCTCCATGGGTGAAATCACATAACCAAGGAAAGGCACTTGTTTAGTACCAAAAATGCATTTCTCCAACTTGACAAAAAGTTGGTACTCACGCAAACAGGTCAGAACCAGCTTCAGGTGCCGCACATGTGAATTCCAGTCTAGGGAGTACACCAGAAGGTCATCGAGATATATGACCAAAAATACCCCCACTAAATCATGGAAGACCGCGTTCATAAATCCCTGGAACACCGTGGGGGCATTACAAAGTCCGAAGGGCATGACTAGACATTCAAAATGTCCGACCGAGGTGTTGAATGCGGTCATTCACTCATCTCCCTTTTGGATGTGAATTAAATTGTAAGCCCCCCTTAAGTCCAATTTGGAAAACCAGTGGGCCCCTACCACCTGATTCAATAAATCAGGGGCAAGGAACACTGGTTCTTCACTGTAATTTTATTCAAAGCCCTATAACCCACACAAGGCCTCAATGTCCCATTCTTCTCTACAAAGAAGAAAACTGGGGGACCTGGAGATATAGGACTTAAGGGCTTCATGCTCACACCCAGACAAATTGAAAATGGCTCCCTTAGGGATGGGACTGTCGGGGATCAAATCAATACCACAGTTCCACTCCCTATGGGGGGGCAAAGTCTCAGACAGTTTCAAATCGGAGATTGTGCAGTGCCTACCAGGGCATACCAAGCACTACATCAACGGACATCCTTTCCATTACCGAGAACAACAAATTCTCAGAATGGAGAACACCCACAGTGAACTGCAAAATGGGAGTCCTCCATTGTACAACACCTGCCGACAGAGGGGTAGAATCTTTAAAGCCAAGAATTCAGTCATCAGAGGTCTGACAAAACTTAAACTAATCAGACTGGCGGCAGCACCCGAATCAATAAAAGCTTGACCGGACCTGGTGAAATTCCGGAAGCCAATCTGACAAGGCACCAACAACTTAGAGTACCTGTGATCCTAGGCGATCCTCCCAAAAATCCCCTAGGATCTGAAGTTTTTTGCCAGTTCGGACTGATGTTGTAGACGCTTCTGAGGACAGGTTGTTTCCAACAATAGAGGCAGAGACGATGACTCATCTGGAACCGTCGCCGCTCCTCGGGACTTAGCTGGTCCACTTTCATAGGCTCGGCACCAGAAGTTGGCATGGGAGAAGTGGGAGTGGGTCTGCTGGATTCCCTAGCCTTACGGGCCTGACGCTCCTCTTTTCTAGATCTCAGCCTCCTGTCAGCTTTGACCGCCAATTCCATTGCAACATTGAGTGTCACGGGAGTGGGAGGAGAAATGAGTAGATCCTTGACAGCGTCAGACAGACCCAACGATAACACATCTTTAAGGGCACCCACGCCCCCAGCAGCCAGACAACAAGCCGGGGGACGCACCCCAACCACGGGACCCCGCACACCGCCGCCCCGGGAGGACCAGCAACCACCGCATGGTAACACTGGACAGGTACGCATGGTCCTTGGCCGCAGGCAGGGTCGAATTCCACTGCGGGCTCCCGCATGTGGAACACGACCCGCCCATGGACATGTGGCCTAATTCAGAGACCATTAAACACATCTTTATCAGTAGACTATTTAAGTATTTATTTATTTGTCAATTCATCCTGTTGTGGTATTCTTTTAACTGTAAATTGATCACATCCATGTATGTGCCTCATCATAAGTATGTGTGTATATATATGCATGCCTCTTCGGGTTTATTTCATTATGCCTGAGGAAGAACCCTGAGAGGTTTGAAAGCTTGCTATAACATAATGTATTTTTGTTAGCCAATTAAAAGGTATTATATCTACAAGATTGCTTGGTTTCTCTTGTTGTGAACAATCACATTTTGCTCTACTGGCTAACACGGCCAAACATTTTTCATTATGTATAATTTACTTACAATGCTGCACTTTTCTTCCAGTCTGAGACACCAGGAACCCGAGAAGAAGGATTTTAGCATCAATGTCAAAGCCCTCTTCCCTAGTTCAAGAATACAACCTCCCCTTCAAATTGAAAAGGGGCTAGTCTCATCCCCTCTGCTAAGCCGCAATTCATAAATCCAAACAATATATGGGTTTGTCATAAAGAGGTGCAAATCTCATGACAATAAACCCCATCTCAACTACACTCAGTGGCCAAATTCCATACTAAGGAGAACATTAGCATCCAGAAAACACAGGGAGGGTCAGAGTAGCACAGTAAATGTAGCAAATACATTGCATGACACACCAGCACAGCAACCAAATTCAGATTTTCAAGAACATTTTGCAGAAAACACAAATTCCTTACAGAATCCACAAAACTGCACATTATGAAGAGCTTGAAGGTGTTGAACTGTCTGGTGATGATATAGTATTTTTACAAAAAAAAATTCATAGACATCAAGACCTTAATAATTTCAATGGTTTTAAACGTGTTGACTAGAGATGAGCAAGCATCAAAATGCTCGGGTGCTCGTTACTCGGGACGAAATTTTCGCGATGCTCGAGGGTTCGTTTCGAGTAACGAACCCCATTGAAGTCAATGGGCGACCCGAGCATTTTTGTATATCGCCGATACTCGCTAAGGTTTCCATTTGTGAAAATCTGGGCAATTCAAGAAAGTGATTGGAACGACACAGAAACGGATAGGGCAGGCGAGGGGCTACATGTTGGGCTGCATCTCAAGTTCTCAGGTCCCACTAGTAAGCCACAATAGCGGCAAGAGTGGCCCCCCCTCCCAACAATATTTACTTCTGAAAAGCCCTCATTAGCAATGCATACCTTAGCTAAGCACCACACTACCTCCAACAAAGCACAATCACTGCCTGCATGACACTCCGCTGCCACTTCTCCTGGGTTACATGCTGCCCAACCCCCCCCCCCACCCTGCACGACCCAGTGTCCACAGCGCACACCAAATTGTCCCTGCGCAGCCTTCAGCTGCCCTCATGCCACACCACCCTCATGTCTATTTATAAGTGCGTCTGCCATGAGGAGGAGCCGCAGGCACACACTGCAGAGGGTTGGCACGGCTAGGCAGCGACCCTCTTTAAAAGGGGCGGGGCGATAGCCCACAATGCTGTACAGAAGCAATGAGAAATCTAATCCTGTGCCACCTCCATCTGGAGCTGCACACGTGGGCATAGCAATGGGGAACCTATGTGCACCCACAGCATGGGTGGCTCCCTGGAACCCACCGGCGGTACATAAATATATCCCATTGCATTGCCCATCACAGCTGAGGTAATGTCATGTTAAATGCAGGTGGGCTTCGGCCCACACTGCATTCCCCAGTCAGACTGGGGTTCTTTAGAAGTGGACACATGCAGTTACAACTCCGTGTGGACCGACAGCATGGGTGGGTGCCAGGAAGCCACCGGCGGTACATAAATATATCCCATTGCATTGCCCATCACAGCTGAGGTAATGTCATGTTAAATGCAGGTGGGCTTCGGCCCACACTGCATGCCCCAGTCAGACTGGGGTTCTTTAGAAGTGGACACATGCAGTTACAACTCCCTGGAACCCACCGGCGGTACATAAATATATCCCATTGCATTGCCCATCACAGCTGAGGTAATGTCATGTTAAATGCAGGTGGGCTTCGGCCCACACTGCATGCCCCAGTCAGACTGGGGTTCTTTAGAAGTGGACACATGCAGTTACAACTCCGTGTGGACCGACAGCATGGGTGGGTTCCAGGAAGCCACCGGCGGTACATAAATGTATCCCATTGCATTGCCCATCACAGCTGAGGTAATGCCATGTTAAATGCAGGTAGGCTTCAGTCCACACTGCATGCCCCAGTCAGACTGGGGTTCTTTAGAAGTGGACACATGCAGTTACAACTCCCTGTGGACCCACAGCATGGGTGGCTCCCTGGAACCCACCGGCGGTACATAAATATATCCCATTGCAGTGCCCAGCACAGCTGATGTAATGTCATGTTAAATGCAGGTGGTCTTCGGCCCACACTGCATGCCCCAGTCTGACCGGGGTTTTTAATACATAGACACTGGCAGGTACAAATCCCTAATGTGAAGTCCCTGTGGACACACAGCATGGGTGGCTCCCTGGAACCCACCGGCGGTACATAAATATATCCCATTGCAGTGCCCAGCACAGCTGAGGTAACGTCAACTTTAATGCAGGTGGGCTAAAAATTACTAGGATTACAATGTAGGCGAGGGCCCCAAAAAATTGGTGTACCAACAGTACATATGGACTTCAGAAAAATTGCCCATGCCCAACCAAGAGGGCAGGTGAAACCCATTAGTCGCTTTGGTTAATGTGGCTTAATTTGTAACTAGGCCTGTAGGCAGCCCAGTTAAAATAAAAATTGGTTCAGGTGCAAGTTTCAATGCTTTATTCAATTGAGAATTGAAACGTATAAACATTGTTTACAAAAGTTATATGACTGAGACTTGTGGGCCTAAGAAAAATTGCCCGTTCGGCGTGATTACGTGAGGTTTCAGGAGGAGGAGCAGGAGGAGGAGGATGAATATAATACACAGATTGATGAAGCTAAAAGGTCCCCGTTTTTGATGGTGATAGAGAACGATGCTTCCATCCGCGGGTGCAGCCTATGTATTGTTTAGGTATCGCTGCTGTCCGCTGGTGGAGAAGAAAAGTCTGGGGAAATCCAGGCTTTGTTCATCTTTATGAGTGTAAGCCTGTCGGCACTGTCGGTTGACAGGCGGGTACGCTTGTCCGTGATGATTCCCCCAGCCGCACTAAACACCCTCTCTGACAAGACGCTAGCCGCAGGACAAGCAAGCACCTCCAGGGCATAGAGCACGAGTTCATGCCACGTGTCCAGCTTCGACACCCAGTAGTTGTAGGGGGCAGAGGCGTCACGGAGGACTGTCGTGCGATCGGCTACGTACTCCCTCACCATCCTTTTACAGTGCTCCCGCCAACTCAGCCTTGACTGGGGAGCGGTGACACAGTCTTGCTGGGGAGCCAGAAAGCTGTCAAAGGCCTTAGAGAGTGTTCCCCTGCCTGTGCTGTACATGCTGCCTGATCTCTACGCCTCCCCTGCTACCTGGCCCTCGGAACTGCGCCTTCTGCCACTAGCGCTGTCGGATGGGAATTTTACTATCAGCTTGTCCGCCAGGGTCCTGTGGTATAGCATCACTCTCGAACCCCTTTCCTCTTCGGGTATGAGAGTGGAAAGGTTCTCCTTATATCGTGGGTTCAGCAGTGTGTACACCCAGTAATCCGTAGTGGCCAGAATGCGTGTAACGCGAGGGTCACGAGGAAGGCATCCTAAAATGAAGTCAGCCATGTGTGCCAGGCTGTCCTCACTAGGAAGATCACTTTAAGGATCCTCCTCCTCCTCCTCAGGCCATACACGCTGAAAGGATGACAGGCAAGCAGCATGGGTACCCTTAGCAGTGGGCCAAGCTGTCTCTTCCCCCTCCTCCTAATGCTCCTCCACCTCCTCCTCCTCAACGCGCTGAGATATAGACATGAGCGTGCTCTGACTATCCAGCGACATACTGTCTTCCCCCGCCTCCGTTTCCGAGCGCAAAGCATCTGCCTTTATGCTTTGCAGGGAACTTCTCAAGAGGCATAGCAGAGGAATGGTGACGCTAATGATTGCAGCATCGCCGCTCACCATCTGGGTAGACTCCTCAAAGTTTCCAAGGACCTGGCAGATGTCTGCCAACCAGGCCCACTCTTCTGTAAAGAATTGAGGAGGTTGACTCCCACTGCGCCGCCCATGTTGGAGTTGGTATTCCACTATAGCTCTACGCTGCTCATAGAGCCTGGCCAACATGTGGAGCGTAGAGTTCCACCGTGTGGGCATGTCGCACAGTAGTCGGTGCACTGGCAGATTAAACCGATGTTGCAGGGTGCGCAGGGTGGCAGCGTCCATGTGGGACTTGCGGAAATGTGCGCAGAGCCGGCGCACCTTTCCGAGCAGGTCTGACAAGCGTGTGTAGCTTTTCAGAAAGCGCTGAACCACCAAATTAAAGACGTGGGCCAGGCATGGCACGTGCGTGAGGCTGCCGAGCTGCAGAGCCGCCACCAGGTTACGGCCGTTGTCACACACGACCATGCCCGGTTGGAGGCTCAGCGGCGCAAGCCAGCGGTCGGTCTGCTCTGTCAGACCCTGCAGCAGTTCGTGGGCCGTGTGCCTCTTCTCTCCTAAGCTGAGTAGTTTCAGCACGGCCTGCTGACGCTTGGCCACCGCTGTGCTGCCACGCCGCGCGACACCGACTGCTGGCGACGTGCTGCTGCTGACACATGTTGATTGCGAGACAGAGGTTGCGTAGGAGGAGGAGGGTGGTTTAGTGGAGGAAGCATACACCGCCGCAGATACCACCACCGAGCTGGGGCCCGCAATTCTGGGGGTGGGTAGGACGTGAGCGGTCCCAGGCTCTGACTCTGTCCCAGCCTCCACTAAATTCACCCAATGTGCCGTCAGGGAGATATAGTGGCCCTGCCCGCCTTTGCTTGTCCACGTGCCCGTTGCTAAGTGGACCTTGGCAGTAACCGTGTTGGTGAGGGTGCGTACAATGTTGCGGGAGACGTGGTCGTGCAGGGCTGGGACGGCACATCGGGAAAAGTAGTGGCGACTGGGAACCGAGTAGCGCGGGGCCACCGCCGCCATCATGCTTTTGAAAGCCTCCGTTTCCACAAGCCTATACGGCAGCATCTCCAGGCTGATCAATTTGGCTATGTGCACGTTTAACGCTTGAGCGTGCGGGTGCGTGGTGGCGTACTTGTACGCTCAAACACTTGCGCTAGCGACGGCTGGACGCTGCGTTGTGAGACATTGCTGGATGGGGCCGAGGACAGCAGAGGTGAGTGTGTGGGTGCAGGCCGGGAGACGGTAGTGCCTGTGTCCTGAGAGGGGGGTTGGATCTCAGTGGCAGGTTGGGGCACAGGGGGAGAGGCAGTGGTACAAACCGGAGGCGGTGAATGGCCTTCGTCCCACCTTGTGGGGTGCTTGGCCATCATATGTCTGCGCATGCTGGTGGTGGTGAGGCTGGTGGTGGTGGCTCCCTGGCTGATCTTGGCGCGACAAACCTTGCACACCACAGTTCGTCTGCACTCTCAGTGAAAAACTGCCACACCTTTGAGCACCTCGGCCTCTGCAGGGTGGCATGGCGCGAGGGGGCGCTTTGGGAAACAGTTGGTGGATTATTCGGTCTAGCCCTGCCTCTACCCCTGGTCACCGCACTGCCTCTTCCAACCTGCCCTGCTGCTGCACTTGCCTCCCCCTCTGAAGACCGGTCCTCAGCAAACCAGGTGGGGTCAGTCATCTCATCGTCCAGCTGCTCTTCCTCCAAATCCTCTGTGCGCTCCTCCCTCGGACTTACTGCCCTTACTACTACCTCACTGATAGACAACTGTGTCTCATCGTCATCATCCTCCTCACCCACTGAAAGCTCTTGAGACAGTTGCCGGAAGTCCCCAGCCTCATCCCCCGGACCCCGGGAACTTTCCAAAGGTTGGGCATCGGTCACGACAAACTCCTCCGGTGGGAGAGGAACCATTGCTGCCCAATCTGTGCAGGGGCCCGAGAACAGTTCCTGGGAGTCTGCCTGCTCCTCACAATGTGTCATTTTCATGGAGTGAGGAGGCTGGGAGGAAGGAGGAGCAGCAGCCAGAGGATTCAGAGTTGCAGCTGTGGACGGCGTAGAAGACTGGGTGGTCGATAGATTGCTGGATGCACTTTCTGCCATCCATGACAGGACCTGCTCACACTGCTCAGTTTCTAATAAAGGTCTACCGCGTGGACCCATTAATTGTGAGATGAATCTGGGGACCCCAGAAACTTGCCTCTCTCCTAATCCCGCAGCAGTCGTCTGCGATACACCTGGACCAGGAGCTCGGCCTGTGCCCACACCCTGACTTGGGCCTCCGCGTCCTCTCCCCCGTCCACGTCCTCTAGGCCTACCCCTACCCCTCAGCATGGTGTATTACGAGTAGAGCAAAAACAGAACGCTGTAATTAAATGTGCCGCTTATTGGCCTGTGGTTGGAGGCTGACTTCGCTTATGGAACGCACAGCAGAGCCAGGAAACAATTATGCGCAAGGCTGGGTATTAATCACCGACTACTACCCCCAGCACACACGCCGTAAACTAAAGACGGTCACTGCCAGGCCAAATATAGGAATTTTTTCCCCTTTTTGCGAAAAAGCCTACTGACTCTGATGTACACTGTATTTGGATTTCCCTGTTGGAGGATGACTGTGGTTTCTGAAAGCCCAGTGCAGCCAGGAAACAATTATGCGCAAGGCTGGGTATTAATGACCGACTACTACCCCCAGCACACACGCCGTAAACTGAAGACGGTCACTGCCAGGCCAAATATAGGAATTTTTTCCACTTTTTGGGAAAAAGCCCACTGCCTCTGATATACACTGTATTTGGATTTCCCTGTTGGAGGATGACTGTGGTAACTGAAAGCCCAGTGCAGCCAGGAAACAATTATGCGCAAGGCTGGGTATTAATCACCGACTACTACCCTCAGCACACACGCCGTAAACTGAAGACGGTCACTGCCAGGCCAAATATAGGAATTTTTTCCACTTTTTGGGAAAAAGCCCACTGCCTCTGATATACACTGTATTTGGATTTCCCTGTTGGAGGATGACTGTGGTTACTGAAAGCCCAGTGCAGCAAGGAAACAATTATGCGCAAGGCTGGGTATTAATCACCGACTACTACTCCCAGCACACACGCCGTAAACTGAAGACGGTCACTGCCAGGCCAAATATAGGAATTTTTTCCACTTTTTGGGAAAAAGCCCACTGCCTATATAGTCAGTATACCTCTTTCCCTGTACCACTGTCCCTGCCTCACCAGTACTGCCCCTATACTCAGTAAAATGACTGCAGACTGAGGACGCTATGGTCTGCACGCCCGATATACAAAAAAAAAAAAATTGTGCAACACTGCTAAAAGCAGCCTCAACAGTACTGCACACGGTCAGATGTGGCCCTTAGAAGGACCGTTGGGGTTCTTGAAGACTAAAATAACACCTAACACTCTCCCTATAGCAGCTACAGCAAGACAGCACTTTCCCTGATCTCTCTCAGCGTGCATCTGCGCAAGCCGCGGGCAGGGCAGATTTAAATACTCGGGTGTCATCTGATCTCCCCAGCCACTCACTGCAGGGGGGTGGGATAGGGCTGGAATGTCACAGGAGGAAGTTGTAATGCCTCCCCTGTGTTTCTATTGGCCAGAAAAGCACGCAAATTTCTCAGGGAAGGAAATGTAATGGAGTCGAGCACCGCATGGTGCTCGTCTCGAGTAACGAGCATCTTAAACACCCTAATACTCGAATGAGCATCAAGCTCGGACGAGTACGCTCGCTCATCTCTAATTCTAGCCCTATGATTAGCAACAATACTACCAAATATAATTCACTCTGATCAGGCTGGCTTCATCACAGGTAGGCAGGCATCAGATGGTACAAGAAAAATAATTGACTTGATGTCTGTTGTAGAACGGAACTTGATGCCTTTTCTGTTCCTCACTTTGGAAGCCAAGAAGGCTTTTGACAGAATGCGTTGGGGCTTTGCTTTTCCTGCTTTGGAGAAACTTGGATTAGAAGGAACAAGTTTAAAGTCTATACAAGCCTCGTATACTTCCCCTTCGGCTCAGGTTCAGGTGAACGGAACGCTATCTACCCCATTTAGAATAATGAATGGTACCAGACAGGGGTTCCCCCTTTCCCCATTATTATTCATAATGACAAAAGAGCCCATGGCAGAGATGATTAGATCCGGCACTTTCATTCAAGGTATTCATTATTATTATAACTATTATTAACTAACCCCCTGGATTTCCTGAGAGCAATTTCTGGAGTTCTATAAGAATTTGGGAAAATCTCATGCTGCAAAATCAATTCCAATAGTCCCCATGTACTAGGCCCATTTATTCCAAATGAATTACGAAAAAAATGTCCAGACCAAATTCCCATACCAATGGGCGCATGACAACATTCCCTATATAGGAACTAAATTATGTTTTCCCCTGTCACAATTAGCTAATAATGTTACCCCTTTATTAGATGATATGCAGAAAGAATTGAAGGGCATTTCCAAAACAGAACCATCATGGCTAGGATGAGTGCTATACAAGATGATTATTCTTCCCAAAATCTTATACCTCTTCTGCACCCTAATCATCTCTGTCCTTTTGATCTATTTTACAAAAACTGCAACACCAGTTACATGTCTTTGTTTCGGGGAAACCCAGAATAGCTGCAAATAGCTTACAAAAACAGAGACTTAAAGGAGGGATAGGTATGCCTAATCTCAAAGCCTACCATAACGCTATTGCCCTAAACAATCTCAGACAGTGATAGAAGCCTTCATCCTCAACAAGATGGCCTGCCATAGAACAAGCTATATCAGGAAAAATTTCCCTGCCCACTCAATTATTAGCTTACCTCTACAATCAGCAACCACCCAAAACTCCCTCATTAGGAACCTCATTCTCCTCATTGCTTGTCTTAATACATTCTATTCAAAAACCCACACAATGTCTATCCATCCAACTCCTATTAGAGCTTCTTGAAATGTTCATTTCTGATATAAATGTAAAATCCTGGACTAAAAAAGAAATGCATTTTATCTCAGACTTATTCCAACAAGTAAAAATTAGGGAATGTAAAGATCTAGTACAGCAATTTCATATAGACCAATGGGACTTTTATACATACCTAAAAATTTCTTAGACTCCCAGCCACAAATTCCCTACAAGTTCTCTGTCCAATCTATGAGTTCCTGAATGATACACCTAAACAACCACTGGGTAATACTAAGCAGTTATATGTATATGTTAATGGGGAAGTGGAGATCTCCAAGTAAATGCACAAAATTAAATAGGAAAAGATCTGGGAACTATCTATTTTATGGCCCAGTGCTTCACTGCCTTAAAATGGGCTCTAAATGCCTCATTGCGTGCTAATATCCAAGAAATATATCACAAATAGTTTCTACAGTGGTATTATTACCCCTCTACGTTAGCTCACTTATGTCCTGGCACTTCGAGTCTCTGCTGGAGGATTGCGGGCACACTGGCACTATTTTTCACATATGTTGAGACTGTCCTATCATTACCCCTTGAATATAGTTCTCCACCAATCTCCTTACTAGAGATGAGCGAACACCAAAATGTTCGGGTGTTCGTTATTCGGAACGAACTTCCCGCGATGTTCGAGGGTTCGTTTCGAACAACGAACCCCATTGAAGTCAATGGGCGACCAGAGCATTTTTGTATTTCGCCAATGCTCGCTAAGGTTTTCATGTGTGAAAATCTGGGCAATTCAAGAAAGTGATGGGAATGACACAGAAACGGATAGGGCAGGCGAGGGGCTACATGTTGGGCTGCATCTCAAGTTCACAGGTCCCACTATTAAGCCACAATACCGGCAAGAGTGGGCCACCCCCCTCCCAACAACTTTTACTTCTGAAAAGCCCTCATTAGCATGGCATACCTTTGCTAAGCACCACACTAGCTACAACAAAGCACAATCACTGCCTGGATGACACTCCGCTGCCACTTCTCCTGGGTTACATGCTGACCAACCGCCCCCCCCTCCCCCCCACAGCGCACACCAAAGTGTCCCTGCGCAGCCTTCAGCTGCCCTCATGCCACGCCACACTCATGTCTATTTAGAAGTGCGTCTGCCATGAGGAGGAACCGCAGGCACACACTGCAGAAGGTTGGCATGGCTAGGCAGCGGCCCTCTTTAAAAGGGGCGGGGCGATAGCCCACAATGCTGTACAGAAGCAATGAGAAATAGAATCCTGTGCCACCGCCATCAGGAGCTGCACACGTAGGCATAGCAATGGGGAACCTATGTGCCACACACTATTCATTCTGTCAAGGTGTCTGCATGCCCCAGTTAGACCGGGCTTTTTAATTCATAGACACAGGCAGGTACAACTCCCTATTGTGAAGTCCCTGTCGACCCACAGCATGGGTGGGTGCCAGGAAGCCACCGGCGGTACATAAAAATATCCCATTGCATTGCCCAACACAGCTGAGGTAGTAATGTCGTGCGTAATACAGGTGGGCTTCGGCCCACACTGCATGCCCCAGTCTGACCGGGGTTCTTTACAAGTGGACACATGTAGGTTAAACTCCCTGTGGACCCACTGCCTGGGTGGGTGCCAGGAAGCCACCGGCGGTACATAGAAATATCCCATTGCATTGCCCAACACAGCTGAGGTAGTAATGTCGTGCGTAATACAGGTGGGCTTCGGCCCACACTGCATGCCCCAGTCAGACTGGGGTTCTTTAGAAGTGTACAGATGTATTAAAAACTCCGTGTGCACCTACAGCATGGGTGGCTCCCTGGAACCCACCGGCGGTACATAAAAATATCCCATTGCATTGCCCAACACAGCTGAGGTAGTAATGTCGTGCTTAATGCAGGTGGGCTTCGGCCCACACTGCATGCCCCAGTCAGACTGGGGTTCTTTAGAAGTGGACACATGTAGGTTAAACTCCCTGTGGACCCACTGCCTGGGTGGGTGCCAGGAAGCCACCGGCGGTACATAGAAATATCCCATTGCATTGCCCAACACAGCTGAGGTAGTAATGTCGTGCGTAATACAGGAGGGCTTCGGCCCACACTGCATGCCCCAGTCAGACTGGGGTTCTTTAGAAGTGTACAGATGTATTAAAAACTCCGTGTGCACCTACAGCATGGGTGGCTCCCTGGAACCCACCGGCGGTACATAAAAATATCCCATTGCATTGCCCAACACAGCTGAGGTAACGTCAGCTGTAATGCAGGTGGACTAAAAATTAATTTGATTACACTGTAGGCGAGGGCCCACAAAAATTGCTGTATCAACAGTACTAATGTACATCCCAAAAATTGGCCATGGCCAGCCAAGAGGGCAGGTGAAACCCATTAATCGCTTTGGTTAATGTGGCTTAAGTGGTAACTAGGCCTGGAGGCAGCCCAGTGTAACGAAAAATTGGTTCAAGTTAAAGTTCCAACGCTTTTAAGCGCATTGAAACTTATAAAAATTGTTCAGAAAAATTATTTGAGTGAGCCTTGTGGCGCTAAGAAAAATTGCCCGTTCAGCGTGATTACGTGAGGTTTCAGGAGGAGGAGCAGGAGGAGGAGGAGGAATATTAGACACAGATTGATGAAGCAGAAATGTCCCCGTTTTGGATGGTGAGAGAGAACGTAGCTTCCATCCGCGGGTGCAGCCTACGTATTGCTTACGTATCGCTGCTGTCCGCTGGTGGAGAACAGAAGTCTGGCGAAATCCAGCCTTTGTTCATCTTGATGAGTGTTAGCCTGTCGGCACTGTCGGTTGACAAGCGGCTACGCTTATCTGTGATGATTCCCCCAGCCGCACTAAACACCCTCTCCGACAAGACGCTAGCCGCAGGACAAGCAAGCACCTCCAGGGCATACAGCGCTAGTTCAGGCCACGTGTCCAGCTTCGACACCCAGTAGTTGTAGAGGGCAGAGGCGTCACCAAGGATGGTCGTGCGATCCGCTACGTACTCCCTCACCATCCTTTTACAGTGCTCCCGCCGACTCAGCCGTGACTGGGGAGCGGTGACACAGTCTTGGTGGGGAGCCATAAAGCTGGCCAGGCCCTTAAAGACTGTTGCACTGCCTGGGATGTACATGCTGCTCGATCTACGCACATCCCCTGCTACCTTGCCCTCGGTACTGCGCCTTCTGCCACTAGCGCTGTCGGCTGGGAATTTTACCATCAGCTTGTCCGCAAGGGTCCTGTGGTATAGCAACACTCTCGAACCCCTTTCCTCTTCGGGAATCAGAGTGGGCAGGTTATCCTTATACCGTGGATCGAGCAGTGTGTACACCCAGTAATCCGTCGTGGCCAGAATGCGTGCAACGCGAGGGTCACGAGAAAGGCATCCTAACATGAAGTCAGCCATGTGTGCCAGGGTACCTGTACGCAACACATGGCTGTCTTCACTAGGAAGATCACTTTCAGGATCCTCCTCCTCCTCCTCCTCCTCCTCAGGCCATACACGCTGAAAGGATGACAGGCAATCAGCCGGTGTACCACCAGCAGCGGGCCAAGCTGTCTCTTCCCCCTCCTCCTCATCCTCCTCATGCTCTTCCTCCTCCTCCTCACCGCGCTGAGAAATAGACAGGAGGGTGCCCTGACTATCCAGCGGCATACTGTCTTCCCCCGCCCCCGTTTCCGAGCGCAAAGCAGCTGCCTTTATGGTTTGCAGGGAATTTCTCAAGATGCATAGCAGAGGAATGGTGACGCTAATGATTGTAGCATCGCCGCTCACCACCTGGGTAGACTCCTCAAAATTACCAAGGACATGGCAGATGTCTGCCAACCAGGCCCACTCTTCTGAAAGGAATTGAGGAGGCTGACTCCCACTGCGCCGCCCATGTTGGAGTTGGTATTCGACTATAGCTCTACGTTGTTCATAGAGCCTGGCCAACATGTGGAGCGTAGAGTTCCACCGTGTGGGCACGTCGCACAGCAGTCGGTGCACTGGCAGCTTAAAGTGATGTTGCAGGGTGCGCAGGGTGGCAGCGTCCGTGTGGGACTTGCGGAAATGTGCGCAGAGCCGGCGCGCCTTTACGAGCAGGTCTGACAAGCATGGGTAGCTTTTCAGAAAGCGCTGAACCACCAAATTAAAGACGTGGGCCAGGCATGGCACGTGCGTGAGGCTGCCGAGCTGCAGAGCCGCCACCAGGTTACGGCCGTTGTCACACACGACCATGCCCGGTTGGAGGCTCAGCGGCGCAAGCCAGCGGTCGGTCTGCTGTGTCAGACCCTGCAGCAGTTCGTGGGCCGTGTGCCTCTTATCGCCTAAGCTGAGTAGTTTCAGCACGGCCTGCTGACGCTTGCCCACCGCTGTGCTGCCACACCGCGCGACACCGACTGCTGGCGACATGCTGCTGCTAACACATCTTGATTGCGAGACAGAGGAGGATGAGGAGGAGGAGGAGGAGGAGGGTGCTTTAGTGGAGGAAGCATACACCTCCGCAGATACCACCACCGAGCTGGGGCCCGCCATTCTGGGGGTGGGTAGGGCATGAGCGGTCCCAGGCTCTGACTCTGTCCCAGCCTCCACTAAATTCACCCAATGTGCCGTCAGGGAGATGTAGTGGCCCTGCCCGCCTGTGCTTGTCCACGTGTCCGTAGTTAAGTGGACCGTGGCAGTAACCGCGTTGGTGAGGGCGCGTACAATGTTGCGGGAGACGTGGTCGTGCAGGGCTGGGACGGCACATCGGGAAAAGTAGTGGCGACTGGGAACTGAGTAGCGCGGGGCCGCCGCCTCCATGATACTTTTGAAGGACTCCGTTTCCACAACCCTATACGGCAGCATCTCAAGGCTGATGAATTTTGCTATGCGGACGGTTAACGCTTGAGCGTGCGGGTGCGTGGCGGCGTACTTGCGCTTGCGCTCCAACAGTTGCGCAAGCGACGGCTGGACGGTGCGCTGAACTGCACTGCTGGATGGGGCCGAGGACAGCGGAGGTGAGGGTGTGCGTGCAGGCCAGGAGACGGTAGTGCCTGTGTCCTGAGAGGGGGGTTGCATCTCAGTGGCAGGTTGGGGCACAGGGGGAGAGGCAGGGGTGCAAACCGGAGGCGCTGAACGGCCTTCGTCCCACCTTGCGGGGTGCTTGGCCATCATATGTCTGCGCATGGTGGTGGTGGTGAGGCTGTTGGTGTTGGCTCCCCGGCTGAGCTTTGCGCGACAAAGGTTGCACACCACTGTTCGTCGGTCGTCAGGCGTCTCTGTGAAAAACTGCCAGACCTTAGAGCACCTCGGCCTCTGCAGGGTGGCATGGCGCGAGGGGGCGCTTTGGGAAACACTTGGTGGATTATTCGGTCTGGCCCTGCCTCTACCCCTGGCCACCGCACTGCCTCTTGCAACCTGCCCTGCTGATGCCCTTGACTCCCCCTCTGAAGACCTGTCCTCCTGAGTAAGCGTTGCACACCAGGTGGGGTCAGTCACCTCATCGTCCTGCTGCTCTTCCTCCGAATCCTCTGTGCGCTGCTCCCTCGGACTTACTGCCCTTACTACTACCTCACTGCAAGACAACTGTGTCTGATCGTCATCGTCCTCCTCACCCACAGAAAGTTGTTGAGACAGTTGGCGGAAGTCCCCAGCCTCTTCCCCCGGACCCCGGGAACTTTCGAATGGTTGGGCATCAGTGACGATAAACTCCTCTGGTGGGAGAGGAACCGCTGCTGCCCAATCTAAGCAGGGGCCCGAGAACAGTTCCTGGGAGTGTTCCCGCTCCTGAGCAGGTGTCATTGTAGTGGAGTGAGGAGGCTGGGAGGAAGGAGGAGCAGCAGACAGAGGATTCGGATTTGCAGCAGTGGACGGCGCAGAACTGCGGGTAGACGATAGGTTGCTCGAAGCACTTTCTGCCATCCAGGACAGGACCTGCTCACACTGCTCATTTTCTAATAACCGTCTCCCGCGTGGACCCATTAATTGGGCGATGAATGTGGGGACACCAGAAACGTGCCTCTCTCCTAATCGCGCAGCAGTCGGCTGCGACACACCTGGATCAGGAGCTCGGCCTGTGCCCACACCCTGACTTGGCCCTCCGCGTCCTCAGCCGCGTCCACATCCTCTAGGCCTACCCCTACCCCTCAGCATGCTGTATTACCAGTGATTTGATTTCACAGGCAGCTAATAAATTGGCGCAAGACTGCAGGCCAAATATAATTTTTTCCCTTTTTTGAAAACGAAAGGCCCCACTGCCTCTAGTGAATGTATAATCTAAGTTTAATAACTGTGCTGTTTTCCTGCTAATGTGTCACAGAACGTGAGGGTAGCAGAGTTATTAACTGTGGCAGAGCAGGTATTTTTTTTCCCAATTAAGGAAAGCAAATGGCGAAGCCAGGAGTAAAACGTAGCTGGGTGCGTATGATTTTTAGAGGTTGCACACGCAGCCGACACGTGTCCACCGCCCTTAGGACGGACAGAGGCAGGACAAATAGAATTATTTTCCGTTTTTTTGCACCAAAAGGCAGCACTGCGTATATTCTATGAACATGAGAAGTTTAATAACTGTGCTGTTTTCCTGCTAATGTGTCACAGAACGTGAGGGTAGCAGAGTTATTAACTGTGGCAGAGCAGGTATTTTTTTTCCCAATTAAGGAAAGCAAATGGCGAAGCCAGGAGTAAAACGTAGCTGGGTGCGTCTGATTTTTAGAGGTTGCACACGCAGCCGACACGTGTCCACCGCCCTTAGGACGGACAGAGGCAGGACAAATAGAATTATTTTCCGTTTTTTTGCACCAAAAGGCATCACTGCGTATATTCTATGAACATGAGAAGTTTAATAACTGTGCTGTTTTCCTGCTAATGTGTCACAGAACGTGAGGGTAGCAGAGTTATTAACTGTGGCAGAGCAGGTATTTTTTTTCCCAATTAAGGAAAGCAAATGGCGAAGCCAGGAGTAAAACGTAGCTGGGTGCGTCTGATTTTTAGAGGTTGCACACGCAGCCGACACGTGTCCACCGCCCTTAGGACGGACAGAGGCAGGACAAATAGAATTATTTTCCGTTTTTTTGCACCAAAAGGCAGCACTGCGTATATTCTATGAACATGAGAAGTTTAATAACTGTGCTGTTTTCCTGCTAATGTGTCACAGAACGTGAGGGTAGCAGAGTTATTAACTGTGGCAGAGCAGGTATTTTTTTTCCCAATTAAGGAAAGCAAATGGCGAAGCCAGGAGTAAAACGTAGCTGGGTGCGTCTGATTTTTACAGGTTGCACACGCAGCCGACACGTGTCCACCGCCCTTAGGACGGACAGAGGCAGGACAAATAGAATTATTTTCACTTGTTTTACAAGCAAAAGGCAGCACTGCGTATATTCTATGAATAATAACTGTGTTGTGGCCCTGCCTATACAATTCTTTCCCTGCAGTATCAATGGAGGGTGCAATGCTCTGCAGAGGCGATTTTGAGAAGCAAAAAAAAATGCAGCACAGCTAACAGCAGCCTGGACAGTACTGCACACGGTTAAATATGGCCCTAGAAAGGACCGTTGAGGTTCTTGAAGGCTACACTCACTCCTAACACTCTCCCTGCCTATGCAGCACTTCTGTCCCTAATGCCAGGTGCAACGCTCTACAGAGCCGATTTTGAGAAAAAAAAAAAATTGCCACTGCTAACAGCAGCCAACACACAGCTATCAGTGGCCCTAATAAGGACCTTTGGGGGGTCTTGAAGCCTACACTAACTACCAATTCTTTCCCTACAGCAGCTCCGGTACAAACAGCACTGTCCCTCATCTAACTCACACGGCATCTGAGGCGAACCGCGGGAGGGGCCGACTTTTATGTTCGGGTGACACCTGATCTTCCCAGCCACTCACAGCAGGGGGGTGGTATAGGGCTTGAATGTCACAGGGGGAAGTTGTAATGCCTTCCCTGTCTTTCAATTGGCCAGAAAAGCGCGCTAACGTCTCAGGGAAGGAAGTGAAAGTAACCAGAACACCGCATGGTGTTCGTTACGAATAACGAACATCCCGAACACCCTAATATTCGCACGAATATCAAGCTCGGAAGAACACGTTCGCTCATCTCTACTCCTTACACAAATCTTTGGTATTCATATATTACCTAATTCTGCCCTGGCCTTACTGGCATTAGGAATAGAAGATCTCCCTTCACACATTAGAAGGCTTTCCTGCTATATTTTTACCTCAGTCCTATTGGTGATGGCAAGGAACTGGAAATTTGCCACTTCTCTGTCTATTAAAACTTTAACAGAAATGGTTTCCGAGCATTGACTCTATGAACATCTATTTTTTACGAAACAAGGTAGACTCTCCGCATTTCACTCCTGGTGGGACCCTTGGTTACAACATTTTTCCATATAAATGTACACATATTTCTCCAACATATTAAGGCCTCATATAGGAGGCCTTAAACCAGACTTTACTTCAGAATTTAATTTAAAGTCCAACTTTGACTTGGACTATAACACTAATGCAATTATCTTATACCCTTTGAGTCAGACCTGGCTGTCACAGAAACGCTCCATTTTAATTTATCTCCACATCGTGATGGTTATTTTAGATTTTTGTACTAAGACACTTAAGTTATCCGTTTTTTTCTGTTTTGTGTTTTCAACCAATAAAATGTTTTCAACCAAGTTTTACAATGTGTACTAAAATTGAAGGTAGATTAAATTACTGTAACCCTAAGAATGTATAACTTTAATAAAAATTATTGACATAAAAAAGTTAAATAGTTCTTATGTAGGATAAAATGAATGGCCTCTAAAATAAATAGCCTCTAGTGTTCAAACATAAGATGGACCAGATCAAGAAAATGCTTAACTGCCAGATGCTCACATCATGCAGGTTAGTCCAGAGGAATGACTCCTTCCAAGTTATATTGTTGATCAGGGATAGGAGATGTCCTGTGTCTTTAAGATAGGTGGGTTAGTATGTGACAAAGCATTGTAGCTGATTATCAATGTATTCAGAGTGATTACTTGTAATAGAACCCACTCCTGCTACAATTGGACGGGCCACTTAGTTCATGAGAAATTTGTGGATTTTTGGTTGAAAGTGAAAAAATGGGGTTTTAGGATTTCTTAAACAAATAAAATCTCTTTCATTTTTGGTGAGGGAGTTGTTAGTAAAAGCTTAATCCATGAGTTCGAGCAGGAATCATTTGATGTGGGAGATTGGATTCCTGGAGCAGTGACCCTGCTCTTTGACTCTTGGAGCACTGTGAATTATTATTTTTTTATGGCTTTGTACATTAATGACTAAGGTGGTTTCTCCTTTGGATGCTTTATTGACACTCTCAATTGTTGGATGTCCTGAGTGATGAGGGGTCCATTTGGTGGAGTTATAGCAAACTTGAATAGCCATGTGACAGTCTGCCTTCTTTGGGTAGACTGGTCATACCAGATGAGTCCCCTCCAATTTGGAGAATTCTGATTTTACCTTAGAAAGATGTCCTTGTTTTAACAGTTATTAAAAGGTAACATAGTAACATAGTATGTAAGGCTGAATGAAGACAATGTCCATCTAGTCCAGCCTGTCTATCTTCCTGTGTTGATCCAGAGGAAGGCAAAAAACCCCAAGGGCAGAAAGGGCAATTTAGCCCTTTTGGGGAAAAAATCCCTTCCTGACTCCCTAAGGGCAATCAGACTGTTCCCTGGATCAACCCCTAATAGTTCCTACCTACCTGTATACCCGGATTGACAATTAACCTAAGACTTGTATCCTATAATGTCCTTCCTCTCCAGAAAGACATCAAGTCCCCTTTTAAACTCCTCTATGGATTTTGCCATCACCACTTCCTCCGGCAGAGAGTTCCACAGTCTAACTGCTCTTACAGTAAAGAATCCCCTTCTATGTTGGTGATGAAACCTACTTTCCTCTAATCGTAGCGGATGTCCTCTTGTTACCGTCGCGGTCCTGGGTGTAAACAGATCTTGGGAGAGATCCTTGTATTGTCCCCTCATGTACTTATACATGGTTATTTGATCACCTCTTAGCCGTCTTTTTTCCAGGGTGAATAATCCCAATTTGGATAGCCTCTCCGGGTATTCCAGTCCCGTCATTCCATGTATTAGTTTAGTTGCCCTTCTTTGAATCCCCTCAAGCACTGTGACATCTTTCCTGAGCACCGGTGACCAGAACTGTACGCAGTATTCCATGTAAGGCCTGACAAGTGCCTTATATAATGGAAGGATAATGTTCTCATCCTTCGCCCCTATACCTCTTTTATGCACCCCAAGACTTTATTTGCCTTTGCAGCAGCTGACTGGCATGACTGGCATTGGTTACTCCAGTTCAGTCTACAATCCACTAGTACCCCCAGATCCTTTTCCATATCACTTTTCCCTAGTGGTACCCCATTAAGTGAATATTGGTGACATCCGTTTCTCCTGCCCATGTGCATAGTCTTACATTTTTCAACATTGAACTTCATTTGCCATTTTCCTGCCCAAGCCCCCAGCTTATCCAGGTCCGTTTGTAGCCGCACATTGTCCTCCGTTGCATTAATTATATTGCATAATTTTGTGTCATCTGCAAATATTGATATTTTGCTGTGCAGCCCCTCTATCAGGTCATTGATAAATATGTTGAACAGAGTGGGGCCTAATACTGAACCCTGTGGCACCCCGCTAGCGACTGTGATCCAATCAGAGTACGAACCATTTATTACCACCCTCTGCTTTCTATCTCTGAGCCAATTTTTTACCCATTTACACATGTTTTCGCCCAGTCCCAGCTGCCTCATTTTGTATATTAGCCTATTATGTGGCACGGTGTCAAAGGCTTTAGAGAAGTCCAGATATACGAGATCAATAGATTCTCCCTGGTCCAGCTTAGAGCTTACTTCATCGTAGAAACTGATCAGATTTGTCTGACATGAGCGACCTTTCATGAATCCATGCTGATGAGGAGTTATTCCCTTGTTCTCCTTGAGGTACTCATCGATGGCGTCTCTCAGAATCCCCTCGAAAATTTTTCCCGTTACTGAAGTGAGACTTACTGGCCTGTAGTTACCAGGCTCACTTTTGCTCCCTTTTTTGTAAATTGGAACCACGTTGGCACTGCACCAATCCAATGGTACAACACCGGTCTTGATAGTGTCTAGAAATATTAGGTATAGCGGCCTAGCTATCTCGTCACTTAGTTCCCTTAGTATCCTTGGGTGTAATCCATCTGGGCCCGGCGATTTATTAATTTTAGTCTTCTTTAGTCGCTTCCGCACCTCCTCCTGCATTAGGTATGAGATATTTTGTGATGGGTTCATTTTATTCCCCTGCATCTCGTGTGGCATTTCCTTTTCGTTTGTGAATACACTTGAGAAGAAACAGTTTAGTAGATTTGCTTTCCCTCCGTCATCATCAATGATCTCTCCTGCATTATTTTTTAAAGGGCCAGTACTCTCCCTGCAAATCCTTTTGCTGTTAATATAGTTGAAAAATAGCTTCGGGTTGTTTTTGCTCTCTTTGGCGATCGGTCTTTCTGCTTCCTCCTTGGCAGTTTTGATCTTATCTTTGCATATTTTGTTTTTTTCCCTGTATGATTTTAGCGCTTCTTCGCTGCCTTCTTGCTTTAGTAGTTTGAACGCTTTCTGTTTTTCATTTATTGCCCCTCTTACCGTGCTGTCGAGCCACATTGGTTTCCTTTTAGTTGAGTTTATTTTATTTTTAAAGGGAATGAACTGCTCACATGAGGTGATTAGGATCCTTTTAAACTTTTCCCATTTGTCCTCTGTACCGTCATTTTTGAGGATGTTGTCCCAATTAATGGTACCGATAGTAATTCTGAGCTGATCAAATTTTGCTTTACTAAAGTTTAGTTTCTTTGTCGCTCCTTGATAAGGCTTCTTATTGAATGACAGCTGGAAGTTGATTATATTGTGGTCACGGTTCCCCAAGTGTCCCTCAACCTGCACCCCCTTTATACGTTCCGGTTTGTTAGTACTAGGTCCAGAATGGCCCTCCCTCTTGTTGGTTCCTGTACCAGTTGGTTCAGGTAATTGTCTTTAATTACTCTCAAGAACTTATCACCCCTGTGTGATTTGCAGGTTTCGTTTTCCCATGTTATATCTGGATAATTAAAGTCCCCCATGATAATTACTTCGTTGTGGTTTGACACCTCTTCTATCTGCCTTAATAGTAAGTTATCAGTTTCTTCTATTGCTTTTGGTGGTCTATAGAAGACCCCAATCAGGATTTTGTTATTTTTTCCTCCCTGTATTTCTACCCACAGAGATTCCACCTGTTCTTCTCCTACCCCTATATCCTCCCGTAGCCCCGGCTTCAAGTTCGAATTGACGTACAGACATACCCCTCCCCCTTTCTGGTTCCTTCTGAAGAGATTGTACCCCTGCAAATTCACCGCCCAATCGCACTTATCATCAAGCCATGTTTCCGTAATTCCGACTATATCATAATTTTCATCAGTCATTCTCGCTTCAAGCTCACCCACTTTACCAATCAGACTTCTTGCATTCGTGGTCATACAATTTATATCGGTTTTTTTTGTTATTTAAATTTGTTTTGTTGCTATTCGTACTTATGGCTGATCTATCACTTCTAACTGTACTAACCCCACCGCCTGCTCGACCCCCATTCCCTTTGCTTGGACCCGGGTCGCTAGTTACACTGGCTACCCCACTATTTCTCTTTTTGCCCTCCCCCCCAGTCCCTAGTTTAAACACTCCTAGGTAACTCCAGTAAAAAATTTAAAAAAAAGGTTTCTCATTGCAATTATATTTTAGGGCTTCTGACTAACTAAAGAATAATTGAAGAGGTGAATTCCAAAGTGACTTAAATCCAACAAATGCCGTTTTCTGCAGAACAGGATTTACTGTGATGTGACTTTGTACACTTTGGAGTGAAACGTAATCTTTGCAGCAAATTCTTTATTGGTGTAGTGGATGGTGGTATCACAACACAGACTTGGGATACAATGCAGCACAAGGAGCTAAAACAAATGTAATATTTAATTACAAATAAAGGAACGCGAGTGAGAAACTACATGCACAATAAGGAACAACAACACTTTGTATTGAAAAAATAACCATATAAACCATGTAACGTAACATACAGTTTGCCTATTAAAGGAGTATTCTTATCTCAGGAATCCTATTTCGATGCGTTCAAAATCGCAAAACAATGCACTCACACGTGAGATGTTTATTTCTAAAATGCTCTTTTCTCCAGTTATTGATTCCTGTAAGGATCAGCGTTTTACGGGTTCCTCATGCCCTCACCGCCGGTCCTGTCACACAGGCTGCTGCTGTGCGGTGCAGGGGAGCACCAGTCCTTGTCACCTCCCCTGGCTGTCGAGCTCCTCCTAGCCACCGGGTTGCTAGGGACGCGGTGGGTGTTGCCCGGCGTTGCGTCCTCGGTATCATAGCAACCAGGCATGTGTCTCCTTCCCTGCCTCCTGCAGGGCTGGCGGCGGGTTCCCCAGTGCTGCTGGGTGCACTCAGCTGCTGTCAGACTCCCCGCCCCAATCAGCTGTTGGGGCGGGAGCTCTGACAGCATTTAAACCTGCTTGTGTCTGCAGACCAGTGCCAGTGTTAGTTTGGTCTTCCTGCTACACCAGCGTACTTCTTGCTGTGACTCCTGACTTTTCGTTGCCGACCCGGATACTCTGACGCTCCTTGCTGTTGTTTGTTCCAGTGTCTGTCCATTTGTTAGTCCCAGTGTTCCCCTTCCTTAGTGAGTGTAGGGACCGTCACCCAGTTGTCGCCCTGGGGCTTAGCCCAGGGGGGAAAGTAGGTAGGGACAGGGGTTGCGGGTATTTTCAGGGACTTCCAGTTTCCCGGACCCCGAGTCCTGACAATGCCCCTGTCCTCTAGTTGTTTACTACTAATTGCCAGGGAAACTGACCACCTCTTATATGGAAAGAAATAGCAGAGGAGCAGAGCAGGCCACCACTTGCACAAAGTGATTGCCAGGAACTCCGGTGTTATGTCATTCACACTCACAAACTAGCGAAACTCTGGCGGAACTCCTAAATAGCGGACATAACTCACAGACAGACATAACACACAGACTGAAAAATACCCAAAACATGACCAAGCATACCTGCATGCATAAACAGATGTAAATAGATACGATGCAAGGTATTGGTTCGTATTTTGGCCAAGATACTTAAGCCGATGAGCCAACTTCAAGGGTCCTCGTTGTCTCATGGGTCCATATTCTAACGAGAAAACTTCCACCTGAAACCTGCCTGCATGTGAGGTAATCGTCCAGACAGGGACAGGGACAGCTCTGCGCTGGAACCTAGGGACCTACCTAGACCTAGATGTCAAACAAAACACAGCAGAACTGAACACAACTCACACCAACCCGCCAGAAATTTGTATACAACATTAAACACCATGCACCTTGACAGAACTGTCCGCACATCATATCCAGTATTCTGCACAGAAACACAGGAACATGACACAGTTTACACTGAATACACTGAACAAACAGAGGAAAGCCCTACGGCCTCTAACAGAGGAGCTTGTATATATGATTAGCAGACCAATGGTAATTGGCTGGCTAGAGAAATCCACACCCAGCTAGCTCAATCAACCTCCACCTGTAGGGTTGTGCTGCTGGAAACCCATGTAGAACACTAGATCCCAGCAGCACACCATAACAGCACCTCTCCCTTTAAGAGCAGCCTCCAGAGAGACAGGTGTAGTGGCCCAGAGTTAGGGCCTCCACAGCACTTATTCAGCTATCTTATGGGGAATGTCTATGGGGGCATGTCAGTGTTGTCTAACTTGTAAAGTGAAAAGCAAGAGACCCATAATGTTTTTATTTTTTTTAGCGATTGGACTGTGCAAAGGCTAGTTTTTAGGAGGGTGAACTGTAGTTTTTATTAGTACTCTTTTAGGAAACATAAATCTTGTGGATAGCAAGAGAGTGCTGTGTGAAGAGGAAACACCCTGTCCCGGAGGACATCCAAAGCAAGGAGGGATCCCTGGAGACCAGCCAGCCCCAGGGAGAAATGAGAACTAAAGATAGAGAAGGAGAAAACCTCCACACTTGGAGTGTCCCAAAATATTCTACAAAGCACAGTCAAGTGTAAACCAAAAGGCTATACATTGTTCCAGAAATTGTGGACAAAGTGAAGACCTGTCAAAGAGATAAATAAATGATGGTTTATTCAATGTGAGCAGAACAAAGCGCAACGAGATTCGGAACCAATGGGTTCCTTTTTCAAGCACACAACCAAGGTGGATAAATTTTAATATTTAATTTTTTTTTTTTTACTGTTACTCTTTTTCCACATCTTTATTTAGACCCTCCAGGGAACCTGAATTTGCAAGCATTTGAACTTCAGTATTGCAGCATATAACGTTTTTAGGGCAGGATGGGCATCTTAGCTGAGGGCTGCCATACTAGCCTATTGGCACCTCTCAATCTCACTGCGGAAGTGTCAATGGGTGCAGGAAGAAGCCTGTCCACACTGACTATTATTTAGATGCTCATTCAGTTTTGACAGCGGCATCTAAACAGGGCTTTCAAAAACAGAGTAAAGCCATAGGATATGGCCAGCTCCGTACACCCTTCATGAACATATATTTACATTATATGGTCAGGAAGGGATTAAAGGGTAATACCTGTGGATAGGCTATCAGTAGTTTATCAACGTGGATCTACGGCTCGGAATCCCTAGCCATCAACTGATCATCTGGCCTGCTGTTAGTGCAGTGCGGCCAGACGTTGTCATGAGTGGTCAGGGGGTGAAGTGAAAGCGCCGACTTCATTCCCAAGAAATTAATGGGAGCGTCCTGACCATAAAAGGAACAGGAAGTGTAATAGCAATGTGGCACTTCCGTTGATTTCAATGGGAATGAAGCCAGTGCTTTCACTTCCTCTCCTGACCACTGATGACGACATCCAGCCCCACTGCACTGACATAGGGCTGGACAATCAGCTGAAGGACAAGGATCCTGAGTGGCAGATCCACGGTTACATCCAGAGCATAGGTCATCAGTTGTAAAAGCCTGGAATACATTTTATCCCTGTCATTTAGTATGGCTATACGTCAGACCTGATATACATTCAATATGGAGTAGAATATCAAGAGGATTAAGGTCTGAATAGTACAGAGCACATGCCCAATGCAGATCAAAGACTGAACATATTATAATTCATTTATGAAGAATAAAGCTATGTGGATGATGCAGCCTTCAAAAGTTGTTGCTCCAAACTCAAAAAAACAAAACAGGCAATGAAATATTTGGTCACATTTAATTCCGCATTACTATTCTATCATGTTAAATTGTAGTGTGTACAGTATATTTCCAAAAGTGCTATACAAGTGTCACCAAATTGCTAAATATCCCCTATTTGTGACCATTGCTTTAATATACTTCCTCCATCTACTTTTCAAAGTATGCAAATGTCAAAATAGCTGTCATTTCTGTATACCAGCAGAGTTCACAGGGGTTTGAGTCACTGGTATAAAACAAAACTTGATGTTGCATGCTACCTCCTGCTATCAGACTAATGGAGGTACATTAATGTATTTGGCTATGGGATGCTTTCACAACTATGATCCCAGCACGCAGTTTAGCACAATGCTTGCAGCTGTTAAATATATTCTACACTCCATTTACACTTAACATTGCTTTTTCAGCAGGAGTCTTGGCCTAATCAAAAAAGGTTTAAAATTCTTATATTTTATTTTATCCTTTCTGCCCCCGGTGTGTGTTCTCTGCAATGAGACGACTTAATGTATTCATCAAGCGGGCTGTAGATAAAAGAATTTCTTAGATACAGGTAATGTTAACTCTTTTACAAAAGTTTCTTTCAAAGTCAATTGCCATGAGAGAGAGAGAATGAGAGCACTAATGTTCTTCTCTTTCATTAACCACCTTAATACATTTATCTAAAATTACCATGTTAATGCAAAGTGATGTACAGTGGGTCTGAAAAGTCTTCGGCCCCTTTTCACTTTTTTTTACAATTTCTTATGTTGTGGTCTTATGCGAATTTTAAAAAAAGTTCAAGTTTTTCTCCACAATTCTGTACTTAACCACCATAATAACAGAGTGACAACAGAATGTTAAAAATGAAAAAAATAACATTTATACAATATGGAAAAACGGGATGTATATGACTCAAGCACTTCTCATCAAACAACGAATTTTTATTTGAGTATATTCATAGAAAGGAACAAAAAAAGCTCAAGTCTGAACCGGGACCTTCATATTTCAGCAAAAAAGGCTAAGTCTTAAAGGGGTTGTCCCGAGAAAGCAAGTGGGGGTAAGCACTTCTGTATGGCCATATTAATGCGCTTTGTAATATACATCGTGCATTAAATATGAGCCATACAGAAGTTATTCACTTACCTGCTCCGTTGCTGGCATCCCCGTCTCCATGGTGCCGTCTAATTTCAGCGTCTAATCTCCCGATTAGACGCGCTTGCGCAGAAGGGTCTTCTCCCTTCTCTTGGGTCTCGGCACGAGCGGTGTTCTGGCTCCGCCCCCTTCTATGCGTCATTGCGTAGCTCCGCCCCGTCACGTGTGCCGATTCCAGCCAATCAGGAAGCTGGAATCGGCAATGGACCGCACAGAGCCCACGGTGCACCATGGGAGAAGACCCGCGGTGCATCGTGGGTGAAGATCCCGGTGGCCATCTTAGTAAGGTAAGGAAGAAGTCGCCGCAGCGCGGGGATTCGGGTAAGTACTAAACGTTTTTTGTTTTTTTTACACATGCATTGGGTTTGTCTCGCGCCGAACGGGGGGCCTATTGAATAAAAAAAAAAACCGTTTCGGCGCGGGACAACCCCTTTAACCAGGTCAGTATAGAACAGGATGACAAACTTTATACATGTCACAGGACATGAGAGAGAGGGGTGACATGATGGAAACCTTTATATGTATTACAGAAGGAGAAAAGGAAGAGGGGGACATGATGGAAACATGTTAATATGTTACAGGAGGAGAGAAGGGAGAGGGGGACATGATGGAAACCTTTATATATGTTATGGGAGGAGAGAGGGAGACATAATGGAAACCTGTATATATGTTACAGGAGGAGAGAGGGAGACATAATGGAAACCTGTATATATGTTACAGGAGGAGAGAAGGGAGAAGACATGATGGAAACCTTTATATATGTTATAGGAGGAGAGAAGGGAGAGGGGGACATGATGGAAACATGTATATATGTTACAGGAGGAGAGAGGGAGACATAATGGAAACCTGTATATATGTTACAGGAGGAGAGAAGGGAGAGGAGGACATGATGGAAACCTTTAAATATGTTACAGGAGGAGAGAAGGGAGAGGAGGACATGATGGAAACTTGTATATATGTTACAGGAGAAAAGAAGAGAGAGAGGGACATGATGGAAACCTTTATATATATGTTACAGGAGGAGAGAGGGAGACATAATGGAAACCTGTATATATGTTACAGGAGGAGAGAAGGGAGAAGATATGATGGAAACCTTTATACATGTTACAGGAGGAGAGAAGGGAGAGGGGGACATGATGGAAACCTTTATATATGTTACAGGAGGAGTGAAGAGAGAGGGGGACATGATGGAAACCTTTATATATGTTACAGGAGGAGAGAAGGGAGAGGGGGACATGATGGAAAGATTTATATATGTTACAGGTGGAAAGAAGGGAGAGGAGGACATGATGGAAACCTTTATATACGTTACAGGTGAAGAGAAGGGAGAGGTGGACATGATGGAAACCTATATATATGATACAAAAGAAGGAAGGGAGAGGATGACTTTCTGGAAACCTGTATATATGTTACAGGAGGAGAGAAGGGAGAGGGGGACATAATGGGAATCTGTATATATGTTACAGGAGGACAGAAGGGAGAGGGGAACATAATGGAAATCTTAACATATATTACAGAAGGAGAGAAGACATATAATGAGTACATTCATAGAAAGGAACAAAAAAAACCTCAAGTCTGGACCTTCATATTTCAGCAAAAAAAAAAACTACGCCTTAACCACGTCACTATAGAACAGTGTGGACATCTTTATATATGTCACAGGACATGAGAGAGAGGGGTGACATGATGAAAACCTTTATATACGTTACAGGAGGACAGAAGGAAGAGGAGGACATATAAGAAGCCTTTATATGTATTACAGGAACACGATGGAAACATGTATATATGTTACAGGAGGAGAGAAGGGGAAGGTAGACATGATGGAAATATGTATATATGTTACAGGAGGAGAGAAGGGAGAGGAGGACCATGATGGATACCTTTATATTTGTTACAAAAGGAGAGAAGGGAGAGGGGACATGATGGAAACCTGTATATATGTTACAGGAGGAGAGAAGGATGAGGAGGTCATGATGGAAACCTGTATATATGTTACATGAGGAGGGAAGGGAGAGGGGGACATGATGGAAACCTTTATATATGTTACAGGAGGAGAGAAGGGAGAAGACATGATGGAAACCTTTATATATGTTACAGGAGGAGAGAAGGGAGAGGGGGACATGATGGAAACCTTTACATATACTACAGAAGGAGAGAAGAGAGAGGGGGACATGATGGAAGCCTTTATATGTGTTATAGGAAGAGAGAAGGGAGATGGGGACATGATGAAAGCCTTTACATATGTTACAGAAGGACAGAGGCACGGGCCACCATAAGCTTACTAGTGGAAGATGATCAGCTTATACACATACACAATGAGAATACAGCAAAATGCATGTGAGATGTACTGAAAAGACTGCATGAAAGATCCCGTCTAAACAGCAAGTTGTTTCTGATGAGAGAACTTTGCAATATGAGGTTTAGCAGAGAAAAGGATGTGTATGAGCACATAAATGCCATGGTGGAGGTGATGGCACAACTCAGATCAGATGGTGAGGAAATGACAGACAGCCACGCCATAGCCATATTGCTGTACAGTTTACCTGACACATACACTGCACTGATCAATGCGCTAGAGACAAGACCCGAGACAGATCTGACACCAGCGTTTGTTAAGACTAGGCTCAAAGACAAATATCAGAGAAGAAGCCAAAATCAAAACAGCACTTAAAGCTATAGACACAGTTACACAGGAAGGAAACCAGTGTGTGTTTCAGATGTCACAAACAGGGACAAATAAAGGAGATGGAAAGAACCTCCACAGTACCACCTATTGGAAGTCAGACATTTTACATACGCCTTGTAACTATGACCAGGAATTAAGAGCAAAACCAGACTCCATGCAGAGACAGCTATTTCAGAGTGTTTGCCCTTCATCAGTATGCAGTAGGAGTCTGGCTTTGCTAGTGAGAGGCCCTTCGATGGGGGTCAGAAACGCTGTCTTTTCTCCTTAGGGAGAGCACCTAAATGGTGAGTGAGAAGACTAAAAATGGCCATGCATGCTCCTTTGGGTAATATGTAAATAAGGGAGATTGAGTAAAAGCACCACAGTGCCACCTATTGGAAGGCAGACTTTTTATACACGCCTTGTAGCAATGACCAGGAATTAAAATGACTGTACACTGATGAAGGGCAAACACCCTGAAACAACTGTAGGTACATGGAATCTAGCTTTGCTTTTAGTTCCCAATCATTGTTGCAAGACTTGTATAAAAAGTCTGATTTTTGCATGAAGGAATGCTGCCTTCCATTTGGTGTACTGTAGAGGTTTTAGTCCATCTCCCTTATTTGCATAATACCCAGAAGAGCATGCATTGCCATTTGAGTCTCCTCACTCATTATCTAGGTGCTCTCCCTAAGGAGAAAAGATAGTGTTTCTGACCCCCCCATCCCAGGCCTCTCACTGACCTCCACTGTACACTGATGAAAGGCTAACATCCTGAAACAGCTGTCTGTGTATGGAGTCTGGCTTTGCTTTTAAATTCCAGGTATTGTTACTAGTCTTGTCTACAAAGCCAGACTTCCAATAGATGGCACTTTGTTGGTTTTATTCCATCTCCCTTATTTGCATGTTACCTAGAGGAGTACCATAGCCATTTGAGTCTCCTCATTCATTGTCTAGGTGCTCTCCCTAGGGAGAAAATATATTGTTTCTGACCCCTGTCCCAGGCCTCTGACTAGCAAAGCCAGACTCCTACTGTACTCTCATAAAGGGCTAAAACCCTAAAACAGCTGTCTGTACATCGACTTTGACTTTGCTTTTAATTCCTAGTCATTGTTACAAGTCTTGTATGAAAAATCTGACTTTGGCTTGAAGGAATGCTGCCTTCCTATAGCTGGCACTGTGGAGATTTTATTCCATCTCCCTTATTTGCATATTACCCAGAGGAGTGTGCATGGCTAAACAGGGATGCTTACAGAAAGACTGCATTATATGTAAAGCAGAGCAAATTAAACAATGTCCACTACAATGTCTGATCAATGTGAAGAAAACTGGAGTAGCACATTAAGGGTGGACACCCACTGGCGTTATATTCTCTCCTGCGCTGCAAGAGCAAGTGAAAACACTCACCTCATAGTGCAAAAAAAATGCTGGAACATCGCCAGTATTTTCAATAGGGGCAGCGGCAGCAGCGCTAGCCCCATTGACGGTCCCATTAAAAGCAGTGGTTCGTGGCAACCCCTGAAGTATGATTTTCGGGGAAGGACTTGAAATATAAGCCTTTCCCTGAAAATCCTCTAACTGGTTAAAAAAAAAAATTACCTCTCCACCGCTCAGACGTGTCCTCCGGCTGGCTCCTCTACACTGCTGTCCAGCACTTTCAGCAGGCCGGGGATTTAAAAATTTAAAATATCCCCACCTTCTGAAAGGGCTGTGCTGATTGGCTGAGCGCTCAGCCAATTACAGCTTGTGCTTAGCTATTAGCTGAGCACTCAGCCAATTACAGCTAGTGCTTAACTATTCATGAACATAGACAGCAGTTCCGGGGAGCCAGCTGGAGGACGCGTCTGAACGGCGGAGAGGTGAGCATTTTTTTTTTTTCTTTTTTAGCCGAATCCTGGAAAAATTTGTTTGCTAAGAGTATAGGCAAATCCCCCAAAAAATTTGTGTACCAAGAGTATAGGTGTACCCCCTAAAAAATTTGTTTTCCCAGAGTGCAGATGAAACCCAGAATTTTTTTTTAACATAGAGCTCGTCCTTGTTTAATTTGCTAACAGAGCCTGGAGGCAGCCCTTCGACAAAAATTGTTTTTACAGAGCCTTTTGGCCCTCTGAAGAATTGGCTGTTCAGTGTGCTGACATGCTGGTTTAGGAGGAGGAGGAAGATCAGAGAAGGATACACCAAGCTACTTTTCCCCTTTTTGGGGGTGATAGAGGGTGCAGGGTTCTCCTGTTCCAGCTTAAAGAATCTTTATGTTCCGCTGCTTTCCACCGGTGGAGAGGAGAAGTCAGGGGAAATTTAGCCTTTGTTTATCTTAATGAGTGTAAGCCTGTTGGCACTGTCAGTTGACAGGCGGGTACGCTTATCCGTGATAATCCCCCCAGCAGCACTAAACACCCTCTCTGATAACACAATAGTGGCTAGGCAGACCAGCACCTCCAAGGCGTACAGCGCAAGTTCATATCACGTGTCCAGCTTTGACACCTAATAGTTGTATGGAGCAGAGGGATCACGGAGGACATTGGTACGGTTGGCTATGTACTCCTTCACCATCTTTTTACACTGTTCCATCGTACTCAGCCTGTACTAGGGAGTGATGACACAGTCTGGCTGGGGAGCCATAAAACTGGCAAAGACCTTGGAGAGTGTTCCCCTAACTGCACTGGCCATCTGCCTGATGTCCATGCCCCCCCTACTAGTTGGCCCTCTGAGCTATGTCTTCAACTGCTAGCGCTGTCAAATGGGAACTTTAGCATCGGTTTTTCCACCAGGGCCCTGTGGTATTGCATCACTCTTGTACTCATTTCCTCTTTGGGAATGAAAGTGGAAAGGTTCTCCTTATACCATGAGTCGAAAAGGGTGAACCCCCAGTAATCCGTGTTGGCCAGAATGCATCTAATGCGAGGGTCACGGGAAATGCAGCTTAACATGAAGTCAGCCATGTGTGCCTGAGTCCCAGTACGCAACAAATCGCTGTCCTCACTAGTAGGTGGATGACTCTGAGTCTCCTCCTCCTCTTCAGCCCATACATACTGAGCAGATGTGAAGGAAGTAGCATGGGTACCCTCTGCAGTGTGGACAACAGTCTCTTCCCCCTCCTCCTCCTCTTCCAATACACGTTGAGAAACAGACGTGAGGGTGGTCTGTATTATCACCCTTCATCTCCTGCTCTATCTGCAAAGCGTCACCCTTAATGCTTAGCAGCGACCTTCTCAGCAGACAAAGCAGCGGGATGGTAACGCTGATAATGGCCACATTGCCGCTCACCATTTGTGTAGACTCCTCAAAGTTTCCTAAGACCTGACACTCTGTCTTCAGTAATCTTAGCAAGCCAGGTGAGGTCAGTCACTTCATCATTCAGCAGCTCTTCCTCTGAATCCTCTGTGCGCTCCTCCCTCGGACTTACTGCCCTTACTAGTACCTCACAGACAACTGTGTCTCATCATCCTCATCCACAAAAAACTCTTGAGACAGTTGCTGTAAGTCCCCAGCCACATCACCCAGACCCTCGGAAATTTCCAAACGTTGGGCATCGTCACGACAAAGTCCTCAGGTGAGTGAGGAACCATTTTTTTCCACTCACAGCAGGGACCCGAGAACAGTTCCTGGGAGTCTGCCTGCTCAGAATCTGTCATTTTCCTGGAGTGACGAGGCTGGAAGGAAGGAGGAGCAGCCAGAGCATTCAGAGGTGCAGTCCCTAGCCCGGAAATAGTGGACTGCGTGGAACACTGTTGTGCTTGTAATTAAAGTCTGCCACATGGACCTGCAAATTGTGATATGAAGCTGGGGGGCGGAGAGACGTGGCACTCTCCTAATCCCTCTGCAGCCGGCTGTGATTCAACCCGCCCAGGACCTTGGCCTGTGCCCACACCCTCACTTGGACGCCCGCGTTCACATCCTCAACCCTTACCCCTACTCCTCATCATGTCGGATAAAGGATAGAGCAGGGCCCAAATAAATTAACCCACTGTAAAGCGCTGAGAACTGGGGCTAATTCACCGCACACAGAGACTTGTAGATACTGGAGGCTCTATGCTGTGACAGAAAAAATTAAACCGCTGTCTTGCGCTGATACCTAGGGGTCATTTACCACTCACAGAGACTTGTAGATAAGAGAGGCTGTATGGAGTGGGAGAAAAGATTAACCCAGTGGATAGTGCTGATAACTGCGGCTACTTCACTGCACACAAGGAAAGTGTATTGTGAGATGCTCTGCACAGGGGCAGAGAACTATTAACCCAGTGGATAGTACTGATAACTGCGGCTACTTCACCCCACACAAGGAAAGGGTATTGTGAGATGCTCTGCACAGGGGCAGAGAACTATTAACCCAGTGGATAGTGCTGATAACTGCGGCTACTTCACCATGCACAAGGAAAGGGTATTGTGAGATGCTCTGCACAGGGGCAGAAAACTATTAACCAAGTGGACGGTTCTGATAACTGCGGCTACTTCACCCAACACAGTAAATGGTAGATGTCAGATAATCTGCACTGCCCCAGTAAAAATTAGCGGACTGTTTAGCGATGAGAACTCCGGCTAATTGATCGCACACAACAAATGGGAGATGTGAGATGCTGTGCACAGCCCAAGAAAAAATTAACGGACTGTTTAGCGAAGAGAACTCTGGCTAATTGACCACACACAACAAATGTGAGATGTGAGATGCTTTGCACAGGGACAGAAAAATAAACCCAGTGGATAGTGCTGATAACTGCGGCTAATTCACCCCACACAGAGAATGGTAGATGTGGGATACTCTGCACAGGCATAGATGCTTGAAAAAAAAAATGGTGCACTACTGCTCTCAGCCAGCCACAAACGTAATGCACACAATGAGGAGTAGCCCCAAGAAGGACTCTTGGATTCTTAAAGAGACAGGATCCTCCCTACTCTAACACTTTCCCTATCTCAGCGTCAGCAGCTCTTTCCCTAACCTCTGCCAGCATGCATCTGTGGTGAGCCGCGGGCGGCACCAGTTTAAGTACTCGGCGGTCACCTGATCCCACCAGCCACTCACTGCTGTAGACATGCAGAGGGCTGGCACGTCTCTGCAGGAAGTGGTAATGACTTCCCCGCAGGTTTATTGGCTAAGAAAGGGGGCTAAACATTTGGGGAAGGAAATGAAATTGACTCGAGTACTGGGTGTTGCTCGACTCGAGTACCGAACATCTCGAGTAGCCTAATACTCAAACGAGCATCAAGCTCAGACGAGTGTGCTCGCTCATCTCTAATCGCAAACCCTAAACCAGCACTTTGAGACCAAATATCTTAGAAACATAAAGAATTATCTCAGCATTTATATTAAGAGAGAAGAAGATGGCAGTTTTCTTCTGAACCAAAAACACAAAATAAAAGAAATAATTGAAACTTTTGGAATGGACGACGTCAAACCAGTAAAGTCTCCAATGGAAACCAGATATCTGAAGGAGATGAGCAGCCAAGAAACTCCGCTGCCAACTAACACTCAGTACAGGAAAGCAATAGCAAAATTACTGTACATTACCACTGCTACAAGGCCTGACATTGCAGCAGCTATCGGGATCCAATGCCGAAAGGTGTTAACGCCAAGTCAGACAGATTTGAATGCTGTAAAGAGAGTCATTCGCTATCTTAAAGGGACTTCGAACTACAAGCTAAGGTTACCAGCAAGTGATGAAAGCATCCTGACAGGATATGTGGATGTCGACTGGGCCGGCGACACCATTGACAGAAAATCTACCAGTGGTACTTGTTTCTTCTGTCAGGGGGTTCTGTCAGTTGGATTAGCAGAAAACAGCTCACTATTGCACTATCATCTACTGAAGCAGAGTATTGTGCGGCAGCACAGGCGAGTCAAGAAGTTATATGGCTGAGACAATTGTTAGCAGATTTAGGTCAACAGCAGTTGGAGGCGAGAAACTTTTTTGAGGACAACCCAGGATGCCTTGCTCTTGTGCAAATAGAAAGAGTCAGCTTAAGGACCAAGCATATCGATGTGAAGTTCCACTTTCTGAGAGATCTTCAAGAACAGGGGCTTCTTGAGTTATTTTATTGCCTGACTGAGGATATGACAGCGGATATTCTTACAAAGTCCCGGACCACTGAAAGACATTCAGGGCTTACAAAGAAGCTAGGGCTAAAAGACTAAGCCTTAGCTGTTGAGAAGGGGTGTTGTAGATGCAACAGCTTCAGCTCGTCATGTATATTGCTGGAGGGACTGCAGTTTATTAACAGGACAGTAGATAGCGCTGTCACTAATACTTATATATAGTCTCTCTGGTATTGAATTGTTTTTTTGTTTTTTTTTTTGCTGTACTGCTGTATACTCGCTGGTTTTCTTCTTTTTTTTTTTTCTTCTTCCACTTCCTTCTTCCTGTCTGTGTACAGTCCACCATGTAAAGTTTATCTCTTTGACTCCACACATGTGGATCCAGTAAACAAGTTGTTCCTCCACAATGACTGCCTAAAGTGACTGCGTCACATCCAGCACTCGAACTCTGCAATAGGATACCTTTACATTTGTTTCAGGAGGAGAAAGGGGAGAGGGGGACATGATAGAAGCCTTTATATATATTACAGGAGGAAAGAAGGGAGAGGAGGGACATGATGGAAACCTTTATATATGTTATAGAAGAAGAGAAGGAAGAGGGGAACATGATGGAAGCCTTTGCATATATTACAATAGGAGAGAAGGGGGAGGGGGAACATGATAAAAACCTTTATATATACCCAGAAAATCGACTTTAAAAAAAATTGTAAAAATTTGCTATAAATGTTATACGATTACTTTTTAATCATGCTTTTGTTGTTCATTGAATTATTTGCCTTCAAACACATTAAAGTAATGTTTCAATATTTTTTTTAATGTATATATTTTCCAAAACTGTAAGTAATAATGGATTCAGAATCTTCAACTGTATCCTCTTCTGCTACAAGTGGTGTAAATTCGAGGCAGAAAGGCAAAGTTCTTCCAATTGAATAAATGTCTTTTTTTATCCCCGAGAAGAACTGTCTGAATAATGCGTAAAACTTAACGTTTAATATTTAGTAAGTAAAATAAATTTGTGGACAAACACGTACAAAAAGTATTTAAAATGATAGTCACACCACCCTCGAATATTAGGGAAGGCTCTTGATGTAGAGCCGAAGGAATTTCACAGACCCCCAGAGACCGGGTGCATATGCCACCTAATGCCCAAACTCATGCGTTCCGAGTCGTGGGCATAAACAAGTGATGGTTCAGTTCGTGGATTCACAGTATATACCCCCGTACTCCCTTTTTTTTTCGGGTAAGTTGTAGATATATACACCACCTTAGTTGTATATTTCAAGTGGTGGGTATAAGCCAAAGTCCCATCTACAGAGAGTGGGTACTACCGTGATTATTCCACTTCTGACCTCATAGTATCAGAAATAGGGGGGGAAGGGATAGTCCAATCTTTCCCTTATGGGGTGGCTTAAGTCAGGTTTCACTCTTATAGGGTGAAGCACGAGTAGTTATCACTTCCCCTATTCATGTGTATGGGAAGAGGCAACATGTAGTCTCTACTCGGTCAACTCTCTATAGCCGCATCAGTGTGGTCTTGCGCGGTCTAATATTGCCGCAATAAGAGCACACAGTCAAGATATCCGCATCAATGTGGCATCACGCGGTTTGATGTTACCGCATTAGAGGCACATCTAAAGATGAGGTAACTCTGTCTTTGTTATGCTCAGTTGAATGGTTGAACTTGGTAAATAACAACCATATCAATTTCTAAAGTATCGATCTCAATCGTCAATCTCAATCAACGCGTTTCCACAAAAGGTAAGTATACCCATTGCTTCATCAGGATTGAGCTAGTACTGTATGGTACAGATTTTTGTTGTAATTATTCTCTCAGTCATTAAATATTTTTCTGACCTATACTTCTTAGATAGATGAGACTTATTTAAGTGACTCTGATATCTAAAGCCCCCTATTCCACTTAGTTTGATAGTGGCAATTAAGGGCTGGTTAGAGATAAAGTGCAGCAACCCATATGATTAGGGTGCAGTTTGTAGCCACAGGCAGCTACAAAGACAGAGGCAGCAATGGTCAGTGAAACCAGTGCCTCATCTTAAATACCGTAGGCTCCGCCCACAGTAGCTTGGTGGGAGTGTCTCCTGCCCCAATCAGGGCTAACAAGATCAAACACACCCCCCTCCGTCAATTGCACCATGTCATCACGTGGGGGCGTCACCACGTCATCGCGCAGACTAGTGACCAATGTAGATGTCTCACTGACACGATGCATGGTGACGCTCCGTGGTTACGTCACACCGCGCGGCCAGGCCGCGTCTCGAAGTAAGCGCCGCCTCCCTGTGTGACGTTGCAAACGCTAGCGGGCCGTAGCGTGATGACGCGGCAGCGCAGCGTCGTATAGCGCCGCCTCCCTGACTGACGTCACCAGTGCTGGCGTAACGTGATGACGCGGTAGTGTCGCGTCGTAGGCGTCACTACCGAGACGTGTCACCCAGCGTTAACCAATGGGAGAAGGGTAATATGCGCGGATATTCCCTTCCATCATTCTCTAGGTTGCGCATGCGTGTTAGTTCTATTTATGGACTTAGTCCCGAGTGAATTGGCGCCTGCGCCGCCGCTCTCTTTACGGACTTCATCTCCAGTTGCCTCACGCATGCGCCGCCACTAATAGTCCGGACTTAGTCCCAGGTAGAGTGGCAAACTTGTGAAGGTTTTGGCTAGGTTTAAATAACTTATGGTATATTTATCACGTCTAGGGGCCTACCCTTGATGTCGGAAAACTCCCCTACTTGTGACAATGTGGAAGGGGGGGTCAGAGTTGTATCTGGAGGCATAAAAATCCACACTCCAGCGATGAAAGAGGTCATAAATCTGAGTGTCATGTTAGTATCCATTAGTTAAGGTTGGAATACAAGCACATCTAGAGGTAAGTATAGTCGTCAGATGTCAAATAAACACTTAAACGTATATCTTCCTACTGTATCTATTCAAACTCCATATCAGTTGGTAGAAAGCTGAACTTATAAATATACATATCCTTTATGTGAAAATGTCGTGGAGACCCATACCTACTAATCGTAATGCCTACCTGGTGAATATAAACTTTGTTATAGTCATACGCCTTCCATATGCTCGGAAGGGGGTGTAATATCCCCAGGTTAGTCAAATCCCACGAATATGTGTGTAGCAGCAACATCAAATTATTGGAGAGCCAGGACGTAGTTTTTGGGACCATCGAGAGTCCCATAGCCCACATGTTGAGAAAGAGGTAAGTAGATACCAGGGATATTATATTATGTGCTAGTTACCAATAGCTAAGGGCACTTTGAAATTCCGTCAGATACCGCGGGTACCGCACCTTTCTAGCTTTTCAAATGAATGCAGTAAAAGATAGGGTCTCATTGAGGCCTTTTGGTGCGCACGTGTCTAATCTATAGATCCACGTGCATTCTTTCTGCAAAAGCCTCCTATCTATATTGCCTCTTCTCCCATTGTCCCTAACGCATTCAATACCTCGAAAGGTCACTAAGTCTGGATTACTCTCATGCACCTCTTTCATGTGTACTGCTAGGCTAGTCTGCTCCTTCCTATTGATGTTTCCAATATGGGCTAACACACGACGACGTAATTGTTGCTTCGTTTTACCTATGTATACCAGAGGGCAAGGGCATGAAGCCAGGTAAATGACCCCACTTGTGCGACAATTGATAAATTCTCTGATGTGATATATTTTCTGTGTTGACGGACTAGAGAAGGTAGTGCTTTTCTGCATGTATTTACACGCTTTACAGCTACCACAAGGAAAGGAGCCTTTTGGTGCTTCTACCGGAAGCCATGTTGCATATGTCGGTACATGGGATAGGTGACTGTGTACCAACCTATCCCGTAGATTTCTTCCTCGACGATAGGTTATCAGTGGTCTAGTTGGTAGAAAGTCCTTCAGATCTCCATCTTTCATCAATATGTCCCAATGTTTCATGAGTATGTTGCGAACATCCTGTGATCTGTCATCGAAGCTGCCAATTATTCGCATCTCTTCCGAGGTGGACTTCTGCTTCGGTTCAAGTAGATCCTCTCTCCTTAATTCAGCCGCTTTCCTCTCTGATTGTTTAATGACTTCCTCTGGGTACCCTCTGTCTCTAAACCGTCTGTGCATCTCTGCAGATTTGGCGTTATATTCACTATCATTGGAGCAGTTACGTCTCGCTCTAATAAATTGACCTTTAGGTATTCCGCGTTTAAGCGGGGTCGGGTGATGACTAGACCAGTGGAGCAGGTTGTTCGTAGCTGTCTGTTTCCGAAATATAGTAGTCTCAATACAGTTATCTTCTGTCCGTGAGATGGCCAAATCCAAGAATGTTATTTTATCAGGGTCAATCTCTGCTGTTAGAAATAAATTGAGGTCGTTTTTGTTCAGAAGTGCAACGAACTCAAGGAAATCGTTCGCAGGGCCAGTCCAAAGTACCAAAATGTCATCGATGAATCGTATCCACAGTTCTATAGATGTAGTCCACTTTTCATTTTCCTCACTGAACACCTTCACTTCCTCCCACCAGCCCAGGTACAAGTTGGCATAACTGGGGGCACATGGGCTCCCCATAGCCGTACCCCTGAGCTGGTGGAAGTATTTCCTGTTAAACAGGAAATAGTTGTGTTTCAGTACAAAAGACAGGAGGTCAATCAACAGGGTGTTATGGTCTTTAAGATGTACTCCTCTCTGTTTGAGGAAAAAGTCCACTGCATTGAGACCTCCTGTGTGAGGAATAGAACTGTATAAGGATTCCACATCGAGACATGCAAATTTGGTCTCCGGGGACAGATGGATACCCTCAATGCGTTTGAGGACATCCATCGTGTCTCTTGTATATGCAGGCAGTGCCTCAACAAACGGTCTGAGTACCTGGTCCAGATATTTACTGACGCCCTGTGTAAGGCAATCAATACCAGAGACGATGGGTCTCCCTTTCAGTGGGGACAACCCCTTATGTACCTTGGGGAGTCCATAAAAGGTGGCGGTCTGAGGAGTCGTCGGGTACATATATGTAAACTCTTTATCACCTATCAATGATCTATCCTTTGCTCGCATCAGGATTTCTTTCAGTTCCTTTGAGAATTGGTCTGTCGGATCCTTTGGTAGGATGTTATAGGTCGCATTATCATTTAACAGAGAAAGGCACATTTCCACATACTGCTTCCGATCAAGTATCACGATATTTCCTCCTTTATCAGAAGGTTTAATAATCACACTTGTATCTTTCTCAATGGTTATCAGTGCCTTCATCTCTCTAGGTGTTAAGTTCTGTCTCCTATAGATCTTAGTTTCTGATAGTTTCTTTAGTTCTCTGTTGACCATCGACTCAAAAAGGTCAATGAAAGGGAAATCTCCCACAGGAGTACTAGTACTCTTCAATTGGAGGTTAGTGAATGGTCCCTGAGAAGGGTCTCTCCCATTCTCCAATTCTAGAGATTCTAATATTGATAGCGCTTCTCTATCACTAGGGTCCAGACCTAGTTCTGAACATTTTTTCTTTCCTTGTATCAGAAAATGCTTCCTCCACCGTAGTTTCCGTAGGAACAGTGATATATCTTTTACCCAGTTAAAGTCATTGTATTTGTTAGTCGGGATAAATGAGAGGCCCTTTCTCAATACAGACATTTCCTCACTCGATAGCATTTTCTTGGATAAATTAATAATCTGGAGCTCATTACAATTGTCATTATGTGGGGTCGCGCATGCTTCATCTTCCTTGGTCATTTCTGTGCCTATTGTTGGTGGGAAGGTCCCGGGCCCCCTCTGTCTCTCAGCATGTAGTGTGTGATTGGTTGTCCTAAAAAAGACCTATCTCTAGAGTCAGTCCTTGCCTTGTTGCGAGGTCTTGATCTACCGGGACCCCTATTTCTAGGGTTACCCGTAAAGCGACCTCTCCTTGAGATATCATTCAGGGGCATCTCTCCCTCGGAGGAGCTCATCTCTGACTCCGTTAGGGATCTATTGTCATAGGCCCTGTTCTCTCTAAAGTCGTTCGTATCTCTATTGTATTGGTAATGTTTTCGTTCTTTCAAATGGCTGGTGTATTTGTCAATAGTTAATTTAAGAGAGTTCTCCCTCCTCTCGTAATCTGCTTCATTTGAGAACTTCTGTACTTCCTTAATGAATTCATCAAGGGCTTTACTATTTTTCTCAAGGTTGGTCTTCTCTTCCTCTAAGAGTAAGGTCATAAGTCTCAATGAGCTAGCCGTAGCCTCTTGCTCCCATTTGGACATAAAAGCGCTGTTTCTCATCTTCGGGGGTGGCAGTATATGGACTCTGAGTCCCCGGGGCACTATCTTGTTCTCCAAATAGTTGGAGAGTCCCTGGACCTCCCACCAGGCACGTATGAAGTCTTTGTATAGTTTCGTTAGGTTTTTAAACGCTTGGTTAATAGAAAATGTATGTGAACTAGTATCCAACTCTTTGTTTGAAAACACCGATTTAGCCTCATTGAGCCAAGGTGCGGTATCAATGCAACTTGACAGGAAGCTTGCCATAATTGAATATAAAGACTCTATCACCGTGGCAACAGTATACTTCGACACAAATATTCTAATTTTATCCCCGAGAAGAACTGTCTGAATAATGCGTAAAACTTAACGTTTAATATTTAGTAAGTAAAATAAATTTGTGGACAAACACGTACAAAAAGTATTTAAAATGATAGTCACACCACCCTCGAATATTAGGGAAGGCTCTTGATGTAGAGCCGAAGGAATTTCACAGACCCCCAGAGACCGGGTGCATATGCCACCTAATGCCCAAACTCATGCGTTCCGAGTCGTGGGCATAAACAAGTGATGGTTCAGTTCGTGGATTCACAGTATATACCCCCGTACTCCCTTTTTTTCGGGTAAGTTGTAGATATATACACCACCTTAGTTGTATATTTCAAGTGGTGGGTATAAGCCAAAGTCCCATCTACAGAGAGTGGGTACTACCGTGATTATTCCACTTCTGACCTCATAGTATCAGAAATAGGGGGGGGAAGGGATAGTCCAATCTTTCCCTTATGGGGTGGCTTAAGTCAGGTTTCACTCTTATAGGGTGAAGCACGAGTAGTTATCACTTCCCCTATTCATGTGTATGGGAAGAGGCAACATGTAGTCTCTACTCGGTCAACTCTCTATAGCCGCATCAGTGTGGTCTTGCGCGGTCTAATATTGCCGCAATAAGAACACATAGTCAAGATATCCGCATCAATGTGGCATCACGCGGTTTGATGTTACCGCATTAGAGGCACATCTAAAGATGAGGTAACTCTGTCTTTGTTATGCTCAGTTGAATGGTTGAACTTGGTAAATAACAACCATATCAATTTCTAAAGTATCGATCTCAATCGTCAATCTCAATCAACGCGTTTCCACAAAAGGTAAGTATACCCATTGCTTCATCAGGATTGAGCTAGTACTGTATGGTACAGATTTTTGTTGTAATTATTCTCTCAGTCATTAAATATTTTTCTGACCTATACTTCTTAGATAGATGAGACTTATTTAAGTGACTCTGATATCTAAAGCCCCCTATTCCACTTAGTTTGATAGTGGCAATTAAGGGCTGGTTAGAGATAAAGTGCAGCAACCCATATGATTAGGGTGCAGTTTGTAGCCACAGGCAGCTACAAAGACAGAGGCAGCAATGGTCAGTGAAACCAGTGCCTCATCTTAAATACCGTAGGCTCCGCCCACAGTAGCTTGGTGGGAGTGTCTCCTGCCCCAATCAGGGCTAACAAGATCAAACACACCCCCCTCCGTCAATTGCACCATGTCATCACGTGGGGGCGTCACCACGTCATCGCGCAGACTAGTGACCAATGTAGATGTCTCACTGACACGATGCATGGTGACGCTCCGTGGTTACGTCACACCGCGCGGCCAGGCCGCGTCTCGAAGTAAGCGCCGCCTCCCTGTGTGACGTTGCAAACGCTAGCGGGCCGTAGCGTGATGACGCGGCAGCGCAGCGTCGTATAGCGCCGCCTCCCTGACTGACGTCACCAGTGCTGGCGTAACGTGATGACGCGGTAGTGTCGCGTCGTAGGCGTCACTACCGAGACGTGTCACCCAGCGTTAACCAATGGGAGAAGGGTAATATGCGCGGATATTCCCTTCCATCATTCTCTAGGTTGCGCATGCGTGTTAGTTCTATTTATGGACTTAGTCCCGAGTGAATTGGCGCCTGCGCCGCCGCTCTCTTTACGGACTTCATCTCCAGTTGCCTCACGCATGCGCTGCCACTAATAGTCCGGACTTAGTCCCAGGTAGAGTGGCAAACTTGTGAAGGTTTTGGCTAGGTTTAAATAACTGGGTTACAATTGAATAAATGTCCCATCAAATTACTAGCGGTAAGCTGCCATCTGATGGTCAGGTTTTATGCAGTCTGATTTACAATAAACGCCAAGTTAAACTAGAAACCAGAGAATCTGCAAAGCGCACAATCCAGGATGTTTGACTTTTTTGGCAGAAAGCTAAGACACCTACCAAACATTTGAAAGATTGTATTGCAAAGCTTGAAAAACTTCATGAGGAGTGGAGAAAACTGGAAAAAAAATGCAACCAGAAGCTTGAAGTAAGAAAGTGGAATTTTAAGCCAAGCCTTGATGACCTCTTTGATATTGCACACCAGGACACGCTGAAGAACACAAATGAAGAAGACTGGAAATTTTTTGCTCCTTCAGAGACAAAATGGATGTACTGGCTGAATGAGAGTAGTCAATAAAAAATTCCTACGAGCAGAAGAATGAAGAACACAGAGAAAAGCAGCTGAGATAGTCAGACCAGAAAAATCTAAACTGAAACCTTTAGGTCAGCCTAGAAGTTAGTACCTATATGAATCCATTTTGTTGTACCTACCTAGCACATTGGTACCTAAATAAATATATTTGCTGTTCTCAAATTATTATTTTTCTTTTGTGTTTCTAATTGCTTCTAGAAAACAAAGATTTAGAAATGGAATTTTTAAGCAAAAGCAGAGCTTCAGAAGAGGAATCACATTGAAATCAGGACATAGAAGAAAAGGATCATGAGGACTTTCAGGACACAGAAATCGAAACATCACAACTGAAGAAAAAAAAGTACTGCTGAGGAGGTCAAGAAACTATCACAGAGAAGTTGTCAGTATTGTTAGATATATGTAATATTTTGGATAAAACTGTTTCAGCTACTTCCGAAGCATTACAGCAAGATCCGCAGAAGTTAGCAATCAGTTGGTCTACTGTATAAGGGCTTAGTCACATGGGTGTATTTTTCCTCAGAATTTTGTGAGCCCAAAGCACGAGTGGAATAGGAAAAGAGAAAGTATAATGGAAAATTTTGAATTTCTTCCATATTTTGGACCTGCTCTTGGTTTTGGCTCACAAAATACTGAGGAAAAATAAGCCCGTGTGAATAAGGCCAAAGTCTGCAGACAGAATTTTCGAGAGGAAAGAGTACAAATTGGAAAAAATAGGTTTGAAAATTTAGATTTACAAGATGCTGTCCTACATTAGGATGGGAAATTGCTCCAACATATATTGAATAAAGAAAATTTAGAGAGGTTGGCAGTTTTGATAAGTTGTTGTGGTGGAGAGCAGTTGATAGGAGTTCCTCAGCTGGAAAATAATAAGGGATGTACTTGGACAAAAGTGAAAAAATAGAGAGCAGTAGAAAAAAACTGAATCAGTGTGTTTTGACAAAGCTGGCCATTGTAACGTTTTTTATTAGTACAATTATTTGAAAAAGATCTTTTATACCACATTTCAGAAGTAATACTGAAGGCAGTTTTTGATGTTAAAATGGGTTCAACTACTGGCCCTCAGTCTGACAATTGTAAAAGATTTCAGACAGGGTGGTCTACTATTGACCAAAGAAATTAATATAAAATTTTTCTTGATGATGAACAAGTCAAATTCAAAATAAATGTAAATGATCTAATTTCTAGTTTTCTTTCAGAGCAATTACAGAAATCATGGCATCAGCCCAGAGAAGATTATAAAGACTTTTTACAATTGTGCTTAATATTGTTAGGTCGTGTTGCTTTCAGAGAGAGAAGTGATTCCGAGATAGATGTCATCAGAAGTATTTTTTTATTCATAACTAGAGATGAGCGAGCACCAAAATGCTCGGGTGATCGTTACTCGGGACGAAATTTTCGCGATGCTCGAGGGTTCGTTTCGAGTAACGAACCCCATTGAAGTCAATGAGCGACCCGAGCATTTTTGTATATCGCCGATGCTCTCTAAGGTTTCCATTTGTGAAAATCTGGGCAATTCAAGAAAGTGATGGGAACGACACAGAAACGGATAGGGCAGGCGAGGGGCTACATGTTGGGCTGCATCTCAAGTTCCCAGGTCCCACTATTAAGCCACAATAGCGGCAAGAGTGGGCCCCTCCCCTCCCAAAAACTTTTACTTCTGAAAAGCCCTCATTAGCAATGCATACCTTAGCTAAGCACCACACTACCTCCAACAAAGCACAATCACTGCCTGCATGACACTCCGCTGCCACTTCTCCTGGGTTACATGCTGCCCAACCCCCACCCCCCCCCTGCACGACCCAGTGTCCACAGCGCACACCAAATTGTCCCTGCGCAGCCTTCAGCTTCCCTCATGCCACACCACACTCATGTCTATTTATAAGTGTGTCTGCCATGAGGAGGAACCGCAGGCACACACTGCAGAGGGTTGGCACGGCTAGGCAGCGACCCTCTTTAAAAGGGGTGGGGCGATAGCCCACAATGCTGTACAGAAGCAATGAGAAATCCAATCCTGTGCCACCTCCATCTGGAGCTGCACACGTGGGCATAGCAATGGGGAACCTATGTGCCACACACTATTCATTCTGTGAAGGTGTCTGCATGCCCCAGTCAGACCGCGATTTTTTATAAATAGTCACAGGCAGGTACAACTCCGCAATGGGAATTCCGTGTGCACCCACAGCATGGGTGGTTCCCTGGAACCCACCGGCTGTACATAAATGTATCCATTTGCAGTGCCCTGGACAGCAGAGCTGTCAGATTAAATGCAGGTGGGCTTCGGCCCACACTGCATGCCCCAGTCAGACTGGGGTTCTTTAGAAGTGGACACATGCAGTTACAACTCCCTGCGGACCCACAGCATGGGTGGGTGCCAGGAAGCCACCGGCGGTACATAAATATATCCCATTGCATTGCCCATCACAGCTGAGGTAATGTCATGTTAAATGCAGGTGGGCTTCGGCCCACACTGCATGCCCCAGTCAGACTGGGGTTCTTTAGAAGTGGACACATGCAGTTACAACTCCCTGTGGACCGACAGCATGGGTTCGTGCCAGGAAGCCACCGGCGGTACATAAATATGTCCCATTGCAGTGCCCAGCACAGCTGATGTAATGTCAGCTTTAATGCAGGTGGGCTAAAAATTACTAGGATTACACTGTAGGCGAGGGCCCCAAAAAATTGGTGTACCAACAGTACTAATGTACCTCAGAAAAATTGCCCATGCCCAACCAAGAGGGCAGGTGAAACCCATTAATCGCTTTGGTTAATGTGGCTTAACTTGTAACTAGACCTGGAGGCAGCCCAGTTAAAATAAAAATTGGTTCAGGTGCAAGTTTCAACGCTTTAATGAGCATTGAAACGTATAAAAATTGTTTACAAAAATTATATGACTGAGCCGTGTGGGCCTAAGAAAAATTGCCCGTTCGGCGTAATTACGTGAGCTTTCAGGAGGATTAGCAGGAGGAGGAGGATGAATATAATCCACAGATTGATGAAGCTAAAAGGTCCCCATTTTTGATGGTGATAGAGAACTATGCATCCATCCGCGGGTGTAGCCTACGTATTGTTTAGGTACCGCTGCTGTCCACTGGTGGAGAAGAGAAGTCTGGGGAAATCCAGGCTTTGTTCATCTTTATGAGTGTAAGCCTGTCGGCACTGTCGGTTGACAGGCGGATCATCCGTGATGATTCCCCCAGCCGCACTAAACACCCTCTCTGACAAGACGCTAGCCGCAGGACAAGCAAGCACCTCCAGGGCATAGAGCGCGAGTTCAGGCCACGTGTCCAGCTTCGACACCCAGTAGTTGTAGGGGGCAGAGGCGTCACGGAGGACAGTCGTGCGATCGGCTACGTACTCCCTCACCATCCTTTTACAGTGCTCCCGCCGACTCAGCCTTGACTGGGGAGCGGTGACACAGTCTTGCTGGGGAGCCAGAAAGCTGTCAAAGGCCTTAGAGAGTGTTCCCCTGCCTGTGCTGTGCATGCTGCCTGATCTTCGCACCTCCCCTGCTACCTGGCCCTCAGAACTGTGCCTTCTGCCACTAGCGCTGTCGGATGGGAATTTTACCATCAGCTTGTCCGCCAGGGTCCTGTGGTATAGCATCACTCTCGAACCCCTTTCCTCTTCAGGTATGAGAGTGGAAAGGTTCTCCTTATACCGTGGGTCGAGCAGTGTGTACACCCAGTAATCCATAGTGGCCAGAATGCGTGTAACGCGAGGGTCACGAGAAAGGCATCCTAACATGAAGTCAGCCATGTGTGCCAGGGTACCTGTACGCAACACATGGCTGTCCTCACTAGGAAGATCACTTTCAGGATCCTCCTCCTCCTCCTCAAGCCATACACGCTGAAAGGATGACAGGCAAGCAGCATGGGTACCCTCAGCAGTGGGCCAAGCTGTCTCTTCCCCCTCCTCCTCCTCAACGTGCTGAGATATAGACAGGAAGGTGCTCTGACTATCCAGCGACATACTGTCTTCCCCCGGCTCCGTTTACGAGCGCAAAGCATCTGCCTTTATGCTTTGCAGGGAACTTCTCAAGAGGCATAGCAGAGGAAGGGTGACGCTAATGATTGCATCATCGCCGCTCACCATCTGGGTAGACTCCTCAAAGTTTCCAAGGACCTGGCAGATGTCTGCCAACCAGGCCCACTCTTCTGTAAAGAATTGAGGAGGCTGACTCCCACTGCGCCGCCCATGTTGGAGTTGGTATTCCACTATAGCTGTACGCTGCTCATAGAGCCTGGCCAACATGTGGAGCGTAGAGTTCCACCGTGTGGGCACGTCACACAGCAGTCGGTGCACTGGCAGATTAAACCGATGTTGCAGGGTGGCAGCGTCCGTGTGGGACTTGCGGAAATGTGCGCAAAGCCGGCGCACCTTTCCGAGCAGGTCTGACAAGCGTGGCTAGCTTTTCAGAAAGCGCTGAACTACCAAATTAAAGATGTGGGCCAGGCATGGCACGTGCGTGAGGCTGCCGAGCTGCAGAGCCGCCACCAGGTTACGGCCATTGTCACACACGACCATGCCGGTTGGAGGCTCAGCGGCGCAAGCCAGCGGTCGGTCTGCTCTGTCAGACCCTGCAGCAGTTCGTGGGCTGTGTGCCTCTTCTCTCCTAAGCTGAGTAGTTTCAGCACGGCCTGCTGACGCTTGCCCACCGCTGTGCTGCCACGCTGCACGACACCGACTGCTGGCGACGTGCTGCTGCTGACACATCTTGATTGCGAGACAGAGGTTGCGTAGGAGGAGGAGGAGGAGGGTGGTTTAGTGGAGGAAGCATACACTGCCGCAGATACCACCACCGAGCTGGGGCCCGCAATTCTGGGGGTGGGTAGGACGTGAGCGGTCCCAGGCTCTGACTCTGTCCCAGCCTCCACTAAATTCACTCAATGTGCCGTCAGGGAGATATAGTGGCCCTGCCCGCCAGAACTTGTCCACGTGTCCCTGGTTAAGTTGACCTTCCCAGTAACCGCGTTGGTGAGGGTACGATTGATGTTGCGGGAGACGTGCTGGTATTGGGCTGGGATGGCACACCAGGAAAAATAGTGGCGACTGGGGACCGAGTAGCGTGAGACCGCCGCCGCCATTATGTTTTTGAAAGCCTCTGTTTCCACAAGCCTGTATGGCAGCATCTTCAGGCTGCTCAATTTCACAATGTGCACATTTAAAGCTTGAGCGTGCGGATGCACGGCGGCGTATTTGCGCTTGCGCTCCAACGCTTGCGCTAGCAACAGCTGGATGCAGCGCTGTGAGACATTGCTGCATGGGGCCGAGGACAGCGGAGGTGAGTGTGTGGGTGCAGGCCGGGAGGCGCACATGCCTGTGTCCTGAGAGGGGGGTTGGATGTGAGTGGCAGGTTGGGGCACAGGGGGAGAGGCAGTGGTGCGACCCGGAGGCGGTGAACGGCCTTCATCCCACCTTGTGGGGTGCTTGGCCATCATATGCCTGCGCATGCTGGTGGTGGTGAGGCTGGTACTGGTGGTTCTGATCTTGGCGCGACACAGGTTGCACACCACTGTTCGTCGGTCGTCTGCGCTCTCACTGAAAAACATCCACACCTTTGAAGACCTAGGCCTCTGCAGGGTGGCATGGCGCGAGGGGGCGCTTTGGGAAACAGTTGGGAGAGTCTTCGCTCTGGCCCTGCCTCTACCCCTGGCCACCCCACTGCCTCTTCCAACCTGTCCTGCTGCTGCACTTGCCTCCCCCTCTGAAGACCTGTCCTCAGTAGGCTTAGCGAACCAGGTGGGGTCAGTCACCTCATCGTCCAGCGGCTCTTCCTGCGAATCCTCTGTGCGCTCCTCCCTCGGACTTACTGCCCTTACTACTACCTCACAGATATACAACTGTGTCTCATCATCATCGTCCTCCTCACCCACTGAAAGCTCTTGAGACAGTTGCCGGAAGTCCCCAGCCTCATCACCCTGACCCCGGGAACTTTCCAAAGGTTGGGCATCGGTCACGACAAACTCCTCAGGTGAGAGAGGAACCATTTTTTCCCAATCAAGGCAGGGGCCCGGGAACAGTTCCTGGGAGTCTGTCTGCTTATCAAAATGTGTCATTTTCATGGAGTGAGGAGGCTGGGAGGAAGGAGGAGCAGCAGCGAGAGGATTCAGAGTTGCAGCAGTGGACGGCGTAGAAGACTGGCTGGTCGATACATTGCTGGATGCATTTTCTGCCATCCATGACAGGACCTGCTCACACTGCTCTGTTTGTAATAAAGGTCTACCACGTGGACCCAAAAATTGTGATATGAAGTTGGGGACCTCTCTCCTAATCCCGCAGCAGCCGGCTGCGATTCGCCTGGACCAGGAACTCGGCCTGTGCCCACACCCTCACTTGGACCTCCACATCCTCTAGCCCTACCCTTACCCCTCAGCATTGTGTATTACGAATAGAGCAGACACAGAGCGGTGTGAATAATTATGGAATTATTGGTGTACACTTTCACGCTGACAGCGGTTATGTAGCGCAAACTTCAGGCAGAAAGAAAGAATAAGAAAGGCTACAATCAGGCCTAGCCGTGCAATAGTGATTCACTACAACTCCCAGAAGCCAGGCAGTAAAATGCACACGGTCACAGGTAGCCCAACGAAGGAGTTTTAAAAAAAATGTTTTTGAAGAAGAATACAAGCTATATAGCATGTATATGAGTTTCCCTCTATCAGTGGCTGTCGCCGTACACTGTGTGTGAAGTTGACGGCAGACACAGAGCGGTGTGAATAATTATAGAATTGTTGGCGTACAGTTTCACACTGACAGTGGTTATGTAACGCTAACTCCAGGCAGATACAAAGAATAAGGAGGGCTGCAAATAGGCCTAGCCGTGCAGTAGTGATTCACTACAACTCCCAGCAGCCGAGCAGTAAAATGCATACGGTCACAGGTAGCCCTAAGAAGGAGCTTTTTTTGAAAAAGAATACAGGCTATATAGCGTGTATATGACTTTCCCTCTATCAGGGGCTGTTGCCGCACAGTTGACGGCAGACACAGAGCGGTGTAAAAAATTATGGAACTATTGGCGTCCAGTTGGAAGCTGACAGCGGTTATGTAACGCAAACTGCAGTCAGAAAAAAATTATACGCAAGTCTGCAAAAAGGCCTATCTGGGTAATAGTGAGGCACTACAACTCCCCGCAGCCAGGCAGTAAATGCACACGGTCACAGGTAGCCCTAAGAAGGACCGTTGGGGTTCTTGTAGACAGGATTCTACACTACCACTGTCCCTGCCTCACCGGTACTGCCCCTATACTCTGTACAATAGACTGCAGACTGAGAGCGCTATAGCCTGCACAGCCCGAGATGAAAAAAAAATTTTTTGCAAAACTGCTCCCAGCAGCCACAACAGTAATGCACACGGTCAGATGTGGCCCTAAGAAGGACCGTTGAGGTTCTTGAAGACGCTAACACTATGCCTAAATGAGCAACAGCACCTTCCCTAATCTCCTCCAGCGTGTGTCTGAGGCGAGCCGCGGGCTGGACCGGTTTAAGTACTCGACGGTCACTTAATCTCACCAGCCACTCACTGCAGGGGGGTGGGATAGGGCGGGCACGTCACAGGAGGAAGTTGTAATGCCTTCCCTGCATGTCTATTGGCCAGAAAATGGCGATAAACATGTATGGAAGGAAATGGAATTGACTCGAGTAACACGTCGTGCTCATCTTGAGTAACGAGCATCTTGAACACCCTAATACTCGAGCGAGCATCAAGCTCGGACGAGTATGATCGCTCATCCCTAGTAATGTACCAAATCTAATTCTCTAACTCCCCAATGTCGTACAAACATGAAATTTGGCACGACCATTCTTTACGTCCTAAAATGGAAAATTAAATGGGTCACAACTTAATCATTCAATGCTAAGTGCAAATGTATTGGCACCCCTATGTAATGTACCAAATCTAATTCTCTAACTCCCCAATGTTGCACAAACATGAAATTTGGCACAAACATTCTTTAGGTCCTAAATAGGAAAAGAAAAGGGATTACAACTTGATTATTCAATGCTAAGTCCAAAAGTATTGGCACCCCTATGTAATGTAACTTCCCAGTGTTGCACAAACATGAAATTTGGCAGGAGCATTCTTTAGCTCCTAAATACCAAAAGTAAAGGGGTCACAACTCGAAAATTCAATGCTAAGTGTAAAAGTGTTGGCACCCCTGTGTAATGTACAAAATCTAATTCTCTAACTTCCCGATATCGTACGAACATGAAATTTTGGATGATCATTTTTTACGTCTTATATAGGAAAAGTGAAAAGTTCCCAACTTGATTATTCAATCCTAAATGCAAAAGTATTGGCACCCCTGTGTAATGTACCAAAATTAATTCTCTAATTTCCTGATGTCGTACGAAAATGAAATTTGGCAGGCGCATTCTTTAGGTCTTAATTAGAAAAGTAAAGAGGTCACAACTCAATTATTCAATGCTAAGTGCATAAGTAAGTGCTCCCCTATGTAATGTAACTTCTCCATGTCGTACAAACATGAAATTTGGCGCAAGCAATCTTTATGTTCTAAATGAGGTGAGTGGGAGGGGTGGCCTATTCTGCAGAGGATCATCCATACATGCAGCCTGAGGAGAATTTAACAATCCTCTATGTGTATACATATTTTATTCCTCGGTTACTATAAAGTAACCTTGACTTCATAAAATTTTCCATGGAAACAACACGTAAACACCGGTATTAAATTAACTTGGGCAAGGCCGGGTATATCGGCTAGTCTCTCATATATGTCTGGTGCATTCCTCTTTTATATATTTTATATTTTAAGTATCCTACTTCACGTTGTTTATTTTATTAGTTATAATGCTTTCATTATTTCTTTTTATCTTCATTATTTTATCTAATGTATTGATTTTAACTATCCACCTATAGTTTAACCTTGAGTAACAATATTTGTATATCGCTCCTTCTCTCCCGTTGCTATTTTTACTTGATTTTATTTTTCTAAGTATTTTTTTAAACAAGCTTTTGTATTTTGAGATTGTATCATGTTATTTTATTACATTTTGGCCAAATTCACTTCTAGTCTACTGTGACTATGTAATCTGTTTTATATATTTTTCATGACTGTAATAAGCTGCTTTGAGATTACATCGATTTGATTTCCGGTCAGTGGAGCACATCTTTTTTTCGGGAGTTGGAACACAATTCCACACAATCCCAGAAGTGCCCATCACGCAGGCACTACCAGCAAACAGTAATTTCCAGTTCTGTGGTGGTACGCACATGATTTGGTAAAGGTGGGAAAATCAAGCCCCTCCTCCACCATTGACACCAATACAGATGTATATAAATTAAGGAAACGTTTTACTATAAATATATTCTCTGTATTTATACACCGTCCTTCCTGTATGTGCTTGATAAAGGAGGCTCCCTGTCCCTGACCTCTGAAACATGTTGCACCCATGTTTTTTATATACACTCTGTATTAATTTGGCTTAACCTAACTTCTACACACCTGCTTTTTAATGTATAGCTATGAGAATATAGTTTGGCATACCTGGATTTAGAGGAGGGGAGGTGTTTTATTTGGAGCCCCCTACAAAGTAAGTCATCTCTCTTTTATACTGGCTATCAATAGTAACATAGTGAGTTAGGGTGAAAGGAGTCAATGTACATCTAGTGCAGCCTATTTACACCCCCTTATTGATTCAGACGGAGGCAATACCCGCCCTTCCTTCCCGAATGAGGCAGAAGACAATTTACCCCATTTGGGGAAAAAATTCCTTCCCAGGTACATAATGGTAGTCAGAATACTCCCTGGATCAACGTTTGAAAGTTCCTACCTGACTCCAAGACCTAAATTAACAACTCCATTCGTTATTTAATGTCTATATCCTGTAATATCATAGCGCTCTAGAAATGCATCTAGTCCCCTCTTAAACTCCTCTATCGATTTTGCCAGCATCACGTCCTCAGGCAGAGAGTTCCACAGTCTCCCTGCTCTTACAGTAAAGAACTTCCTTCTATGGCTGCAACATACGTAGAAGCAGAAACCAAAAAGTGGCAACAGCACACAAAATACATTTACTATCCGAAGTATACATACCTATAATACTCTAACCACATTAAATAATGCAGGGTTCTTGGTATATAATTTGTTCAAATTACATTGGCCCATCTACCAACGTCCAGGTGACCAAGCTTTCTGCTTCTATGTATGTTACAGCCATGGTTTAACGTGCACCTATAGATTTCTATTGGGGAGTGCTGACCTATTTTATCTTTTTTTCTACATATATTGTGGAGTAGTGGCTGCCTCCACCTGGTCGTGCCCGCCCGCCGCACATTTACTGTCTGTCCCTCCTATTGGAGATTATAAATGGTATCCTACCCTCCCTGGTTTTATTTGTAGGCTTATTCCCAGGAGAGGAGCATTTTTAAAGGTAGGTACTAGAGATGAGCGATGATCCGCATAGGGGAAGTTGTGTAAATCACCTGAAAACATCAGAAAGTGACGGAAATACCACAAAAACAGATAGAGAACAGCAGGGGCAGCATGCATGGGTGCATCTGAGGCTCCCAGGTTGCACTATTAAGCCAAATTGTGGTCAAGAGCCTGGGGGTCACCCCCCTAACAATTAAGTTGGGGCAGGCCATAATTAGCAAGGCACACGTGCTGGAACATCTTAGCTAAGCACCACACTACCTGCAACCAAGGACAATCACTGCCTGCTGGTGACACATCTGCCTCTTCTCCTGTGTTACATGCTGGCATTGCAGTCCAATCCCCCGCACAAGTCTGCATCCACAGCATACTCAAATTTTTCCCAGTGCAGTGTTCAGCTGTCCTCATGCCATACGGTCACTTGATAGCCACACTTATAAATGTCTATTTATAAGTGCGTATTTGATGAGAAGGAACAGGAGACTCACACTGCAGAGGGTTGGCAGGGCCTGCCAGCGACCCTCTTTGAAATTGTGGGCAATATCCTACAATGCTGATGAGAATTGTTGATAAATTAACGTATGATCATAATTTCAATCCTGTGCCACCTCTGTCACAAAATTTCATGAGCCGCAAACATGGGCATAAAGGGGACTCAGATGCCAGTACTTCTATACAGCTCCACAATTCTGCAACTCATTCTAAAACTAAAGATTGGTTGGAAGCAGGAGGTGTTGCAAAAGTAGCCACCACAGATATACAGTGAAGCTGTCAATGTCTCATGAAATCAGTTACGCTTTCTTGGATCGCTATGAGGACAGTGTGATCCATAAAGAAATTTCAGTGGCAAAAGCAAGACCCTGCGCTGTGCACCAGATCTGGAGCAGATTCTACATAGTGAAGAGCGCTGACCCCCAGGGATGCGTGCGTTTCTCAGGCCTAAACCAATCCGGCTGTTTACCACTCAGGGTATTTTACGCACGCTTAAATCCAAAAATAGATAGTGTGCAATGAGTTGTCTTGTTATACAATGCTGATCAGAATTGCAATCCCATGCCACCTCCATCACAAAATTGTCAGGAGCCTCAAATGTGCCATAAAGCGGACTCGGATGCTAGTACTTCTAACCAGCTGCACAATTCAACAACGCATTCTAAAACCAAAGATTCGTTTGAAGCAGGAGGTGTCGCAAAAGTAGCCACCACAGGTATACAGTGACCCTGTGAAAGTCTCATTAAATCAGTTACGCTTCCTGTGAACGCTCCAATCCAGTATCTCAGATAACTGTGGTTAAAATGAGAGCTCATACATGTCGACCAGCACTGACCCCCAGGAATGCATGCATTTATCAGACCCAAACCAAACCGGCTGTTTACCTCTCAGGGTATTTTACTTCTGCTGAAATCCAAAAACAGACAGTGTGCAAGGAGTTCTGTCTTGGTATATAGTGCTGATCAGAATTGCAATCCCATGCCACCTCCGTCACAAAATTGTGTGTATAGGCCTATATGAATATAAGGTGATGTGATTATGTATGTTTTATGTTATTTATGTGCTTGATAAAGTCTGTTTACACGAAACGCGTTGCACTAGGGACCATATGTCCCAATAAAGAAGTTTTTTCCAGTTTTGGAATTTACCAGTTTGCTGGAGTCATCACTCTCTTAAGAAGGGCTGAGGTTTTTTTCTTTTTGCACTCTTGTGCATATTTATATCTATCCGTCACAAAATTGTCAGGAGCCACAAATGTGGCCATAAAGCGGACTCGGATGCTAGTACTTCTAACCATCTGCACAATTCAGCAACGCATTCTAAAAACAAAGATTGGTTTGAAGCAGAAGGTGTCACTTAAGTAGCCACCACAGGTATACAGTGACCCTGTGAATGTCTCATGAAATCAGTTACGCTTCCTTTGATCGCTACAAGGACAGTAGGACCCATGAAGAAATTTGAGCGGCCAAAGCAGGACAATTTATTCTGTCTAGGTGTCGGATAGCTGGACACTGTGCTGGGAAACCTTTGTGGATTCTGTGGGCGTATGATGCTGGAACCAGCAAGTTTGCTAAACTGTAGTGAACTTCTTCAAAATTGGTGGTGAGAACCTGGAGCCAGCCCTACGAAAAAATTGTTTTGACAGAGGCTGGAGGCAGCCCTGGTAAAAAAAAATGTTTTTAAAGAGCCTATGGGGCCTTTTGAAGAATTGGCTGTTAAGCATGCTGACATGCTGGTTTAGAAGGAAGAGGAGGAGGAGGAAGATCAGAGAATGGTAGACCAAGCTACTTCTATCAACAGGACGCACACTTTGGCCTATTACGCAGATGCTTTCAGCAAAAAACAAATAAAAGAATGAAAAACCAGAGGAGTTTTGTTAGTTGCTATATAGTCTGTGTTCACCAGTAGTAGTCTACTGTATAGAAGCGGTAACAGTATGCAGTATATAGCCGCGATGCTTGTGAATGCTTTGTGCACACTACTGGTCCCAGGCAGCCAAACTGATGATGCACACAATGAGAGGAGTTGTAGTCCTAGAAAGGACTCTTGGGTTCCAATAATTCCAATCCCATGTCACCTCCATCACAAAATTTCATGAGCCATAAACGTGGGCATAAAGGGGACTCCGATGTCAGTACTTCTACACATCTCCACAATTCAACAACCCATTCTAAAACCAAAGATTGGTTTAAAGCAGGAGGTGTCGCAAAAGTGGCCACCACAGGTATACAGTGACCCTGTGAAAGTCTCATTAAATCTGTTACGCTTCCTTTGATTGCTGCAATCCGTTATCTCGGATAACTGTGGTAAAAAGAGAGATAATACATGGTGACCAGCACTGACCCCCAGGGATGTCTGCGTTTCTCAGGCCTAAACCAATCTGGCTGTTTATGACTCTGGGTATTTTACTTCTGCTGAAATCCAAAAAGAGACAGTGCGCAATGAGTTCTGTCTTGCTATACAGTGCTGATCAGAATTCCAATGCCCATGCCACCTCCGTCCCAAAATTGTTAGGAGCCAAAAATGTGGCCATAAAGGGGACTCAGATGCCAGTACTTCTAGCCATCTGCACAATTCAGCAATGCATTCTAAAACAAAAGATTTCTTTTAAGCAGGAGGTGTCACCAAAGTTGCCACCACAGGTCTACAATGAAACCATCAACATCTCATGAAATCAGTTACACTTCCTTTGATAGCTATAGAGGCAGTGGGACACATGAAGAAATTTGAGTGGCCAAAGCAGGACAAGTCATTCTGTCTAGGAGTCAGATAGCTGGACACTGCGCTGGGAAACATTTGTGTACCAAGAGTATAGGCTAAACCCTGATAGATTTGTTGACCAAAAGCATAGGCGAACCCCTGATAGATTTGTTGACCAAGAGTATAGGCGAACCACTGAAACAATTGCTTTACCAAGAGTATAGGCAAACCCCTGAAATATTTGTGTACCAAGAGTATAAGCGAACCCAATAGATTTGTTGAGCAAGAGTATAGGTGTACCCCTGAAAAATTGGTTGACCAAAAGTATAGGCGAACCACTGAAACAATTGCTTTACCAAGAGTATAGGCGAACCCCTGAAACATTTGTGTACCAAGAGTATAGGCGAACCCCTGATAGATTTTTTGACCAACAGTATAGGCGAAACCCTGAAACATTTCTGTAGCAAGAGTATAGGCGAAACCCTGAAACATTTCTGTAGCAAGAGTATAGGCGAACCCCTGAAACATTTGTGTACCAAGAGTATAGGCGAACCCCTGAAACATTTGTGTACCAAAAGTATAGGCGAACCCCTGAAAAATTGGTGTACCAAGAGTATAGGCGAACCCCTGAAAAATTGGTGTACCAAGAGTATAGGCGAACCCCTGAAAAATTGGTGTACTAAGAGTATAGCCGAAGCCCATAAAAACCCAGGTGAAACCCAGATTTTTTTTTTAACATACAGCTCGTACTTGCTTAATTTGCTAACAGAGCCTGGAGGCAGCCCTCCGAAAAAAATTACTTTTTACAGAGCCTTTTGGCCCTCTGAAGAATGGGCTGTTCAGCGTGCTAACATGCTGGTTTAGGAGGAGGAAGAGGAAGATCAGAGAAGGATAGACCAAGCTACTTCTCCCCTTTTTTGGGGTGATAAAGGGTGCATGGTTCTCTTGTTCAAGCTTAAAGAATCTTTATGTTCTGCTGCTTTCCACAGGTGCAGAAGAGAAGTCAGGGAAATCCAGACTTTGTTCATCTTAATGAGTGTAAGCCTGTCGGTGCTGTCAGTTGACAGGCGGGTACGCTTATAGGTGATAATTAGAGATGAGCGAACGTGTTCTTAACGAACACTTACGCACCCGGACACCGGCTTTTCCGAGGACTTCCGTGTTCGCGCGTAAGTATTCGGGGGGCGCCGGGGGGCGGGGAGAGGCGCGGCGGCGCGGGCGGCAGCAGCGGGGAACAGGGGGGAGCCCTCTCTCTCTCCCTCTCCCCCCCACTCCCCGCCGCAACCCCCCGCGCTGCCACGGCGACCCCCGAACTTTTTTCGCCCGAACACGGAATTCCTCGCGAAGTTCGGTGTCCGGGCGAAAAGGGGCGGAGCCGAACACGTTCGCTCATCTCTAGTGATAATCCCCCCAGCAGCACCAAACACCCTCTCTGATAAGACGCTAGCGGCAGGGCAGGCCAGCACCTCCAAGGCATACAGCGCAAGTTCGTGCCACGTCTCCAGCTTCGACACTGAATAGTTGTATGGAGCAGAGGGATCACGGAGGATGGTGGTACGGTCGGCTATGTACTCCGTCCCAATTTTTTTACACTGTTCCCTCCTACTTAGCCTAGACTGGGTGACACTGTCTGGCTGGGGAGCCATTAAGCTGGCAAAGGCCTTGGAGAGTGTTCCCCTGCCTGCGCTGGACATGCTGCCTGTTTCCCACGTCTCCCATGCTAGTTGGCCCACTGAACTTTGTCCTCTATTGCTAGCATTGCCAGATGGGAACTTTAGTATCAGCTTTTCCACCAGGGCCTTGTGGCTCTTCGGGAATGAGAGTGGAAAGGTTCTCCTTATACCATGGGTCGAGAAGGGTGAACACCCAGTAATCCGTGTTGGCCAGAATGCGTCTAACGTGAGGGTCACGGGAAAGGCAGCCTAACAAGAAGTCAGTCATATCGCTGTCCTCACTAGGAGGAGGACTCTCAGTCTCCTCCTCTTCAGCCAATACACGCTAAACAGATGTGAAGAAAGTAGCACGGGTACTCTCTGCAGTGTGGGCAGCAGTTTCTTCCCCTCTCCCCCTCCTCCTCCAATACGCGCTGAGAAACAGACGTGAGGGTGGTCTGGCTATCAAGCGATGTATTGTCATTCCCCATCTCCTGTTCTATCCACAAAGCATCGGCTTTAATGCTTAGCAGTGGCCTTCTCAGCAGGCAAAGCAGCGGGATGGTTACGCTGTTAATGGCGGCATCGCCGCTCACCATTTGTGTTGACTCCTCAAAGTTTCCTCTGACCTGGTAGATGTCAGACATCCATGCCCACTTCTCTGAAGAATTGCGGAGGCTGACTACCACTCCGATGGCCATATTGCAGCTGGTATTCAACAATGGCTCTACGCTGCTCGTAAACTTTGGCCAACATGTGCAACGTTGAATTCCAATGCATAGGCACGTCGCACAACATTCGGTGCACTGGCAGCTGGAAGCGATGTTGCAGTGTCCTGAGGATGGCAGCATTTGTGGTGGACTTTCGGAAATGTGCGCACACTCAACGCACCTTGCTGAGTAGGTCAGACAAATTGGGGTAGTTTTTAAGAAAGAGCTGAACCACCAGATTAAAACACGTGGGCCAGGCATGGCACTTGTGTTAGTCTGCCAAGCTGCAGAGCTGCCACCAGGTTACGCCAATTGTCACACATGACCATGCCTGGCTGGTGGTTCATTGGTGAAAGCCACAGATCTGTCTGCTTCGTCAAACCCTGTAACAGCTCTTGGGCCGTGTGCCTCTTGTCACCTAAGCTCAGAAGTTTCAGCACAGCCTGCTGATGCTTTCCCATGGCAATGCTGCAGTGCCTCGAGTTACTGACTAAAGGCGACGTGCTCACACATGGTAATTGAGAGGTGGAGCAGGAGGGGGGTGTTTGGAGGTGGCATAAGAAGCCAGAGAAACCATGACCGAGGTAGGATCCGCAATCTTCGGTGTGGGTAGCACGTGAGTGGACTCAGGGTCAGACTCGATCCCAGCCTCCACAAGGTTAACCCAATGTGCCGTCATGGAGATGTAGTGTCCCTGCCCACCAGCACTTGTCCACGTTTCAGTGGTTAAGTGGACCTTCTCAGTAACCTCGTTGGTGAGGGCACGGTTTATGTTCCCTGAGACGTGTTGGTGTAGGGCGGGGACGGCGCAGTGGTGGCTGGGGACCGAGTCCCGAGGGACGGCCGCCGCCATCAAGTTGCGGAAAGACTCCGTTTCTACTAGCCTATATGGCAGCATCTCCAGGCTGAGTAATTTTGAAATATGCACGTTTAGCGATTGTGCATGCGGGTGGGTGGCAGAATATTTCCACTTGCATTCCAATGCTTGGGTTGTTGACAGCTGAACGATGCGCTGGGACACATTGGTGGACGCAGTGGAGGACCGTGGAGGTGAAGGTGTGGGTGCAGGCCGGGAGACGCTCGTGCCTGCATCCTGGGAGGGGGATTGGATCTTAGTGCCAGGATGTGACACAGGGGAAGAGGCAGTGGTGTGACCCGAAGGCGGTGAATGGCCTTCGTTCCACCTCGTCGGGTGCTTAGCCATCATATGCCTGCACATGCTGGTGGTGGTCAGGCTGGTAGTGGTGGCTCCCCTGCTGATGTTGGTGTGGCACAGGTTGCACACCACTGTTCATCGGTCGTCCGCGCTCTCATTAAAAAACTCCAGACCTTCGAACACCGAGCCCTCTGCACGGAGGCTTGCCGTGAGGAGGTGCTGTGGGGAACCTGTTCTGCTGCTGCACTTGCCTTCCCCTCTGAAGCCCTGTCTTCAGTAGGCTCAGCAACCCAGGTGGGGACAGTCACCTCATCATCTACCAGCTTATTGCCAGACTTACTAACCTAACAACAACCTTACTGACAGACAACTGTATCTCATCATCATAATCCACAAATAGCTCTTGAGACACTACTTGTAAGTCCCAACCCTCATCACCCTGAGTCTGTGAAAGATCCAAATTTTGGGCATCGGTCACGACAAACTCCTCAGGTGGCTGATGAACCATTTTTTCCGACTCAGGGCAGGGACTCGAGAACAGTTCTTGGGAGTATGCCTGTCCTGAATCTCTCCTTTTCCTGGAGTGACCAGGCTGGGAGGAAGGAGGAGCAGCCTGAGGATTCAGAGGTGCAGTACCTTGGCTAGCAAGAGTGGACTGCGTGGAAGACTGGGTGTTGGATAAATTACTGGAGGCGTTATCAGCTATCCACGTCATCACCTGATCGCACTGTTGTGCTTTTAATAATGGTCTACCACGTGGACCTGCAAAATGTGAGATCAAGCAAGGTAGCATAGATATGCGGCACTCTACTAATCCCTCAGCAGCAGGCACAGTTTCAGCCCGCCCAGGATCTTGGCCTCTGCCCACACCCTCATTAAGATGCCCATGTCCACGTTCTTGACCTTGACCCTTACCCCTAGTCTTCATCATGTTGGAGAATGCACTTGGACAAATTGGTGCGCAAAATGCAAGTTATTTTGCGTACGCTTATAGGCCAAAATAGACACAATAAACAGTGTATGCTGTTGTTAGATTGTGGAGATTAACAGGACGCAGACCCGGTTATATACCGTACACTACCAGCAGGCCCAAAATAAATTTAAACAGTGTATACTGTTGTTAGATTGTGGAGATTGACAGCAGGCAGACCCAGTTATATACCGTACACTACCAGCAGGCCCAAAAGAAATTTAAACAGTGTATACTGTTGTTAGATTACGGAGATTGACAGGACGCAGACCAGGTTAAATACCTAACACTACCAGCAGGCCCAAAAATAATTTAAAGTGTGTATACTGTTGTTAGATAGCGTAGATTGGCAGCACCCAGACACGGGTATATACCGTACGCCATCAGCAGGCCCAAAAAGAATTTAACCAGTGTATACTGTTAGACAGTGTAGATTGGCAGCACCCAGACATGGGTATATACCGTATACTTTCAGAAGGCCCCCCAAAAATTTAAAGTGTGTATACTGTTGTTAGATAGCGTAGATTCACAGCACCCAGACATGGGTATATGCGTACACTTTCAGCAGGCAAAAAAACAAAAAAAATGAGAAATGATAGCAGTTTTGTTATTTCCTATCTAGTCTTTGTACACCACTAGCAGTATACTGCATAAAACTGGTAACAGCGTGCAGAATACAGCCGAGATGCTTGGGAAAAAATTTGTGTGCACTACTGCTCCCAGCCAGCTAAAATGCTAATGCACACAATGAGAGGAGTTGTAGTCCTAGAAAGGACTGTTGGGTTCTTGTAGTAAGGATCCCTACCTAATCGCAACCTATACCCTACACCACATTTGTCAAACACAAGGCCCGCGTGCCGACGCCGCTCACCACTGCAGCAATTACCAGCTGGGGTGCCGCAGCTCCCCACTGGTAATCGCGCTATTACCGCTGATCCCAGCGCACACTGGCGTCAGTGTGCAGCCAGGATCATCCTCCCCTGAGTCCCCTGCTCTTCAGTTCCGCAGGAGAGGACTCGGGGAGGAAGCGTTCCGTGCACACACACTGATGTCCGTGTGCATCCGGGAATCAGCGCGAGAAGAGGAGGAGCGGCGCTGACAGCAGGGAGGAGGTAAGTATATGGGTTGGGGGGGGCTTATTATTGTTACTGGGGGGGTCATTACTAAGGGGGAGCTTATTATTGTTACTGGGGGTCATTACTAAGGGGGGCATATTATTGTTACTGGGGGGTCATCACTAAGGGGGGCATATTATTGTTACTGGGGGGGTCATTACTGAGGGGGGCTTATTATTGTTACTGCGGGTACCCATTAAACAACCTGGTATTAGTGTTAGGACCCATATGAAAGCTTGGTCACCTGGATGTTGGTAGATGGGCCAGTGTAATTTGATCAAATTATATACCAAGAACCTTGCATTATTTAATGTGGTTAGAGTATTTGTTATAGGGTTTGTATACTTCTGATAGTAAATGTATTTTGCGTGCTGTTGCCCCTTTTTGGTTTCTGCTTGTATATATGTTGCAGCCATGGTTTAACATGCACCTATAGATTTCTATTGGGAATTGCTGACCTATTTTATCCTTGTTTCTCCTGTCCATGTGCATAACCTTACATTGATCAATAATTTCGTATCATCTACAAATATCAATATTTTCCTGTGCAGTCCTTCTATCAGGTCATTGATGAATGTATTGATCAGAATGGGGTCTAATACTGAACCCTGTGGCATCCCACTAGTGACTGTGGCCCAATCAGAGTACAAACCATTACCACCCCCCACTTTCTATCTCTGAGCCAATTCTTTACCCAGATACACACGTTTTTGCCCACACAAGTTGTCTTTTTTTATATCAGCCTATCATGCGGCACAGTGTCAAATGCTTTAGAAAAATCCAGATTTACAAGATCAATAGACTCCCCCAGGTCCAGCCTAGAGCTTACTTCATTGTAGAAGTTGATCAAATTGGTCTGACATGATCGACCCCTCATAAACCCATGCTGATGAGGAGTTATTCCGTTGTTCTCTCTCAGAATCCCTCGAATATTTGAAGTGAGACTTACCGGCCTGTAGTTACCAGGCTCTCTTCTTGACCCTTTTTTGTATATTGGAACCACATTGGCATTATTGCATTATTTGTTAAAGGGCCAGTGCTCTCAGTGCAAATCCTTTTACCGTTAATATAATTGAAAAATAGTTTAGGGTTATTTTTGCCCTCTTTGACAATTTTGATCTTTTCCTTGCATATTTTGTTTTTTTCCCTGCAGGTTTTTAGTGCTTCTTCACTGCCTTCTTGTTTTAATAATTTAAACGCTTTGTTTTTTTCCGTATATAGCCCCTCTTAGTCTTGTTGAGCCACATTGGTTTTCTTCTTCTTAAAGTTCTTTTATTTTTAAAGGGTATTGTTTTGCCAACTGGAAAACCACTAGTTCGGATAGGGCTTAAACCCCTTAATGACGCGGCCCTTTTTCTTTTTCCATTTTCGTTTTTTCCTCCCCCCTTTAAAAAAATCGTAACTCATTTATTTATCCATCGACGTCGCTGTGTGAGGGCTTGTTTTTTGCGGGACGAGTTGTATTTTTCAATGGTGCTATTTAAAGTACGATATAATGTACTGAAAAACTTTTAAAAAATTCTAAGTGGAGTAAAATGAAAAAAAAATGACATTTCACCATTTTTAGTGCGTCTTGTTTCTACGGCGCACGAATGGCAACAAAAACGACATGATAACTTTATTCTATGGGTCGGTACAATTACTACGATACCAAACTTGTATATTTTTTTTTTACTATACTCCTCTTTTTTTTCAAAGACATTACATTTTTTTCAATTATTTTCTGCCGTCATTTTGTGTGCGCGATAACTTTTTTTACTTTTCCGTCGACGTAGTTGAGCAAGGTCTCATTTTTGCATAATGTCCTGTAGTTTCTTATAGTACCAATTTGGAATGCATACGACTTTTTGATCGCTTTTTATTGCGTTTTTTCTGAGAGACAAGGTAACTAAAAAAGTGCATTTCTGGCGTTCTTTATTTTTTTTTCGGACGACGTTCACCGTGCGGGAAACATAATGCGTTACTTTGATAGTTCGGACTTTTACAGACGCGGTGATACCAAATACATATTTTTAATTTATTATTTAGATTTTTTAATAATAGATATGGCAAAAGGGGGGTGATTTAAACTTTTACAACTTTTTTTTTTTCAATAAAAAAAAACTTTATTGATTTTTTTTTTACATTACTTTGAAGCCCCCCTGGGAAACTTTAAGATGTGATGCTTTGATCGCTCCTGCAGTATCACGTAATGCTATAGCATTACGTCATACTGCTTTTTGACAGGCAGTCTATCAAGCCACCCCACAGGGATGGCTTCATAGGCAGTCTTTTAAGGCAGCCCTGGGGCCTTTCATTAGGCCCCCGGCTGCCATGACACCTGCACGGCTCCCCCGATCTCACCGCAGAACTGACAGCGGCATTTAAATGGTTAATAGCCGCGATCGGCCGCGCGGCCACTCGCGGCTATTGCCCACGGGTGTCAGCTGTTATAAACAGCTGACGCCCGCACTGTATGAAGAGAGGTTGCCACGCAACCTCTCTTCATACATACCCCACGGCTCCATGACGTAAATGTACGTCATTGATCATGAAGGGGTTAAAGAAGGACAAGTGGGTTGATACAAGTCGCATACACATTTCACAGTTACATCAAATCTTCCTACACCAAACAGGTTTAAAGTCCACATGAATGTTCATAGCTATTAGTATTTAAAATACAAAATGGAGATTAAAGAAAGATACAAAATGGAGGATGCAGGAACATAAATAGCAATGTATATAGGCCTGCATTACAATAAGATAAAAAATGGAGGGCTACAAATAGCCAATTATATTTGCACCACAGGTATAAACTGCTCACATGAGGTAATTAGGACGTTTTTAAACTTTCCCATTTGTTGCCTATAGTGCTATTTTTAAGCACGTTGTCCCAGTTAATGTTGCCGATAGTAATTGTGAGCTGATCAAATTTTGCTTTACTAAAGTTAAGTTTTTATGTCACTTCCTGATAAGACTTCCTATTAAATGAAAACTAGAAATCAATTATATTGTGGTCACTATTCCCCAAGTGCTCCTCAATCTGCACCCCCGTGATACTGTCCGGTTTGTTAGTTAGTAATAAGTCCAGAGTGGCCCTCCCTCAGGCTGGCTCCCATACAGTTTTGGTAAGTTAGTTATCTTTAATTGTTCTCAATAACTTATCACCCTTGTGAGAGTCACAGGTTTTGCCTTCCCATATTATATCTGAATAATTAAAGTCTCCCATAATAATGACTTTATTGCGGTTTGACACCTTTCTATTTATCTTATTAATACGTTTTCAGTTTCCTCTGTTATTTTGGGTGGCCTATAGAAAACCAGGATTTTGTTATTTTTCTCTTCTTGAGTTTCTACACACAGAGATTCCACGTGTTTATCTCTTACTCCTATATCTTCTCATAGCCTCGACATTAAGTAGGATTTAACATAAAGACATAACCCTCGCCCTTTCTAGTTCCCTCGGTCTCTTTTGAAGAGATTGTAAGCCTGCCATACAATTTATACGGTTGTTGTTATTCTTTATATTCATTATGCTACTTATGGTCGAAGCATTCATCATGCTATTAGCTGTTCTATCAGTTCTAACGGTACTAAACCTCCCCTTCACCCGCTCGACCACCATTCCCATTACTTGGTCCCAGGTCCCTGTCTACACTGTCTTCCCCCCTATTACTCTTTTTGTCCTCCCCCAGTCCCTAGTTGAAACACTTCCCCAGCCTTTTAGCCATCTTTTAGCACAGCTGTAACCTCCTTAAGATGCAGCCCGTCCCTACTGTTGAGCCTGTAGCGTACACCAATATTTATATGGGCCTTTTTGAGCAAAATCACGTATATACTTCAACATTTTGGCCCCTGGTGATCTCCTGGCATAGATATATTGATGACATCTTCGTGATTGGGAGGGGTACAGAGTAGAGATGAGCGAGCACCAAAATGCTCGGGTGCTCGTTACTCGGGACGAAATTTTCGCGATGCTCGAGGGTTCGTTTCGAGTAACGAACCCCATTGAAGTCAATGGGCGACCCGAGCATTTTTGTATATCGCCGATGCTCGCTAAGGTTTCCATTTGTGAAAATCTGGGCAATTTAAGAAAGTGATGGGAACGACACAGCAACAGATAGGGCAGGCGAGGGGCTACATGTTGGGCTGCATCTCAAGTTCTCAGGTCCCACTATTAAGCCACAATAGCGGCAAGAGTGGGCCCCCCCTCCCAACAATTTTTACTTCTGAAAAGCCCTCATTAGCAATGCATACCTTAGCTAAGCACCACACTACCTCCAACAAAGCACAATCACTGCCTGCATGACACTCCGCTGCCACCTCTCCTGGGTTACATGCTGCCCAACCCCCCCCCCCCCTGCACGACCCAGTGTCCACAGCGCACACCAAATTGTCCCTGTGCAGCCTCCAGCTGCCCTCATGCCACGCCACACTCATGTCTATTTATGAGTGCGTGTGCCATGAGGAGGAACAGCAGGCACACACTGCAGAGGGTTGGCACGGCTAGGCAGTGACCCTCTTTAAAAGGGGCGGGGCGATAGCCCACAATGCTGTACAGAAGAAATGAGAAATATAATCCTGTGCCACCGCCATCAGGAGCTGCACACGTGGGCATAGCAATGGGGAACCTATGTGCCACACACTATTCATTCTGTCAAGGTGTCTGTATGCCCCAGTCAGACCGCGGTTTTTTATAAATAGTCACAGGCAGGTACAACTCCGCAATGGGAATTCCGTGTGCACCCACAGCATGGGTGGCTCCCTGGAACCCACCGGCTGTACATAAATGTATCCCATTGCAGTGCCCTGGACAGCAGAGCTAACGTCAGATTAAATGCAGGTGGGCTTCGGCCCACACTGCATGCCCCAACCTGACCGGGGTTTTTAATTCATAGACACAGGCAGGTACAACTCCCTATTGTGAAGTCCCTGTGGACCCACAGCATGGGTGGTTCCCTGGAACCCACCGGCGGTACATAAATATATCCCATTGCAGTGCCCATCACAGCTGAGGTAATGTCATGTTTAATGCAGGTGGGCTTCGGCCCACACTGCATGCCCCAGTCAGACTGGGGTTCTTTAGAAGTGGACACATGTAGTTACAACTCCGTGTGGACCGACAGCATGGGTGGCTCCCTGGAACCCACCGGCGGTACATAAATATATCCCATTGCAGTGCCCAGCACAGCGGATGTAACGTCAGCTGTAATGCAGGTGGGCAAAAAATTAATTGGATTACACTGTAGGCGAGGGCCCAAAAAAATTGGTGTACCAACAGTACTAATGTACCTCAGAAAAATTGCCCATGCCCAACCAAGAGGGCAGGTGAAACCCATTAATCGCTTTGGTTAATGTGGCTTAATTGGTAACTAGGCCTGGAGGCAGCCCAGTTAAAAGAAAAATTTGTTCAGGTGCAAGTTTCAATGCTTTAATGAGCATTGAAACGTATAAAAATTGTTTAGAAAAATTATATGACTGAGCCTTGTGGGCCTAAGAAAAATTGCCCGTTCGGCGTGATTATGTGAGGTTTCAGGAGGAGGAGGAGGAATATTATACACAGATTGATGAAGCAAAAAGGTCCCCGTTTTTGATGGTGATAGAGAACGATGCTTACATCCGCGGGTGCAGCCTACGTATTGCTTAGGTATCGCTGCTGTCCGCTGGTGAAGAAGAGAAGTCTGGGGAAATCCAGGCTTTGTTCATCTTGATGACTTTAAGCCTGTCGGCACTGTTGGTTGACAGGCGGGTACACTTATCCGTGATGATTCCCCCAGCCGCACTAAACACCCTCTCTGACAAGACGCTAGCCGCAGGACAAGCAAGCACTCCAGGGCATACAGCGCGAGTTCAGGCCACGTGTCCAGCTTCGACACCCAGTAGTTGTAGGGGGCAGAGGCGTCATGGAGGACGGTTGTGCAATCGGCTATGTACTCCCTCACCATCCTTTTACAGTGCTCCTACCGACTCAGCCTTGACTGGGGAGCGGTGACACAGTCTTGCTAGGGAGCCATAAAGCTGGCAAAGGCCTTGGAGAATGTTCCCCTGCCTGCGCTGTACATGCTGCCTGATCTCTGCGCCTCCCCTGCTACCTGGCCCTCGGAATTGCGCCTTCTGCCACTAGCGCTGTCGGATGGGAAGTTTACCATCAGTTTGTCCACCAGCGCCCTGTGGTATAGCATCATTCTCGAACCCCTTTCCTCTTCGGGAATGAGAGTGGAAAGGTTCTCCTTATACCGTGGGTCGAGCAGTGTGTACACCCAGTAATCCGTAGTGGCCAGAATGCGTGTAACGCGAGGGTCATGAGAAAGGCATCCTAACATGAAGTCAGCCATGTGTGCCAGGGTACCTGTACGCAACACATGGCTGTCCTCACTAGGAAGATCACTTTCAGGATCCTCCTCCTCCGGCCATACACGCTGAAAGCAGCATGGGTACCCTCAGCAGTGGGCTAAGCTGTCTCTTCCCCCTCCTCCTCATGCTCCTCCCCCTCATCCTCCTCCTCAACGCGCTGAGATATAGACATGAGAGTGCTCTGACTATCCAGCGACATACTGTCTTCCCACGCCTCCGTTTCCGAGTGCAAAGCGTCTGCCTTTATGCTTTGCAGGGAACTTCTCAAGAGGCATAGCAGAGGAATGGTGACGCTAATGATTGCAGCATCCCCGCTCACCATCTGGGTAGACTCCTCAAAGTTTCCAAGGACCTGGCAGATGTCTGCCAACCAGGCCCACTCTTCTGTAAAGAATTGAGGAGGCTGACTCCCACTACGCCGTCCATGTTGGAGTTGGTATTCCACTATAGGTCTACGCTGCTCATAGAGCCTGGCCAACATGTGGAGCGTAGAGTTCCACCGTGTGGGCACGTCGCACAGCAGTCGGTGCACTGGCAGATTAAACCGATGTTGCAGGGTCCGCAGGGTGGCAGCGTCCGTCTTGGAGTTGCGGAAATGTGCGCTGACCCGGCGCACCTTTCCGAGCAGGTATGACAAGTGTGGGTAGCTTTTCAGAAAGCGCTGAACCACCAAATTAAAGACATGGGCCAGGCATGGCACGTGCGTGAGGCTGCCGAGCTGCAGAGTCGCCACCAGGTTACGGCCGTTGTCACACACGACCATGCCCGGTTGGAGGCTCAGCGGCGCAAGCCAGCGGTCGGTCTGCTCTGTCAGACCCTGCAGCAGTTCGTGGGCCATGTGCCTCTTCTCTCCTAAGCTGAGTAGTTTCAGTACGGCCTGCTGACGCTTGCCCACCGCTGTGCTGCCACGCCGCGCGACACCGACTGCTGGCGACGTGCTGCTGCTGCTGACACATCTTGATTGCGAGACAGAGGTTGCGTTGGAGGAGGAGGAGTAGGAGGGTGGTTTAGTGGAGGAAGCATACACCGCCGCAGATACCAGCACCGAGCTGGGGCCCGCAATTCTGGGGGTGGGTAGGACGTGAGCGGTCCCAGGTTCTGACTCGGTCCCAGACTCCACTAAATTCACCCAATGTGCCGTCAGGGAGATATAGTGGCCCTGCCCGCCTGTGCTTGTCCACGTGTCCGTTGTTAAGTGTACCTTGGCAGTAACCGCGTTGGTGAGGGCGCGTACAATGTTGCGGGAGACGTGGTCGTGCAGGGCTGGGACGGCACATCGGGAAAAGTAGTGGCAACTGGGAACCGAGTAGCGTGGGGCAGCCGCCGCCATCATGCTTTTGAAAGCCTCTGTTTCCACAAGCCTATACGGCAGCATCTCTAGGCTGATCAATTTGGCAATGTGCACGTTTAACGCTTGAGCGTGCGGGTGCGTGGCGGCGTACTTGCGCTTGCGCTCAAACAGTGGCGCTAGCGACGTCTGGACGCTGCGCTGAGAGACATTGCTGGATGGGGCCGAGGACAGCGGAGGTGAGGGTGTGGGTGCAGGCCAGGAGACGGTAGTGCCTGTGTCCTCAGAGGGGGGTTGGATCTCAGTGGCAGGTTGGGGCACAGGGGGAGAGGCAGTGGTGCAAACCGGAGGCGGTGAACGGCCTTCGTCCCACCTTGTGGGGTGCTTGGCCATCATATGCCTGCGCATGCTGGAGGTGGTGGCTCCCCAGCTGATCTTGGCGCGACAAAGGTTGCACACCACTGTTCGTCGGTCGTCAGGCGTCTCTGTGAAAAACTGCCACACCGTAGAGCACCTTGACCTCTGCAGGGTGGCATGGCGCGAGGGGGCGCTTTGGGAAACAGTTGGTGGATTATTCGGTCTGGCCCTGCCTCTACCCCTGGCCACCGCACTGGCTCAGCCTGTGCCCACACCCTGACTTGGGCCTCCGCGTTCTCGCCCGCGTCCACGTCCTCTAGGCCTACCCCTACCCCTCAGCATGCTGTATTACCAGTAGTGCAGAAACAGAACGCTGAAATTAAATGTGCCACTTATTGGCCTGTGGTTGGAGGCTGACTTCGCTTACGGAACACACAGCAGAGCCAGGAAATAATTTTGCGCAAGCCTGCTGTGACACTTAGCTGGCTGCGTATGAATTAGGAGGACAACTACCCCCAGCACAGACCCAGTACACTGAGGACAGTCACAGGCAGCCCAAATAGATTTTTTTCCCCAAATGTTTTTGGAAAGGCCCACTGCCTATATTCAATAAATATATGTCTTCTGTCCCTGCCTCACCACTACTGGCCCTGGAGTATGTAAAATAACTGCAGACTGTTGCACTGTGGACTGGAATACAGCGGTGGTGTAACAGCCAACACAGAGCCAGGAAAAAATTTTGCGCAAGCCTGCTGTAACACTTAGCTGGCTGCGTATGAATTAGGGGGACAACTACCCCCAGCACAGACCCAGTACACTGAGGACAGTCACAGGCAGCCCAAATAGATTTTTTTTCCCAAATGTTTTTGGAAAGGCCCACTGCCTATATTCAATAAATATGACTTCTGTCCCTGCCTCACCACCACTACTGGCCCTGGAGTATGTATAATTACTGCAGGGCGCAATGCTCTGCACGGCCGATATACAAAAAAAAAAAAAGTGCAACACTGCAAAAAGCAGCCTCCACACTACTGCACACGGTTAGATGTGGCCCTAAGAAGGACCGTTGGGGTTCTTGAAGCCTAAAATACTTCTAACACTCTCCCTATAGCAACTCCAGCAAGACAGCACTTTCCCTGATCTCTGTCAGAACGCATCTGAGGCGAGCCGCGGGAGGGGCCGATTTATATACTCGGGTGACACCTGATCTCGCCAGCCACTCACTGCAGGGGGGTGGTATAGGGCTTGAACGTCGCAGGGGGAAGTTGTAATGCCTTCCCTGTCTTTCTATTGGCCAGAAAAGCGCGCTAACGTCTCAGAGATAAAAGTGAAAGTAACTCGAACATCGCGTGGTACTCGTCACGAGTAACGAGCATCTCGAACACGCTAATACTCGAACGAGTATCAAGCTCGGACGAGTACATTCGCTCATCTCTAGTACAGAGCATGAATTGCTAAATTTCCAGGTGGAGCTGAATAATGTTTGACCGAAACTTCAGTTCACCTTGAAATATTCGCGCGACAAAATAGAATTTTTGGACATACTGGTTGAGAAGAAAGGTGTATGTTTGGAGACGGACCTCCATGTGAAGAGTAGCCTCTTAGAAAACAGCAGCTATCATCCACTGGCCACAATTAATTCTTTGCTGTTGAGTCAGCTTTTACGGGTTAAATGCATTACTAATAATGACAAACTTGACACACGTTTGACTCAGATGTGCAACAAATTTCTTGAGAGGGGTTACCCCCTTAAACCATCATTAAGGAGGCGGCCCTTAAGGCTAGAAATGTTAAGAGAAAGACCTTATTGTCAGTAAAAGATAAGACAGTAACCCTAAAACGGATCCCATTTGTGTCCACCTACAATCCTATGAGTTCGAGTGTAATGGCTATTTTAAAGAAACATTGGCCTCTCTTGAATCTGACGACAGGCATAGAAGAATTCGTGAATCCACCCATCATGTCCTACAGGCGGTGTTATAGCCTGAGGGATAGATTGGTACGTTCGCTGTATGATAAAAAGTTGGTCTCAAACAGACAACATTGGCTCCATGCAAGATGGGCAATTATCCTTGTCTAGGTTGCTCGTGTTGCGGGAACCTAGTAAAAGGTGATACCTTTTACCACTCTCAGACGGGTGCTACATATAAGATCAACAACCGCTATACCTGCTCCTTATCCTATGTGGTATATTTATTAACTTGCCCATGTGGGCTGCAGTACGTAGGTGAGACAACTATGGAGGTGAGGAGCAGGATAGTGAAGCATAAAAGCAGTATCCGTATGAGGAATATGGACCTGCCGGTCTCTCGCTATTTCGTTGATAGGGGACACTCCATCGGTCAACTAAAATTTCGAGTGATTGATGGTGTGCCCCCCTCTATTAGAGGAGGCGACCAAATTAGGACTCTTATGAAGTAAGAGCTCCGTTGGATTTATTAGTTGGACACATTGGCCCCTGAGGGATTAAACCACGAGTATAATGCCTCAAGGTTCTTGTAAACCTACTTGTATCTATCGTCCTGCATCAGTATTTGCATATTTTAACTATATGTTTATGTATTTTTTTTGTGGATTACAATTGGAGATCCTGGAGTGGTGGTTTCATCCCTTGAGCAGCACATGAATTTATGCACAAGTGTGTCGATCTCAACCACCATATTGACAAGTTTCTGTATGATTATTTGTCTCTTTTAGATATGGCCATTTATTTTTTCTGGATCTCTATTACATTAATAAAAGATATTAGATCTGTTATAGTTATCTGTGTGTTGGTTTTGGTCTATGGATCATATATGCACACCACATGTATACCTACTAATCAGCTATGTATGTTGCCAGTGGATTATGGAAACTAATATTTATTTATATAAATTTAGAAGGATGATTGAACTTTATTGTGTGGTGCACTGGGATCCATTTCCGAATAGGATTACCAGATATTTATAAATTGACATGCTTTTTATGCCATGATCCATAATCTCTTGACCACATTGATTTTTTGCTTCTAAGATGTATATGCTATGAAGTGCCGATATGAAAAGCCTTTAGTGTTGGTGGACGGCAGGTGCATATCTTCATATATAGCGTTCTGTTTGATATCTCAATTTTGTGATTCTCCTTGTCTTATCAGTCTATGCACATGTGCGATGGTCTATGGTAAAGATCATATAGATAAACGATTATGCCTTTTGGGTTGGAACGCATCAATTAGCACATGATCTTCATGCATGCACACCTGACCGGATGATGTATGATCACATGACAACCCTATTAGAGCTCTGCATTGTGGGATGCAGCGCATGCGCACTGGTTTAGGCGTACAGGCGCCAACAGGAGCAGCTGGACGCCATGATGGCCCTTTATTCAGGTAGCAATTTGCCACCAACATGCTGCATAGTGATTTGTTAATTGTGTCTGCTGTTTGTCTATATAATTGTTTATATGTATGTAATGCTTTTATATTTGAAAAAGACTCTGAGGAGTTGAAATGTCATTTATCTGTCGTTGTGGAGGAATTATAGATACCTTTTAAACTGCCCCTTGGATGCTGTCACACCTATATCTATATTCATGACTGCCATATGGATCTCTCTGGATCAGATTCATTTATGTGACTTGTGCATATACCTGTTAGTTAAATATAGCATCAGGTTGTGCTGTCGACACCCCTTTTTGTTTTCTCTGTAGCTGACAGCAAAGTTAGCTCAATTCTCCAGGAACTCAAACCCCTCCTTCCTACACCAACTCTGGAGCTACTTGTTTACCTCCCTAATCTCCTGCTGCCTTTCTCTTGTGGCTCATGGTACGGGTAGTATTTGAGAGAAAACTACCTTGGAGGTCTTCGCCCTAAGCTTAGATCCTAGGTCCCTGAAATAGTTTTTGAGAGTCTTCCATTAACCTCTAACTGTGTCATTGGTGCTAATGTGCACCATGACTGCTCGATCCTCACCAGCCCCTCCCAGTAATCTATCGATCCAATCCATTATGTGTTTAATTTGAGCGCCCAGGAAAACAACACCCTGTTTGATGATCCTAGTTTTTGTGGCAGATTACCCTGTCTGTCCCCCTTATAATTGAGTCCCCCACCACTAGAACCTGTCTTGCCTACCCTATGCTCTACTTCCTCTTCTTACTGGAGTCGTAATCTCTCTGGTGTTCAGAGGGCATGTTTTGCTGCAGCGGTGCTGACCCAGTATTGGCATTCCCCTCATCTGCCAACTTTGGTAACTTGTTTGGGTGTGACCGTTTAGTACTAGCCTCCCTGGTTCTCTTCCCTCTACCCCTCCTTCTAAGGGCTAATACCCACGGCTGGATTTCTGCTGCATTTCACTACAGCTATTAGGTTTAATTGAACCTAATAGCTCAATGTACACGCTGCCGAATTCCACCATGGAATTCCACAGCGTGAAATTACCCGCAGCATATCCTATTTGCCGCAGGAATACGTGAGGAGGGTTTCCATTGTAATCAATCGAAGCTGCCCATCACGCTATATTTCCGCTGTAGCACAGCGAAAGTATAGCGTGAATACGTGCCCCACCCACCGCTGGCCATGTCATATGACACTGCGGGCACATCATGTGACACCCCTGGCGTGTCATGTGCTGTACTGCGCATGCAGGATGGCAGTGTCATGCGGGAGCTACGCAGCGGATCCAGAGGTGAGTATGGGGTCTTTGGGGGGGTGCAATAACGGACTCCGCTGCGGTATTACACTTGCGGAGCCTGTGACGGCTGTAGGCATGAGGCCTGTGACCCAACTAGCTCAGGGTCACCATCATCAACCCCACCTGGGGCATCTAGAGGGCGTCCTTCTCCGTCAGACTGAGTGACGCCCAAACAGATCCTCACAGGATCTTGGTATAACAGCTCTTTCAGCTCTACTGAGCTATCACTTCTCCCTGTGTGTCAGGAACTGATTCTTTTATGTTTAGTTTCCACCACATCCAAAAGGTGTTAACCCTCTCTTTACTTTTTCAAGTTTCAAAATGCCTGTTTAGCACCCTCCGCAGTATTAGAATACTGCAGTCCCACACTACTCTGATATAACTAAAGACCATAGAAAAATGGATCCTGCCTAAAAGTGGGCCAATCGTCCTGATAAGGACGGTCCACTGGAACCTAGGTAACTTAAGTTACCCTAGATGGAAAAAAGAAAAGAGACTGGGAACACCAGACAGGGTCAGATAAAATACAAACACAGCAACTACAAACAGGACATAGTTCACACCAGGATCTACTGAGATAGGGAACACCAAACAGAACATCATGCATGCATACAATCACCAGGATTTTGCAAGGAGATGAAGAGGTAGGTATAATGAGCAGCACCCTCTAGCAGGAGGGTCAGTATTTATCTGCACAGACCCCAAGTGATTGGCTGGCTGGAGCAATCCAAACATTCGGCCAAATCAGCCCTGCCCGCAGAGATGTGCTCCTGGAAGAACATAGTAATACAAGCCCCAGGAGCACTAACTATCATGACGTGACAGTTACATTTCACTTTACTTGAACGCAAACATCAGTAATGAAAAGAACACATTTGTTTGCAGAAGAGCAATATTCTCAATATATCGCTATAATTATTACACTACTTGTTTGTGTTACATTATGTATGATGTTCAAGAAATGCATGAGAGATGACTAATTGCTGAGTTAGTAAACAAGGCCAACAATATGTGTAATCAGCTAAGTTGTTCTGCAGCAATTTTAGTCCATTAAGCCTGCCCATTTATCTTATTCTTCGCATGCGGATCAAACTGTGCTTATAAATTCAGTGAACAGATACATTAGAGTTTTCCCTTACTCCATTGAACAATTTACCTTACAGGTAGTCTTAAATGATTCAGCTTTCACTAATGTGATGAATTAGTAGAAATTAATTTCTCATTTCATGATTTGTGATCTTCAGATCAATACTTAAAGCTCAGTCAGAAGCCGCGTACTGAAAACAGCCTTTGAATGTTACTTTAGGCGAGGCTATACGTTATTGCTGTAATTGAATTTTTATAATCTACTTTCTTAAACATCTTCCTTGCAAGAACATGATTTGAGGGCAAAGGAAAAAAGCGAAGATTTTAATCGTTGCATACTGTAGGGATTAACCTTATGAGTGCATACCAATTGAAGATTAGTGATCCTTCCACAGGGTGCTTCATTTGTTCTAGATTTGCCACAGTATTTTTAGCAAATTATTTATTTCTAGAAAAACAATATATGACTAGGAAATATCATTTGGACATAGCTGTCACGCTAAAATAGAGGGCGTTCATCCAAACGTCAACATTTCAATCAATTAATATCATAAAAATTATGATTGATGTAATTAGAATCAGATGAAAGAAAAACTCTAGGAATTTTGGGCCTCATTTACCAAGCCTAATTGTAAAACCTGTTGTCTATAGCAATCAATCACAGCGCAGATGTCATTTTACCACAGCAATATAAGAAAAGAAAAGCTGTGTTGTGATTGGACAAGAGAGACAGTACTACTGCTGGATAGTTTTGATAGATGTAGTCTTTTCTCTCATGAATGTTGTCTCATTTTGAAGTTCTTGCTCACTACACTGCACCACGGTTGCATGAAGCAAAAATGGCAACTCCGCAAAAGCATGCACAAACAGTATTGCAGTATGTCAAAAGAAAATCAAGAAGAGATGCACCAGATGGAAAAACAAGGTTTGTTTACAGAAGTTTGCTGGGAGTTTGTCAAAAGTGTTTCCAAAGAGGAAGTGGAAAGAAAGTGAGTGGAATTTCAGAGAAGTTTGGGGAAATCAATTCACCAAGCATCAAGACAATTCAACATACAGCCAGTGACAGTGAATCGCGTACTGCATAAATGGCTTCCAATGAATCCTTATAAAGTCCAGCTATCCAACAGTTGAAGCCAGATGACAAGCCACAAAGACTGGAAATTGTTATCAAAATGCTTGATCGTACCAACACCGATAGCCACTTTCTTGGAAACATTTTGTTCGCACATAGGGCAACAATTCATCTGTCAGATCTCAATCAGCATAATGTATGGATATAGGGAACCAAAAATCCTCATGTCTACACTTAACATAGTAACATAGTATGTTAAGTTGAAAAAAGACATATGTCCATCCAGTTCAGCCTATCTCCCCCTAGTGTTGATCCAAAGTAAATAAAAAAAGCAATGAGGTAGAAGCCAATTTTTCTCATTTAACCCCTTGAGTGGCACGCCCGGAAAAGTTCCGTGACGAGCTCCACTGCTCATAGCAACATAGCCCGGAAGATTTCCGGGCTATGTATCACTATGGGAGCTGCAGAGCACAATGCCACAAGCTGTGACATTGTGCTCTGCCTGCACAGTCCCACAGAGAACAAAGCAAGGGCTTTGAAAAACCAGCAGAAGATATTGCCGACATGTCGGCAACCTCCTGCTTTGTTTACAGGTTGCCATAGAGACCATCGGCTTGTCAGAAGCAAGCCGATGGTCTCTGTGGCAGGGAGAGCTTGGTGCTTGTCTGTCAGAGGACAGCTAGGTACCTGCTCTTACAGCAGAGATCAGAGAAAACCTCCGACAGCATGTAAAGGGCTGTCACCATCGGACCCCCGGAATGTGATCAGGGGTCCTGATGGGTCCCTGTTGAAGTCCCCTAAAGGGACAAAAAAAATAAAAAAATTTTAAAAAAAATGTTAAAAAAAAAAAGTAAAAAAATTATTAAAAAAATAAAAAAAAACTTGTCTCCCTTTACTTTGTAAAAAATCAAAAATACAATCACACATGTGGTATCCATGCATCACAATGACCCAGAGAAGGAAGTTAATACATTATTTAACCCCTTAATGACATGGCCCCTTTTTTCTTTTTTCCCCATTTCTTTTTTTCCTCCCCCCTGTTTAAAAAATCACAACTTGTCCCGCAAAAAACAAGCCCTTATATGGCCATGTCAATGGAAAAATGAAAAAGTTATGGCTCTTGAGACGCAACTGCAAAACTAGTTGAAATTCAATGATTAGACCATTTTAAAAAACCCTTCCCTGGTGGGCACGACAGGGTGGTAGGAAACCTGCCACTCAAGGGGTTAAGGGAAAAAATATTTCTTTGTGGCAAGAATCTGGCAATCAGAATAATTTCCGGATCACCGACCCTTTTGAAGTAATCAGTGACTATAAAATGTAATATTGTAACACTCAGGAAAGGCCCCCAACTTATCCAGATACATTTACAACCACATTCTGTCTTTTTCTGTTAATTACTTTACATAGTTTTGTATCAAATATTGATATTTTACTGCACAATCTCTCTACCAGGTCATTAATAAATATTAGAGATGAGCGAACACCAAAATGCTCGAGTGCTCGTTACTTGGCACGAAATTTTCGCCATGCTCGAGGGTTCGTTTCGAGTAACGAACCCCATTGAAGTCAATGGGCGACCGGAGCATTTTTGTATTCCGCCGATGCTCGCTAAGGTTTTCATGTGTGAAAATCTGGGCAATTCAAGAAAGTGATGGGAACGACACAGCAACGGATAGGGCAGGCGAGGGGCTACATGTTGGGCTGCATCTCAAGTTCACAGGTCCCACTATTAAGCCACAATAGCGGCAAGAGTGGGCCCCCCCCCCGCACTGTCAGCGTAAAGATCGTTCTCCTCTGGCACAGCTGTAACCAGCAATACAGCAGGTTCCACTGAATGCAATGGGCTGCCGGCGATCGCAGGATGAATGGTCGGGAAGGGGTTAAATATATAACCCCTTCCCTGCAATTCATCCAGAAATGTGATACACTAAAAATATATACCGGCGTATAAGGCGACGGGGCGTATAAGACGACCCCCCAACTGTCACCTTATACGCCGGCAATACAGTGGAGCAAAGAATAAAAAGCATTACTTACTTCTTCAGACGATCTGCGCCGCTCCTGCAGACTGTCACTCCTTCCTGGTCCACGGACTAAAGCTTTCTCTATGAAAGGCTTGAAATCCCCGCCTCCAGAAACACAGCCAATCACAGCAATTCAATGACATCACTGTCATTGGCTGTGATTGGCTGAAGGCACGTGTGTTTCTGGAGGCGTGGATTTAAAGCCTTTCGTAGAGAAAGCAATGCTCTGCCGGGAACCAGGAGGGAGCGACAGCCTGCAGGAGCACCGCAGAACACCAGGAAGGAGTGACAGTCTACAGGAGCGGCGCAGATCGTCTGAAGAAGTAAGTAATGCTTTTTATTCTTTGCTCCACTGTATTGCCGGCGTATAAGGTGACAGTTGGGGGGTCGTCTTATACGCCCCGTCGCTCGGGGACGAGTACGTTCGCTCATCTCTAATAAATATATTAAAAAGAATATGGCCAAAAATGGATCCATATAGTACCCCACTAGTAGCAGTGACCTCTCCAGTAATGACCCCTGTGGTACCCCACTAGTAATGGAGACCCAATCAGAGTATGCACCATTAATACCTACACTCTGCTTACTATCACTGACCACTTTCTTACCCAGTTACACACATTTTTGCCAAGACCAAGCATTCTCATTTTATTTACCAACCTTTTATGTGGCACAGTATTAATTAAACGCTTTGGAAAGATCCAATGACTCTCCCCGGTCAAGTCTAGAACTTACCTCCCCATAGAAGCTGATTAGATTGGTTTGACAGGAGCGACCCCTCATAAATCCATGCTGATATGGTTTTATATAGCTATTTTCCTTGAGGTTCTCCAGGATAGCATCTCTTAAAAACCCTTCAAACATTTTACCCACAATAGAAGTAAGACTTACTGGCCTGTAGTTTCCAGGCTCACTTTTTTTACATCTTTTTTTTTACTATTTTTACTATTGAGTCTTTAAATATATACTGTATATAAAAAAAGGGTTTGTATATCAAATTACTTAATTCCCTTAGAATCTGTGGCTGTATGTCATCAGGACCCAGTGATTAACTATTTTAATATTTTTAAGATGTCACTGCACTTCTTCCTGGGTTACACTGGTGACATTTAGTGGAGAGTTTACATTATCAATCTGCATCTCATCTGACATTTAAATTTCCTTTGTGAGTGCACTGGAGAAAAAGCTATTTAGCAAATTTTCTTTCTCCTCCTCATCCTCTACTATAATCCCTATATTATTTATTAAAGGGCCAACTCTTTCAGTATTTATCTTCTTTAGAGATGAGCGAGCACACTCGTCCGAGCTTGATGCTCGTTCGAGTATTAGGGTACTGGAGATGCTTGTTACTCGAGACGTACACCACGCGGTACTCGAGTCAATTGTATTTCCTTCCCCGCATGTTTAGCGCCATTTTCTAGCCAATAGACATGCGGGGAAGGCATTACCACCTCCTGCTGTGACGTGCCAGCTCTATCCCACCCCACAGTAGTGAGTGGCTGGGCCGATCAGGTGACCACCAAGTACTTAAACTGGTCCCGCCCGCGGCTCGCCTCCGACGCATGCTGGCAGAGGTTAGGGAAAGTGCTGCTGCTTATACAGGGATAGTCTTAGCGTAGTATCCTGTCATCAAGAACTCCAACGGTACTTCTTAGGGCTACTCCTCATCGTGTGCATTATAGTTGTGGCTCACTTGGAGCAGTAGTGCACCAATTTTTCTTTTAAGCATCTTGGGCTGTGCAGTCCACTTCAGCTATAGCGTTCTCAGTCTGCAGTGTATTACGCAGAGTTTAGGGACAGAGCTGCCTATATAGGGAAAGTTTTACAGGACTCCTGATCCTCTGTGCAAGAACCCCAATGGTCCTTCTTGGGACTACATCTCACCGTGTGCATTATAGTTGTGGCTGGCTGGGAGCAGTAGTGCACTAACTTTTATATTACACATCTAGGCCTGTTCCCAGCCTTGCAGTTATAGCGTTCTCAGCCTGCAGTGCCTTACAATGAGCTCTCACCGTGAAACTGCACTCTATAATCTCCTAGCCTACTGCAAAGTAGTTCAGTTATACCGTTCTGTGTGTGCTGTGCCTAACGCTGAGTTTGTAGTGGAAACCCAATATATCTATATTTTGGGCCTATACTGTGGACCTTTGTAGTGGACAATGAACCCGTTTTTATTCTGTATACTAAATGCCAGTACTTTTCCATTGCCGTTACAAATATAGTTATGCCTTCTTACATGTATCCAATGTATCTACTTCCTTAATGAACCTTCTGTTCTCAAAACACTGACAAGATAATATATAGTGTAAACACGTTACATTTTCCACCTGTTTTGTAAATTTAGAAGAAGTAGAAATCAGACAGATAACCGCAGTCTGAAACAGGTACCGCAATAATTACCCAAGCAGTTTTACTGGAAACTTATGCAAATAACATGGGAGGTTTGTGCAATTACTAATTCATGATGTAATATCCAATCATATCGGAGGAACCACACGTGGGTCCAAGACAACCCACTCATCTCGTTCATCACCTGATGGCCAATCACAGATGACCGGAGGATGGAAGAATTGCAAGATGCTTATCCAATAATTGAACAATACGTTGTATCTATGTAATCTTTGACCTGCCCAGATGGGCAGATATGTTAAACTCTTTTAAAAGAGGCTGCGCGCCCAACATTAAAGTAGAATTGAGGAAGCTTATACATGCTGAACCTGTGTCAGTGTGAAAACTTCTTATGCGCATTATCAATTCAGAATTAATGTGGAAGGGTGTAAACATTTCAAATTGATTAAGTCGTTGGACGCAAAAGGAAATCCACAACAAGTTTAGGGACAGAGCTGCGTCTATAGGAAAATTTTTACAGTCCTGATCCTCCATACAAGAACCCCAACGCTCCTTCTTAGGGCTACATCTGACCGTGTGCTTTACAGTTGTGGCTGGCTGGGAGCAGTAGTGCACAAACTTTTGTATTACGCATCGAGGCCTGTTCCCAGCCTGCACTGCCTTACAACAAGCTTTCACCATGAAACTACACTCTAAAACTTCCTAGCTTACTGCAAAGTATTTCACTTATATCGTTCTATGTCTGCAGTGCATTAGACAGAGGTCTCACTGCTAAACAGTACTCTAATATTTCCTAGGCCACTGCAAAATATTTCAGCTCTGCCGCTGTGCAGAGCGTCTCCCAATACCCTTTCTTGGTGAGGTTGAGATAGCCACAGTTACCAGCACTATTCACTGGCTTTAGAGTCTTCTCCCACTCCATACAGCCTCTATTATCCACAAGTCTCTGTGAGCGGTAAATTACCTCTAGGTATCAGGGCAAGACAGCGGGTTAATTTTTTCAAGTCACAGCATGGAGCCTCCGCTTTCTACAAGTCTCTGCGTGTGATGAATTAGCCACAGTTGTCAGTGCTGAAGAGGGGGATCATTTATTTGGGCCCTGCTCTATTTTTAATCCGCCATGATGAGGAGTAGGGGTAAGGGTCGAGGACGCGGACATAGGCATCCAAGTGAGGGTGTGGGCACAGGCCGAGTTCCTGGGTGTAGTGAATCACAGCCGGCTGCTGAGGGATTAGGAGAGAGGCAAGTTTCTGGGCTCCCCAACTTCATATCATAATTGACGGGTCCGCGTGGTAGACCTTTATTACAAACAGAGCAGTGCGAGCAGGTCCTGTCATGGATAGCAGAAAATGCATCCACCAATGTATCGACCACCCAGTCTTCTATGCAGTCCACTACTTCCAGCCTAGAGACTGCAACTCTGAATCCTCTGGCTGCCCCTCCTTCCTCCCAGCCTCCTCACTCCATGAAAATGACATATTCTGAGTAGGCAGACTCCCAGGAACTGTTCTCGGGTCCCTGCCATGAGTGGGAAAAAATGGTTCCTCTCCCACCTGAGGAGTTTGTCGTGACCGATGCCTAACCTTTGGAAAGTTCCCAGAGTCCGGGTGATGAGGCTGGGGACTTCCGGCAACTGTCTCAAGAGCTTTTTGTGGATTAGGATAATGATGAGACACAGTTGTCTGTCAGTGAGGTAGTAGTAAGGGCAGTAAGTCCGAGGGAGGAGCTCACAGAGGATTCGGAGGAAAAGCTGCTGGGCGATGAGGTGACTGACTTCATCTGGTTTGCTAAGGTTACTGAGGACAGGGCTTCAGAGGGGGAGGCAAGTGCAGCAGCAGGACAGATTGGAAGAGGCAGAGGAGTAGCCAGGGGTAGAGGCAGGGCCAGAGAGAAGCCCCCAACTGTTTCCCAAAGCACCGCCTCGCGACAAGCCTCCGTGCAGAGGGCTAGGTGTTCAAAGGTGTGGATGTTTTTTAGTGAGAGTGCGGACGACCGAAGAACAGTGGGGTGCAACCTGTGTCACACCAAGATCAGCCGGGGAGCCACCACTACCAGCCTGACCACCACCAGCATGCGCAGGCATGTGATGGCCAAGCACCCCACAAGTTGGGACAAAGGACATTCACCACCTCCGGGTCACACCACTGCCTCTTCCCCTGTGCCGCAACCTGCCACACAGATCCAATCCCCTTCCCAGGATGCAGGCATGAGCGCCTCCCGGCCTGCACCCTCACCCTCACTTCCATCGTACTCCACTCCATCCAGCAATGTCTCTCAGCGCAGCGTTTAGCGTTCAGCTGTCGCTAACACAAGCCTTGGAGCGAAAGTGGAAATACGCCGCCACCCACTCGCGTGCACAAGCTTTAAACGTGCATATTGCCAAATTGACCAGAGATGCTGCTGTACAGGCTTGTGGAAATGGAGGCTTTCAAAAACATGATGGCGGCGATGTCGCGCTACTCGGTCCCCAGTCGCCACAAGTTTCCGGTGTGCCGACTCAGCCCTACACCAGCATGTCTCGCACAACATAAATCGTGTCCTCACCAACCCGGTTATTAGTAAGGTCCACTTAACCACGGACACGTGAACAAGTACTGGCGGGCAGGGCCACTATATCTCCCTGACGGCACATTGGGTGAACTAGGTGGAGGCTGGGACCGAGTCAGAGCCTGGGACTGCTCACGTCCTACCCACACCCAGAATAGCGGGTCCTACCTCGGTGCTGGTATCTGCAGTGTTTTATGCCACCTCCTCCAAACCCTCCCCCCCTCCTTTGCCACATCTACCTCTCAAATAAGAAGTGTGAGCACATCACCAGCAGTCGCTAGTGCGCTGCTGGTGACGTGCTGAAATTAATCAGCTTAGGTGACAAGAGGCACACAGCCCCCGAGCTGTTGCAGGGTCTGACAGAGCAGACCGACCTCTGGCTTTTGCCACTGAAGCTTCAACCGGGCAGGTTCGTGTGTGACAATGGCCGTAACCTGGTGGCGGCTCGGCAGCTCGGCAGCCTCACACACGTGCCATGCCTGGACCATGTCTTCAATCTGGTGGTTCAGCGGTTTCAGAAAAACTACCCCCACTTGTCTGACCTGCTCGGCAAGGTGCGCCGTGTCCATCATGGACGCTGCCACCCTGAGGACTCTGCAACGCCGGTTTCAGCTGCCAGAGCACTGACTGCTGTGCGACATGCCCGCACGCTGGAATTCTACGCTGCATATGTTGGCCAGGCTGTGTGAGCAGCATAGAGCAGTTGTGGAATACCAGCTGCAACATGGGTGGCGGAGTAGTAGTCAGCCTCCGCAATTCTTTACTGAGGAGTGGGCATGGATGGCAGATATCTGCCAGGTCCTTGGAAACTTTGAGGAATCTACCCAGATGGTGAGCGGTGATGCGGCCATCATTAGCGTTACCATCCCGCTGCTTTGCCTGCTGAGAAGTTCACTGCAAAGCATAAAGGCCGACGCTTTGCGGTTTGAACAGGAGACGGGGGCTGACAGTATGTCGCTTGATAGCCAGAGCACCCTCATGTCTATATCTCAGCGCGTTTTGGAGGAGGAGGAAGAGTAGGAGGTGGAAGAGACAGCTGGCCACACTACAGCAGGTACCCATGCTGCATGCCTCTCATCTGTTCAGTGTGTATGGGCTGAAGAGGAGGAGGATCCTGAAAGTCATCTTCCTAGTGAGGACAGCGATGTGTTGCGTACTGGTACCCTGGCACACATGGCTGACTTCATGTTAGGCTGCCTTTCCCGTGACCCTTGCATTAGACGCATTCTGGCCAACACAGATTACTGGGTGTACACCCTTCTCGACCCACGGTATAAGGAGAACCTTTCCACTCTCATTCCCGAAGAGGAAAGGGGTACGAAAGTTATGCAATACCACAGGGCCCTGGTGAAAAAGTGATGCTAAAGTTCCCATCTGATAGCGCTAGAGGCAGAAGACGCAGTTCCGAGGGCCAAGTAGCAGGGGAGGCGTGGGTATTAGGCAGCATGTCCAGCGTAGGCAGGAGAACACTCTCCAAGGCCTTTGTCAGCTTTATGGCTCCCCAGCATGACTGTGTCACTACTCCTCCAGTCAAGGCTGAGTCGGAGGAAGCACTGTAAAAAGATGGTGAGGGAGTACGTAGTCAATCGTACCACCCTCATCCGTGATGCCTCTGCTCCATACAACTATTTGGTGTCAAAGCTGGACACGTGGCACGAACTTGCGCTGTATGCCTTGGAGGTGCTGGTCTGCCCAGCTGCTAGTGTCTTGTCAGAGAGGCTGTTTAATGCAGCTGGGGGAATCATCACGGATAAGCGTACCTGCCTGTCAACTGCCAGTGCCGACATGCTTACACTCATAAAGATGAACAAGGGCTGGATTTCCCCAGACTTCTCTTCTCCACCAGCAGAAAGCAGCGGAACATAATGATTCTTTTCGCTGCAACAGGAGAAAAATGCATCCTCTATTACCACAACAAAGGGGGAATTAGCTTTGTCAATCACTCTCCGATATTATTACTCCTCCTCCTCCTCCTCCCCCTCCTAAAACAGCATGTCATCACGCTGAACTGCCAATTCTTCTGCGGCCAAAAACGCTCTGTTTAAAAGGTTTTTACAATTTTTCAAAGTTTCAAAATTATTTATACTTTAACAGAAACCAATTTTTTTCACATGCCTGTCTCCAGGCTCTGTTACAAATTAAGCAACAGCGAGCTGTATCTTTAAAAAATGTTTATGGGTTTCACCTGCCCCTGCGGTTGAGCCGTTTTTCATGGGTACACTTGTACTCTTGGTACACCAATTTTTCTGGCCCTCGCCTATACTGTTATCTAACTAATTTTTCCGGCCTTCGCCTACACTCTTGGTAAGCAAATTTTTTCAGGTGTTCGCCTATACTCTTGGTACACCAATGTTACAGGGGTTCACCTATACTCTTGCTACATAAATGTTACTAGGGGCCGCCTATACTCTTGCTACATAAATGTTACTGGGATCCGCCTATACTCTTGCTACAGAACTGTTACAGGGGTCCGCCTGTACTCTTGCTACATAAATGTAATTGGGGTCCGCCTATACTCTTGCTACATAAATGTAATTGGGGTCTGCCTACACTCTTGCTACATAAATGTAATTGGGGTCCGCCTATATTCTTGCTACAGAAATGTTATTGGGGTCCGCCTATACTCTTACTACAGAAATGTTACTGGGTCCGCCCATACACTTAGTACAGAAATGTTACAGCGGTTCACCTATACTTTTGCTACAGCCATTTTACAGGGGTCTGCCTATACTTTTGCTACATGAATGTTATTGGGATCCGCCTATACTCTTGCTACAGAAATGTTACAGGGGTCCGCCTATACTCTTGCTACAGATATGTTATTGGGGTCCGCCTATACTCCTGCTACAGAAATGTTATTGGGGTCCGCCTATACTCTTGCTACAGAAATGTTACAGGGGTCCGCCTATACTCTTGCTACAGAAATGTTACTGGGGTCCGCCTATACTGTGGGTGCACAAAGGTTTCCCATTGCGGTGTTCAGCTGCTGGACACATACAGAGAATGAAGTGTGTGGGGACACATGGATTTCTCATAGCTATTTTTCTCACGGCAGCTTGGGTCACACAAAGTGGAGGCTGGGACCGAGCCTGACCCAGGGCCCGCTTACGTACTTCCTTCACAGAGTATTGCGGGTCCTACCTTGGTCATGGTTTCTTGGCCTTATTATGCCATCTCCTCCTCCTGCTTGGGGTCTGGGATCAGCGGTGGGTACCATGTATTTTCTCTTGTGTTACCACTGTTATCTGAGACAGCGGTTTGGGACAAACAAAAGGAGTGTTACTGCATTAATGAGACGTTCACAGCTGCACTAGCATCCGAGTCCACTTGAGGCCCACAATTACTGAGGGTGTGAGCAGAGGCCGAGGTCCTGGGGCGGAAGAATCAACTGTGCAAGGTATGGCCTGTGGAACTTCTTTGCGTTTCATCCATTTCCAGTCTTTGGAGCGATGAAAGCAACAATTACTGATCTAAAGAGACATTCACAGCTGTACTACCATCCGAGTCCACTTTATGCCCACGATTACTGAGGGTGTGAGCCGAGGCCAAGATCCTTCGTGGGGTGAGACTGCCTTGTTTGGGCGCTCTGATTTCTTTGTGTGTAATACCGTCTTTGAGTTTCATGAGCTTGCCTATGCTGTGGGTGTACAAAGACCTCCCATTGCGTTGTTTTACCTGTCTGGCAGAAATACACTGACTGACTTGGCTAGGGTGCAGATGGCTTTCCCATTGTGGTGTTTTACCTATCTGGCACAAATACACTGAATGACTAGGGCAGAAGTGTGGGCCGAGGTGCTGGGCGGGGTTAAACTCTGTCATGTTTGGGCACTCTCTTTTCTTCCTGTTTAATTTTGTCCCTGGGTTCCAGGGGCTCGCCTATACTGTGGGTGCACAAAGGCTTCCCATTGAGTTGTTCAGCTATCTGACACATACAAAGAATGAATTGGGCAGAAATGTGAGCCGAGGCGGAGGTCCTTGGCGGGGTGAAACTCTGCCATGTTTGGGCACTCTGATTTCTTTATGTGTAATACTTTCCTTGGGTTCCAGGGGCTTGTCCATGCTGTGGGTGCACAAAGACTTCCCATTGCATTGTTTTACCTGTCTGGCACAAATACACTGACTGACTAGGGCAGAAATGTGGGCTGAGGCCCTTGGCGGGGTGAAGCTCTGCCATGTTTGGGCACTCTGATTTCCTCATGTGTAATATCATGTTTGAGTTCCTTTGGCTTGCCTATGCTGTGGGTGCACAAAGACTTACCATTGCGGTGTTTTACCTGTCTGGCACAAATACACTGACTGACTAGGGTAGAAATGTGGGCCGAGTCCGAGGTCCTTGGCGAGGTGAAACTCTGCCATTTTTGGGCACTCTGATTTCTTTCTGTGTAATACCATCTTTGTGCACCCACAGCATAGGCGAGCTCAAGGAACTCAAAGACTTCCCATTGCGGTGTTGAGCTATCTGACACCTACACAGAATGAATTGTGTGGGGACACATGGATTTTTCATTGCTGTGTAACTCGCGGCACCTTGGGTCACACAAGGTGGAGCCTGGGACCAAGCCTGACCCTGGGCCCGCTCACGTGCTTCCCACACAGAGTATTGCTGCATTGTGGAGATGTTTAGAAGTGCTGGCACCCGAGTCCCCTTTATGCCCACGTTTCCTGACAATTTTGTGATGGAGGTGGCATGTGATTGGAATGATGATCGTACGTCAATTTATCATCAATTCTCAACAGCATTGTGGGTTATCGCTCACACTTTCAAAGAGGGTCACTGCCTGGCCCAGCCAACCCTCTGCAGTGTGTGTCTCTGATTCCTCCTCATCGGAAGACGCACTTATAAATCAACATGAGGGTGGTGTGGCTATGAAGCGAGCATGTGGCATGAGGCCAGCTGAACGCTGCACAGGGAAAATTTTGTGTGTGCTGTAGACGCAGGGTCGTGTGGGGGGGTTGGACAGCAATTCCAGCACGTAACCCAGGAAAGAGGCAGAGGTGTCACCCACAGGCAGTGATTGTCCTGGTTGCAGGTAGTGTGGTGCTTAGCTAAGATGTGCCAGCGCATGTGCCTTGCTACTGAGGGTTTGTCCGAAGTAAATTGTTAGGGGGGTGACCGACAGGCTCTTGCCCTCATTTTGGCTTAATAGTGGGACCTGGGAGCCTCAGATGGAGCCATGCATGCTGCCACTGCCCTTCCCTATCCGTTTCTGTGATATTTCCATGACTTTCTGATGTTTTCTGGTGTTTGACAAGTCATCACCTATGCGGAGTGTCGGTACCATACAAAAATGCTCGAGTCCCCCATTGACTTCAATGGGGTTCGTTACTCGAAATAAGCTCTCGAGCATTACGAAAAGTTTGACTCGAGTACCGAGCACCCGAGCATTTTGGTGCTCGCTCATCTCTAATCTTCTTACAACTTATATAATTGAAGAACAGTTTAGGGTTAGTTTTACTCTCCTTAGCAATAAGTCTCTCTGCCTCCACCTTTTTATCTACTTTTTACAGAATCTATTTTTTTCCTTACACGTTTTTAATGATTATTTGCTGCCTTCTTGTTTTAGTGGTTTAAATGCTTTCTTTTTGCTGTTTATTGCCCCTTTCATCTTTATTGAGTCACATTAGTTTTCTCCTACTCCTAACCCTTTTATTCCTGTAAGGTATGAACTGTTCAATGCAAGCATTTAGGATGTTTTTCAACATTTCCCCTTTAATGTCTGTACTCTTATTTCTAAGTACATTGTCCCAGTCAGTAAGGTTAAAGGCATCTCTGAGCTGATCAAACTAAGTCTTCCTAAAGTTTAGTATTTTTGTAGCTCCCCAATAAATCTCCCTTTTGGAAAGGCAAGTTGAAATTTAATATATTATGGTCACTATTTCCCAGGTGCCCCCCAACCGACACCCTGTTACTCTGTCCGGTCTGTTGGTTTCTATTAAGCCTTCTAGTTGGCTTCTGTACTAGTTGGGTAGGGTAATTATCTTTAGTTATTTACAGAAACTTGTTAGCATTATGAGATCTGCAGGTTTCAGCTTCCCAGTTTATAACTGGATAGTTAAAGTCCATAATAATTAGCTCATTGTCACTTGCAGCTTCATATATTTGCTTCAATAATAGATTTTCAGTGTTTTATGTTATATTTGTTCGTCTATAGAAAACACCTATGAGGATTTTGATATTGTTTTACCCTCATGTATTAACACCCATAGAGACTCCATATGTTCATCTCCCTCCCATATATCTTCGTGTAATGTGTGCTTTAAACAGGATTTTACATAAAGTCAAACCCCTCCCTCTTTCTGTTTTTTACGATCCTTTCTGAACAGACTGTAACCCTGTAAGTTCACCATCCAGTCACAGCTTTCATCCGACCAGGTGTGCAATCTCAAGCAGTAAAGTAATTTGTGTATTTTTTATATTCATTCTTAGATTTATCTACATCCAGGACTCATTATGGTATCATTATTGTTTTATGAAAAAGTCCCCATACATATATATATATATATATATATATATATATATATATATATATATATATATATAAAATTTTTAATGGAACAGATAGGATTGTATATATATACACATTAAGGTAACCATCTCGTATTGATTTCCATCATGCTTGTTGCTATAATTGAATAAAGTTTTTTTACCTTTTTAACAGGGCCGGGTCCTTGCAATGACATCATCACGTTGGAAATGGAGCGCACGTTGCATTCCACCCACTATTTAGTCTTATATACCATGTGGCGCATTATGCACATAGGGGCATGCTACCATACCAGGTACCCATTCACACCACAGGCGTTTACCTGTGTGGCTGTTCGTCAGTCAGGATCACCGCACAGTGGTACTTTATTGGCTAGGCCTTCTACTGAATAAGTGTTTCTTACCAGAGTGTATGCGGAGTGACCCCTACCCCCTTTCCTCTTCCAGAGTGCTCCCAAAACAGGACCGGTGACATATATATAACGTGGACTATAGGGCCGTATAGTTCCTGTGTATCTTCCCTACCTCTGAGATATAGCCTCTAACTACTGCAAGTGAATTGTGCCTGTAATTACCTGCTATACAAGTTTATTTCAAGTAAAAGTTATACCGGGCTCTAACCGTTCCTAGGGACCTGAGGTACTACACACAAGTCTCCGTGTTATTTACTCCACCGAATAGAATAACAGTATGTGGGAACAGTGGCGTCACGAGTGATATCTACTACAACCCCCCTCACCCCCTTTATTGGCACTCTCTGCCAAATGAGTGTCGAAGCTTGGCTTGCAATATACACTGACCTTGGTTGTGTGTCATTTCTATGGGACCAGAGCATGGTAAGTGCCACCATGACGAAATGGCACTTATCCCTTCCAGCTCTTTGATAGAGGTTCTTGTGTCCTTCGGAAATTTTTTTTCCTTTGAGGCCTTACAGGCCAAATTTAATCTTCCACTTAGATGGCTTCTGTTGGAGAAATTGTGGACAGAGTGGATCTTTATCGCTTATATTTTGGTTCTGTCCAAGGCTAAAAGAATTCTGGGACGGAGTATATTATCTTCTTTACCAAATATTGCAGGTACGCATACCAGAAGTCCCCAAATTAGCATTACTGTTGATGGATGTAGATAAACTCCACCCACCATACAGGTATTTAATAGGGCATTCTATGATGATGGCAAAAACAATCATAGCCAAATACTGGAGAACGCCTTCTCCCTATCAGTTGAAGAGTTCAAAAAGTGATTTGCTGAGCATAGCGTATGTGAAAAAAGGTTAGTTTTTCGTACTAATTCTGTTAAAAGATATATGGAGTTGTGGGATGCATGGTTAAAATACTATGTATAACTGTCCTTTCTATGAATAGATCTGGTTTAAAGATGCTACGTTTATATAGGACATATTGTTCTTAAGTTTCTTTTACTACTTAGGGCTCCTGTCCATGGATAGATTTGCATTGCGGAGCACAAAGCAGGATTCCGCCTCCGACTCCACAGCAAATCCAGCCCAATAGCATGCTATGTAAAAACACGATCTCCTGCCCGCAAGCAGAGATCGAATGAGATTTTCCGCTCGTGGAGAAGAAATCGCAGCATGCTGCAATTTTGCACGGGCTACGCTCTGACGATGCTGTGCCATTGGTATTGCGATGATGCGGCTTCCTCTGCTGCGAACGCCGGCCGGCATATGTACAGTGCAGAGGATGCGGCGCCATCGCTACCGCGATGACACGGCTTCCAGGGTGATTCTGCAACGAAATTCGCAGAATGGCGGCGGGACGGACGGCTTCCATTGACTTCAAGGAAGCTGTCCGTCCCACAGCCATTCTGCAATGATTATTGCAGAATCGCCGCAGAAGCCGTGTCATCGCGATAGCAATGGTGCCGTGTCCCCTGTAGCAGTACAAAGAAAAAGATGCCGGACAGGTACGCTGGGGTTACCAGCTGGGCACCAGGTCGAGCTCCGCTGCAGGATTCTGCATGTGGGGTCTAACCCGCCCGTGGACAGGCGGTCTTAGTAATCTAAGTTAAAGTAATCTTTAGAAAATGCAACATAGCAAAGAACAGTTTAATAAAAATGTTTAATATTAGAATATGGTATATTAGTATGTAGGCAATCACCAAAAGTATAAAGCAATGTAGATTGAATGTAAGTTTACATACTCATAATTTTGTACGCTATCAAAAATAAGTCTATGCATTTGTACTGTTTACCCTTCATATTTGCTTTCAATAACAAAACGAATGTTGAAAAAAAAAAGAAAGGGGTCCAGGCCCCTCTTATACTCTTCGATTTTGTCATCACCCCATCCTCAGGAGAGAGTTCCATAGTCTCACTGCTTTTACAGTTAAATGTTGGTGTAGAAGCCTTCTTTCCTCTAGACGCCCCCATGTTACAGTACTGGGTATAAACAGATCATGGGGGAGATCTCTGCATTGACCCCTTATATATTTATACATAATTATTAGAGCGCCCCCTTATTACAGTCCTGATTTAAACAGATGATAGGAGAGATCTCTGTACTGACCCCTGATATATTTATACATGGTTATTAGAGCACCCCCCTGTTACAGTCCTGGGTATAATAGATGATGGGAGAGATCTCTGTACTGACCCCTGATATATCTATACATAGCTATTAGAGCGCCCCCTTGTTACAGTCCTGGGTATAATGAATGATGGGAGAGATCTCTGTACTGACCCCTGATATATCTATACATAGTTATTAGAGCGCCTCCTAGTTACAGTCCTGATTTAAATAGATGATAGAAGAGATCTCTGTACTGACCCCTGATATATTTACACATAGTTATTAGCTCACCCTCTCAGCTGCCTTTTCGTTAACTAAATAACCCCAATTTTGATAACCTCTCTGGGTATTGTAGTCCACCCATTCTGTTTTTTTACTTTAGTTGCAGCCTTCGTATCCACTCAAGCTCTGATATGTCCTTCTTGAGTACCGGTGCTCAAAACTGGTACAATATTCCATGTGTGGTCTGACCAGTTACTTGTAAAAAGGAAGAACATGTTCTTGTCGTGCACCCCTAGACCTCTTTTGATGTCCGCGATGATCCTATTTGACTTGGCAGCAGGTGCCTGACACTGGTTACTTCAGTTAATCTTACAGTTAAGTAAAAAAAAGACAAAGTCCTTTTCCATGTCAGTGTTACCCAGTGGATTCCCGTTTAGTGTGTAATGGTGATATGTCACAGTCGTTCATATTTGAATGACTTGCAATCTAAATTGCATGAAGATCCTTTCTAAGAACGATATAATGGCAAACAAATAATGAACAATCATTGCTTTCAGTAAAGGCGAACAAACGAAAGTTGTTTCACTACCAGGACTGCTTGCAACAAATGGATTTAGTTTAACCATGTCTTTGGGAGTCTCTACTATCAGTAAACCAAAATAACTTACACTGAACCATCACTAACCTATTGATGTTATGCATGAGACTGAAATTGAATGTTTAAGTAGGGAGTAATATTAGCGGGGAAGTATTTGATATTTGGGCTTATTATTTTATATAAGGATTTTATGTCATCAATAGAGGACTCATTAATGTGCCCTCTAGAAGATCCCCAATGCAGCCAAAGCCCTCCTCCCCCAAATTGCATTGGAGTATAGCCACACATCTGGGAAACACTGTACTCCTCCCCAAAATTGGTCAAAATAATGTACAGTAGTGTGAGGGTCAATTGTAGCACAAGGGTGACACTGAAAACAGAAGAAGGCCAACATAGGGTCTCCTAGATTAAAATTTGTGCCAATAAAGAAATCAAATGTGCTGTTAGTTTTAAAAGCAATGTCCTAAATTTTACAAGGAGAAATTCTGCCAGTTGAGGACAACACTCAAGTAGAGACCTGCTCCAAGGAACAGCTGTAGAGCTACCAAAAATGTTACTATGCAAGACAGCAGGTGTAGTGCTTGTTTTAAAAGCAATGTCATAAAGTTTGGAAATGACAATTTCTACCAGGTGAACAGAAAGTCGAGCATGGACCTTCTTCAAGGAATCAGGAGAAAGAGAGCAGCAGCATTTCCACCAGCAGCATCAGCAGCTTGAGGGCAGAGTGTGCTTCTCAAAGAAATATGCTAGCTGTAGCTCTGTATTTCTATATTGACATATTTTAAGGAGGAGAAGCATGACGGAAGCAGGTGAAGGAGAGCAGCAGCACCGCCACCGACACCAACATCACCTTAAAGGCACGTTGTGGTCTTTAATAGATCTATGCTCAGTCATATGTGAGTAAAAATTGTCAGCATGCTATCTACTCAAGTGGAATCTGTCTTCGAGTGCAGAAGTCAGGAGAAATCTGTGTCTGGTTCACTTTTATAAATGTCAGGCGATCCACATTGTCTGTAGACAGATAGATGCGTATGCCAGTTATCACACCCCCAGCTGTGCTAAACATTCTTTCTGATAGCACCCTGGGAGCCGAACAGGCAGGCAACCATGTCTAAAGCATGTTGTGCAAGCTCTGACCACTTATCTAGCTTAGACACCAAGAAAGCAGCCAATGCCAAGTCTGAGTACATCCACGCAGGAGCTAACATGCTATTGAAACATCATAGATAAGTGTTGTCTGTGAGTTCTACCCTGTGCTTTTGCTGCAGGCTGTGATTGGCTGAAAAACTATGTTACACCTCTGTTGCATTTCCTCTGCCACCGGTAATGGTGCTATTGAGTTGGCTTCCTGCTTGTCCATCATGAGCTGCATAGCTGCAATCTATTGCAGATGCATACCTGCTGCCATGGAGAAATGCTGTACTCAAGCTGCTTAAAAGGCTGTCCTGATAGTGCCACATTTTGAGGTCCATCTCCACTATTGGAATGAGATTTGTAATTTTGGCCTTGTAGCAAGGAATAAGGAGGGTGGACAGCCACTAATAATATGGTGTATTGATGTGGACTATGCAACGGTCCTTCTGCAAGCACTGTAGCATAAAAACACTATGCGTCAAAGTGCCTATGGGAGATGCCCAACATTCCTCAGGGTCAGGCCTAAGAGTGTCCTCCAGCTTGTCCCACCATCCACATAGAATAGCTGGGGTTAGTGATGGATGGAAAGAATATTGCGAAGCCCTCTCCACTGCCTCTGGTTCTCTGTTAGTCCCTTTCTCTTCCTCCACTTCTTACTCCTCCTCTATATTTCTCCCATAGGTAGAGAAACATGTTGGAGAAGATGTCCCCCTTTCTTGCCCAAAGCCACCCTACCTGCAATGACAAACTGGCCAGATAGTTGAGACATTGATCTCCCTTCCTCCTTCTCTGCCCATTACCACTCACCATTGTCCCTGAGGCCCTATGGCATCTTTTCCAGCAGGCAGACAACAGGGATGGTCATACTGATCATTGCGTCACTATGACTGGTCATTTTGATTGCTTCCTCAAAGCAAGGTAAAATGACACACATGTCTTTGATCTGCAGCCACTCGACCAGCATCAAGTGACCAACCTCCATACAATGTCTGATAATAGCATACGTCATCTTGTACTCTGTGATCACTCTCCCCTCTGGCGGAGCCTCTGCAAAATATGCAATGTGAAAATCCACCATGTAGGCACAACAAAGATGAGGCAGTTGGGTGGTAGCCCACACTGTCCCTACACTTCTGCCAGACAAGAGGTAGCTAGGTGTGAATACCAAAAGAGCGAGCACCGTTTCCTGCCCTTTTCCAGCAGTAGATGCAAACTTGGGTAATTGCTAAGGAAGCACTGCACTACCAGGTTCATCAAATAGGCTTGGCACGGTACGTGTGTGAGATTGCTGAGGCAAAGTGCTGTCAGCTGGTTGGCCCAATGGTCACGCACATGTACTTAGAACATAGTTTGTATGTTTTAACCAGTTGAACTGAAGAAGGGGTGTGACCCGAAAGTCGTTTTCATATACTGGCTTTGCACATTATTCAATAAAAGTTCATTTTACACTATCTATGATCTCCAATTTCCATAACATTTAGAGTGTTGTGCCTATTCACCAGTCCTTTTAGTCTTCTCTCCAAATGATCACGCATGACCTTCCCTGGCTTCAGATTGTGCTGGGTCACATCAGTAAGGATAGGAACGGGAAATTAGTCACTACTGTATATAAGAAACGGACAACAACTAATAGTCTCCTAAGATGGAATAGCTTCCACCGTGTACCCTTAAAACAAGGAATCCCAAAACAGCAGTTCCTCAGAATAAGAAGAAATTGTTCACAAAAATCAGATTTTGTAGAAAAAGCTCTTTATATGAAAGAACAGCTTAAAGAAAGAGGTTATCCAGGTGAGGTGCTAGATGAGGCCTATAATTATGCACATGACCAAAGAAGTAGTAATCTTCCGGTTCCCCGGGACAGACCAATGGAGAAAGAAAAGGCAAGGATCATTGCCACATATGATGATAAGTCCAAGGAGATATATAAGATCCGTGAACAGTTTTGGAGTATTCTACTTGAAGATAGTGACCTGGCAGAGGTCCACAAACCCATCAGTAACCCATCAGTAACTTACCGGAGGGGCAGAAATCTTTGTGACAGATTAATACATAGTCATCTAAGACCAGAGCCATCTATAGGTTGCTGGCTTACCCAGAATAAAATGAAGGGTACATATTCTTGCTCAAACTGTAAGGAAAGTCCATTTATACAAAAGCAGAATTTCTTTGTAAGTGCAACCACAAAGGTGCGATTTGTAAATTGTAGAATGCATAACCTGGTTTACCTGGTCACCTGCACACGTAATAGCAGACATATCAAAACTAGTGATGAGCGAGCACCAAAATGCTCGAGTGCTCGTTACTGGAGTCGAACTTTCAGTGAAGCTCGAGAGTTTGCTTCAAGTAACGAACCCCATTGAAGTCAATGGGCGACTCGAGCATTTTTGTATATGGCTGGTGCTCCGCTAAGGTTTTCATTTGTGAAAATCTTAGCAAATCACCAAAGTCATGTAAAAACCACAGAAATGGATAGGGCAGGCGAGGAGCAACATGCAGGGCTGCATTTCGGGCTCCGAGGTCTCACTATTAAGCCACAATAGTGGCAAGAGTGAGACCCCCCCGCACTGTCAGCATAACGATCGTTCTCCTCTGCCACAGCTGTAACAGCTGTGACAGAGCAGAACGATGTTAGCCCATTGAATTCAATGGAGCCGGCAATACAGCCGGCTCCATTGAAAGCAATGGGCTGCTGGCTAGCGCGGGATGAATTTTCGGGAAGGGCTTAAAAATATAAGCCCTTACCTGAAATTCATCCAGAAATGTGTAAAAAGTAAAAAAAAAATATACTCACCTTGTCCCGGCAGAACGATGTTAGCCCATTGAATTCAATGGAGCCGGCAATACAGACGGCTCCATTGAAAGCAATGGGCTGCCAGCGAGCGCGGGATGAATTTTCGGGAAGGGCTTAAAAATATAAGCCCTTACCTGAAAATCATCATAAAATGTGTAAAAAGTGAAAAAAATATATATACTCACCTTGTCCCGGCAGAACGATGTTAGCCCATTGAAAGCAATGGGCTGCCGGCGATCGCACAATGAATTTTCGGGAAGGGCTTAAATATATAAGCCCTTCCCTGCAATTCATCCAGAAATGTGGAAAAATAAAAAAAATATATATACTCACCTGGTCCCGGCAGACGAGTTCAGCTGCGGCCAGCTGGCAGTTCTCCAGAACTGCTGCGAGTAGTATTCAGCACCCGGGGATTTAAAATCCCCGCCTGCTGAATGAGCTGCCTCTGATTGGTCACAGCCTGACCAATCAGAGGCAGCTCTCACTCACACCCATTCATGAATTCATGAATGGGTGAGTGAGTGCTGCCACTGATTGGCTCAGCTCAGCTGTCATTCAGCTGAGAGCTGCGCTGAGCCAATCAGAGGCAGCACTCACTCACCCATTCATGAATTCATGAATGGGTGTGAGTGAGAGCTGCCTCTGATTGGTCAGGCTGTGAACAATCAGAGGCAGCTCATTCAGCAGGCAGGGATTTTAAATCCCCGGCTGCTGAATACTTCAGAGAGCAGTTCAGGAGAACTACCAGCTGACCGTGGCTGAACTCCGTCTGACGGGACCAGGTGAGTATATATATATATATATATATATATATATTTTTTTTTTTTACACATTTCTGGATGAATTGCAGGGAAGGGCTTATACATTCATTTAAGCCCTTCCCGAAAATTCATTGTGCGATCGCCGGCAGCCCATTGCTTTCAATGGAGCCGGCTGTATTGCCGGCTCCATTGAATTCAATGGGCTAACATCGTTCTGCCGGGACAAGGTGAGTATATATATTTTTTTACTTTTTACACATTTTAGGATGATTTTCAGGTAAGGGCTTATATTTTTAAGCCCTTCCCGAAAATTCATCCCGCGCTCGCCGGCAGCCCATTGCTTTCAATGGAGCCGGCTGTATTGCCGGCTCCATTGAATTCAATGGGCTAACATCGTTCTGCCGGGACAAGCTGAGTATATTTTTTTTTTTTACTTTTTACACATTTCTGGATGAATTTCAGGTAAGGGCTTATATTTTTAAGCCCTTCCCGAAAATTCATCCCGCGCTAGCCGGCAGCCCATTGCTTTCAATGGAGCCGGCTGTATTGCCGGCTCCATTGAATTCAATGGTCAGTGCTCATTTAATTGAGACGAGCACCGCATGGTGCTCGTCTCGAGTAACGAGCATCTCGAGCACCCTAATACTCGAACGAGCATCAAGCTCGGACGAGTATGCTCGCTCATCTCTAATCAAAACCCATCATAACAATAATGTGAGCATCCTGAAATTCCAAGGAATAGAGGTCATCTGCCCTACAAGTAGGAGAGGTGATCTAGATAAACGTTTACTACAAATGGAAGTGTAGTATACAGAAGTTGTACACTACATAATTTAACTGTGGACTCTGAGGTGATGTAATAATGTGTGTCTGTACCTTTAATGTACTGTTGGTCAACTATGCTTCATCTAGAAGGAGTACTCAGCCTAGTTTACAAAACTCTAGTCAGCTAGCCAGGAGACAGTCTGTGATAGGTAGGAGAGACCTACACCTGGGTTGGTAAGGGGTGTAGCTTGGTGTAAAATAAAGTGGAGGAGTTAGAAGGAGTGTCAGAATAGTCTACAGGAGTGGGTTGCTAGACAGAGAGCTCCAGAGAAAGAGGAAAGCTACTAGCCAGTGCGGTGGGAAGGACAGAAAGTGTGAGTACCCAAAGTTATGTAATATCTACTGAGAAAATGAAAGTAAATAATAAATTTCAGCAAGGACCTAAAGTAACCATACTTTTCTAGAAGAGAGAGTTTTGATACATGAAAGAATAGAAGATACTCAGCAAAGGCCTAAAAAACTGTAATGTAAAGAAATTAAGCTTCATACTAACAGGAGCAAAGGAAACGTAATACTAAAGAGAATGGAGGAAATTAAAGGGAGAAAAGCAAGATTGCAAAACATAGGGAATAGGAAGGATCTGGTGCTTAATTACTGTCAGAGAATTCATTTGTTGTCCAGATAGGAAGTCTGCGCTTCACAACTGCAGATGTTCTAATAGTACTACTAATTGCTCAAGGAATAATCTACCTCTAAGTAAAAGTCATTCTAAATTGCACTAAAAAAAGCTAAAGACTCTTGTTGTTATAAAGAAATAAACTGTTCCATGTCTTCTGGAGTCTCTTCCCACCATTTACTATCTGCACAGATGTACCAAACTACACTTCAGGGGAAAGAAATGCTTTATTTTATTTTTCCCATTTTTGTATTATTATTTTGTCCAGCACAGACCATGGTGTGTATACAGACTGGCATCACAAACTTGGCAACTGCCTTTTCCCCCTGCGAAGAACGGCATCAGAATCACATATTACAGATCTCAGAATTTTGACCCACTGGGCTAACCAACCAGCCTTGCTTTTATACCAAACCGGGGACTGGCAGCTGACCCCAGCAAACAGGAGTACCTACAGAGTGGTAACTGGCCCTAAGGTAAGCAGGGAGATGAAAGGGGCCCTGCCTACAATCCCCCTGATAAGGGCACCCCACGCTGGAACCTAGGGCCTGACTATCCCTGACAGAAAACAGGGATGACGTACTAACACAGAGAAACAAAGACCCTGCCCAGAAATAATTTACTACAGAGGCGAGAATGGAGCACAGCGAAAAAGAAATGGACACACATACAGATACAGGGCACAAGGCAAAGGAACAAACGGAGTATGCAGATAAAGGTCAAAATAGCCTTAAGTAGTCAAGAGACAGAAGACCTAGCAGGGGAGTGCCCAGAGGGAACACTGAGGCAACCAGGAAGTGCATCAGTCCAGCTTAAATAGGGAAGTGATTGCCCATTATTCCCACAGTTGAGCTGAGAGACAGAGAACTGGTTAACCCTCTCAGTGCTGCATGAAAACAGACAGATAGGATCCATATGCACATAAATAGCAGAAAGATGTCTGTAGCTGCCCACAACCGCAAGAGGGCTGAAGGCATGAATAACAGACCTTCCACATATTTTCCTGGGAGGAGAGCAGCAGCGCCACCGTGACAACTAGCTGCTTTTCCTCTGCTCTCCCTCCTAGGTCTGGTCCGGCTCGCTGCAGAAACATCTTGGATATTTAGACTAGAGAGTTGCCATCCACAATGTGTGAATGAGGTGCTATCCTTCACTTCTTTTCTCTGAAAATTATTGGACATTGCAATATGAAGATAGAGATAGGGCATCAAATATGATCAACACCAAATGTGGAATGTATATGTCTGACTGTGCCTGTTATTAAAAAAAGTAAATGATCTGCCTATACCGAAAATGCTTTGCATATTTGATTTACTGTCAACAACTATATAGTGATGTCAATCACTGGGTGTCTCTAGTGAGAATAAATGATTACAAGTTGTTCTCTCCTAGATCCTTCTCATCATTGTTCATCAGATTGTAGATGTGCACACAAATCACTAAAGGCCCATTTAGACACAACAATTGTCGCTCAAAATTTGCTCAAAAGCCATCTTTTGAGTGATAATTATTGGGTGTAAATGTGCCTTTCATCTTTCACCTTTAGGGCTTATTCAGGCGGGTGGCGGGGAGCGGCGGGGAGGAATGGAGGGGAGATCTCTCTCTCCCTCTCTCCCCCCTGCTCCCCGCCGCAACTCACCTGTAACTGGCGCCGGCTCCCGAATCTTTAGAGACGAGCGGGAGATACTCGGCTAAGGCACTACTTGCTCAAGTAATGTGCCTTAGCGAGTATACTCGCTCATCTCTAGTGGTGGTGATGGTGGTGACTCAACCTCTGCTCTCTGTTCCCAACTCCTTGTTCTGAAGCCTGCAGCCCGTTTGTGAATTGTGGTGTAGAGGCCTGAAGTATACGTGCTACTGCCCATATACAACACTGCCTGTCTGTATGAGCAGGGAGAGTGCCAGAGGAGGAGGCAGTGGAAGAGGAATTAGGTGGTCTTTCCAAGGCAGCAGGTGGCGGTGGTTGATGTGATTGTTCATACATGTTGTATTGAGGTTGATTATATTATTGCCATATTTTAAACACTTACCCCAGATGACTGCTCTTCTGTCATCAACTGTGGTTTCAAAGAATGCTGAGGCTGCAAAAGTCCTATGAGCAGACCTCACTGTGGGCCTGGTGTTATTGCTGCTGCGTCTAGTAGTAGCTGATGGTCATGGTACGGCTATTATTTTTGCCTGGGACACCTTACTCACTGTCTTAGCATGATCCTGCCTGCAATATCCAATTCTTCCATCTCCCCATGTGAGCTGATATCATGACTGCTTTATTTCCATTTGGGATCAAGCACCTCATCATTTTCCACTTCCATTCTTCTTTGTCAACCTTCTCCTCCTGAGTGGACTGTATGTCACACTGAGCACTGAGAGCTGATATTTTTTTTTTACGTTCCTATAGCAGGGGGATGGAGGGCTCCTGCTGACCTGGGTCACTATCAGTGAAGATTGTGGTGATGGTGGCAGCTCAACTTCTGCTCTCTGTTTCACTCTCCTCGCTCTGAAGCCTTCAGATCAATCATCAATTGCGGAGGAGAGGCCTGAAGTAGATGTACTGCTGGTCCTACACAAAAACTGCCTCTCTGTGCTCAGAGGCTACTGCATGACCAGGGAGGGAGATAGAGGAAGAGGGAGCTACAGCAGTTGGAGAGTGAGCAGGATGAGGCTGACTCTTCACCCTCTGTCCCAGGTGGGCTCTCCAAGGCGGTGAGTGGTGGGAGTTCATACATGTTGTGTTGAGGTTGTTTACGGTCTTGAGGCATTTTAAATGTTTACCACAGATATTACAGATGACCGCTCTTCTGTCAACATGTGCGGTTTCAAAGAATGCCCAGGCTGCACAAATCCTGCGAGCAGACCTAGTTGTGGGCCTGATGCTGCTGCTGAGACTAGTAGTAGCAGATCGTGGTGGCACTGCCCTTTTGGTTTTTCTGCAACACCCTACTGCCTGCCTTGGCAGGGTGCTGCACTACAATGTCCACTTCTTCTTTCCACACTATAAGCTGTCTGTTCATGTTGCGTCAAACACCTTTTCAGAGGAAAAAAATTGTTGGGCATCAGTGTATTTAATGCCTTGGTCTTCTCCTTCTGGTTGTTTGGACTTCCCAGTTGATTTTCATGACACTAAATGATCAAACAGCTCCTCAGACTGATCCATGTGGACAGCTTTGAAGGGTGTTGGGGATTTAGCACAGGGTGAAGTAGAGAGGGAATATTCATGGCTGACAGGTGGAGACTGACTGCTGTGTGCCTGTGACTGGAAGGAAGAGGAGGTGGTGGTACTTTAGGCAGGCTGTGTCATCCACTCTACAACCTGTTCTGTGTGCTGCAGATGTAATGCATGGGCAGAACCACTTCTAGGGAATGTAGTAGGTTTGCCTTGCCTGCTGCACAACATTGAGATGTTGCCTCAGCTGAGCTGCTTGTAGTGCCAACTTGGCCCATCCTCTACTACTTTCAGCACCGGCACGCGCCCATACCCCTTGCGTTCTTCATGTTTCCTTTATATATTTTGTTATTTACTTTTCCTTTGTGTTCACTTTTTATTGTAGTTTTATGTAACCTATTAGCTAAGTTTGTAGTTTATAGAAAACCATTGCTAGCTGTAAAAAGCCTGCAAATTAGTAGTGGGCAGACTGGCCACTTTGGACGATGTCTGAGACCACTGACACACACTGTGTGTATTTGCTGTTTTCCTATTTGAGTTTCTTTTTGTTTTATATTAACATAAAAAAAACACCTGCAACCAAATAGGCCACGATCCCTGGGAGGCACGATATGTGAGAACAGAAGGCAACAGAGTATAGCTTGTACCTTTTGTGAGCTCTCCCTGTTTGGTGGAGCATAACTGAATTCCCTAAACTCTACCGCTACCTATGTATGATCTGGACTGGTGACTTTGAATGACGTCTGAGGCCACAAACAGAGAACTGCAATATTCCCTATTCCAAAGCATATTTTGTCTGTCCACTTTTCTGCTATATAAGTTGACAGCAGCAGAAATATCCCATCTCCCAATGTACAAACTATGCTTCATATAGGCATATAAAGGTGATGCAGCTTCTTTCTTTGCTCCCTCCAATATAACCCATTTTAAGTTTTCTGCCGGTATACAAGCTATTACATCCAACAGCAATATATCCTCTGTGGAATGTCTGTCCCTAACAACATACATATAAACATGATTATTTAGGCATATAAACATGATGCAGCTTCCCTGTGGTTACACTATTCCTATGTTATATATAGCTAGGTCATGTGATGCAGGTGTCCAATGAAACTGCGACCTATATGCATGATGGAGGATATATTTGGTGATATCAGAAAAGTGCCATCACTACAGAAAGGGCAGTCTTGTCAGGTTGGAGGCAGCATGGTGGCTCAGTGGTTAGCACTGTTATCTTGTACCACTGGGGTCAAATTCAACCAAGAACAATATCAGAATATTGCAAGAATACAGATTGCATGTTCTCCCTATGTTTTCATTGGTTTCCTTACTACACCTCAAAAACATACTATGTGAATCTACAGTACTGGTTAAAAGTTTTAGGCTCCCTTATCCACCTCCCTTATCCAACCACTGTCATTAGCTCCCATAGGAGCCAATGCAGCAGCCAACGTATTTCGGCCAGAAAGATTGAATGATTGATTGGAATCCAATGCATCAGATCGTAGCATATATCGGCCAACTGTAAAACGGCGGCCGATATATGCTCATGTGAAAGAGGCCTAAAGCTAACAGATATCATCTCCCTTAAAATCCTCTTCCACAGAAAGAATCAGCATGATTGTGTACTGTATGAATGAAAATCTAATATTGATGTTTATATATTAAAAACATTAATGGAAAACTTTGAATATAGTATTAAGTGATTAGACCCGATTTTCAAAAACTAATTATGAATTGTGTCAGCTGACTGCAACCCCAATTGAAATCAATGGGAGTAAAAATCAGCTTCACTAACCTATATTTTCTGTGGCTCAATGGTTAGCACTGTTGCCTTTCAGGGCTGGATCCTGAATTAAAACCCATTAAGGATAATATCTGCAGAGAGTTTGAAAAACTCCATCTAGATGTCTCCCTTGGTCAGGTTTGAACCTACAATTTCAGCTGTTTATGGCCACGGACGAATTATCACTGCGGAATTTGTGACCAGACGCCCTCTGCAAATTCCCCAGCAGTGTCTGTCCATAGACATACTATGATAAAAGATTCTCCTCTGCCCACAAGCGGAAATCAGCTGCGTTTTTCCGTTTTCGGGGGAGAATCGCAGCATGTTCTAATCTGTGCGGAAAATCGCACAGACAGCTTCCATTGCAGTCAGTGGAAGTCATCCATCCGATGATACTTCCGCTGTGAGCACTGCTGGAAATCGCGTCACAGCCCGGTGCTGACGCGTCATGCGCTGCACTGCTCATGTGCGCCGAATTGCATGTCAAGACACTTGCCTCGGATTCGGACAGGTGCGTATAGGGTCTCTGGGGGGGCACCGGATCTGATTCCGCTGCAATATTTTGCAGGACGAATTCGACCCAGCCGTGGGCATGAGACCTATGGCAGTAGTGTTAACAGCGGATCCACCACATCTGTCCTTTCTGCTCCAAAGCAGGAGAGGAATATTAAACACAAACATAACATAAATACACCATCCAGATGTTGCCTTTAGTCAGATTTGAAACTGCAACTCCAGAACTGGAAAGCAGCAGTGCTAACAACTGAGCCATCACACCTGTCCTTTCTGCACCAGAGGAAAAGAGGAAGAATAAACACAAAAAAACAAAAACTCCATCTAGATGTTGTCCCTGGACAGATTTGTACATATAGATCTTCAGAACTGCAAGGCAGCAGTGCTAACAATTGAGTGTGGAGCTGTTGGTGCTGGGTTTGGAGCTGTGGGTGTAGTAGCTGTGCAGGTCCAGAGAGTTGTCAGTGGAGAGCCAGAGGTCAGTATCGATAGGTCTCAGTTTGCGGTACAAAGGAGGAGGTGGGTATCACAATTAGGAGGAAAGCCAGAGGTTGGTATTGGTAGACCTCAATTTAGATTTGCAGAGGAGCAGGCAGCAGAGGAGCTTGACTAAGGTGGTGCAGCACAATAATAATGCACTGGTGCAGTGAAAGGGTCAGGCTTTTACAATGAGCCTAATTAGGAACAGAGGCGGGGCCAGGACGAGGGCTGGGTTTGCAGGATCTGGGACAAGGCAAAGAGCTGTCCAAGAGCTGGATGGCTCAGTAGTGAGAGCTACTGACTGAAGTGCAGGAGATCCCAAGTTTGATCCCTGACACTGAGCCATCACACGTGTTTCTTCCAACTTTTCCAGAAGATAGAGGACAACATGAATAATAAACACAAACTGACCATACAAATTCCATAGAAATGTTGTCAATCAGCTTTAGTGTCCTAGAACATCATCCTGGTGCCCTCCATAAATGTCATAAATGTCCTGTCTCACGTGGATGCACTGTGCAAAACTGTCAATTTTCAGTATGTATGTTACACAGTTGAGGCATCTGAAGGGTTAAAGGGGTTGTCCCGCGCCGAAACGGGTTTTTTTTTTTTCAACCCCCCCCCCGTTCGGCGCGAGACAACCCCGATGCAGGGGTTAAAAAAGATCACCGGACAGCGCTTACCTGAATCCCCGCGCTCCGGTGACTTCTTACTTATCCGGTGAAGATGGCCGCCGGCATCTTCTCCCTCCGTGGACCGCAGGGCTTCTGTGCGGTCCATTGCCGATTCCAGCCTCCTGATTGGCTGGAATCGGCATGTGACGGGGCGGAGCTACACAGAGCTACACGGAGCCCCATTGAGAAGATAAGAAGACCCGGACTGCGCAAGCGCGTCTAATTTGGCCATTAGACGGCAAAAATTAGACGGCAACCATGGAGACGAGGACGCCAGCAACGGAGCAGGTAAGTGAAAAACTTTTTATAACTTCTGTATGGCTCATAATTAATGCACAATGTATATTACAAAGTGCATTAATATGGCCATACAGAAGTGTATAGACCCACTTGCTGCCGCGGGACAACCCCTTTAACTCCCCTAAAATCATTGCCTGTCAGCTCTGCTGCTGAATGTATCTTTCCTACTGTGTCATGCGGTACAAGTGAGGTTATAAATGTGAGTTTCTGAGAGTGGGAAGGGGTTCCTCTTCAATCTGTGTTAGGGCGCCTACCCACAGAAAAAACGCAAAACGCAATTTAGCATCGCAGGAAAAAAAAATCGCCAGTGGGTTAGCACCCTTAGGGGTGCCTACCCACTAGAGTTTTTTTTTCCATTCGAAATTCGCAGCATTTTTTTCTTTGCAGGGGTCTATGGGACTTGTAATGTTAAAATTGCGATCGCGCAAAATCGCGATTTTAACATTACAAGTCCCATAGACCCCTGCAGAAAAAAAATGCTACGAATTTCGCAGGGAAAAAAAATCCCAGTGGGTAGGCACCCTTAGGGCGCCTACCCACTGGCGTTGCCGATTTTCGTGCGTGAAAAACGCAGCATTTTTCACGCGTTTTCCTTGCCTTTTTCGCGGCGTTTTTCGTTAATTTCCATTGACAAACATGGGTGCATTAAGAGAAAAATAAGGACACATGTGCAACTGACAGTTCCCATGTGAAAAATTGCAACGAAACGCAAAAAAAACCCCAAATGGACAAGAACACATTCTATGCTAATTGCTCTTCAGAAAAAACGCAAAACGCAATTTAGCATCGCAGGAAAAAAAATCACCAGTGGGTAGGCACCCTTAGAGTAGGGTTCCATCTTGCCTAATGTAGAGTGCTAACACAGACCCACATGGAAGCACCTTTAGCTTCCATGCTGGTGAAGATGGAGGAAAAGAAACGGCATTCCATAGCATTTGGGGAGATATAGTGGCCCTGCCCGCCTGTGCTTGTCCACGTGTCCGTTGTTAAGTGGACCTTGGCAGTAACCGCGTTGGTGAGGGCGCGTACAATGTTGCGGGAGACGTGGTCATGCAGGGCTGGGACGACACATCGGGAAAAGTAGTGGCGACTGGGAACCGAGTAGCGCGGGGCAGCCGCCGCCATCATGCTTTTGAAAGCCTCCGTTTCCACAAGCCTATACGGCAGCATCTGTAGGCTCATAAATTTTGCAATGTGCACGTTGAACGCTTGAGCGTGCAGGTGCGTGGCGGCGTACTTGCGCTTGCGCTCAAACTGTGGCACTAGCGACGTCTGGACGCTGCGCTGAGAGCCATTGCTGGATGGGGCCGAGGACAGCGGAGGTGATGGTGTGGGTGCAGGCCAGGAGACGGTAGTGCCTGTGTCCTCAGAGGGGGGTTGGATCTCAGTGGCAGGTTGGGGCACAGGGGGAGAGGCAGTGGTGCAAACCGGAGGCGCTGAACGGGCATCGTCCCACCTTGTGGGGTGCTTGGCCATCATATGCCTGCGCATGCTGTTGGTGGTGCCTCCCCAGCTGATCTTGGCGCGACAAAGGTTGCACACCACTGTTCGTCGGTCGTCAGGCGTCTCTGTGAAAAACTGCCACACCGTAGAGCACCTTGACCTGTGCAGGGTGGCATGGCGCGAGGGGGCGCTTTGGGAAATAGTTGGTGGATTATTCGGTCTGGCCCTGCCTCTACCCCTGGCCACCGCACTGGCTCGGCCTGTGCCCACACCCTCACTTGGCCCTCCGCGTCCTCGGCCGCGTCCACATCCTCTAGGCCTACCACTACCCCTCAGCATGCTGTATTACCAGTGATTTGATTTCCCAGGCAGGAAAGAAATTGGCGCAAGGCTGCACTCAACCGTAGCTGGTTGCGTCTGATTTTTGTACGTTGTCCACGCAGCACACACGTACACGGAGACCTTAGGACTGACACAGGCAGGCCAAATATAATTAATTGAATTCGCTTTTTTGCAAAAGGAGGGCCCCACTGCGGATATTCAATGAGCAATACGTTTAATATCTGTGGTGTGGCCCTGAAAAAGTGTCGCACAACTTTAGTGTAGCAGAGTTATTAACTCTGGCAGAGCAGGTATTTGCCAGTCAGGAAAGACAATGGCGCAAGCCTGCAGTAAACCGTAGCTGGTTGCGTCTGATTTTTGTACGTTGTCCACGCAGCACACACGTACACGGAGACCTTAGGACTGACACAGGCAGGCCAAATACAATTTCTTTTCCTTTTTTGCAAAGGGAAGGACCCACTGCGTATATTCAATGAACAATAAGTTTTAGAACTGTAGTGTGGCCCTGAAAAAGTGACACACAACTTTAGTGTAGCAGAGTTATTAACTCTAGCAGAGCAGGTATTTGCCAGTCAGGAAAGACAATGGCGCAAGCCTGCAGTAAACCGTAGCTGGTTGCGTCTGATTTTTGTACGTTCTCCACGCAGCACACACGTACACGGAGACCTTAGGACAGACACAGGCAGGCCAAATATAATTTCTTTTCCTTTTTTGCAAAGGGAAGGACCCACTGCGTATATTCAATGAACAATAACTGTGTTGTGGCCCTGCCTACACAATTCTGTCCCTGTAGTATCAATGGAGGGTGCAATGCTCTGCACTGCCGATTTTGAGAAAAAAAAAAACACTGCTAGCAGCAGCCTGCACACAGGTAGATGTGGCCCTGAGAAGGACCGTTGGGGTTCTTGAAGCCTACACTGACTCCTAACGCTCTCCCTACAGCAGCACCAGCACGATAGTACTTTCCCTCAGCTAAGTCACAAGGCATGTGTGGCGAGCCGCGGGAGGGGCCGACTTTTATACTCGGGTGACATCAGATCTCCCCAGCCACTCACAGCAGGGGGGTGGTATAGGGCTTGAACGTCACAGGGGGAAGTTGTAATGCCTTCCCTGTCTTTCAATTGGCCAGAAAAGCGCGCTAACGTCTCAGAGAGGAAACTGAAAGTAACCAGAACACCGCGTGGTGCTCGTTACGAGTAACGAGCATCCCGAACACCCTAATATTCGCACGAATATCAAGCTCGGACGAGTACGTTCGCTCATCTCTAGTTAGCGCGCTTTTCTGGCCAATTGAAAGACAGGGAAGGCATTACAACTTCCCCCTGCGACGTTCAAGCCCTATACCACCCCCCTGCAGTGAGTGGCTGGAGAGATCAGGTGTCACCTGAGTATAAAATACGGCCCCTCCCGCGGCTCGCCTCAGATGCATTGTGACATAGCTGCATAGCTGAGGGACAGTGCTGTTAGTGCCAGAGCTGCTATAGGGAGAGTGTTAGGAGTTAGTGTAGGCTTCAAGAACCCCAACGGTCGTTCTTAGGGCCACATCTAACCGTGTGCAGTACTGTGGAGGCTGCTTTTTGCAGTGTTGCACATTTTTTTTTTTTTGGTATATCGGCCGTGCAGAGCATTGCGCTCTACAGTAATACTACAGGGACAGAAGTGGTGGTTAGGCAGGGAGAGTGTTAGGAGTGATTGTAGGCTTCAAGAACCCCAACGGTCCTTCTTAGGGCCACATCTAACCGTGTGCAGTACTGTGGAGGCTGCTTTTTGCAGTGTTGCACATTTATTTTTTTTTTGGTATATCGGCCGTGCAGAGCATTGCGCCCTGCAGTAATACTCCAGGGACAGAATTGTATAGGCAGGGCCAGAAGACATATATTATTGATTGAATATACGCAGTTGGCCTTTTCAAAAAAATATTGGGCAAAAAATCTATTTGGCCTGCCTGTCACTGTGCTCAGTGTTCTGGGTCCGTGTGTGCTGGGTGTAGTAGTTCTACAAATAAATACGCAGGCAGCTAAGTGTTACAGCAGGCGTGCGCCAAATTATTTCCTGGCTCTGAAATCACCGCTCTGTTGCAGTTAATAACAGTGCGACACTCTTTAGTTCTGTCACACACTCCAGGGACAGAAGACATATATTATTGATTGAATATACGCAGTTGGCCTTTTCAAAAAAATATTGGGCAAAAAATCTATTTGGCCTGCCTGTCACTGTGCTGCTGAGTGTTCTGGGTCTGTGTGTGCTGGGTGTAGTACTTCCACAAAATCATACGCAGGCAGCTAAGTGTTACAGCAGGCGTGCGCCAAATTCTTTCCTGGCGTTCCGTAAGCGAAGTCAGCCTCCAACCACAGGCCAATAAGCGGCACATTTAATTACAGCGTTCTGTTTCTGCATTACTGGTAATACGGCATGCAGAGGGGTAGGGGTAGGCCTAGAGGACGTGGACGCGGCCGACGACGCGGAGGCCCTAGTCCAGGTGTGGGCACAGGCCGAGCTCCTGATCCAGGTGTATCGCAGTCGACTGCTGCGGGATTAGGAGAGAGGCACGTTTCTGGCGTCCCCACATTCATAGCACATTTAATGGGTCCACGCGGTAGACCTTTATTAGAAAATGAGCAGTGTGAGCAGGTCCTGTCGTGGATGGCAGAAAGTGCTTCCAGCAACCTATCGTCCACCCACAGTTCTGCGCCGTCCACTGCTACAACTCAGAATCCTCTGGCTGCTGCTCCTCCTTCCTCCCAGCCTCCTCACTCCATGAAAATGAGACATTCTGAGGAGCGGGCAGACTCCCAGGAACTGTTCTCGGGCCCCTGCTCAGATTGGGCAGCAGTGGTTCCTCTCCCACCAGAGGAGTTTATCGTGACTGATGCCCAACCATTGGAAAGTTCCCGGGGATGAGGCTGGGGACTTCCGGCAACTGTCTCAAGACCTTTCAGTGGGTGAGGAGGCCGATGACGATGAGACACAGTTGTCTATCAGTGAGGTAGTAGTAAGGGCATTAAGTCCGAGGGAGGAGCGCACTGAGGATTCTGAGGAAGAGCAGCAGGACAATGAGGTGATTGACCCAACCTGGTTTGCTACGCCTACTGAGGATAGGTCTTCAGAGGGGGAGGCAAGGGCAGCAGCAGGGCAGGTTGCAAGAGGCAGTGTGGTGGCTAGGGGTAGAGGCAGGGCCAGACCGAATAATCCACCAACTGTTTCCCAAAGCGCCCCCTCGCACCATGCCACCCTGCAGAGGCCAAGGTGCTCAAAGGTGTGGCAGTTTTTCACTGAGAGTGCAGACGACCGACGAACAGTGGTGTGCAACCTTTGTTGCGCCAAGATCAGCCGGGGAGCCACCACCACCAGCTTCACCACCACCAGCATGCGCAGACATATGATGGCCAAGCACCCCACAAGGTGGGACGAAGGCTGTTCACCGCCTCCGGTTTGCACCGCTGCCTCTCCCCCTGTGCCCCAACCTGCCACTGAGATCCAACCCCGCTCTGAGGACACAGGCACTACCGTCTCCTGGCCTGCACCCACACCCTCACCTCCGCTGTCCTCGGCCCCATCCACCAATGTCTCTCAGCGCACCGTCCAGCCGTCACTAGCGCAAGTGTTTTAGCGCAAGCGCAAGTACGCCGCCACGCACCCGCACGCTCAAGCGTTAAACGTGCACATAGCCAAACTTATCAGCCTGGAGATGCTGCCGTATAGGGTTGTGGAAACAGAGGCTTTCAAAAGTATGATGGCGGCGGCGGCCCCGCGCTACTCAGTGCCCAGTCGCCACTATTTTTCCCGATGTGCCGTCCCAGCCCTGCATGACCACGTCTTCCACAACATTGTACGCGCCCTCACCAACGCGGTTACTGCCAAGGTCCACTTAACAACGGACACGTGGACAAGCACAGGCGGGCAGGGCCACTATATCTCCCTGACGGCACATTGGGTGAATTTAGTGGAGGCTGGGACAGAGTCAGAGCCTGGGACCGCTCATGTCCTACCCACCCCCAGAATTGCGGGCCCCAGCTCGGTGGTGGTATCTGCTGCGGTGTATGCTTCCTCCAGTAAACCACCCTCCTCCTCCTCCTCCTCCTCTAACGCAACCTCTGTCTCGCAATCAAGATTTGTCAGCAGCAGCAGCACGACGCCAGCAGTCGGTGTCGCGCGTCGTGGCAGCACAGCGGTGGGCAAGCGTCAGCAGGCCGTGCTGAAACTACTCAGCTTAGGAGATAAGAGGCACACGGCCCACGAACTGCTGCAAGGTCTGACAGAGCAGACCGACCGCTGGCTTGCGCCGCTGAGCCTCCAACCGGGCATGGTCGTGTGTGACAACGGCCGTAACCTGGTGGCGGCTCTGCAGCTCGGCAGCCTCACGCACGTGCCATGCCTGGCCCACGTCTTTAATTTGGTGGTTCAGCGGTTTCTGAAAAGCTACCCACGCTTGTCAGACCTGCTCGGAAAGGTGCGCCGGCTCTGCGCACATTTCCGCAAGTCCCACACGGACGCTGCCACCCTGCGCACCCTGCAACATCGGTTTAATCTGCCAGTGCACCAACTGCTGTGCGACGTGCCCACACGGTGGAACTCTACACTCCACATGTTGGCCAGGCTCTATGAGCAGCGTAGAGCTATAGTGGAATACCAACTCCAACATGGGCGGCGCAGTGGGAGTCAGCCTCCTCAATTACTTTCAGAAGAGTGGGCCTGGTTGGCAGACATCTGCCAGGTCCTTGGAAAGTTTGAGGAGTCTACCCAGGTGGTGAGCGGCGATGCTGCAATCATTAGCGTCACCATTCCTCTGCTATGCCTCTTGAGAAGTTCCCTGCAAAGCATAAAGGCAGATGCTTTGCGCTCGGAAACAGAGCCGGGGGAAGACAGCATGTCGCTGGATAGTCAGAGCACCCTCATGTCTATATCTCAGCGCGGTGAGGAGGAGGGGGAAGAGACAGCTTGGCCCACTGCTGAGGGTACCCATGCTGCTGGCCTGTCATCCTTTCAGCGTGTATGGCCTGAGGAGGAGGAGGAGGATTCTGAAAATGATCTTCCTAGTGAGGACAGTCATGTGTTGCGTACAGGTACCCTGGCACACATGGCTGACTTCATGTTAGGATGCCTTTCTCGTGACCCTCGCGTTACACGCATTCTGGCCACTACGGATTACTGGGTGTACACACTGCTTGACCCACGGTATAAGGAGAACCTTTCCACTCTCATACCCGAAGAGGAAAGGGGTTCGAGAGTGTTGCTATACCACAGGACCCTGGCGGACAAACTGATGGTAAAATTCCCATACGACAGCGCTAGTGGCCGAAGGCGCAGTTCCGAGGGCCAGGTAGCAGGGGAGGCGCGGAGATCAGGCAGCATGTACAGCACAGGCAGGGCAACACTCTTCAAGGCCCTTGACTGCTTTATGGCTCCCCAGCAAGACTGTGTCACCGCTCCCCAGTCACGGCTGAGTCGGCGGGAGCACTGTAAAAGGATGGTGAGGGAGTACGTAGCCGATCGCACGACCGTCCTCCGTGACGCCTCTGCCCCCTACAACTACTGGGTGTCGACGCTGGACACGTGGCCTGAACTCGCGCTGTATGCCCTGGAGGTGCTTGCTTGTCCTGCAGCTAGCGTCTTGTCAGAGAGGGTGTTTAGTGCGGCTGGGGGAATCATCACAGATAAGCGTACCCGCCTGTCAACCGACAGTGCCGACAGGCTAACACTCATCAAGATGAACAAAGCCTGGATTTCCCCAGACTTCTCTTCTCCACCAGCGGACAGCAGCGATACCTAAGCAATACGTAGGCTGCACCCGCGGATGGAAGCATCGTTCTCTATCACCATCAAAAACGGGGACATTTTTGCTTCATCAATCTGTGTATAATATTCCTCCTCCTCCTCCTCCTGCTCCTCCTCCTGAAACCTCACGTAATCACGCCGAACAGGCAATTTTTTTTGGCTCAGTCATATAATTTTTCTAAACAATTTTTATACGTTTCAATGCTCATTAAAGCGTTGAAACTTTCACCTCAACCAATTTTTATTTTAACTGGGCTGCCTCCTGGCCTAATTACCAATTAAGCCACATTAACCAAAGCGATTAATGGGTTTCACCTGCCCTCTTGGTTGGGCATGGGCAATTTTTTGGATGTACATTAGTACTGTTGATACACCAATTTTTGTGGGCCCTCGCCTACAGTGTAATCCAATTAATTTTTAGCCCACCTGCATTACAGCTGACGTTACATCAGCTGTGTTGGGCACTGCAATGGGATATTTTTATGTACCGCCGGTGGGTTCCAGGGAGCCACCCATGCTGTGGGTCCACAGGGAGTTGTAAATGCATCTGTGTCCACTTCTAAAGAACCCCAGTCTGACTGGGGCATGCAGTGTGGACCGAATCCCACCTGCATTAAACATGACATTATTACCACAGCTGTGATGGGTAATGCAATGGGATATTTTTATGTACTGCCGGTGGCTTCCTGGCACCCATCCATGCTGTGGGTCCACAGGGAGTTGTAAATGCATCTGTGTCCACTTCTAAAGAACCCCAGTCTGACTGGGGCATGCAGTGTGGGCCGAAGCCCACCTGCATTTCATCTGACGTTAGCTCTGCTGCCCAGGGCACTGCAATGGGATACATTTATGTACAGCGGGTGGGTTCCAGGGAGCCACCCATGCTGTGGGTGCACACGGAATTCCCATTGCGGAGTTGTACCTGCCTGTGACTATTTATAAAAAAACCCGGTCTGACTGGGGCATGCAGACACCTTGACAGAATGAATAGTGTGTGGCACATAGGTTCCCCATTGCTATGCCCACGTGTGCAGCTCCAGATGGAGGTGGCACAGGATTGAATTTCTCATTGCTTCTGTACAGCATTGTGGGCTATCGCCCCGCCCCTTTTAAAGAGGGTCGCTGCCTAGCCGTGCCAACCCTCTGCAGTGTGTGCCTGCTTTTCCTGTGGCAGACGCACTTATAAATAGACATGAGGGTGGCGTGGCATGAGGGCAGCTGAAGGCTGTGCAGGGACAGTTTGGTGTGCGCTGTGGACACTGGGTCGTGGGGGGGGGGGGATTTGGCAGCATGTAACCCAGGAGAAGTGGCAGCGGAGTGTCATGCAGGCAGTGATTGTGCTTTGTTGGAGGTAGTGTGGTGCTTAGCTAAGGTATGCATTGCTAATGAGGGCTTTTCAGATGTAAAAGTTGTTGGGGGGGGTGGCCGACTCTTGCTGCTATTGTGGCTTAATAGTGGGACCTGTGAACTTCATATGCAGCCCAACATGTAGCCCCTTGCCTGCCCTATCCGTTTCTGTGTCGTTCCCATCACTTTCTTGAATTGCCCCGATTTTCACAAATGAAAACCTTAGCGAGCATCGGCGATATACAAAAATGCTTGAGTCGCCCATTGACTTCTATGGGGTTCGTTACTCGAAACGAACCCTCGAGCATCGCGAAAATTTCGTCTCGAGTAACGAGCACCCGAGCATTTTGGTGCTCGCTCATCTCTAGTGGGGTGCCTTTTGGCTAAGCCATTTTCTTCAGTAATTGCCTGCCAGAGAGTATGTGGAGAGATCCTTAATTTTTACGTCCTCCGGAGTATATATAATGTCCAGGACTGGTTACATATAGATAACGTGGACTATAGGGCCGTATTGTTCCTGTGTATTTTTCCTCCCAATGTCTTGAGTTTTTGAGTGTAACTGCTGCTGTGAATGATACCTGTAATTGCCTGCATATTCAAGTTTACCTAAGTAAATTTTACCGGATCTCAACCGTTCCTGAGGTCCCGAGGTGCGATACACAAGTCTCAGTGTTTATTACTCCGCCATATAGAATAACAGTGTGGGAACGGTGGTGTCACGATGTGATATATACATACATACGTCTACAAACATTCCCCTTCGTGTAACCACTCAGCTGCATCATGACAAGGACTAGGTCTCCGGCCATACACAAGTCCAGTGTTTCATTTTCCCATGAAACCATCACAACCTGTGGCGTCAGAGGCGTAATTTGAAGCTTTTGGGCCCCAATGCGAAATCTGTCACAGGGCCCCCAACTATAATGCTTTATTTATAGTACTGGGTTTCCTATATGGAGAAGAGAAGCCTTATGGGCCCCCTAAGGCTCCTGGGCCCGGGTGTAGCCGCATCCGCTGCATCCCCTATAGTTACGCCCTTGTGTGGCGTTTAATAATAGGTCGGTACACAGCCGTGTACTGTGTAGAGGTTAATTGCTTTTTTGTTTAACCTTTGTGTTATGCTTGTGACCTTAGCTTTATGAGTTCCCCAGCTTTAAAAAAACTTCTGTGTGAATGGGTGTACATTGTTTCTTGCTTTTCCCATTGGGTCACCTAATGCTCTATCTGTTCCCTTCTTTTTGATTTTGTCACCAAGGATTCAGGTATTACATCTGAGGAAATGCTCCAAAGAAAATGTGTAAATATGTTTTGTTTTGGGTGATAATATCACTTACCTGCACTGGAGAAAGACCCTGAAAAGGATTGTGGAAGTTTCCACTTATATAAAGGGTCACTCACAGAGCGATCAGGGGGTAATTGATCCAGAGACTGTGCAGAGAATGTCTCTGTGGATTTAAGGACTTTCTGGTTTTGCCCGTGTAAAGATGTCCTGCTGTCAAATGAACACATTGTTTTCAGTGAAGTGACGTCTGTTGCTACTTTGAAAATCTCCACCTGAACCTAGAATCCCAGCACTACAAGACAGCAGTCACTGAGTCGCCAAGCTTCTTCCTTCATCCAGCTTCTTCTTCTCTGGAGGAGGAGAAGGAAGAAAGATGGAGAAGGAGGGGAAGATCTTTCTTTGGAGAGGGATTTTAAGGGAGATGGCATCTGTTAACATTAGGGCTTATTCCGACGTACGTATATCGGACGAGTTTTCACACCTGGCCGATATATGTTGTCCCTCTCTGCAGTGGGAGGAGGCAGGCCGGGTCGGGAGCAGTGCACTGAGCTCCCGCCCCCTCTCCGCCCCTCGTCACTGTTTGCAACGGGAGGGGTGGGGCAGGTGGAGCTAAGTCTGCCCCCCACCCCCCGTCCCGACCCCTCCCATTGCAAATAGTGGTGAGGGGTGGAGAGAGGGCGGTGAGAGGGTGGGAGCTCAGTGCACTGCTCCCAGTCCACCTCCTCCCCCTCCTGAAAGAGACAGTGTATATCGGCCGGGCGTGAAAACCCAGCTGATATATGCACGTCGAAATAAGCCCTCAGACTGAGATTTCCCAAAGTTATGTGTTTGTCTTTGGTAATGGGGTTGCAGAATAAATATTTGGCAAGAAGGGAGGCGAGTAAAGCAGATTGTGAGGTTTCTTTTTAAATCAGGAATCACATCTATCACATAAAGACAAAACAGATTTCAGCTATAAGTCCTTCCCAAATACGTGCAATTGTGCCATTTTTCCATTTCTGGTGAGCCTTGACGTTACAGCGTACACATTTTACCAAACGATAAAATATCTTTAAAAAGTCCTTTTCTCTCTTTTGACCCCCATAACTTTTTTATTTTTCCCCAGCTGTAGATGTGTGAGGGCTTGTTTGTTGCAGGAAGGATGTCATCAAGGGGTTTATAATTTATTTGCTCAGTATTTTTACCTGAATGCAGTTAGGTAATTTCCAGATCTCTAGCCCTATCTGCTGCTGATTGTGATGAGAGGAATCCATGGCTGAGGGCAGCTTCACATGAGCATGTCGGCACATGCAATGCGCAGAGAAAAGAACCCATTGTTTTCAGGGGGTCATTCTGACTCTCACTTTTGCATGCAAAAAACCATCAGCGTGCTCTATTACGGTGCGCACCAAAGGCACCATATGACTGCATGTGCGCTATCGCGTGCATTTTCGCACTCACGCTCATATGAAGAAGCTCTGAAATCTTCAACAATATTCTTATGGAATGTATTTGGACTTCACAGTGGATTTCTTGTAAGTACATACAGAGTAATACTTCCACTGTATGTACTTAAAGATATGTACAAATCTATATATATAAAGCTGAAAGCCCTCACTGACTCACTGACTGACTGACTGACTCACTGACTGACTCACTCACTGACTGACTCACTCACTGACTGACTCACAAAAGTTCTCCAACTTCCCGATGTCGTAGAAACATGAAATTTGGCGCAAGCATAGATTATCTCCAAAGTAGGAAAAGAAATTGGGTCCCAACTCGATTATTCAATTCTAGCGCAAAAGAATTGGCGTCGAAATTTAACGTACATAATCTAAATCACTCACTTCCCAATGTCATAGAAACTGGAAATTTGGCACGAGCATTGATTATGTCAGAAATAGGAAAAGTTAATGGGTCCCAACTCGATTATTCAATTCTATGCGCAAAAGAATTGGCGTCAAAATTTTACGTACATAATCTAAATCTCTCACTTCCCAATGTCATAGAAACGTGAAATTTGGCAGGAGCATTGATTATGTCATAAAAAGGAAAAGCTAATGGGTCCCAACTCGATTATTCAATTCTATGCGCAAAAGAATTAGCGTCCAAATTTTACGTGCGGAATGTAATTTTCTCACTTTCCGGTGTCATAGAAACGGGAACTTTGGCACGAGCATTGATTATGTCATAAATAGGAAAAGCTAATGGGTCCCAACTCCATTATTCAATTCTATGCGCAAAAGAATTAGCGTCCAAAATTTACGTACATAATCCAAATCTCTCACTTCCCAATGTCATAGAAACATGAAATTTGGCACGAGCATTGATTGTGTCATAAATATGAAAAGTTAATAGGTCCCAACTCGATTATTCAATTCTAAGCGCAAAAGAATTAGTGTCCTAATTTTATGTACGTAATCTAATTCTCTCACTTCCTGATGTCATTTTATATGAAGGAAACGTCGCATGGTTACCTCCACGTGGTGTTTCCTGGGTAACGCAGAGAACTATGCAAAATGGTGAACATATGTTTTTCCTCAGTATCTCTAAAGTAACCACGACTTCATAAGATTTTCCGTGTGAACACCAGATAAACACCAGTACCAAATTAACTCGGGCAAAGCCGGGTATATCAGCTAGTAAAAGATAAATGGGCGCTAAGTTTTCATACATCTACTCATGTTTGTATCATCAGTCTTTTCATATACCTGCTCTAAAATTTGTTTGTATTTTACCACTAAAATTCAGTTTCAAGGCTCGCCACTAGGGATCTCCCCTCTGGCACCTTTGCAAAATGACATTAGGCATTTGGCTTCTCTAGTAACGGGGACATGGGATCACGGCTAGTTACATGCAGCAGAGGGGCGGGTGTTCAAATACTGTCTTGTAATTGATTGGAGAGAATCGATAATTGTATCCGCGCTCCAAGAAGGGAATCAATATGTAAAAAAAATAATAAATATTGTAATGGATAGAAGCTAACTCACCTGGTGGGGGGACAGGATGACAGGTTTCCACACCGAAGGTCAAAGTATGGGGGGTAGTCATCAGCACCAATCCCTACCAGGTCTCAGAAAGGCAGGAAGAGCGACAGCAGAGATACTCAGGGCTACAAACCTCAGTCATAGAAAAAAGAAATAAAGTAGTAGAAAAAAAGCTCCTGCGCTGCTGTGCATGCTTGGAAAAGAAGGCAAGTGCGTGGAGCCTTTGAAATACATCGCCGTTTTTATGGTGCAATTGTTTTAACGTGCCCAATCCAATGATTTACATGGTAATGATTTACGGATGATGTTCATGTGAATGAGGCCTCATACTGATACAAGAGGGCAGGCATATACACCACCTATGCAGACAGATTGTGGGCTCACGTATTTTGGACAAATTATTAACCAAAGGGGCAGAGCCTGGACGCTGAGCGGAATGGCTGCTTGAAAGCTGCGCTCACACAAACGGGCATCCACGGCACTTCACTGCAGCGGTTAACCGACTTAAAGATGGGCAAAACGACCAAGGATAAGAGCACAGACCTACAGGGCACCCCTCGCCCGGCCAAAATGCAAGTAGATTTGCAACACTTCTTCAGGGAACGGACTGCCAGCTCCCCACGGCCCCCGTCCAAGATGGCGCCGACACGAGCGCTCGCCCCTGCACTTAACCAGGAGGAGGAAGAAGAGCTGCTCTCGGAGGGAGAAGATGGTGAGGCCGTCTGTAGGGGTTTTATGAAGAACCTAATTTCACAAGCCCTGCGCCCCATTAGCTCTGACCTAGCAGAGATAAAAGAAGAATTTAAACAACTAGGTCATAGGGTGGAAGACCTTGAGTCCACATCTGCCGCCATAACTTCACATGCTCTGCAAATGGAACAAACATTAAAGCACCTATATTTAAATAGAACTCTCCTGCTTCAAGAAGATCTTGAAAATAGGAACAGGCACAATAACCTTCGCTTTAAAGGTATTCCCGAGTCTTGCGCAAATGAATGCCTTGAGAAAGTTGCCAAAGTTATTTTTGCCACCCTTTTGGGGGAAGAGAGAGCGTCCACCATCTGCATTGAGAGGATCCATCGGGCCCTCAGACCCCCGCCGGGCGCTCCTGAACCGCCCAGAGATGTCATATATAAATTATTGGTGTTCCCTGACACAGTCGCGGTTCTAAGAGCGGCCAGAACCCATAAGGATCTGAAATTCGAGGACTCTCCTATTTTGATTTTTCAGGACCTGGCGCCCTCCATCTTGGCAAAACGCCGAGCCCTTCGTCCATTGCTGGAAGCCCTTAAATCTTGGGAGATCAGATATGCATGGTTATTCCCTTTTGGCATCAGTATTCCCATGAAAGGCAAGAGAGTTAACATACGCACCCAAGAAGATATGAAGAAACTGTGGAGCCTTCTAGACATGGAACCAATCGAACTCCCCAATTGGCAACCGCTCCCAGAACTACCTCAGTTTCAGCTTTTAGAGAATCCAGGAGACTGGCTGGTGGCGGGCAATGCAAAATCCCCCAAGGGGAAAAAGAAGAAGCCCAAGCAGGACTCGTGAAGTTAAAAGTCCAGAGAGTGTATCTCTCCTGTTCTACCTTTTTGTGCTGAAACAGGTCATCGGGTGGCTGGCACTCTTTTTATGTTGCCTAGCCATCAGAGGTCTTACTCACAGCTCCACTTACATATGTACCTACCCTTCTCCCCACTTTAACCTTTTGTTCCTACAATGTGTAGTGTTACAGGTACAGAGAAGCGCTTCGATCCAAGCTTCCGTGGAGCATCTCAGGAGAACATGAGGATCGGTTGGCTTCTCGTCTTTCCGGCTCAGTTCCCAACGTCTGGTGACTTGTTACTTATAATATTCTGTCCAGGCCGGCCAATAATAAGAGTGTCGAACATGTTATATTGTCTGTTAAATGTTTACCGTTAATACTGCAAGTATTCAGGGCGTTCAGCCCCTTTGTTTCCCTTTTTTTGGGGGGGGGGGGGGGCTATTGGGTGCCTGTACCGTCCAGGCTGTAACTAAAACTCTGACCTCCCGACAGAGCCGTTTGCTCTGTGGGATTTCAGTGGACCGCCCACCAGGTGGGCCCGGCGTGGGGTGTCAACGGACCCCCTCGGGCGCACTCAAATAAGGTTATCTTTCGCCAGCAGAGTCTCTGCTGTACTGAATCTTTGTTTATTTCGCTTATTAGATTCGTATTAATCCCTACCTACCTGTATCCTCCTTCCCTTCCTTCCTTACCTCTCTTTCTCTTCCATACCTTACCCCTACCTATCAAGTCTGGGAGTCTCGCTTGAGGGTACCAACGGAGGCAACCCTCTCACTGTAATTGCTGTTATTTTGCTGTGTGCTCATGTGTACCTTTTCTCATCTTTAGTACAGGAATCCCATCATGAGCGGACAGCGTCTCACCTCCTTCAACGCCAGGGGCCTTAATTCGCCTTCCAAACGTCACAACCTCGAGCTGCTGCTAAGGAGGTACGACGCTAAAATTCTCTTCCTCCAAGAGAGCCATTTTAAGGGAGACAAAGCTTTCCCCTTACCAGGGAAATTGTTCCCCAAGGCATTTCATTGCACTCACCCCTCGTCAGCCTCGAAAGGGGTCTCCATATTCTTTCACAGAACGATTAATTTCGTTGAGGAGGCTCAGTTTAGAGACGACGAGGGTAGAGTCCTGCTCATTAAGGGAACTCTGAACAACACAAAACTGACCTTAGCCAATTTCTATGCCCCAAATATAGAGCAGATACCGTGGTTGCTCAAACAACTCGAGATTCTGAAACACTTCAGTGAGGGTCAAATTATTTTAGCGGGAGACTAAAGATGAGCGAACACCAAAATGTTCGGGTTCGCGTTATTCGAAACGAACTTCCCGCGATGTTCGGGTGTTCGTTTCGAATAACGAACCCCATTGAAGTCAATGGGCGACCGGAACATTTTTGTATTTCGCCGATGCTCGCTAAGGTTTTCATGTGTGAAAATCTTGGCAATTCAAGAAAATGATGGGAACGACACAGCAACGGATAGGGCAGGCGAGGGGCTACATGTTGGGCTGCATCTCAAGTTCACAGGTCCCACTATTAAGCCACAATAGCGGCAAGAGTGAGACCCCCCCCCCTGCACTGTCAGCATAACGATCGTTCTCCTCTGCCACAGCTGTGGCAGAGAAGAACGATGTTAGCCCATTGAATTCAATGGAGCCGTCAATACAGCCGACTCCACTGAATGCAATGGGCTGCCGGCGATCGCGGGATGAATTGTCGGAAAGGGCTTAAATATATAAGCCCTTCCCTGCAATTCATCCAGAAATGTGTAAAAATAAAAAATATATATATACTCACCTGGTGCCGGCAGACGGAGTTCAGCGCGGCAGGCTGCAGTTCTCCTGAACTGCTCTGAACAGCTGTGAGTAGTATTCAGCAGCCGGGGATTTAAAATCCCCGCCTGCTGAATAAGATGCCTCTGATTGGTCACAGCCTGCCCAATCAGAGGCCAGCCCTCACTCACACCCATTCATGAATTCATGAATGGGTGAGTGAGGGCTGCCTCTGATTGGCTCCCTTCTCCTGGTCATCGTCCTATCTGGAATACCTAGGTATTAAACTGACCAAAAAAGCCGAGCATCTTTACAATACCAATTTTATCCCCCTTATTGATCGGGTTAAACAACTTCTCAAATCATATGACATCCCCTACATTTCCTGGCTAGGGAGAAAGAACATTATAAAGACATATATTCTCCCTATGATATTATATAAGATTAGAATGCTCCCCATCCACCTTCCAACAAAATTTTTCAAACTGTTACGTTCGGTGTTTTCGCCGTTCGTGTGGAGGCAGAGGAGACCAAGACTGGCGTACGGCCTAATGATTAGAGGGAGAAGGGAGGGGGGCATAGACCTTCCCAACCTTTACGACTACTATTGCGCTTCCCAACTCCGATATTGGTGGGATCTGTCCCGTTCGGAGAGCGACGAGCTACTTACAAAGGTGGTTGCAGGCTATAGCAATCCTCCCCTGTCTGAGGTCATCTGCTCTCCCATAGGCTTCCACTATCGGGCCAAGACTTATAACCCCCTCCTCAGAAGTCCTTGCGAGATATGGGATAAGCTCAGAGCGGAACTTGCCCCCGCTCCCTCCCCTATCTTTCCCCTCACCGCCATTCCTAGAATCCTGAATCCTCAACTAAACCGGTCCTTGGCTCCGGTCTGGAGGAAATTCAAGTCATTCTCCATAGCCAATATCCAGGCCCTCGCACACCAGGCCCCTTCCATGATCCCCCAAAAACTACTTCCCACGGAGAGCTTTTCCTTTTTAGAGGTAGCCCAATTATCGGGTATCTTTAAAGAATTTTTCAGCGCACATAATTCTACCAGACCTCTTACCCCATTTGAGAAGGCCTGGTCAGAAAACAAGCCCTCACATAAAAAGATCACCTTCTTACGCAAGTCCTTTATTTCTCCCCACCAGCCCTACAAACCAGCATTTCTTGCTTCCTGGGAGAGAGAGCTGGGTATCCGGCTTACGGCGGAAGAGATTAAGACGATCCTGTGCACATCCTTCGGCCTCACCCCTTGTGTATTAGCCCAGGAGGCACACTCTAAATTATTAGTCAGGTGGTATCGGACTCCACAATGGCTATTTGAACACAAGCTCTCCTCCCAGGAATCCTGTTGGAGATGTAAAAACGATGTAGGTTCATACTTACACATCTGGTGGTCCTGCCCGACGATAGCCCCTTTCTGGAAGGGGGTAGGAAAAATTATTCAGAAAATTGTGCCAAATACTCCTCTCCCCAGACCTAGTCTTCCTTTGGAGGCCTAGTAAACACTTTCATCCGAAAAGAAATAAACTGGTCGCCCTACTAGTAGATACAGCCAAATCCCTGATTCCCCGCCTATGGCTTCAGAGTACGGTTCCGACGCTGGGTCAATGGAGGGAGAGAGTTGACAACTTATATTCCTTGGAAGAAACGCCACAGCTGGTCAAATAACACCTATGATAAATTCATTGTGACTTGGGCCCCTTGGCGTGAGGTGAGATCCTCGGCATTGTGGGACGAGTGAGACGTGGTCCTTCCGTACCCCCCCCCCCTCCCCCCACGGCAGGCTCACCATACTACCCCCCCTCCCCCCCCTTCCTCACCCTCTTCCCCTGCCTCTTTTCCCCTCCCCCTCCCCCTTAATGTTGGTTGTTTAGTTTATTTTCTCCTTGCTATGGTCCAGCAAGAAAATTATACTGTGAAGAAGAACCTGACGCGAGTCTACATAATCCACCCTCCTTGCCATCCGTGTAGCTATAGTATGTGTAGACCTTGCTAAGCTAAGAATTCCACGATGGTTATGGTGCTACCTCTTCCTGAGCATCTGCTCGCGTCGGACCTATAGACCTTTGGCTTTCTGTCATTGTCTGTGTTATTTGATACCCCTGTATATTCTGTGAAAATCACAATAAAAACTTGATTTGAAAAAAAAAAAATTATTAACCAATACCTCGTATTTATCGGTATTTATCAGTGCATTGCAGCTGTTAATGCTGCTGAAGCCCAGGGTACCAGTGTGGTTCTCTTGTTTGGTGCAGGGCAACCCGTTGGATTCAAATATGATGTCATTAACAGTTCTAAGCCTACATGGTGCACTACATGTATCATGTGGCCTGACACCATGTATCTACTCTTTTGTCCCGAAATAGACACTAAACAGCCCCCCCCCCCCAATATAATGGAGGTGTGTGAGTGGTGGCTCATCAGTGTCCTTCACGTCTATTACCTGCTCCTCCATTATCAGTCTGACTGTATGTTGAGGGATGTGCTTTATATGCTGGCCTTCTTGTATCAGTATATTAGTAAGTATATGACCGCTTTTTGTGATATTGCTTAAACTGGGTACAAACAGCAGCCAATGAGCACCTGATCTGCTGGCGAAAATGTTTTTGAAAACTCAGGTGCGCTTGAAGTAATTTGATTGTGACTTCTCTGTAATCAATAAATGTTATTGAAGTGAATTGTAAAACAGACACTCAAAATCCAATAGAAAATCATTAAGAGAATTAGGCGGACGGTTAATGTATTGGTTTAATGCCTTGGTTTTTTAATTAGACATGAGTGCTTCTCCCACAAGTACATTTGTGCAAGAAAACTCCTTCAATGATTGTCCATAATGATTGCGGCCATCATGACATCGCTGCTTTATAGATCGCTGCTGGTAGTTAAACACATTTTACTATTCATCGCATGGTTTAAATAGTCACTGACACTACAAAGATGATCTTCATTTAGTTACTTATTTATTAAAAGTGCCATAAAAATATTAATATATACTTTACCCTTTGCGGACAGCTTAGTAGTGCACTGCAGGCTGGAGCTCTCAGAAGATTTCCGCCATACTATTATGGCACACTGTCATTGTATCTAACAATCAGGAGCTGAACAATGGCTTGTCATAAAAAGACAATGTCCTTCTCAATCGGCAGAGATCAGAGTAATACTAAATCAGAATACTAAATACTAATACATGTAGGGACAAATGACACTGCAAAAAAAGTAAACCTTGCAACTATCTGCAGAGACTTTAAAGACCTCGGAAAGAAGGTGAAGGAACTAGGAGCACAGGTGGTCTTCTTATCCATCCTGCCAGTGGATGGCCATGGAATAGTGGGTGGCCATGGAATAAGAAGATGGAACAGGATTCTAGAGGTGAACAACTGGCTACGTCAATGGTGCTGCCAGCAAAGATTTGGATTTCTAGACCATGGGGTGACTTACCTATATGATGGACTGTTTGCTAGAGACAGGTTGCACCTTACAAAAACAGGTAAGCATATATTTGGTGGGCGCTTTGCTTCACTCAATAGGTGAGCTTTAAACTACAACAATATGGCAAGGGAAGTAAATTGTCAGGTAAAAATATACAGCTTATTAATACATTTGAGAACCTCGCTATTAGAAGTGGAAAGAAAGAAAAAAGACAAAAAATTCAGAAGAAAAGTAGAAGAGCAAGAGACACAGATCACAAACTAAAATGCTTTATACAAATGTACAGAGCATGGGAAACAAACAAGGAGAATTAGAGCTCCTAACACAGGAAGAGAAATATGATGTCATAGGCATCACGGAAACATGATGGAATGATACACATGATTGGAATACAAGGGTTGAAGGCTACAACTTATTTATAAGAAGGAGACCTAAAAAAAGGGGAGGAGGTGTTGTGTTGTATGTTAGGAAAACATTAATCTCCACAGAGATTCAAGCTTCAGAGCATGGGAGTTCTGTAGAAACTGGGTAAGAATACAAAGAGAGAACAACAGAAAGAACAACAGAAAGGACACCATTGTAGGCATTTACTATAGGCCACCTGGACAAGCAGAAGATATGGAGGAACTCTTTATACATCAGATAGCCAAGCTCTCAAAAGAGAATAACATAGTGATCATGGGAGATTTTACCAATCCAGAAATTTGTTGTGAATCTCTCTCAGGTAAAAGTAATGGATCCAACAAATTCTTATCCGCTCTTGCTGACAACTTTATCTTCCAGGAGGTAGAAGAGAAAACACGGGGATCTGCTATCTTGGACCTAATTTTTACCAACAGGGAGGGAATGGTTGAGGAAATAAGAGTGGCTAGGACCTTAGGCAGTGATCATGATATTCTTAAATTTTGGATAAAAAGGGGAGGAAGACTGAAGAAAACTCAGACCTCAAGGTTGGATTTCAGAAAGGCAGATTTTAATGAACTCAGAAAGAGGGTAGGAAGGATGCAATGGCTGGATGTTCTTAAGGATAGAAATGTCCAAAAGGTTTGGAAATATTGTTAAATGAGATTCTCAAAGCACAGTCATTAACAATCCCTAAAAGAAGGAAGAATGAGAAGCATTTAGGCCTCATGTCCACGGGGAAAATCTGGCCCGCTACGGATTCTACATGTAGAATCTGCAGCGGGTCCCTCCTGCCCCGCGGACGTGAGCGCTGAAAATACAAATAAAAAGGAATTTACCTATCCGTAGCGGGCGGCGAAGCTCTGCTCTTCCTCACGGCCGGATCTTCTTTTTCGGCCGGCGGATGAATTCCTTACGCCGGCGGCACGTCGCCGGCACGTCATCGACGTGCCGCGCGCATGCGCCGGGCACATCCGCCGAGCCGAAGCAAGGGAGATGCGGCCGTGAGGAAGAGAAGAGCTTCGCGGCCCGCTGCGGGTGAGTAAATCCTTGAAATTCCTATTTTAGGTCTCCCGCGGATCCGGACGGCTTCCATAGGCTTCAATAGAAGCCCGCGGGAGCCGACCCCGCGGGAGACCCGCACGAAAATGGAGCATGGTCCAGATTTTTTCATGCTCCATTTTTTTTTAAATCCCTTTTATCGACGATCCGCGGGTATTTATCTACCCGCGGGTGGTCAATGCATCCCTATGGGGTGCGGATCCGCGCGCGGGAGATCCGCTGCGGATTTTAAATCTCATTTTGCCCGTGGACATGAGCCCTTAAAGAGACGAGGATGTATGAACACAGAACTTGCACTCATGTTGCACTCAAAAACAAAGAAAAATATGTTTATCAAATGGAAAGAGGAGGAAATATCTACAGAAGAATATAATGTGGTCTGCAGAAACTGTAGGGCAAGTGTCAAAAAAGCTAAAGCTGATACCAAAAGCAATAAAAAAGAATTTGGGGGTATGTCAAAAGCAAAAGAAAAGTCTAAGATGCTATTGGATGCCTACAAGATGAAAATGGTGAATTGGTAAAGAATGATGTTGAGAAGGCCGACCTTTAAATTCCTATTTTGTATCTGATCTTCCCTGTGCTATCGGGCGAATAAACAAATGCAGGTTATCTGTAAGCAGAGAGATGGTGAAGAAACACTTAGCTAACTTAAATTAATTCAAGTCTCAAGGTCCAGATGAATTACATCCTAGAATACTAAAGGTAACAGTGGAGGTGATTGCTGAACCACTCCCCATAATCTTTGAACAGGAGAATAGGAGAAGTCCCAAAAGATTGGAAAAGGGCAAATGTTGTCCCTATCTTCAAAAAAGGGAAGAAAGTGGATCCAGGAAACTACAGGCCTGTGAGCCTGACCTCTATAGCAGGAAAGATCTTTGAACAAATTATTAAACAGCATGTATGCAAGTAATTGGATAAAAATGGATTAATTAACCAGAGCCAGCATGGGTTTGTAACAAACAAGTCATGCCATACGAGTTTAATTGCCTTCTATATCAGAATCCTTGACTGGGTTGATCAGGACAATGCGTTAGATATAGTATATGTTGATATTAGTAAAGCATTTGACAAAGTATCTCATACATACTTATTGAAAAAATGACCAAATATGGGATTGACAAGGCAACTGTTAGGTGAATTCACAACTGGCTGAGTGATGGTACTCAAAGTGTGGTCATAAATGGCTGCACATGCAAGTGGAAGAATGTATCAAGTGGGATACCACAAGATTCTGTCCTAGGCCCAGTGTTGTTCAACATCTTTATAAATGATCTGGAGGAAGAAATTGATGTAAAACTGATCAAATTTGCCGACAACACAAAGCTAGGAGGGATAGCTAACAATAGGGAAGAGAGAGAGGGTATTCAAAAAGATCTAGAAAAGCTTGAACAGTGAGCAGCGACTAACAGAATGGTATTTAACAAGGAGAAATGCAAAGTCCTACATCTGGACAAGAAAAATGAGAAAAGCACATACAGAATGGGAGGAATTGGGCCAAGCAGCAGCACATGTGAAAAAGACTTGGGTATACTAATAGATCATAGACTCAACATGAGTCAACAAGGTGATGCAGCAGCCAAAAAGGCATACACAATTCCGGGATGTATTAAGAGAGTCTAGATCTTGTGAGGTAATTATTCCTCTCTACTCTTCCTTAGTCAGACATCATCTGGAATACTGTGTCCAAGTCTGGGCACCCCACTTTAACCCCTTAAGGACATGGCCTATTTTGGGCTTAAGGATGCAACGATTTTTGGCGGATTTTCATCTCCATTTTTCAAAAGCCTTAACTTTTTTATTTTTCCGTCAACGCGGCCATATAAGGGCTTGTTTTTTGCGTGGCAAACTGTCGTTTTTGATGGTGCCGTTTTTTGGTACATAGACTATATTGTAAAACTTTTATTATTTTTTTTTTATGATAACAGTGAGAGAAAACGCATCAATTTTGCCATAGTTTTTTTTTTTTTACAGCGTTAATCATGCAGAATGAATGACACAATCCATTTTTTCTGCGGCCCGGGACGATTACAACGATACCAAAATTCTTATATTTGTTCTAGGCTTTCCCTTTTCTGCAATAAAACCCCTTTTTTGGAAATCTTTTTTTTTTTCTAAATCGCTGCATTCAAAGTCCTGTAACTTTTTTATTTTTCTATATACAGAGCTCTGTAAGGGCAAATTTTTTGCAAGTGGAGCTGTAGTTTTTATTTGTACCATTTTGGGGCTTTGGGGGCTTTTTTGATCACTTTTATTGCGTTGTTAGGGAGGCAACATTAGCATTTTGCCTCAGTTTTTTAGCGGTTTTTTTTTTATGCTTTTTTCCGTGCAGAGTCAAAAGCATGTGCAACATATTGTATGCATTGTTATGGACTAAAGATGAGCGAACGTACTCGTAATGAGTACTTACGCACCCGAGTACCGCCATTTGCGAGTACTTCTGTACTCGCGCGTAAAGATTCGGGGGGCGCCGGGGGGCGGGGAGAGGCGCGGCGGTGCGGGGGGTAGCAGCGGGGAACAGGGGGGAGCCCTCTCTCTCCCTCTCCCCCCACTCCCCGCCGCAACCCCCCGCACCGCCACGGCGCCCCCTGAATTTTTTCGCCCGAGTACGGAAGTACTCGGAAATCGCGGTACTCGGGCGGAAAAGGGGCGGGGCCGAGCACGTTCACTCATCTCTATTATGGACGCAACAATACCAAATATGTAGGATTTTAATTTTTTTTTTACCTTTTTTATGCTAATACGACAAAAAGCACAAGAAAAGGGTTTTACTTTTTTTTTTTTGTGCAACATATTGTATGCATTGTTATGGACGCAACAATACCAAATATGTAGGATTTTAATTTTTTTTTAACCTTTTTTATGCTAATACGACAAAAAGCACAAGAAAAGGGTTTTACTTTTTTTTTTTACATTTTTCTTTTTTGTACATTTTTTATTATTTTTTTTACATTATTTGTGTCCCTCTGGGGGACTTAAGGCACAGCACTGATGATTGCTTTGATAAGGCATGGCAGGACAGAAGTCCTGCAATGCCTTATCGCTTATACAGCGATCACAGGCTATGGCAATACAGGACACCGGTGTTTGGCGTCCTGTTGCCATAGCAACCAGCAGTGCTCTCTGCGATTATATCGCGAGAGCCCGGCAACTTCACAGAGGGAGCGCGCTCCTTCTGTGAGCCCTTCCCATGCCGCGATCTATATAGATCCCGGCAGCAAAGAGGTTAACACCAGGGGGGGGGGCACATCTCTGATGCTCCTCCATTGTTGCAGCAGAAGCCAGCTCCCGCTGCGGGATAGCGCGAGATCACTTATGATCTCGCGCTATCCCCAGGACATAAGTTTACGCCCTGTTGCAGGAAGTACCCGGCTGCCAGGACGTAAACTTACGCCTTGTAGCAGGAAGGGGTTAAAAACAAGACATGGACAAACTGAAGCAAGTTCAGAGAAAATTTACCAAGATGGTGAGCAGTCTGCAAATCATGTCCTATGAAGAACGGTTAAAGGATCTGTGAATGTTTAGCTTGCAGAAGAGAAGGTTGAGAGGAGACTTAATAGCTGTTCATAAATATTTGAAGGGCTGTCACAGTGCAGAGGGATCAGCCCTATTCTCATCTGCACAAGGAAAGACTAGAAGCAATGGGATGAAACTGAAAGGTAGGAGACACAGATTACATATTAGACAGTGAGGGTGTTCAGTGAGGGAAACAGGTTACCACAGGAGGTGGTGAGTTGTCCTTCAATGGAAGTGTTCAAACAAAGGTTGGACAGACATCTGTCTGGGATGATTTAGTAAATCTTGCACTGAGCAGGGGGTTGGACCAGATGACCCTGGAGGTCCCGTTCAACTCTACCACTCTATGATTCTAAATCACTGACCTTCTTGTTTAAAGGGATTGTTCAGTTGTAAACTGAATGACTTGTCCTCACAATAAGTTTTCAGTAGTAGATTGGCAGGGGTCTGTTGCGTTGGACCTCCTAACGATCATCTGTTTAGCGGTTGGCTTACTTGTGCACTGACCTGATTTCTACAGGAAGCAGGCAGCTCTGTTTCCACTGCTCGTTATTGCAGGCAAAGAACCCATTCATTTCAATAGAAACTTGCCTTGCAACACCAAGCCTGACCACTACAGTAAGAATGGGGCTGTCTGCTTCCTGCAGGATTCAGTTCAATAGATGACAGCACGAACCCGCCATCAGCAGGGGGCTTGGGCTACAGATCGCCACCAATCTCCTATTGATCTATTGATTACTTATCTGAGGACAGGCTATCAACAGTTTACAACCAGACAACCACTTTAATCATTCATAGCTAATCTTGGCATAAAAGCAAAGTGGGATCCTTCTTTGAGAGTATCACGGGGCATATTACAATGTCTGATAACTGTAATGGAAGAAAGTGTGGAGCGCTTTCTAATAGGGTTAGAAATGTGCAGGGTTTTTGGTAATAAAGGGGCATTCTGGTTACTTCAGTTTCAGTTAGTTATAGTTTGGTTTTATTTTATCCCTTTCCAAAAGTTCTAAAACATATTATCAATATAATATTATGGGTTTTTTCTTGATTTCTAAAAAATCTATGTCTTCTACGTTCACCCTGCAGATAGTTTGCTTCTAGTTTCTACTGGTTACGTTATCTATGCACGTCACAAGTGCTGGCTAAGCATGCACAGTAGTACAAAGCAGCGCCATTACTATCTAGTGCTCTTCATACATTCATGCATGGTTTGCTAGTTTGCATTGTAATCACAGGGAATTCACATGTGAGAATTTGGGAATGTGTAGTAGATAGATGGTTACTGCGTTGCTGGGACCCCATTATCTTGTGAGAGCAGAGAACAGATAGGGCTAGATAGAAAATACGGGATTATTGAGGTGAAAACCATAGACTGGGCTTTATTTAAAGGGATTGTATCAAAACTGACTCTGTATTACCTGTCCACAGGATAAATGATAAACGTCTGATTGGTGGAAGTCTCATCCTGAGACCCCCATTGATCCCAAAAATGAGGGTCTTGTGGCCTCTCTCCTCCCTCTTGGGCACCATGCCTAGGTCTAAAGTAGCATGCAAAGAGATAAGATGGGCAGCACTAAAATGTAACCTTAACGACCACCCATATGTCTCTTGACCGTGGCAGTTAAGGCGCTTTATTCTGCAGTGCCATCTTTTGATGGCGCTGCATTAGAAGCCCAGAGCGGGTTTTCCGTGCCAGGGGTAGTGGGTGCTTGGATGTTGGTTGACAGCCAGGCACTTGCTCTAACACTGGGGAGTGAAGAAACTTTGGAACCCCAGTGTTTAACCGTTTATACGCTGTGATCAATGCAACCCATCGGACCCCTGCAATGTGATCGCTGGGTCCAGGTGGGATACTATGGCCTCAAGTGGCTTGAATATAGTCTCAGGGTCTGTCAGCTACAGCAGCCTATGAGGCTCATCCGCTGGCTGAGCTTCATAGACTTTCTAATACACTACTATATTTCAGTATAGCAGTATATTAGAAGAGTGATAAAAGATGCTGGCTGATATTCAAGTCCCCCAGTGGGACAAAAATAAGAAGTTAAAAAATCTATACTCATCTGTGCCTTACCGGGCAGTTCACCAGGAACCTGCTACTCTTCTCCTGTCCCTCCTGCAGCCTTTCCATCGCAGTGCAGAAGCTGGCAAAGTTACAGCTTACACCACTGTTCCAACCACTGCCTGATGGCAAGTATTGCCGCCCAGGTCAGTGGGCGGAGTGTCACAAGTGACACGTTGCCCACTGACTAGCCTGGCTGCGTCTAACCTGTGGGTATTATTGTATCTTGTCACCACCAGGAAGCTAGGGGTCTGACAGGACTTGGATGCAGGAACGCCCCTGTCACACCCTTAGCTTCTGATAGGTGACTTCTCAAAGGTCCAAGCAGCACTGTGTGTAGTGAATATAGCCTTGGCAGGACGGTGAGGGATTAGTGTAAAAGTTAGGCTTATATTATTCGCTGACAAGGCTTCCATGTAACAGAAAAAATAATGTAAGCCTAACCTGAAAACATCCCTAGGGACCGGGAGGGGGGGGGGGGGGGAGGGCAAAAAGAGAAATAGTGGGGTAGTCACTGTAGCTAGCGACCTGGGTCAAAGAAATGGGAGTTGAGCGGGGGGGGGGGGGGGGGAGGTTAGTACAGTTACAACTGTGAGGTCAGCCATTAGTACATATAGCAACAAAACGAATTTAAAGAACAAAAATAATGATATCAATTGTATGACCACAAATGCACGAAGTCTGATTGGTAAGGTGGGTGAGCTTGAAGCGAGAATGACTGATGAAAGTTATGATATAGTTGGAATAACGGAAACATGGCTTGATAAGTGCGATTGGGCAGCGAATTTACAGGAGTACAATCGCTTCAGAAGAGACCGAAGGAACCAGAAAGGGGGAGGGGTATGTCTGTACGTCAAATCGAACTTAAATTCGAGACTACGGGAGGATATAAGTGTAGGGGACGAACAGGTGGAATCTCTGTGGGTAGAAATAAAGGGAGAAAAAAAATAACAAAATCTTGATATGGGTTTTCTATAGGCCACCAAAAGTAGCAGAAGAAATTGAAAACTTACTATTAAGGCAGATAGAAGAGGTGTCAAACCGCAACAAAGTAGTTATAATGGGGGACTTTAATTATCCAGATATAATATGGGAAAATGAGACCTTCAAATCTCACAGGGGTGATAATTTCTTGAGAAAAATTAAAGATAATTATCTGAACCAACTGGTGCAGGAACCAACAAGAGGGAGGGCCATTCTGGACTTACTACTAACTAACAAACCGGACCGAATAAAGGGGGTACAGGCTGAGGGGCACTTGGGGAACAGTGACCACAATATAATCAACTTCCAGCTGTCATTTAATAAGAAGCCTTATCAGGGAGTGACAAAGAAACTAAACTTTAGTAAAGCAAAATTTGATGAGCTTAGAACTACTATCGGTAACATTAATTGGGACAACATCCTCAAAAATATCAGTACAGAGGACGAATGTGAAAAGTTCAAAAGGATCCTAATCACCTCATGTGAGCAGTTCATTCCCTTTAAAAATAAAAGAATCTCAACTAAAAGGAAACCAATGTGGCTCGACAAGACGGTAAGAGGGGCAATAAACGAAAAAAAGAGCGTTCAAACTGCTAAAGCAAGAAGGCAGCAAAGAAGCACTAAAATCATACAGGGAAAAAAATAAAATATGCAAAGATAGGATCAAAATTGCCAAGGAGGAAGCAGAAAGACGGATCGCCAAAGAGAGCAAAAACAACCCAAAACTATTTTTCAACTATATTAGCAGCAAAAGGATTTGCAGGGAGAGCACTGGCCCTTTAACAAATAATGCAGGGGAAATCATTGATGATGATGGAGGGAAGGCAAATCTATCAAATAGTTTATTTTCAAGCGTATTCACAAACGAAAAGGAAATACCACACGAGATACAGGGGAATAAAATAAACCCCTCGCAAAATATGTCATACCTAATGCAAGAGGAAGTGCGGAACCGATTAAAGAAGATTAAAAATCGATAAATCGCCAGGCCCAGATGGAATACACCCAAGGATACTAAGGGAACTAAGTGATGAGTTAGCTAGGCCGCTATACCTAATATTTCTAGACACTATCAAGACCGGTGTTGTACCATTGGATTGGCGCATTGCCAACTTGGTTCCAATTTACAAAAAGGGGACCAAAAGTGAGCCTGGTAACTACAGGCCGGTAAGTCTCACTTCAGTAACGGGAAAAATTTTCGAGGGGATTCTGAGAGACGGCATTGATGAGCACCTCAAGGAGAACAAGGGAATAACTCCTCACCAGCATGGATTCATGAAGGGTCGCTCATGTCAGACAAATCTGATCAGTTTCTACGATGAAGTAAGCTCTATGCTGGACCTGAGAGAATCTATTGATCTCATATATCTGGACTTCTCTAAAGCATTTGACACCGTGCCACATAATAGTCTAATATACAAAATGAGACAGCTTGGATTGGGTGAAAACGTGTGTAATTGGGTAAAAAATTGGCTCAATGATAGAAAGCAGAGGGTGGTAATAAATGGCTCATACTCTGATTGGGCCACCGTCACTAGTGGGGTACCACAGGGCTCAGTATTGGGCCCTATTCTGTTCAATATATTTATCAACGACCTGATAGAGGGGCTGCACAGCAAAATATCAATATTTGCAGATGACACAAAATTATACAATATAATTAATGCAACGGAGGACAAGGTACGGATGGACCTAGATAAGCTGGGGGCTTGGGCAGAAAAATGGCAAATGAAGTTCAATGTTGATAAATGTAAGGTTATGCACATGGGCAGCAAAAATGGATGTTACCAATATACACTTAATGGGGCACTGCTAGGGAAAAGTGATATGGAAAAAGACCTGGGGGTACTAGTGGATTGTAGACAAAACTGGAGTAACCAATGCCAATCAGCTGCTGCAAAGGCAAATAAAGTTTTGGGATGCATTAAAAGAGGTATAGGGGCGAAGGACGAGAACATTATCCTTCCACTATATAAGGCACTTGTCAGGCCTCACATGGAATACTGCGTACAGTTCTGGTCACCGGTGCTCAGGAAAGATGTTACGGTATTGGAGGGGGTTCAAAGAAGGGCAACTGAACTAATACATGGAATGACGGGACTAGAATACCCAGAGAGGCTATCCAAAGTGGGACTATTTACTCTAGAAAACAGAAGGTTAAGAGGCGACCAAATAACCATGTATAAGTACATGAGGGGACAATACAAGGATCTCTCCCATGATCTGTTTATACCCAGGACTGCGACGGTAACAATTGGGCATCCGCTACGATTAGAAGAATGCAGGTTTCATCACCAACATAGAAAAGGGTTCTTTACTGTTACAGCAGTTAGACTGTGGAGCTCTCTGCCTGAGGATGTAGTGATGGCAAAATCCTTAGAGGAGTTTAAAAGGGGACTTTATGTCTTTCTGGAGGAAGGATATTATAAGCTATAAATCTAAGATTATTTGTTAATCCGGGTATATAGGCAGGTAGGAACTATTAGGGGTCGATCCAGGGAACAGTCTGATTGCCGTTAGGGAGTCGGGAGGTAATTTTTTCCCCAAAAGGGCTAATTGGCTTCTGCTCTTGTTTTTTTTTGCCTTCCTCTGGATCAACAAAACAGGAGGCTAACAGGCTGGACTAGATGGACATTGTCTTCATTCAGCCTTACAAACTATGTTACTATGTTACTAACCCTTCTGGCAAGGCTAAAATCACGGCACTGTTTGCCTGGAGAACTGGCTGCTTCTAGATGTGGGGGGACTTACAGTGCTGGTGGCAAAGACAAATGAGTCCGTCCCACCAGCACTAGTCACCGCTTACATGTGCGGAACAACGCCTCTCCGCTCCTTACTTGCCGGCTGTTATAAGAGAGTGGAGCCATGCATCTTCACACTGCTGCCGCTGGGTATAGTGCCACCGGGGATACTGATAGAGGTCTCGGTAATGAAGGGCACACATACTGCAGCGCTGCAGCAGGGGACAGTGCAGACGGGGAGAGTGACAGCGGCCACTGTAAGGGGAGCCCACAGGCACTGCAGCGCTGCTGGGGAGAGGCCGCCACCTATAGTCATAGCGGGTCCAGCATCACACACGTGGTATACTCACATAAGGACACAGCTGTGCTGTGCTGAGTGCAAGGACCTGCTGTGAGGCAGAGAACTGACAGCCTATCAGGAACAGGGGGCGTCACTCCCCTGTCAAGCACCAACTATCTTGTCACCATCCACACTTCTGATGGTGATAAGATACACTAATACCTAACCTGTGACATCCTGGAGAGTCGATGGCGAGTGCGCATGCCCCCCCACCTGCCGTGGACTCTGCTTCATATTACAGAGCAGTCCCGGCGTCAGCGCGCAGGTGCTGATGGGAGATGACCCCTCACACACCAGGTAAACAAGGGAGGACAGAAATACAACGGGATTAGGTAAGTTCACTTTTTAAAAAATGTTTTCTTTCCACAGGTTAGAATGCATGGCACAGGTAAAAGAGGGGTTTTACGGACAGAACTCCTTTAAAGGGGTGGTCTCGCGAAAGCAAGTGGGTCTATACACTTCTGTATGGCCATATTAATGCACTTTGTAATATACATCGTGCATTAAATATGAGCCATACAGAAGTTATTCACTTACCTGCTCCGTTGCTAGCGTCCCCGTCGCCATGGTTCCGTCTAATTTCGGTGTCTTCTTGCCTTTTTAGACGCGCTTGCGCAGATCCGTCTTCTCCCTTCGGCTCCGCTCGGCAGCATCGGCATTTTGGCTCCGCCCCCTTGTACGCATCATCGCGTAGCTCCGCCCCATGACGTGTGCCGCTTCCAGCCTCCTGATTGGCTGGAATCGGCACATGACAGGGGCGGAGCTACGCGATGACGCGAAAAGGGGGCGGAGCCAAAACTCCGATGCTTCCAAGACCAGCCGAAGGGAGAAGATGCATCTGCGCAAGCGCGTCTAAAAAAGCAAGAAGACACCGAAGTTAGACGGAACCATGGCAACGGGGACGCTAGCAACGGAGCAGGTAAGTGAATAACTTCTGTATGGCTCATATTTAATGCACGATGTATATTACAAAGTGCATTAATATGGCCATACAGAAGTGTATAGACCCACTTGCTTTCGCGAGACCACCCCTTTAAGGACGCGGACCTTTTTTTCCTTTTTCGCTTTTTCTTCCCCTCTTTTAAAAAATTGTAGTTCCTTTATTTATCCATCGCCGTCGCTGTTGGAGGGCTTGTTTTTTGCGGGACGAGTTGTATTTTTCAATGGTTCTATTTATTGTACCATAAAATGTACTAAAAAACTTTGAAGAAAATTCTAAGTTGAGTAAAATGAGTCTTGTTTCTACGGCGCACAAACTGCAACAAAAATGCCATGATAACTTTATTCTCTGCGTCTGTGCAATTGCTACGATACCAAACATATAATTTTTTTTTTTTTTTTTTTCAAAGTCATTTAATTTTGTAAAATTATTTTCAGCCACCATTCTCTTGTGCGCATTTATTTTTGCCTTGATGTAGTTGTGCGAGGGGAAATTTTTGCACGACACATTCTGTGGTTTTCGTTGTTACCATTTTATAACATACAACTTTTTGATTGCTTTTTATTGCATTTTTTTCTGGGAGACAGGGTGACCAAAAAAGTTCATTTCTGGTGTTCTTTATTTTTTTTTTCGGACGGCGTTCACTGTGCGGGGTAGATAATGCGTTACTTTGATAGATTGGACTTTTACAGACGTGACGATACCAAATATATATATTTTTTTATGATTTAGATTCTTTTATTATAGATATGGCAAAAGGTGGGTGATTTAAACTTTTATTACTTTTTTTTAACAATTAGTAAAACTTTTTTGTGTGCTTTGATCTCTCCTGCAGGATGATGTAAGGCTATAGCATTACATCATACTGCATTCCGACAGGCAGTCTATCAAGCCACCCTAAGGGGACGGCTTGATAGGCAGTCTGCTATGGCAGCCGCTGGGCCATTCAGAAGGCCCCTGACTGCCATGACACCCGAACATCTCCTTGTGATTTCATTACAGTGGGGGGCATATAGGACCCCCAAACATCAATTCCGACAGCGGCATTTAAAGGGTTAATAGTGCTGATCAGCCGTACAGCTGATTGCAGCTATTGATCGCGGGTGTCAGTTTTAATAAACAGCTGGCACCCGTGCTGTGTGAAGAGAGGTCGCCCACGATCTCTCTTCATACATACCCTGACCCTGCAGGATGTAACTGTACGTTGCATAGTGGGAAGGGGTTAATCTTGCCTCTAGAAATCTACCGAATAAAAAGAAATCAAAATGTTAGATGTTCCCAAAAATTGCATAAATGAAGACTACAATTCATCCCACAAAAACAAGGGCTGTCGATGGAAAAATGTTAAAGTTATGGCTCCGGGAACGCAATGATGAAAAAACTTGAAAAATCAGAGCAGCTTACTCTACTTTTTTGTGCTGCCAGGCCAGTTTACATTGGCGCGGGACATACCCGCACCCGAACCAGCTCAGCAGCTTAATGAGTCCCTGGTGTTAGCAATTATGTGTGTGACTTCTTAAGATGAAAATGTGCACGCCCATAGATTGTTACTGAACCCCATTGGCTACAATGGGAGACTCGAGCATTTTTGTATGTGGGACGCCGGATCCCAAGTTTTTTTTTTTCTTGGTTCACCATCTCTCTGCGTCACGGCGGGGAGGGGCCAAAACAGGCACGTCACAGCGGGGAGGAGCCAAAAACTGGGGCGGGGTCGAACACGGTTTGATGCTCGTTTGAGTAACGAGCACCATCGAGTACGCTAATACTCGAACGAGCATCAAGCTCAACAGAGTACGCTCGCTTAACTCTAATCTGAGGATATGTCGAGCCAAGAGGAAAGCTCAGTGCAACCGCCCAGGGTATTAAAGAGAGAGGGAGCCAAGGTAATTAATTGTGTTAATTTCAGTGAAATGACTCACTACTAGAGATGAGCGAACGTACTCGTCCGAGCTTGATACTCGTTCGAGTATTAGCGTGTTCGAGATGCTCGTTACTCGTAACGAGTACCACGCGATGTTCGAGTTACTTTCACTTTCATCTCTGAGACGTTAGCGCGCTTTTCTGTCCAATTGAAAGACAGGGAAGGCATTACAACTTCCCCCTGCGCCGTTCAAGCCCTATACCACCCCCCGGCAGTGAGTGACTGGCGAGATCAGGTGTCACCCGAGTATAAAAATCAGCCCCTCCCGCGGCTCGCCTCAGATGCGTTGTGACATAGCTGAGGGACAGTGCTATCGTGTTGGAGCTGCTGTAGGGAGAGTGTTAGGAGTTAGTGTAGGCTTCAAGAACCCCAACGGTCCTTCTTAGGGCCACATCTAACTGTGTGCAGTACTGTGGAGGCTGCTTTTTGCAGTGTTGCACAATTTTTTTTTTTTGGTATATCGGCCGTGCAGAGCATTGCGCCCTGCAGTAATACTCCAGGGACAGAAGTGTGGAGGCAGGGAGAGCGTTAGGATTTATTGTAGGCTTCAAGAACCCCAACGGTCCTTCTTAGGGCCACATCTAACCGTGTGCAGTAGTGTGGAGGCTGCTTTTTGCAGTGTTGAACTTTTTTTTTTTTTTTTTGGTATATCGGCCGTGCAGAGCATTGCGCCCTGCAGTAATACTCCAGGGACAGAATTGTGGAGGCAGGGACAGAAGACATATATTATTGATTGAATATACGCAGTGGGCCTTTTCTAAAAAATATTGGACAAAAAATCTATTTGGCCTGCCTGTAACTGTGCTCAGTGTTCTGGGTCTGTGTGTGCTGGGTGTGGTAGTTCTACAAATAAATACGCAGCCAGCTAAGTGTTACAGCAGGCGTGCGCCAAATTATTTCCTGGCTTTGAAATCACCGCTCTGTTGCAGTTAATAACAGTGCAACACTCTGCAGTTCTGTTACACACTCCAGGGACAGAAGACATATATTATTGATTGAATATACGCAGTGGGCCTTTTCTAGAAAATATTGGGCAAAAAATCTATTTGGCCTGCCTGTCACTGTGCTCATTGTCTGGGTCTGTGTGTGCTGGGTGTAGTAGTTCTACAAATAAATACGCAGCCAGCTAAGTGTTACAGTAGGCGTGCGCCAAATTATTTCCTGGTGTTCCGTAAGCGAAGTCAGCCTCCAACCACAGGCCAATAAGCGGCACATTTAATTACAGCGTTCTGTTTCTGCATTACTGGTAATACAGCATGCTGAGGGGTAGGGGTAGGCCTAGAGGACGTGGGCATGCCCGAGGACGCGGAGGCCCTAGTCCGGGTGTGGGCACAGGCCGAGCTCCTGATCCAGGTGTATCGCAGCCGACTGCTGCGGGATTAGGAGAGAGGCACATTTCTGGCGTCCCCACATTCATAGCACATTTAATGGGTCCACCCGGTAGACCTTTATTAGAAAATGAGCAGTGTGAGCAGGTCCTGTCGTGGATGGCAGAAAGTGCTTCCAGCAACCTATTGTCCACCCACAGTTCTGCGCCGTCCACTGCTGCAACTCAGAATCCTCTGGCTGCTGCTCCTCCTTCCTCCCAGCCTCCTCACTCCATGAAAATGAGACATTCTGAGGAGCGGGCAGACTCCCAGGAACTGTTCTCGGGCCCCTGCTCAGATTGGGCAGCAGTGGTTCTTCTCTCACCAGAGGAGTTTATCGTGACTGATGCCCAACCATTGCAAAGTTCCCGGGGCCCGGGGATGAGGCTGGGGACTTCCGGCAACTGTCTCAAGACCTTTCAGTGGGCGAGGAGGCCGATGACGATGAGACACAGTTGTCTATCAGTGAGGTAGTAGTAAGGGCATTAAGTCCGAGGGAGGAGCGCACCGAGGATTCTGAGGAAGAGCAGCAGGACAATGAGGTGACTGACCCCACCTGGTTTGCTACGCCTACTGAGGATAGGTCTTCAGAGGGGAAGGCAAGGGCAGCAGCAGGGCAGGTTGCAAGAGGCAGTGTGGTGTCCAGGGGTAGAGGCAGGGCCAGACCGAATAATCCACCAACTGTTTCCCAAAGCGCCCCCTCGCGCCATGCCACCCTGCAGAGGCCGAGGTACTCAAAGGTCTGGCAGTTTTTCACTGAGAGTGCAGACGACCGACGAACAGTGGTGTGCAACCTTTGTCGCGCCAAGATCAGCCGTGAGCCACCACCACCAGCCTCACCACCACCAGCATGCGCAGACATATGATGGCCAAGCACCCCACAAGGTGGGACGAAGGCCGTTCACTGCCTCCGGTTTGCACCGCTGCCTCTCCCCCTGTGCCCCAACCTGCCACTGAGATCCAACCCCGCTCTGAGGACACAGGCACTACCGTCTCCCGGCCTGCACCCACACCCTCACCTCCGCTGTCCTCGGCCCCATCCACCAATGTCTCTCAGCGCACCGTCCAGACGTCGCTAGCGCAAGTGTTTGAGCGCAAGCGCAAGTACGACGCCACGCACCCGCACGCTCAAGCGTTAAACGTGCACGTAGCCAAATTTATCAGCCTGGAGATGCTGCCGTATAGGGTTGTGGAAACGGAGTCCTTCAAAAGTATGATGGCGGCGGCGGCCCCGCGCTACTCAGTTCCCAGTCACCACTATTTTTCCCGATGTGCCGTCCTAGCCCTGCACGACCACGTCTCCCGCAACATTGTACGCGCCCTCACCAACGCGGTTACTGCCAAGGTCCACTTAACAACGGACACGTGGACAAGCACAGGCGGGCAGGGCCACTATATCTCCCTGACGGCACATTGGGTGAATTTAGTGGAGGCTGGGACAGAGTCAGAGCCTGGGACCGCTCACGTCCTACCCACCCCCAGAATTGCGGGCCACAGCTCGGTGGTGGTATCTGCGGCGGTGTATGCTTCCTCCACTAAACCACCCTCCTACTCCTCCTCCTCCAACGCAACCTCTGTCTCGCAATCAAGATGTGTCAGCAGCAGCACGTCGCCAGCAGTCCGTGTCGCGCGTCGTGGCAGCACAGCGGTGGGCAAGCGTCAGCAGGCCGTGCTGAAACTACTCAGCTTAGGAGATAAGAGGCAGAGCAGAGCAGACTGACCGCTGGCTTGCGCCGCTGAGCCTCCAACCGGGCATGGTCATGTGTGACAACGGCCGTAACCTGGTGGCGGCTCTGCAGCTCGGCAGCCTCACGCACGTGCCATGCCTGGCCCACGTCTTTAATTTGGTGGTTCAGCGCTTTCTGAAAAGCTACCCACGCTTGTCAGACCTGCTCGTAAAGGTGCGCCGGCTCTGCGCACATTTCCGCAAGTCCCACACGGACGCTGCCACCCTGCGCACCCTGCAACATCGGTTTAATCTGCCAGTGCACCGACTGCTGTGCGACGTGCCCACACGGTGGAACTCTATGCTCCACATGTTGGCCAGGCTCTATGAGCAGCGTAGAGCTATAGTGGAATACCAACTCCAACATGGGCGGCGCAGTGGGAGTCAGCCTCCTCAATTATTTTCAGAAGAGTGGGCCTGGATGGCAGACATCTGCCAGGTCCTTGGAAAGTTTGAGGAGTCTACCCAGGTGGTGAGCGACGATGCTGCAATCATTAGCGTCACCATTCCTCTGCTATGCCTCTTGAGAAGTTCCCTGCAAAGCATAAAGGCAGACGCTTTGCGCTCGGAAACAGAGCCGGGGGAAGACAGTATGTCACTGGATAGTCAGAGCACCCTCCTGTCTATATCTCAGCGCGGTAAGGAGGAGGAAGATGAGGAGGAGGGGGAAGAGACAGCTTGGCCCACTGGTGAGGGTACACATGCTGCTGGCCTGTCATCCTTTCAGCGTGTATGGCCTGAGGAGGAGGAGGAGGAGGGGGAGGAGGAGGAGATCCTGAAAGTGATCTTCCTAGTGAGGACAGTCATGTGTTGCGTACAGGTACCCTGGCACACATGGCTGACTGCATGTTAGGATGCCTTTCTCGTGACCCTCGTGTTACTCGCATTCTGGCCACTACGGATTACTGGGTGTACACACTGCTCGACCCACGGTATAAGGAGAACCTTTCCACTCTCATACCCGAAGAGGAAAGGGGTTCGAGAGTGTTGCTATACCACAGGACCCTGGCGGACAAACTGATGGTAAAATTCCCATCCGACAGCGCTAGTGGCCGAAGGCGCAGTTCCGGGGGCCAGGTAGCAGGGGAGGCGCGGAGATCAGGCAGCATGTACAGCACAGGCAGGGCAACACTCTTTAAGGCCCTTGACTGCTTTATGGCTCCCCAGCAAAACTGTGTCACCGCTCCCCAGTCACGGCTGAGTCGGCGGGAGCACTGTAAAAGGATGGTGAGGGAGTACGTAGCCGATCGCACGACCGTCCTCCGTGACGCCTCTGCCCCCTACAACTACTGGGTGTCGAAGCTGGACACGTGGCCTGAACTTGCGCTGTATGCCCTGGAGGTGCTTGCTTGTCCTGCGGCTAGCGTCTTGTCAGAGGGTGTTTAGTGCAGCTGGGGGAATCATCACCAATAAGCGTACCCGCCTGTCAACCGACAGTGCCGACAGGCTAACACTCATCAAGATGAACAAAGCCTGGATTTCCCCAGACTTCTCTTCTCCACCAGCGGACAGCAGCGATACCTAAACAATACGTAGGCTGCACCCGCGGATGGAAGCATCGTTCTGTATCCCCATCAAAAACGGGGACCTTTTCGCTTCATCAATCTGTGTATAATATTCCTCCTCCTCCTCCTGCTCCTCCTCCTGAAACCTCACATAATCACGCCGAACGGGCAATTTTTCTTAGGCCCACAAGGCTCAGTCATATAATTTTTCTAAACAATTTTTATATGTTTCAATGCTCATTAAAGCGTTGAAACTTTCACCTCAACCAATTTTTATTTTAACTGGGCTGCCTCCTGGCCTAGTTACCAATTAAGCCACATTAACCAAAGCGATTAATGGGTTTCACCTGCCTTCTTGGTTGGGCATGGGCAATTTTTCTGATGTACATTAGTACTGTTGATACACCAATTTTTGGGGGCCCTCGCCTACAGTGTAATCAAATGAATTTTTAGCCCACCTGCATTACAGCTGACGTTACATCAGCTGTGTTGGGCACTGCAATGGGATGTATTTATGTACCGCCGGTGGCTCCCTGGCACCCACCCATGCTGTGGGTCCACAGGGAGTTGTAAATACATCTGTGTCCACTTCTAAAGAACCCCAGTCTGACTGGGGCATGCAGTGTGGGCCGAAGCCCACCTGCATTAAACATGACATTATTACCTCAGCTGTGATGGGCAATGCAATGGGATATTTTTATGTACCGCCGGTGGGTTCCAGGGAGCCACCCATGCTGTGGGTCCACAGGGAGTTGTAAATGCATCTGTGTCCACTTCTAAAGAACCCCAGTCTGACTGGGGCATGCAGTGTGGGCCGAAGCCCACCTGCATTAAACATGACATTATTACCTCAGCTGTGTTGGGCAATGCAATGGGATATTTTTATGTACCGCCGGTGGCTTCCTGGCACCCACCCATGCTGTGGGTCCACAGGGAGTTGTAAATGCATCTGTGTCCACTTCTAAAGAACCCCAGTCTGACTGGGGCATGCAGTGTGGGCCGAAGCCCACCTGCATTAAACATGACATTATTACCTCAGCTGTGATGGGCAATGCAATGGGATATTTTTAATGACCGCCGGTGGCTTCCTGGCACCCACCCATGCTGTGGGTCCACAGGGAGTTGTAAATGCATCTGTGTCCACTTCTAAAGAACCCCAGTCTGACTGGGGCATGCAGTGTGGGCCGAAGCCCACCTGCATTAAACATGACATTATTACCTCAGCTGTGATGGGCAATGCAATGGGATATATTTATGTACCGACGGTGGGTTCCAGGGAGCCACCCATGCTGTGGGTGCACATGGAGTTGTAACTGCATGTGTCCACTTCTAAAGAACCCCAGTCTGACTGGGGCATGCAGTGTGGGCCGAAGCCCACCTGCATTAAACATGACATTATTACCTCAGCTGCGATGGGCACTGCAATGGGATATATTTATGTACCGCCGGTGGGTTCCAGGGAGCCACCCATGCTGTGGGTGCACACGGAATTCCCATTGCGGAGTTGTACCTGCCTGTGACTATTTATAAAAAACCGCGGTCTGACTGGGGCATGCAGACACCTTGACAGAATGAATAGTGTGTGGCACATAGGTTCCCTATTGCTATGCCCACGTGTACAGCTCCTGATGGCGGTGGCACAGGATTATATTTCTCATTGCTTCTGTACAGCATTGTGTTCTATCGCCCCGCCCCTTTTAAAGAGGGTCGCTGCCTAGCCGTGCCAACCCTCTGCAGTGTGTGCCTGCGGTTCCTCTGGCAGACGCACTTATAAATAGACATGAGTGTGGCGTGGCATGAGGACAACTGAAGGCTGCACAGGGACAATTTGGTGTGCGCTGTGGACACTGGGTCGTGCGCGGGGGGGGGGGGGGGGGGGTTGGGCAGCATGTAACCCAGGAGAAGTGGCAGCGGAGTGTCATGCAGGCAGTGATTGTGCTTTGTTGGAGGTAGTGTGGTGCTTAGCTAAGGTATCCATTGCTAATGAGGGCTTTTCAGAAGTAAAAGTTGTTGGGGGGGGGGCCCACTCTTGCCACTATTGTGGCTTAATAGTGGGACCTGGGAACTTGAGATGCAGCCCAACATGTAGCCCCTCGCCTGCCCTATCCGTTGCTGTGTCGTTCCCATCACTTTCTTGAATTGCCCAGATTTTCACAAATGAAAACCTTAGCGAGCATCGGCGATATACAAAAATGCTCGGGTCGCCCATTGACTTCAATGGGGTTCGTTATTCGAAACGAACCCTCGAGCATCGCGAAAAGTTCGACTCGAGTAACGAGCACCCGAGCATTTTGGTGCTCGCTCATCTCTACTCACTACTAAAGATGAGCGAGCATACTCGCTAAGGGCAATTGCTCAAGGGAGCATTGCCCTTAGCGAGTACCTGTCTGCTCGAGAGAAAAGGTTCGGGTGCCGGCCCGGGGGAGCAGTGAGTAGCAGCAGTCAGCAGGGGGGCGTGAGGGGGAGAGAGGGAGAGAGAGGGGGAAAGAGGGGGAGAGAGGGAGAGAGAGGGAGAGAGAGGGAGAGAGAGGGAGAGAGAGGGAGAGAGAGATCTCCCCTCTGTTCCTCCCCGCTCTCCCCTGCAGCTCCCTGCCCGCCGCCGGCATCCGAACCTTTTCTCTCGAGTGGGCAGGTACTCGCTAAGGGCAATGCTCGCTCGAGCAATTGCCCTTAGCGAGTATGCTCGCTCATCACTACTCACTACCCATGCATACTGCTGGAGCTGGGAGGGTGTAGTGCGTGGACCTGTCACGGTGGCACTCACCAACTCTTGGTCCTGAAGGAAGTTACCACAGCAGAGGATAGGGCCAGTAGTCCTCAGGATGAGGGGAGTAGTAGTTTTCAAATTCATGACGCCACCATTCCACACACCGGCATTCACAGTGTATTACGGTATACTACCCTTGATACGCCAGCCCAGGTGCCCTAGATCTCACCCACAACCCCTGTTCCTGCCTACTTGCCTCTACTCCTGGCTAACCCCAGGCAGGCAACTGGGCGACAGCCTCTACTCTCACTAGGGACCGAAAAAGGGACGCTGGCGTGCCTGAATGGAAAGGGTAGAATACTGACAGAAAAGGCAGATGAAAATAACCAATACGAACAATACTAAGCAGAACTGAGGCAGATGGAAATACCTGGCAGATAATAGCAAGGTATAGTAGACAAGCTGACAGAAGCAGGAGACCAACAGAGGCAGACTAGTTAGCACACTGAGGGAAACCAATAACTGGCCGTGACTGCAAGTCTCTGCTCGACCTTTAAATAAAAGCAGACAGCAAACTCGCAACAGAAAACAACAAACGGGAGCTTGTGCACGGCAGCTGCACTCACAGGTGCGTGCGCGACTCCAGCACCATGCCGGCCAGGTACCCGCGCCCCCGGCAGCCGGACAACAAGCCGGGGGGATGCGGCCCACCTCCACCCCGAGAGGACCAGCAACAGCCACATGGTAACACAGTGGATTAATAACACTGTACAAGTGTATCGTACCTTGGGTCCTCAGGAACAGTTGAGGCCCTGTAAAACTACACGTATTTTAACTTTGCAAAACAGGTAATTACAGGTACATTAATGGCAGTAGTTACAGATAGAAGCTCAGAGGTTGGAAGGGAAAAATACACCGGAACAATACGGCCCTATAGTCCACGTTATCTATAGGTCACCTGTCCTGGACATGAAATATACTCCAGAGGAGGCAAAAAGATAGCAATCACTCCACATACTGTCTGGCAAGAAATCACTTACTAGAAGACTTAGCTTAAATGCACCCCGCATTTTCTCCGTGTGGGTGTCAGAATCACGTACCTCTGTGTGGGGATCCTATTGGCAGATGGCCAAACAGGAAAAATAACTGCCGCAATGTGAATGGGTACCTGTTTCAGTAGCAATTTTTGGTTTGGTGTGCTCTCTTTCTCTGGATGGGACTCACTCCTCTACATCCACACTCCATATGCTACGGGATGTTGTTCCTCCTCTTCCATCTTCACCAACATGGAAGCTAAAGGTGCTTCAATGCGGCTCTGTGTTAGCACTCCAGGTGAGCAAGATGGAACTCACTCCAACCCAGAAGGAAGACCCAGTACCGCTCTCAGACACTCACTTTATAACCTCACTTGTACCACATAACACAGTAGGAAAGATCCATTCAGCAGCAGACAGAGCTCACAGGCAATGATTTTAACACACATACAGAAAATAGACATGACAGATTTGTACAGTGCATCCACATAATAGAATACATGTATGACAATTATGGAGGGGACCAGGAAGTTATTCTGGGACACTACATCAGGAAAAACACATTTTTACCCCCAAATGTTTGTGTCTATTGAAAAATAAAAAGCTATGGTTCTTGGAATCCGGTGATAGAAAAAAAAATTGCTTGGTCCTGAAGACCCAAATTAGACTAGTCCCTAAGAGGTTAATAGGTGGATGTACAATTATGTTGAATAGGCGTAGTTCCACACAATGCCAAACTATATTGAAGTGAATATGTAAATCAGAGCCATAGTGTCAGGACTAGAGATGAGCGAACGTACTCGGATAGGCACTACTCGTCCGAGTAATGTGCCTTATCCGAGTACCGCTGTACTCGTGCTCAAAGATTCGGGGCGCTCCGCTGCTGACAGGTGAGTCGGAGCGGGGAGCGGGGCAGAGCGGCCGGGAGAGAAGGAGAGAAAGATCTCCCCTCCGTTCCTCCCCGCTCTCCCCTGCAGCTCCCCGCTCCGCAGAGCGTCCCGAATCTTTGAGCACGAGCACAGCGGTACTCGGATAAGGCACATTACTCGGACGAGTAGTGCCTATCCGAGTACGTTCGCTCATCTCTAGTCAGGACCTGTTGTGCAGCAGAAGACCTCATGGCAAGAGTCTGCAGACCCTCCCTAACTCTTCTGGATACCATGGTTTAGAAAAGTTTAACCAAGAAAAAGAGGAAAAATAGTTCTATATGTGTAGTACCAGCGGGCTACATCGGGTCAATTAAATGCTCAACTTATATTCTTGTGCATACAAGGCACAACGCTTGACTGAACTTTTCATATGATAGATATTCGCGGTGTTGTCCGGGCTACTGGAGTGGTGCCCTACTGCCGTCACTGCTTAGCCGTTCACTCAAGGAGTGGATGTTCTCTAGCTATCTAGTGTTCAGTCTGACTAATCTTGTCAGGAGAGAATTAAAGAGACTCTGTCACTTACTTTTAGCCATATTAGCTAAGCTCATGGGCTAAAGGTAGGTGATCCAGGAAGTCAGGAATGTAAGTAGTCTAAGTAGTCCGCTCATTATAAAATTAGAACAGTGGACTACTTGGCACACCACTCAATGCATTGAGTGGCGGGTTTCAGTGTTGACAACGGGGAACAACAGGGAAGGTAAGTATAAGGCCTCCTTCACACGGGCGGCACAGCATCGCGCCGAGAGAATCAGTGCGATATTGCTGCAATTTCTCGCAGTGATAATGCGATTTTTGTTTTGCTACAAAGTCACATGTGGTGCTACAAAGTCATGTGACTTTGTAGCACCACAATCGAGGATTTCGGGGGGGGGAAGTTTTGAAATATAAACCCTACCCTTAAAATATGCCATAGTTGCAGAAAAAGAAAAAAAAAAGGTATACATCACCTAGAAGCACTGTCCTGGGTTCCACCGCAGCTTCTTCTTGGTCTCCAGAAGTCGTCTTCTTCATCTCTTCTAGCCGGGGATTGAAAAATCACTGCCTCCTGAAAGTTGTGGCTGTGATTGGCTGATGCTTAGCCAGCCACAGCCAGTGCTCGATGAATGTCTGTGATTGGTTCATTGAGCACTGGCTGTGATTGGCTAAGCATCAGCCAGTCACTGCAAGCACTTCCAGGAGGCAGGGAATTTTCATTTCCTGGCTAGAAGACATGAGAAAACCAGTGCCAGGGACCAAGAGGAAGCTGCAGCAACGTTGGACAGCACTTCTAAGGTGATGTGTGTGCTTTTTAAATTTTTTCCTGCAGCCAGGGCTTAGTTTACGGTTTGACAGTAAGATTTCTTGCTGTCAAAGTAGCATCGTACCGCACGAAAATCAAGTTTTCGTGCAATGCAATGCAACAGAGAAGCAGGCTCCATAGGGAAACATGGGCTACAAAACCTTGTGAGTCGCAGGCATATCACCGGACCCATGAGGTTTTTATGTCTGGTTGTTGCATGCTACAAAACATCGCATATGTGAAGGAACCCATAGGAAAGCAGGGGCTTCACATATATGCCATTTGTAGCATTGTAGCAACGCGACTTTGTTGCCCTGTGAAGGAGGCCTAAAACATCCGTGGCTTCCCGGGTCATCTACTTTCAGCTCATATGATAAGTTTATAGGCCTAAATCTATGGGATTCACGTTGTGACAAGCTCCTGCCTATTTTGACATGTGACCATTTCCTCTGAGTGCTCTTTTCGCTATTTAATGCACTCTGTCAACCATGCATTGCACTGACCTGACAAATTGCCCAGTTTGGAGCATGAAAAGCATTTTCCAGCTGTAGCTTTGTTACCCTGCCTAATAAAAGGGATCTTTTGCTCATTACATCTGACAACTCTGTGTGAGCCGCACCAAGCTGCACTTTCTATTACTCGTGTTTTAGATAAGATCTTACAAGGGATTTCTAGAAGGAGAAATACATGAAAATGTTAATTCAAATATTTTTAGTTATTTTTTCTTAACTGAGAAAAAAACTAAAATCATTGTCCATAATGTTACAGACTCAACAGCTAAGTGTGATTCCATGTTCCAGCACTTCCTAGGGGCAGCCTTATCACAGGTATGACTCTAGACCGTACATGTTTGTGGTGCACTGATGAGTGCTCTTGTCATACTTCCACTATTGGTGCAGTGCAGCTGCCCATTTACTTTCACTGTAGAAGCCACATTGGTTACGAATGTTCATTGTCAGAAACAATTGCTACATCTGTATTCGGGAGAAGAGCTTTTGACATTTCAAAGAAATCAGCAGCAATATTTTTTCTTTGCTTCATGTAAGGGCTTATTCACTCATCTGTATATTGGCTGGGTTTTCACACCCGGAAGATATATGGTGTCCCTTTCTGCCAAGGGGAGGAGGCAGGCCGGGCCAGGAGCAGTGCACTGAGCTCCCACCCCCTCTCCGCCACTCGCCACTGTTTACAATGGGGGGGGGGGTGGAACGGCGTGGAGCTAAGTTCCGCTCCACCCCCCACCCCCCCATTGCTAATAGTGGCAAAGGGCAGAGAGGGGGCGTAGAAAGGGCAGAGATGGGGTGGGAGCTCAGTACACTACTACCAACCCGGCCCGCCTCCTCCCCCTGCAGAAAGGGACGCCATATATCGTCCGGGTGTAAAAACCCAGCCAATATACGAACGTGTGAGCAAGCCCTTAAGATGTAAAGGGATTATCCAGTTGTAAACTATGGATGGCCTATCCTCAGGATAAGTCGTCAATAGTAGATTGGTGGGCATCCGTTAGCCGGGACCATCACAGAATAAGTTGTTTTATACCAAGTTGGCGTTACACAAAAAAAGATTATTATTATTGTGCACTGAGCTGATTTCTGCAGGAAGAAGGCAGCTTCATTCCCACTGGTCAGGCTTGGTATTGCAGGCCAAGTTCCTATTCATTTCAATGGGAACTTGGCCTTCAATACCAAGCTTGACCACTATAGTAAGAATGGAGCAATCTTCTCCCTGCAAAATTTAGTACAGTAGATGAGTGCAAATAGCTAATCAGCACGAGTCCTCGGCAATGGACTCCAGCCAATCAACTATTGATGATCTAGCCTGAGAATAGGCCATCAATAGTTTAAAGGGGTTATGCTACTTCAAGCTGTTTTTCTACAGGTAGAAGACAGCTCTGTACATTGCGCAGTGGCCCGGATTGGTACTGCACGTCAACCCCCATTCACTTCAATTGGACACAGTCTGCAGTACCAACCTGGGCTACTGTGCAACATATCTGCCAGTTTGCCTCCTGCAACTATAGGACAAAAGTGGGGCAACCCCTTTAAGGGCAAAATCATATGTGGCAGATTTATTACAAATATTTTTCCCATTCATCTAAAAGGAACTTGTAGAAAATGATGTGCTTTCCATCAACTCAACCCCATTCGGATAAAAGGAATGGATTTTGGTGACTGAAATTTCTGCAACAAATCTGCCATGTGTGACTATACCCTAAAGAGTACTAAGGAGCAGTTATTCAAATAAATCGGGTTGGGAGTGGCCAACCCAATCTTAAAAAATAATTGTGAATGGGGACTCCTAATTCAGGGTTCTTTTAGAATCAATAGGAATAAAGATCAGGTTCTCTAATTTGGCCTCCTTGAACAATAGTGGAGGTGTCAGTGGTGGCAGCAGCCCAGTGGTCAGCATCACTGACTTGTGAGATTCAACCCTAGAACTCCAGCGCTGCAAGGCAGCAGTGCTAAGCCAACATAAATCTCGCTTGTGCTCAAACCAGAGAGACAATTTTTGATGATGATGACAATCTGTATTGTGCTTTTGGGCCTGGTTGCACAAACCATGCTGTTGATCCAGGTTTAGTTGAACTGCGATCAGCTGTTGAACTTGGTTTAAGCTTTACATTTTGCACCAACACTTTTTGATCTCAGATTTGCAAAACTACATTTAAATGATCTGCGATCAAAGGTTCAAACCAGAAGAAATGTATCACGGACCATGATTTATGACTGTAGCCAAGTAATCTTCCCAGCATTCATAGAGATAGCAAAAATATGGCCACTTCTAGCAGCAAATGTGGGTATATTTTCACCAAACAGGAAAAGCCTATCAGGTTTTCAGCCTAGTCCGCCATCTTGAATTTCGCTAGTTGAACTTAGTTTTATTGATCAAAGATTTGAACCGCTCACAAGGAACAATCCGCCGGGCAGAAGAAAGAAGACCCGGCTGTGACGCAGGAGAGCCCCGCAGCGTCTGGACAGGTGAGTATACTGTATTTTTTGGCCTCATGTCTGCGGGGCGGATGGAATCCGCTGCAGAATTCTGCACGGGGAAACCATGTGGGCCCATGGACATGAGGCCTTAATAGCTCTAGTTTGTGTTCTCCCTGGAACAATGGAGTAGCCTTTGTTATCAGTGTCATAGGAAGAAGTTGAGAAAGTGTCCCCCCAGCTATCCAGTATCAATTAGCTGCTGTTCAGGACACTAGAAAGTGAGTTGACATCCTCCACCCTTGGATACCCTTTTACTAGCTGACAGGGATGGGAGTTGGGAGTGATCTCAAATGAGATCAACCACCATTGTCCATCTGATGATATATGAGATGCTAGACAGACAGACAGAAGCTGGTAAATTACAATGCTCTTATCGCCCCTTCCTTCTCTGTATCTGATAAGCCTTTGATATACCAGAGGAAAGGAAATCCTTTGTCCCACTGGCCATAAACTGGTTAATAACAAGGAGATGCTAAATTGACCCCATGCTGGTGTGGAGTGACACCTTGAATGGTTCACGAAGACACCCTGGAGCTCAACTCATATCAGGAAGGAATTTTCTAATAAAGGATACTTGGGCGCATGAAGGCGCATATCATTCCTGATATGAATCATAGTTTCAGAATTGGGTGGCCCCGCCAAACAAAACTCATCTGCTCAGAGTGCAGTAAGGGCTCAGGAACCCTCTCCAGCTACGTAACCCCATCCCTGGTTATGATTTTTGTGTCATGCTGGATATTCATACGTAGATAAAGTCATGCCAAGAAATATGGCAGGCATATATTCCGGACCCAAGAACCTCCCTCCAAGATATGACTAAAAATAGGGAATTATTATTTTTCAGAGTTCCCAAAAATCCAACCCTGCCTTCTCTGTACAACCTCAGAGGGGACAGGGAGAAAGTGTGTACAGAGGCACCCTTTAAAATGTGGGATCTCAAAAGGTCCAACTGGTCAATCCACAGGGTGTGCTGCAACATATGGATGGTCCCCCAGTTTCTGGACCCCCACCAAGCAGATATTGGACCCGTAATCCAAATCTGGTAACTTTCTTTTAATTTCTCCTGTTTATTTTAAATCTGCTGTGTGTATTACCTGTATTTCCTTATTCTCCCATGCAACAACTATTTCTCTCGTATATCTTTGTACATTTTATATATATATTGCACTGCTAGACCTTTTGTAGAATAAATCTACAATTTATCAGTTCAAGCCTTGTCTGTCTTAAAACTGAACCATAATTCTCTGAAGATTGTATTAATAATTCATAAATCGGGTTCCAGGTTACTGTTGACAAACTGGTGGTGGCAGCTTTATGGGAATTGTAGAGCTCTGGAGTGCGTTAGAACAAATCAGGTGGATGACTTGAGCTTTTGCATGCCTGCAGAAACCTGAGAAAACTGGGTACAAATCAGCCTGTATTCTAACGACTCCAAGCTTGCAATACCGCAGAGGGATCAAGGACTGAGGCAGGATCGATAGGTATCGTCCCCCTCTCTCTCTCTCCTGTGTCTGGTATGTGACAATAAGAGTGATCCAGTGTGGCACCCATGCCTTTTATGTGCCCTAAAGCTATTTTTACACCAGCAAGTGCGATATCAGGCGATGAATCACGGCCCAATATCACGCTCGCCAACATGCCATTTTGCCATGAATGCGAACCGTATTTGTATCAAAAACTTCTCACATCACTTCGGGAAGATGGCAAATGTCTGCCACAGTTGTCAGGATTGCGAAGGTACTCCCATTGTTTTTAATGGGGAGACCTCGCACCGCACCAAAAAAATGGACTTCATATTTGTGCAAGGTTTGTGCATCTCTAAACGTATAAATCTCGTGCGATGTTCTTGGCTGTGGGAAAACTGCCTAAATGTCTTTTTTTTAACAAAGCTCATTTTATTGGAGACCAACAAAGATATACATAACAGAAAAGTGCGTCACATGACTCATCAATATAGATGTACAGTCATAGATAATAATGTTTACGTTACATAATCTTATATATCTTTGACTTCAAAGCATGTAGTAAGAATGAGATGTATCTGTATCAAATCTTAATCGACTTCACAAAATTGTCACAAACTTCAATTAACATTCATCACAGAAGTTTACAGGGAAAAAAAGAAGTTTTTACAAGAATAGTGGTGATAGTTGATTTTACATCCTATCTACTATACTCTGTGCCAAGTGTGGCTCCACCTTGTGAACCATCAGACCCTGAAGGAGTTGCAGGCTTCCACATCAACCAAGGTGACCATACTTTAAGAAATCTATCACGAGACCAGGTCTCCCAGCTAGACATTTCTTCTAGGCTACAAATCTGAGACCCTTTGCGTGTCCACTCTGATATTGTGGGTGCAGCTTTATTTATGAGGGCATCTTTGGGTGCATCAATGAGTGCATCTCTTTTTCACCTCCCGCTCTCCTGACACTAGCACTCATATTCTGAGTGCCATAATGTCAGAAGTTCAAAAATATGATGCTGCAGTGGCGTGGCTTGGTGAGGCACCAGAACGGACGCTTTTGCTTGAGCTCCGTTAGACAACAGACTCACAGCTACATCAAAGCGACGAGAGAAGGGAGAAAACTACTCCACAGCACCGGAGAACCTACCTGGCATCTGGAGATGTTGAAGAGGAGAACGACCAGGGTGAAACCTGCCAGATTGAAAGACTTTTTTCCGGAGCGCGCTACCACACCTAACAGGCCGGCAGAGGAAGAAACGGCCGACGGCATGCTGATGGGGGAAGTGCAGGCATCCTCAGATGCCGCGAAAGCACGTGAGCCGCTGACAACCAGGGAAGAAGCAGAGGAGACAGGAGAGGGTACAGAGGCAGTGACGGAGGGACCAGTGGTTAGCTCGCCCGGAGAAGGGGACATTACTAAGGAGGATAAGAGACACAAGATGGTGCCGGACACGCGGCTGCTGAGTGTCCCCTCACCCACAGATAGCCTGGAGAAGCAAAGGCAGAAACTGTCTGATGATCCTAACTTAGACATATCAGACATGCCGTGTGGCACCCAAAACACTGAGAAAGAAAATGGTTTAGCTGGCCTCTCTGCCTCCAACAAACCGGCCTCAGAACTCTATATAAAGGAAATTGTCATGGCTCTACGTGACACCATCCAACTTGATTTAAAAAATTTGACCTCTTACGACACATTTAGATGTCTTAATGCTTCCGCCAGGGAGTATTCCTTCTTTTCGTCACGCCACAAATCCTTCTCTCGCATTGATCTCTGCCTAGTGGAAAAATTGATCATAACCTCGATGGTCAAGGCTGAGATAGGAGTAATAACCTGGTCGGACAACGCTCTTATAACGACATCTCTAGCTTTTGAAAATAAACGACAGGTCAATAAACTATGGAGGAACAACACTTATTTAATGAGATTACCTAATTTCCACAAGGAAATACAAGAGAAAATAAAAAATTACTTCTTAAACGACACACCACATGTCGGCCCTGAGCTGCTTTGGACAGCCCATAAAGCCTACCTAAGAGGCATTTTTATAAAAATGGGGGCCAGATACAAAATAGAAAAATTAAAAAACACCGAGACACTATTGTCAAAAATTCAAACTTTAGAAAAACAAATACAAACCTCTGCAACCCAAGTATTATATAATGAGCTGTTTAAAACAAGATTAGAACTGTGCAGAGTGTTACAGGGAGATTTTGATAGAAAGATAACCTCCCACTGTGCTAACATCTACTCCTCAATCAACAAGCCCAGGAAGTGGATGGCCAACCTAATAAAAAGAAAAACAATCAAAGCTAATATCCCTTATATCTGGAACTCAAAAAATAAAGAGCATAAAATAACCCACCCAAAACAAATACTTGAGTCATTTCGCACCTTCTACAGCAAACTATATAACCTAAAAAAAGACCCACAATTAACCCACCCCACAGCTGCTAATATAGAAAGCTTTTTAAACAGAGTTAACCTCCCACAGATGAACAAATCCCAATCAAACATATTAGAACTTCCAATAACATCTGAATTGACCGAAGCAATTTCTTCCATGAAAGGCCAGAAAGCCCCTGGGCCGGACAGCTTCTCATGTGAATATTATAAATTGTTCTTGGAACTCCTCTCCCCACATTTAGAGAAGACCCTCAACTCAGCCATGACAAAAGGAGCTTTCCCCGAAGAAATGCTCCAAACCACTGTAGTGGTGCTGCCCAAGCCCGGCAAAGAGCCGAACGATCCAGCAAATTTTAGACTGATATCCTTACTCAATACAGACATCAAGATATATGCAAAGATAGTAGCAAATAGAATGCTCAATATCCTTCCAAATATTGTCCACTCTGACCAAGTGGGATTTGTAAAAGGGGCAGCAGGCTTCGGACAGCACGAGAAAACTTCTTAATCTCATCCACTCTACAAAAATATCTGGCTCCCCAGCCATTATGGTAGCTTTAGACGCAGAAAAGCTTTTGATAGAGTCCACTGGGGATATGCTTTTCAAACTCTAGCGAAATTTGGCTTTGGGGAGGGTATGATTTGCAGCGTCCGGGCCCTGTATTCCTACCCATCTGCTAAAGTGCTAATTGATGGTGTTCTTTCTGACAAATTCCTAATATCAAACGGTACGCGCCAGGGGTGCCCGATTTCTACTATATTATATATCCTCATGGTGGAGCCGTTGGCGGAGCTGATTAGATCCTCCCTCGAAACAAGAGGAATTCCTCAAAACTCACGCCAACACAAAATCGGCTTGTTTGCCGACGACATTGTCCTTACACTATCCTATCCCCTTGAATCTCTGAGAGAGGCATATCAAATTCTAGGACAGTTTTCTAAAATCTCATACTACAAACTCAATGTAGACAAATCAGTAATAGTGGGAATAAACATCCCAAAACACTTAAAACATACAATCCAATCAGAATTTTCCTTTAAGTGGAAAACAGACGGTATCCCATATCTTGGCAGGGTAGTGTCGGCAAGCATAAATAAACTAGAGGAGTCCAACTTTACACCACTTATGGAAGCAACCCAAAAAGAATTGGATCATTTGTCAGGGATAAACCTCTCTTGGCTTGGTAAAATTATGACATATAAAATGAAGATTCTACCAAAAATTTTATATCTTTTCAGGGTCCTACCAATTCCGATTTCGAAAAATACCCTCCAAAACTACAAGGACAATTAATCCCTTAGTGACGGAGCTTTTTTGTTTTTTTCCATTTTTGTTTTTTCCCAATCCCCTTTTAAAAAAACCTAGCCCTTTAATTTATCCATCGACGTCGCTGTATGAGGGCTTGTTTTTTTGCGGGACGAGTTGTATTTTTCAATGGCACTATTTATTGTACCATATAATTTACTGAAAAACTTTTTTAAAAATTCTAAGCGGAGAGAAATGGAAAAACGACATTCCACCATCTTTCAGTGCGTCCTGTTTCTACGGCGCACAAACTGCAACAAAAACGACCTGATATTGTTATTCTATGGGTCAGTACGATTACTACGATACCAAACTTATATATTATTTTTTTTGCTGTAGTACTTGTATTTTTTTTTAAGATATTTAATTTTTTTCAATTATTTTCTGCGGTCATTTTGTGCACGCAATAACTTTTTGATTTTTTCATTGACGTAGTTGAGCAAGGACTCATTTTTTGCGGAATGTCCTGGTAATGATCTCCATAGAGACCTGAAAAGAGTTCTTGGAGAAAGTGGCCACATATGACTCTCACAAAAAACCTGACCTCCCACTTGAGATATTAAACCTATTCATACCCGATATAAATATCGAACCTTGGATAAAGAAAGGAATAAAAACACTAGACAACCTCACGACAGAAAAGGGGATGAAATCTTTCAAAACTATAAGCTCAGAATTCAACCTAACCAACAATGACCTCTTCAACTGTACAAGAATATCTGCTTTCTTGAAGAAAACCCCCATACACAAGACAAAAATTCTTGGGAATATTACAATGGGTCCCCAGACGGGGAAATCAGAAACTAGATACTTCTATGACACCCTGTAATGCAGAAGTGCTGACGGGCACAGTACAGATGACTCCATGCCATCGCTAGGTGATGATGTGGAGTCCATGGGCTGTACGCAGTAATAGCTGCAGGCGGGCTACGGATTGGACGGCTTACATTGAAATTGTGCTAAAATAGGATATGCTTTGATTTTCCCTCCGCGAGCAGAAAATCGCTTTTGATTTCGGCTCATGGACATAGAAAAGCATTTTTGCATAACATGTCTATGGGCAGTATTTACTGTAGAATGCAGAAGTGGACCCCCGCTCCGGATTCCGCAATGCAAATACACCCGTGTGCATTGGGCCTAAGCCGTATTCACACAGCCTTGTACGAGTTGAACCCATATGAAATGCCTGGGAAAGTTATCTCACAGCACAAGGGCACCATTTGTGTGCTGTGCAATGCTCCAACACACCATATACTGCAAGTACTACTCTTCTCTATGAAAATGGATAAGAATTGGACATGCAGTGCTTTTTCTTTCAAATGGACCATCAGTTCATAACAATCAATCATCCCCATACCAGCAGTTCTCAGCCCATGTAAAAGAAACGTAAATATGCAATGCCCAACATATTTTGTCAATTAGTAATTATGAGATGAGATCGGGGTTGGGTTATGAGAGGAGTGTGGGTTTCACAGGTGCTTTGCCCATTAAATAATAGCACATAAAGCATGGTTATTGACAAATCTCTTCTACACCTGAAAGATTTGTTAGCGTGAGCCACACCTTGATGGAAACTGCTTTCAGAAGATCTCAGATGTATTCTAGATATGCATGAAGATGGAAAAGGCAACAAAAGCTAAAGATCTGGGTGGGCATCAATCCGTGATTAGACAAGTTATCTACAAATCAAAACAATTCAGGACTGTTGCTGCCCTGCCTAGGAGTGATCATGCCAAGAGTACAATACACAAGGGTACAAATCCTGAAAGATGTAGAAATACTCCAAGAGTAACAGCAATACACCTACAGAAGATTGTGCAAATTGCAAAAATTTCTGTTTCTGTATCCATATTTAGAAAACCATTGTACAGTGAAACCCCTGCTGCCCAAAACAAGCCATAGTGGGCCAACATTGCAATTTTTTATAACACAAATGCACGATGCTATGCTTGCTTTGTTGCCTCAGAGACTGGATGCCTTGGGATCATTGAGTGAACAATGAATTCTAAGGTTACAGGTTATTAACTTCATGGGTTCACTTTCTATTTTCCCTGCACTGCAGATGTTTACCCAGCTCACTGAATACAATATATGAATAGTAGAACTACTTGTGTGATATTAGTTTAGTTAAATTGTACTTGTCTATATTTGTGACTTAGATTATGATCAGACTACATTTTATTAATAATCCATGCAGGTAATTCCAAAGGGTTCACTTACTTATCCTTACAACCATACAGAAGTTATTTTTCTGCTACTGATTTTCAAAATCTTGCTCTTCATTAACCCACAGTGAGGGAAGGACTGTGTCACCTTGAAAGATTTTCCGTTTTATGCTCCGGTATGCTATATAACGATAATTGCTTTCTAAAAATATACCAGCTGTTTAAAGTTAAATAAGATTAAGCAAATTTCATAATTAGAAGCGCATTAATATACAGTATAATAATATTTGCATATAATAATTGCAGATGGTAACAGTGGGACAGTTGGTGGTGAATCATTTATATAATCCCGCAGCAAACATACTATGTACAGAATTATTTAGGAGGGTTTGTGCCTCTTACAACATCTTGCAGGAAAACCCTAAATGCTTATTTATCAGTGCAAAGTGTTCTTTATTTATAAACATGATAAAGCTCTTGTATCGAAATAGAGAAAATCTATAATACTCTTTATGAAATATTACTTTGTCACATGCAGCATGCTCATAAATGTATTGAATATAGTCAGTAAGTAGCGTAGATACGAAAGTAAAACCATGTATGTTTTATTCACAATCATCTTTAAAGGGGCAGTAACTCTTCAGACAACTTCTGCTGCCTACTGGCTTGTGTCAGGCCCATCATTTCTGTAATGTACTTGTATTAAAAATGTTGTAAATAACATCTAAAGTGGCTGCCACTAGGGGTCTCCCTTCTGGATTCTCTGCGATCCACTCTGTGTAGTTAGGTACAGAGCTTCCTTAACAATAAGGATGTTTCCAAAGAAACAAGGAGAGGGACTGCAGGTCCCCTGCACTTATGGGCTTCAGGCTGACAGACATGCAGACACTGTAATAACAATATCCACAATCACTGCTTCCCCTGTTGTTTCAGCATGTGGGTGTATATTTGTGTGTGTGTACACATTATAGTGGGTTTACTAACCATTTGGCCAGAATGTCTCTGAATGCCTGGGAAAGCAGTGGGGCAGGCATTCAGATACTGCATACCTGCTTACTGGACCACAATGCAGCATGGTAATTGAGGGAAAGAAATTCAGGATAGTGCTAATGGCAGAATGCTAGGCTTGCTGCATGCCCCCTTTCTGAAAGTTGATTGTAAACAGCTGAACAGCAGAAAAATGAAGAAGACCACCTGAAAATCAGAACTTGCAAATATGAAACGAGGCGCAAACATCAGCAAATGAGAGGGTAAGGGGAACCTGGGGTATTAAAAAAAACTTGTTGAAAGCTCAGGTATGCCTTAACTCAAATACTTGAAAATGGAGAAAGGCATCCTAGCATTCAGTTCAGTCCTCTATGTTTCAGTGGAAAATTGTAAAATTAGAAACAAAAATGACATTGTGAATGTCCCTCCAGAGGTCTTATATGACAGATTGGATGATGTATATAAATATTATATGTATATATAAAACAGAAAATAAAAACAGCACCCCTGCCAACTGTCAGAAAGTAGATATAGCATCATCTGATCTTCCCTGTGCTTTTGAAGCAATAAAATAATGCAGGCTATCTATAAAGCCCTATTTACACGGGATGACTGTCGGGCAAGTGATGCCTGACACTCGTCCCCTCCTGTCCACAGTTTCATGCTGTTGCATAGGAGTGAGTATCATTGGCTCACAGAAAAGCGGCTGGAAGAGATTCAACGCTTTGCTCTCCCCCCCTCTCCAGTCACTTAACACAGTGGCTGTTCAGTAGTGAACAGCTGCTGTTTACACTCATCATTCAAGATGCATAAAATCCTGAACGCTGAGCACTCAGTGTAAAAAGCAGCTGTTCAGTATTGAATGGCTGCTGTGTTAAGTGAATGGATAGTTGCGGACGAGAGCGAGGAGAGAAATCTCCAGCTGCCCCGCTGTGAGCCAGCACACAGTTAAGCTGCTTGATGGTCAAAGGCTGGTGTTAAAGGGGTTGTCCCGCGCCGAAACGTTTTTTTTTTTTTTGTCAATAGGCCCCCCGTTCGGCGCAAGACAAACCCAATGCATCAGTTAAAAAAAACCCTGTTTAGTACTTACCCGAATCCCCGCGCTCCGGTGACTTCTTACTTACCTTAGTAAGATGGCCGCCGGTATCTTCACCCACGATGCACCGCGGGTCTTCTCCCATGGTGCACCGTGGGCTCTGTGCGGTCCATTGCCGATTCCAGCCTCCTGATTGGCTGGAATCAGCACACGTGACGGGGCGGCGCTACGAGGAGCAGCTCTCCGGCGCGAGCAGCCCCATTCAACGCGGAGAAGACCGGACTGCGCAAGCGCGTCTAATCGGGCGATTAGACGCTGAAATTAGATGGCACCATGGAGATGAGGACGCTAGCAACGGAACAGGTAAGTGAATAACTTCTGTATGGCTCATAATTAATGCACAATGTACATTACAAAGTGCATTAATATGGCCATACAGAAGTGTATAACCCCACTTGCTTTCGCGGGACAACCCCTTTAAGCTTCGCCCCACTACAGGCAAGAGTGCAAAAAGAGGGAGTGCGGAAGATACATGAAAGCACCGGTAAAGGTCCCACTCTCGTGCCAGAGAGCAATGACAAGAATTGATGAAGTAAAGGGACACAGGGCACTATGTCTGTGAAGTACAAGAACGTGTAGGGGAGGTCGGCGGTGACACAATTATTGCATTGCAGCAGGCGAGGAGCGGGCTCATGGTCAAGGAGATGGCAGGATAAAGATGTCACTTGTCACGGTGAGGGAAGAACGAGATCCGTCCCGGTCACCACTAGGGGGAGACGTCAAGGATAGAACAAATCAAGGGTTCGATGTCACGTGACGCCACCTTTCCTTCCTCTGCAGTGAAGCTGGATGATGAAATCATAGTCCACGCACATGGAGTATAGTTGAAAACAAAGCCGGCAATGTTTGGCAATGTCACTTTACTTGGAAAAGTGAACTTCAAGCAGTTCAACAATAAATAAGCCAGAGCACAGCACTGGTGTAGGCAAAGCGGGTAGTGAGACAGGGAGGCAGAACACAGGATGACTATCAGGCCCACAGTCGAAGTTATCTGTGCAGCTCTGCTCCTGGACAAATAACATACTCATCTCCTCTTCGGACTTTCAACCTGTCAACACTCACTCTTTCCAGCCCCCTGGGGTAGTAGTCCCAGGGCAACTCTTAGGACATCGTTCATCCTCTTCCATTCTCCAACTCCTCTTTCAGACTCTTGCAAACTTCTCTACAGACTTACTCTGACTGAAAGACAAGACAGACTCCCCCTTGCAGACACCTTGCAAACACATATAAGAAGCATGGTCAGGTGACCACCAACCCTATTCTCATTTGCACAAAGACAGACTATAAGCAATAGGATGAAACCGAAAGGGAGGAGACACAGATTAGATATTAGAAAAAAACTTTCTGACAGTGAGGTTGATCAATGAGTGGAACAGGTTACCACAGGAGGTGGTGAGTTCTCCTTCTATGGAAGTGTTTAAACAAAGGCTGGACAGATATCTGTCTGGGATGATTTAGTGAATCCTGCACTGAGCAGGGGGTTGGACCAGATGACCCTGGAGGTCCCTTCCAACTCTACCATTCTATGATTCTACGATTTTATGAACTCACATCATAAAACGATACATTTCCAGACAGACATCTCACTTACCAGACAATTAACCCTTTCAGTGCTGCAGCTATGCAATAAACATCAATCATGCAACACAGAAGACACTGATAATACAGTTAGGCAAATGCTTGCACACTTTTATGGAGGGCCTTATTACTCTGGGCCACTACAGCATCACCGCTGAGATATACAGTAGGTAATGTAAAAGTAGCTAGGCCCTGCCCAAGGCCAGCCCCAGGCCCGAATGTTTGTGATATTTCTGGGAGCTCCCTATAAAAAGAATTGAAGCTGCATGACTGGGGAGTTCAGTTACAGTAGCAGCAGGAAGAGAGTCTGCAGTGAGTGGTGCAGGGAGGCAGAGAAAATTGGAGGTGGCAGAGGCTGTCCTCAGAGAACTGCTGAGGCCCAGTTGAAAGTCAAGGGGCCCTGATGACCTGGGAGCCAAAGATGTCATGCCGCAAGAAAGGAGAGGGAGTCTCTCTTCCTACAAAAGACTCAGTCCCTGAAGAAGCAGACAATGCTATGGAGCCAAAATGACAGAGCTGCATAACATGTAAGAGTGGTTTAATGACTATTTAGTGTTCGCACACTAGGGACCATGACGCACTAATATAGACTGTGGGACTTCCTCCCTGAGGGCATTTTAGTTGGGCCGGAATTGTGTCATTGAATTTATGTTCAACCAGTTAAAAGAGAGTTTGATATTTAGCTTTAATATATGGTGTATAAAACTTTAGGTAACTGGGGACAAGGCAGTGTGAGTAGTGGCGCTATGCTGTAGCTAGAGATTATGTAAGATGAAAGTGTATAGGAGATGTCTGTTTGCACCCATGGTGTGTTGAGTCTGTCCTGGCTCCATGAAATTGATGAGGTACTTTGGCACCTAGGTAGCATGAGGCTGCAATGATGCCCTGCCACAGACCTTTGAGAATATAGTTCGAAGTACGACGATGAGTATGGAGTACCACAAGGACAGTGGTTAGTCATGATTGACTTTCAAAGTGCCTTGTGTCACTGGGGTGTTCCCTTTATGTGGATATGTGGATTTAAAATGGGCCGACGTGCCATTTATTGTGCACATGGACCTCTCAGCCAAACACAGGCTTCATTCTTTCATGGCCACTAAAGCCTGTGATTGGATGGGTGGTCACATGCACAGAGTAGGGACCGTTACCACCCACTGGCCTCTTCCAGGCTCTAAGCAACGGGCACTGGGGCTTCAATGCTGAACAGGGAGTTTGTGCAGCAGGTGAGTATTCATTTTTTTATTTATTGAATACCATTTTAAGACTGTAAACCTTTTTTATGATCCCTAAAGACCCTTTAATGTTGATGTTGTATTATGTGTGGATGCAGAGACAATGTAATATGCATGAAATCATATAGATCATCTATAGTCTTCAGGTATAATTGCATCAATGATGGTATTTTAACAGTATTTCATAGCAAGAATGTAATCATATGGCAACTCCTGCAAATTGTCTGCATGAATTGTGTCCATGTGCTCAAGGAGTCCGCTAACGCCATGAGCAGTGGTTTTACAGGTGGACAGAGAGGCAGCTAAGTATAAAAATCACAACCCTGGACTCAGCATCCCCTCTGAATGAGCATAAAACTACCCTTTTACTGTGTGTGCATTTGACTATTAACCAGTGATACACAGTAAATGTATCTCTGCACTTACTATTGAGATTATAGGATGTAGATCGGTATCATGAGTAAAAGAAGGGAAGAAGTTTCACCATCTATCCTAAACTTTATGAAATTTATCAGGGCATCCTCTATTTTTTGAACACCGTCTTTTTATAGAGGTAAACAGTAAACAGAATGCCAAATTCAGGTGTCCGGCTTGCATTGCGTATGATCGTTATTAGAAGCGATAAGGTATTGCAGGACTTCTGTCCTGCAATGCTTTACAAAGCGATCATTGGTGCTATGGTACAAGACCCCTACAGGGACATAAATAGTGTAAAAAAAGATAAATATAGTGTTGTAAAAAAACACAACCCTTTTTTGTGCTTTTTCCCCTATTAGTATAAAAACTTTTTTTTTTAATTAAAATCCGACATATTTGGTATCATCATATCCTTAACGATGCATACTACAAATTGAATTCTGCGTAAAAAAAAAATCTAACTAAAAAATTGAGGCAAAATTCTTATATTTTTTCATTTTGTTTCCCAAAATAAGCAATAAAAGTGATCAAAATAGCTATATGGACCCCAAAATGGTACCCAGAAAAACTAGAGCTTGTGACGCAAGAAACATGGAAATATAAACAAGTTATAGGACTTTGAATGCAGCGATTTAGAAAAACAAATAATTAAAACACCTAAACACCTAAAAATAATAATAATTTTGGTATCGTTGCAATCATACCGATCCCCAGTAAAAATGTATTGTGTCATTTATGGTGCATAGTTACCGCTGTAAAAAAAACAATGACAGAATTTATGCGTTTTTTCTCCCTGCTATGATAAAAAATTAATAAAAGTTTTACAATATAGTCTATGTACTCAAATGGCACCAATGCAAGCTACGGTCGCCAAGCGAAAAACAAGCCTTCATATGGCCATGTCGACAGAAAAATAAAAAAGTTATGGCTTTTAAAAAGTGGAGCTGAAAATCCCCCCAAAATTATTGTGTCCTTATGCCCAAAATAAGCCATGTCCTTAAGGCCCAATGTCCATGGGTGGAAATGATTTGGGAGATCCGCAAATCAAGCCGCCCATAGGGATGCATGCGCACGTGATTTTTTTTCCTGGCATGCGGATAGCACACAGGGGGGAAGAGATTGCAGCATGCTCCATTTTCCTGCGGATCCCACGCGGACGGCTACCAACGGAAGCAATGGAAGCTGTCCATTCTGCGGACCGCCCACAGCTGTCACAGTGGATGTGCCACGGATCTGCGGGAAAGCAAGATATTTAAACAAAAAAAAGCACTTTGCATGCGCCTGGTGCGCCAGACGGTATGCCTGGACACATACGCCATGCTGACGAAAGAGGATGCGGCCGTGACGGAGGAGACCTGCGCTGCATCCAGAGAGGTAAGAAACTGTCTTTTCCTTTCCATGTCTGTCGGCATGCACGGGTACTGCTGCAGGATTCAGCAGTGGAATCCATGCATGCAAGTGGACATTGGGCCAGAGGTGTTAAAATCTGTCTTTCTGAAATCAAACCTTGAGGTCTGAGTCTTCTCAGGTCTTCCTCCCTTTGTTATCTAATCTTCAAGGATATCATGATCACTGCCTCCTAAGGACCCAGCCATGCATACTTCCTCAACCATTCCCTCCCTGTTCGTAAGAATTAGGTCCAAGATAGCAGATCACCTTGTTTTCTCTTCGACCTTTTGGAAGATAAAGTTGTCAGAAAGAGCGGATCAGAATTTGTTGGATCCATTACTTTTACCTGAGAGATTCGCAACAAATGTATGGATAGGTAAAATCTCCCATGATCACAATGTCATGCTTGTTGAAGAGCTTGGCCATTTGATGTAGAAAGAGTTCCTCCATATCTTCTGCTTGTCCAGGTGGCCTATAGTAAATGCCTACAATGGGGTCCTTTCTGTTGTTCTCTCCTTGTATTCTTACCCAAACAGTTTCTACAGAACTCCCATGCTCTGAAGCTTGAATCTTTGTGGAGAGGAATGTTTTCCTAAGATATGATGCATTACCTCCTCCCCTTTTTTTAAGTCTGTTTCTTATTAAAAAAAACAAAAAGGTATCCTTCAAGCCACGTTTCCGTGATGCCTATAACATCATATTTCTCTTCCTGTGTTGGGAGCTCCAATTCCCCTTGCTTGTTTCCCATGCTCTACTTTCCTTCTCAATTTTTTGTCTTGGTTCCTTCTTTCCACTTCTAGTAGCAAATGTATTAATTAGCTGTATATTTTTAACTGGCCTTTCACTTCCCTTCCTATTAATGTAGCAATGTACAAGAAACTAGATGCAGAATGTGGTATTGCACAAGAAACCTGTGTAGTACTGCTGTCTATGATGTAGTGCATTTGGTATGTAAGGGCTTGGCCCCTATGGGGCATAAGAGGTTGAGTTACTGCAAGTCAGGCCAATGTCGGGTACTGTTAACTAAGGCCCAAGTACACATCAGATGTCTTCCTGCTGCCAAGGTCCAAGAGGACTGTAAAGGAGATGTACCTGAGTGCTGCACGAAATGTGTAATCAAGCTATGTGATGTTTGTAATGCAACCTACAAGTATAAAGTGCCCTCCTATGGAACCAGCTAATATTTGTTCGCTTTAAAAAAAAACGAACTTATTACTATAGTATTAATTTTTCCCCATTAACGTTTTCTTGACATTTTGTTCCATAACTTAACTTTTAGTTTAATATTAGCCACACTTCTACATTTACATGTATTAGCAATATATGTTTGCTACTCAACAAAACTTTTTAATAAGATAATTCAGCATTCATTAGACAAACAAAAATTAGTCAATTTCAAATCTGTAAAACAATTTGGATTAGCAATAACGATTTTTTTCCTTTTGTGCAAAAACTACATACAATTTAATGGGTCATCAAAACAAACTCTGAACACTAAATAAAGACTATGCTAAGCTAAGCTCCAGTTAATAGACATTCATTTCTTACAAAATAACATTTTAATTGCATTCAGAAATTATAGATTAGTTTGTGTGTTATTACATAAATGTTGGGCCATTCGGTGACGGAATGAATATTCAGGTGTTATATTGGTGTAAAATAAAGAAACAGTACAAACTGACTTATTCCAGAGGCTCCCTGTCGAGCGATGGAGCTCCAGTGGCCACTGCGCAGAAGTCAGTGGGCTGACGTGCCATTCATTGTGCCTGTGGACCTCTCAGCCAAGCACAGGCTTCAGCACTCATGGCCACTAAAGCCTGTAATTGGATGGGTGGTCCTGTGCACAGTGCAGGGAACGTGACCACCCACTGGCTTCTTCCAGGCCCTGAGCAGTGGGCACTGGGACTTCAATGCTGGATGGGGAGTTGCTGTAACAAGTGATTATTCATTTTTTTAAAGAATATCCCCTTGGTTATTGTAAGGGTGAGCCACTGCCCCATGCTTCCACTTACAGCTGAAAGGCTTATAGCAACCTGCAAAAGCGGCCCGAATAGGAAGAACACGGAAGAGCACTAGGAGAGGAGCAAGAAGTGCAGTGAAATGCAGGCTCTACTTCCCGTGTTATGGGGCAATGACCCAACAAGCACATCACCGCTCAGAAGATTAGCCTTCTGGTAGGGAAAGTGAATGAGGATAAGCCCCGCCTCCAGCACTGAGTGATCAGGAATGTTCGAGGGGCCCTGCAGGCGCACTATAAAAAGGATTACAGTTGTGTCACAGGTTTGTGGAATAAAGCAGAGGAAGAAAGTGCAAGGACATAGGCCAGTGAGCGTTAAGTGCTGCTGGCAAGCAGCACAAGGTGCCAAAGCTGCCAGGATGAGCTGAAAGAAGCTGGAATGCAGCACTTTCCTCTTACTGGAGAGCAGCCAAAAGGACTGAGAAGGTCCTGATGACTGGGGGCCAAAGATGGAATCTGGTAGAAAGCAGAGGTGCTGTGGACCCAGAAAAAGGGAAATGCTGATTCACCTGCTTTATCTGAAAATCAAACAGAGTACCGAAAGATTGTTATTTAGATCTCCAGATTCTTTCAAAGAAATGTAATGGTAATCTCATTACTTGTCACCCAACTCTCCAGGAACCCTGCATGGCATGTATCATTATGGATATGCATAACCAGGCACAAATATATACACAATACAGGCAGCTTTTTCTCCCTCTGCCCCTCCCTCTCCTATGTAGCTTGCAGATGTGAGAGTGTCTGTACATACAGCTGCCTGCTGAGGCAAGGGGCAGCAGCAGCTCCCTCTCACTAATCAGCTGTTGTATGGGTGCTGGTGTGGAGCTGACCTCCTATCTTTAACACACTGTCAGCAATATAGCAGGAGCTGCCTGTCTGTACAATAGCTTCCTGTTCCTCCCCCCCCCCCCTCAGCAATCAGCTGTTGTGCAGGCCACTCTGCTCCCTGCTCCTCCCTTGCCCCCAGCAATCAGCTGCTGTACAGGCCACTCTGCTCCCTGCTCCTCCCCCGCCCCCAGAATTCAGCGGTTGTGCAGGCCGCTCTGCTTCCTGCTCCTCCCCCGCCCCCAGCAATCAGCTGTTGTACGGGCCGGGCTGCTCTGCTCCCTGCTCCTCCCCCGCCCCCAGAAATCAGCTGTTGTGCAGGCCGCTCTGCTTCCTGCTCCTCCCGCTGTACAACGGGCCGCTCTGCTTCCTGCTCCCCCCCCCCCCCGCAAGGAGGAGCAGGGAGCAGAGCGGCCTATACAGCAGCTGATTGCTGGGGCGGGGGAGGAGCTGTTGTGCGGCCGCTCTGCTACCTGCTCCTCCCCCACCCCCAGAAACCCAGCAATCAGCTGTTGTACGGGCCGCTCTGCTTCCTGCTCCCCCCCCCCCCCCGCAATCAGCTGTTGTACAGGCCGCTCTGCTCCCTGCTCCTCCCCCGCCCCCAGCAATCAGCTGTTGTACAGGCCGCTCTGCTCCCTGCTCCTCCCCCGCCCCCAGCAATCAGCTGCTGTATGGGCCGGCCGCTCTGCTCCCTGCTCCTCCCCTGCCCCCGGCAATCAGCTGCTGTGCGGGCCGCTCTGCTCCCTGCTCCTCCCCGCCCCCAGAAATCAGCTGTTGTACAGGCTGCTCTGCTCCCTGCTCCTCCCCCGCCTCAGCAATCAGCTGTTGTGCGGGCCGCTCTGCTCCCTGCTCCTCCCCCGCCCCCAGCAATCAGCTATTGTGCGGCCGCTCTGCTCCCTGCTCCTCCCCTGCCCCCGGCAATCAGCTGCTGTGCGGGCCGCTCTGCTCCCTGCTCCTCCCCGCCCCCAGAAATCAGCTGTTGTACAGGCTGCTCTGCTCCCTGCTCCTCCCCCACCCCAGCAATCAGCTGTTGTGCGGGCCGCTCTGCTCCCTGCTCCTCCCCCGCCCCAGCAATCAGCTGTTGTGCGGGCCGCTCTGCTCCCTGCTCCTCCCCGCCCCCAGAAATCAGCTGTTGTACAGGCCGCTCTGCTCCCTGCTTCTCCCCCGCCCCCAGCAGTGAGCTGTTGTACAGGCCGCTCTGCTCCCTGCTTCTCCCCCGCCCCCAGCAATCAGCTGTTGTGCGGGCTCTGCTCCCTGCTCCTCCCCCGCCCCAGCAATCAGCTGTTGTGCGGGCCGCTCTGCTCCCTGCTCCTCCCCCGCCCCCAGCAATCAGCTGCTCTATGGCCCGCTCTGCTCCCTGCTCCTCCCCACCCCCAGAAATCAGCTGTTGTACAGGCCGCTCTACTCCCTGCTCCTCCCCCGCCCCCAGCAATCAGCTGTTGTGCGGGCCGCTCTGCTCCTCCCCCGCCCCCAGCGATCAGCTGCTCTACGGCCCGCTCTGCTCCCTGCTCCTCCCCCGCCCCCAGCAATCAGCTGTTGTACGGGCCACTCTGCTTTCTGCTCCCGCCCCAGCAATCAGCTGTTGTACAGGCCGCTCTGCCCCCTGCTCCTCCCCCGCCCCCAGCAATCAGCTGTTGTACAGGCCGCTCTGCTCCCTGCTCCCCCCCCCCCCAGAAATCACCTGCTGTATGGGCCGGGCCGCTGTGCTCCCTGCTCCTCCCCCGCCCCCGGCAATCAGCTGCTGTATAGGCAGCTCTGCTCCCTGCTCCTCCCCCGCAATCAGCTGTTGTATAGGCCGTTCTGCTCCCTGCTCCTCCCGGCCCCCAGAAATCAGCTGTTGTACAGGCCGCTCTGCTCCCTGCTCCTTCCCTGCCCCCAGCAATGAGCTGTTGTACAGTCCACTCTGCTCCTTGCTCCCCCCCAGCAATCAGCTGTTGTGCGGGCCGCTCTGCTCCCTGCTCCTCCCCGCCCCCAGAAATCAGCTGTTCTACAGGCCGCTCTGCTCCCTGCTCCTTCCCCCGCCCCCAGCAATCAGCTGCTGTACAGGCCGCTCTGCTCCTTGCTCCTCCCCCCCCAGCAATCAGCTGTTGTACGGGCCGCTCTGCTTCCTGCTCCTCCCCCCCAGCAATCAGCTGTTGTACGGGCCGCTCTGCTCCCTGCTCCTCCCCCGCCCCCAGCAATCAGCCGTTGTGCGGGCCGCTCTGCTCCCTGCTCCTCCCCCGCCCCCAGCAATCAGCTGTTGTGCGGGCCGCTCTGCTCCCTGCTCCTCCCCCGCCCCCGGCAATCAGCCTATGTACGGGCCGCTCTGCTCCCTGCCTCCCCCCCCAGCAATCAGCTGTTGTACGGGCCGCTCTGCTTCCTGTTCCCCCGCCCCCAGCAATCAGCTGTTGTACAGGCCGCTCTGCCCCCTGCTCCTCCCCCGCCCCCAGCAATCAGCTGTTGTAAAGGCCGCTCTGCTCCCTGCTCCTCCCCCTCCAGCAATCAGCTGTTGTACAGGCCGCTCTGCTCCCTGCTCCTCCCCCGCCCCCAGCATTCAGCTGTTGTGCGGGCCACTCTGCTATTCCGGTTTTGTATGAAAACGGCCTGCAGCTCAGTGAGAAGGATTTACGATCCTCTTCAGCTCCGGCCGGGTCTGATCTCGGCACATTTGCTCCATAAGACACACTGACTTTTTCACCCAACTTTGGAGGGAAAAAAGTGCATCTTATAGAGCGAAAAATACGGTACATTTATAGAGAAGTGCAATTAGGAGAAAGCCCAGCACAATAATAGATAATCCCAACAGAATAATCCATGTATTAAATACAAACATTCACTCCATTCCATGAAAACGGCCCTGCTGTCACATAAAGAGGGAATCACATGTCATCACTTTCATGGAAAATCAAGAATAAATCACATGTGATATACAAATGGATGAATAGTGCATACACGTATTGTCATTCTAAGTTTGCAAAAATGTAGTCATCCAAGAGAATTCAAAATAATGCGGCCAAGCCCACTGCTGAAAAATACTTTTCCGGCATTGCAAAAAACATGATTTACAAAAATAGCCCCCCCAAAATGTGAATATAATCATAATTTCCATTATAAAATTAAATTGTATTTATACCCCGGATACATTTACAAATCATTTGCAGTGGCTCAGAGTTGGGGTGTCTTTAGAGTTGGTGCATGTCCGCTTTGTGTAAACTGTCTTGTGTGTGCTTGTGATCTATGTAAGTGCTAACAAGCTTTGTTGTGGCAAAATCTGTAATCAGATGCAGTTCCAAGCCAACAGCTGTGGTGGGGCACAAGGCCAGATACCAACGAAATGAAGGACTACTTCTAGGTAAGTAGCTAAATCCTACTGAGCTGAAAGACTGCGTGCCCAACCCCAGCCAATAGAATAATAGACACATAAAATGTTATTAAACATGCCTACCTTGACTACTGGAGGTCACAGTTGTCTAACAAATCCTATGAGCAGTGCTCAGATAATACAAACTTGGTAAAACATTCCCCAGAGCCTGTTATCATGCAAATTCAAAATAAAGATGAAGTCTACCCCTCCCATCTCCACTATATGGCCGCCTGCACACGGGCGGAAATCCCGCTGCGGGATTTCCCGCGGGATTTCCGCCACTGAAAGTTTGCATAGGAGTGCATTACAATACGCACTCCTATGCAGACGGCCACGGTTTGGCCACGCGAAATCTCGCGCGGCAAACAAACCGCGGCATGTCCTATTTTTGTGCGGGGCACGCACTCACCCGGCCGCCGGCTCCAGTCTGCGCATGCGCCGGCTGCGCCGCAGCCGGCACATGAAAGAGCTGGGGCCGCCAGACGCGGGAGAGTACGCGCTTGTCCCTGCAGGCTCTCGGGTCGGGTCCCGTGGCGAGAATTCTCGCTGCCGGATCCGACCCGCTCGTGTGCAGGCGGCCTAACAATAGGTGTACAATGAAGTCCTGTAATCTTAGCAATTAAGCTAAATGGAACAAGGACAGAGAGAATTTCACTGCAAAGGCCATGATTAATATGCAGTCCTAACTATAACATTTAGAATGGGTTCACACACCAGAATCCCGGCGGAAATCTCGCGGTTTGGCCGCAGCGAAAAAACGTGAGATTTCTGCCGGGAGAAGCGCTGCTTCTAAACCCCCGGCACTTAGCCACGGGTTTTGAAGCGGCCTGGCCGCTCGCTCTTTCTCTGCGTCTGGCGCTCCCATAGAGGAGAGCGCGGCCTCAGCGGAAGAAGAAAAAAAATGTACATGCTGCGGCCAGGTAATCTGAGAAATCGCATCCACATGGCTGGTTTACCGCGGGATTAGTGGCCGCAGGTGGATTTGCCGTGGCGAAATTCCGGATGGAATTTCCGCGGCAAATCCGCCCTGTGTGAACCCAGCCTTAGAATGGAGTTGATACACTCATGTAAGGGTCCCACAGTTCCAATATAAGGAGATTGTATAGCTTCATGGCTGTGTAGGGCTTTTTGGGTGGACAGCCTATTCATCCGTGTTGATGAGTCTTTTGATTCTTTCTATATAAGATTTCTACCCCATTCGCTATTATTTGTACGCCTGAGATTTGAGAAAGGAGCATATAGCTCTGAAACACATTTTTGGACATCATTAAATTGTTCATATAGCTATAAAGTAGTGTTGCTCATCTTGATTGGCCAGGAGATAAAATCATCCTGAATTTCGTAAAATTGAATCGGGTTAGTCCATACTGATTTTTGGAGAAAATTGCCTAAAAATTGTATTTCTGCTGCAGAGGTCAGTGTGCAGCCAATTAGCAGCCAGGATACCAATTGATGTCACAAATGTATACTCCATCTTCCATATGTGCAGCAGTTTAATTGGACGCCTGCATCACATGACCTAGCCATATATAACAGGCACAGTATAACCAGCGTCCACTTTACAGTTGAGCACAGGACAGAGAGGCTGCTTCATGTTTATATGTCTATATAAGATGTGGTCTGTTAGGGACAGATATTCCACAAAGCATATATTGCTGCTGGTGTGATAGCTTGTATACTAGCAGAGAACTTAAACAGGGTTCTATTGGAGGGAGCAGAGAAAGAAGTTGCAACATGTTTATATGCGTATACAAAATGTGGTCTGTACATTGTGAGGGGTATTTCTGCTGCTATCGACGTATCTAGCAAGCAGAAAAAATACACTTTGGTGTTGTGAATATTGCAGTTCTCTGTTTGTGGCCTCAGACGTCATTCAAAGTCACCAATCATTTACAGACCTTATGCAGCTAGCAGTGGGGTTTGGGGGGGATTCATTTAAGCAGCACCAGACAGAGACAGCTCAAGGTACAATCTAGACTCTGTGGCCTTCTGTTCTCACATATTGTGCCTCCCAGGGATTGAAGCTTCTTTAGAAGACTGTTTTATTTTGTTAATATACAATAAAAGGAAAACCAATCAGGGAAACAGCAAATGCACACAGTGAAGATGAGGGTGGGTCAGCCCTCCATAAGCATTGTCTACTCGGATGTCGAAATGGAGGTGCCAGCTCCCGGTGCTCACTGTGCCCTAGAATCCACTCAGGAGGAAAAGGACAACAAAAAGGAAGAGGAGGTGAAAGATGATGAGGTGATTGACACAACATCAACAGACAGCAGCTCTTAAGGGGAGGAGGAAGAGGTGGACATTGTAGGACAGCACCCTGCCGAGGCAGTTAGTAAGGTGTGGCAGAAAAACAAAAGAGCAGTGCCACCACCTTCAGCTACTACTAGTCTCAGCAGCAACATCAGGACTACAGCGAGGTCTGCTCACAGGACATTCTTTGAAACTGACGACATAAGAGTGGTCATCTATAAGATCAGCGGTAAGTGTTGACATCGCAGCAAGAACATAAACAACCTCAGCCCAAAGTGCCTGAACAGTCACATGAACTCCCACCACCTGCCACCTTGGAGAGCCCACCTGGGCCAGAGGGTGATGAGTCAGCCTCATCCTGCTCCCTCTTTCTCTACCTCCCTCCCTGGTCATGCAGCAGCCTCTGAGCACAGAGAGGCAGTTTTGTGTAGGACCAGCAGCAGTACGTCTACTTCAGGCCTCTCCTCCGCAATTGATGACTGGGCTACAGGCTTCAGAGCAAGGAATGGGAAACAGAGAGCAGAAGTTGAGCTTCCAGAATCACCACTACCTTCACAGACATTGACATCTACCCCATATTCCAGTGGGATTCAGGTCAGCAGCCAGCCCTCTATTCCCTAGCTATGAGAACGTGAAAAAAACACCCCAATCACCCACGAGTACAGAGCCTGAACGCAAGTATTGCACAACTGCTTACAAGGGAAATGCTACAATTCAGGCTAGTGAACGCAGACACCTTCTGCAATGTAATGCTGCATGCTAACAGCAACAGATGCCCAGCCATCATCTCTTGTCCAAAAAGTCATCTCTGCACTGCCATGTGAGTGATAACGTGTCCTTAGCATTGAAGAGCACTGTCAGTGGTAGGATGCACCTGACCATGGATACTTGGTCAAGAAAGCATGGCCAAAGGGATTACATATCCTTAACAGCACACTGGGTCAATGTTCTGCAGGTAGGGCAATAAGAATAAAGTGGTAGTCCATGTTTCATGGTACTTCAAAGAGTTGTGGGACATTCATCCCATTGTCTTTGCCCTCCTCACCTCCTTCCTCCTCTTTCTCTTCCTTCACCTCTTCTTACCACCTTTCAGCATCTTCCACATCAGCACAGATAGCTGAATGTGAGAAAATCTGACTTACATACAGCATTGTTTGGTAAACACCAAAATACTGTCCTAAAACTCATATGTCTAGGGCAATGGTTCCCAAACTGTGCTCCATGGAGCCCTTAGGGCTCCACGAGTGCGAATCAGGGACTCCGACCAAGGGTCTGTGGTGGCAAACCTATAGCACACATGCCAATGGCTGCTCACCACTGTAGTGATTACCGGCGAGGTGCCGCAGCTCACTGCCAGTAATCATGCAGCGATTCTGATACTGGTGCATACTATATTGTCAGTGTGCACCAAGGATCCTTTTTCCCCTGAGTCCTCTCCTCCTTGGTTCCGCAGGAGAGGACAAGGGACCAAACATTCCGTCTCACACACTGATGTCAGTGTGCACCCAGGATTAGCACCAAGCAGAGGAGGAGCAGCGCTGACTGCAAGGAGAAGGTAAGTATATGGGTTGGGGGGCTATTATTACTGGGGATACTGAGGGGGTTAATATTACTGTGGCGGTTGATATTACTGAGGGGGTTAATATTATTACTATGGGGTTAATATTACTGTGGGGGTTAATATTACTGAGGGGGTTAATATTACTCTGGCTATTGTGATTTTATTATTACTACTGAGGCCACTGTGGGGAACACTAATACTACTGAGGCCACTGTGGGGAACACTAATACTACTGAGACCACTGTGGAGAACACTATTACTACTGAGGCCACTGTGGGGAAGACTTACTACTGAGGCCACTGTGGGGAACACTTACTACTGAGGCCACTGTGGGGAACACTATTACTACTGAGGCCACTGTGGGGGTCCCTATTACTACTGAGGCCACGGTGGGGAACACTATTACTACTGAAGCCACTGTGGGGAACACTAATACTACTGAGACCACTGTGGAGAACACTATTACTACTGAGGCCACTGTGGGGAACACTTACTACTGAGGCCACTGTGGGGAACACTATTACTACTGAGGCCACTGTGGGGGTCCCTATTACTACTGAGGCCACTGTGGGGGTCCCTATTACTACTGAGGCCATTGTGGGAGGTCACTATTACTACTGGGGCCACTGTCGGGGACACTTGCTACTGGGGCTGCAATAGGGGTCACTATTACTACTGGGGCCAATATAGGGAATGCTATTACTACAGGAGCTACTATTGGGGTCACCATTGCTATTGAGGCCACTGTGGGGGACGCTATTACTACTGGGACCAGTATAAGGAATGCTATTACCACTAGGGCCAGTATAGGGGGTCACTATTACTACTGGGGCCAATATAGAGGGTCACTATTACTACTGGGGCCAATATAGGGGGTCACTATTACTACACGGGGCAGATTTGCTATGGAGTCTACAATAGATGTAACAGCAAAGTGGATGACATTTTGAAAATCTCATCCACACGCTGTGGAGAAAATCTTCACAAAACCTGTGCGGATAGTGACACGAGGTGCGGGATTTAATTCTGCAGCGTGTTAATTTTAAATATAATGTATATCAATACCCCATCCAGTGGTCGAGCAAAATCCCTGTTTTTTTTTTTTTTTTTAAACGTCCCTGTCCTTTTTACAACAAACAGAGGTAAAGATAAGTTGTGATAAGCCACACCCCAATGCCCCACTGACCACACCCTCTGTCCGCTTTGGGGCCCAAAAGAAACTTTTCCTTTAAAAAGGGCTCCATGGCTAAAAAACATCAGATCATTACTGGGTAGCCACCCTCCTTAATTCCCACTATAAGGCCAAAATAACAAATCTCACCAGGCAGTGGAGAGTTACCTTAAAATGCAGCAGTATCGGGACAGACTGTTCAGCAGTTTGAGCAGAGCATTTCCCCATGACTGCAAGGATGCATATGCAATGGATCACAGCTGTGTGGCTCACAGTGGGTGAGCAGGAAACCACCGCAGCAGCACCATCACTGGTTGCAGGGGAAGTGTAACAAAGAGTGGCGTCATTTTTTCAGCAGGTCGCAGCCTGCAGCAAAAGCACAAGGTAGGACTGATAGTCACAGGCAGCACATATCTATGATGGTCTCAAAGTATGCCAGCTCCCATGTGGATGTACTCGGACATGGCATTGACCCTGTTTGACTTCTGGGTACCTTAGCTAGACAAGTGGCCAGAGCCTGCAAAAATGCTTTAGAGGTACTGGCTGCCCCGCTGTAAGTCTGCTATCCGAGAGGATGGTCAGCACAGCTGGGGGTGTGATAGCCGACAGACACATCTGTCTGTCTGCAGACAATGTGGATTGCCTGATCCAAATAAAAATTAACCAGACAAGGATTTCTCCAGACTTCTACCCCCCAGTGGCAGATTTCACTGGTGCATTAGCACGCTGGCAGTTTTTTAGTCACATTTGACAGAGCATAGGTTTATATCAAAGACCACAGCGTGCCCTCAAGCTGCTGCTGCTGCTCTCCTGTTTCCGCCATGTTTCCTTCTTCTGTGAAAATGAACATTTTCCTAAGCACAAGAAACAACAGTAGCTCTGCTGCTCTTCCTTGGAGAAGGCCCATGCTTGGCTGTTTTGTTTACCTGCTAGAATTTATTCTTTTCAAACTTTATGACATTGTTTTTATGCCACCTTCCTTGACACAGTTTTTTCATCTAGGAGACCCTATGTGGGCCTCCTCTTGTTTTTAGTGACACCCCTGATCTATTGACCACTATCTATCACTATACACCACTTGAACACGTTTTTGTGAGGCGCACAGTGTTCCCTGGATGCGTGGTTGTATTCCCATGCAATCTGGGGGGGCTTTAGCTGCATTGGAGACCTTCTAGAAGGCAAATGAGTGAATCTGACTTTTACTCCCATTGACTTAAAGGAATCAACCGTTCAAATCACAATGATTTTCATGAGATGGACCCAATGCTGACATGAACCGATTATTTCTTATTGCTTATCACTACTGTGAAGCTCTTTATTGTCAGCTTTTCTTTGGAATCACAGGGGAGTTATATGAGATTTTTCTGTTCATTCTGGAATTCTGGAGGTTGCTTTGTGAGTAGAGATGAGCGAGCACCAAAATACTCGGGTGCTCGTTACTCGAGACGAACTTTCAGCGATGCTCGAGGGTTCGTTTTGAGTAACGAACCCCATTGAAGTCAATGGGTGACCCGAGCATTTTTGTATATCGCCGATGCTCGCTAAGGTTTTCATTGGTGAAAATCTGGGCAATTCAAGAAAGTGATGGGAACGACACAGAAACGGAGAGGGCAGGCGAGGAGCTACATGTTGGGCTGCATCTCAAGTTCCCAGGTCCCACTATTAAGCCACAATAGCGGCAAGAGTGCCCCACCCCCCTCCCAACAATTTTTACTTCTGAAAAAATCCTCATTAGCAAGGCATACCTTAGCTAAGCACCACACTACCTCCAACAAAGCACAATCACTGCCTGCATGACACTCCGCTGCCACTTCTCCTGGGTTACATGCAACCCCACCCCACCCCACTCCCCGCACACGACCCAGTGTCCACAGCGCACACCAAAGTGTCCCTGCGCTGCCTTCAGCTGCCCTCATGCCACACGCTGGCCTCATAGCCACACCACCCTCATGTCTATTTATAAGTGCGTCTGCCATGAGGAGGAACCGGAAGCACACACTGCAGAGGGTTGGCAGGGCCAGGCAGCGACCCTCTTTAAAAGGGGCGGGGCGATAGCCCACAATGCTGTACAGAAGCAATGAGAAATCCAATCCTGTGCCACCTCCGTCAGGAGCTGCACACGTGGGCATAGCAATGGGGAACCCATGTGCCACACACTATTCATTCTGTCAAGGTGTCTGCATACCCCAGTCAGACCAGAGTTTTTTATAAATAGTCACAGGCAGGTACAACTCCGCAATGGGAATTTCGTGTGCACCCACAGCATGGGTGGCTCCCTGGAACCCACCGGCTGTACATAAATAAATCCCATTGCAGTGCCCAGCACAGCAGAGCTAACGTCAGATTAAATGCAGGTGGGCTTCGGCCCACACTGCATGCCCCAGTCACACTGGGGTTTTTTATAAGTAGACACAGGCAGGTACAACTCCCTATTGTGAAGTCCCTGTGGACCCACAGCATGGGTGGCTCCCTGGAACCCACCGGCGGTACATAAATAAATCCCATTGCAGTGCCCAGCACAGCTGAGGTAACGTCAGGTTTAATGCAGGTGGGCTTCAGCCCACACTGCATGCTCCAGTCAGACTGGGGTTCTTTAGAAGTGGACACATGCAGTTACAACTCCGTGTGGACCGACAGCATGGGTGGGTCCCAGGAAGCCACTGGCGGTACATAAATATATCCCATTGCAGTGCCCTGGACAGCAAAGCTAACGTCAGATTACATGCAGGTGGGCTTCGGCCCACACTGCATGCCCCAACCTGACCGGGGATTTTAATTCATAGACACAGGCAGGTACAACTCCCTATTGTGAAGTCCGTGTGGACCCACAGCATGGGTGGCTCCCTGGAACCCACCGGCAGTACATAAATAAATCCCATTGCAGTGCCCAGCACAGCTGAGGTAACGTCAGGTTTAATGCAGGTGGGCTTCGGCCCACACTGCATGCCCCATTCAGACTGGGGTTCTTTATAAGTAGACACATGCAATTACAACTCCGTGTGGACCGACAGCATGGGTGGGTCCCAGGAAGCCACCGGCGGTACATAAATATATCCCATTGCATTGCCCATCACAGCTGAGGTAACGTCCGATTAAATGCAGGTGGTCTTCGGCCCACACTGCATGCCCCAGTCTGACCGGGATTTTTAATACATAGACACTGGCAGGTACAAATCCCTAATGTGAAGTCCCTGTGGACCCACAGCATGGGTGGCTCCCTGGAACCCTTCGGCGGTACATAAATGTATCCCATTGCAGTGCCCTGCTCAGCAGAGCTAACGTCAGATACAATACAGGTGGGCTTCGGCCCACAGTGCATGGCCCAGTCAGACTGGTAATATGTACGTTAACAGTAACCGCGTTGGTGGGAATGTGGTGGCGACTGCGGACCTAGTAGCGTGGTTTTATTTAGTTGGTTTTCGGAATATGGCCAGGATTAAGTGGGCCGTGGCGGGGGGGATGGTGGGGGGGCTCTCTTATTGTGTCGGGAAAGGTGAAATTCTTGGACTGCCACCAGACGGACCAATGCAAAGGTATTTGCCAAGAATGTTTTCATTGTTGGAGGAGGAGGGGGATATTTTTGAGGCACTACGTGTCCTCTCCACGTGTCCGTGGTTATATGCACCTTAACAGTAACCGCGTTGGTGGGAAGTGGCCTCGCCACCATCATGTCTTTGGGAAGCCTCCGTTTCCACACCCCAGTGACATAGCATTAGCAGCGGTATAGGTAGAGCCCAGAATTAGTAACATTTCAGCGGTAGCATTAGGGACAGGCCCCAGTAACATATCACTAGCAGCATTATAGGGGGAGCACAGTATTCTTCCATTTCAGTAGTAGTAGCAGTCCAGACAGGCCCCAGTAACATATCACTAGCAGCAGTATAGGGGGAGCACAGTATTAGTTCCATTTCAGTAATAGTAGCAGTCAAGACAGGCCCCAGTAACAATTCCGAAGCAGCAGTATTAGTTCCATTTCAGTAGTAGTAGCAGTCAAGACAGGCCACAGTAACATTCCCGCTGCAGCAGTTTAGGGAGATAACAGTCTCTTTCACATTTCAGTAGTTGCAGTATAGACAAGGCCCCAGTTACATTTATGTAGCAAAAGTGTAGGCCAACCCTACACACCTTGCTGTACCATGAGTGCAGGCGAAGCCCATAAAAAATAGTAGGATTACACTGTAGGCGAGGGCCCAAAAAAATTGGTGTACCAACAGTACTAATGCACCTCAGAAAAATTGCCCATGCCCAACGAAGAGGGCAGGTGAAACCCGTGATGATTCCCCCAGCTGCACTAAACACCCTCTCTGACAAGACGCTAGCCGCAGGACAAGCAAGCACCTCCAGGGCATACAGCGCGAGTTCAGACCACGTGTCCAGCTTCGACACCCAGTAGTTGTAGGGGGCAGAGGCGTCACGGAGGACGGTCGTGCGATCGGCTATGTACTCCCTCACCATCCTTTTACAGTACTCCCGCCGACTCAGCCTTGACTGGGGAGTGGTGACAGAGTCTTGCTGGGGAGCCATAAAGCTGGCAAAGGCCTTAGAGAGTGTTCCCCTGCCTGTGCTGTACATGCTGCCTGATCTCCGCGCCTCCCCTGCTACCTGGCCCTCGGAACTGCGCCTTCTGCCACTAGCGCTGTCGGATGAGAATTTTACCATAAGTTTGTCCGCCTGGGTCCTGTGGTATAGCATCCCTCTCGAACCCCTTTCCTCTTCGGGTATTAGAGTGGAAAGGTTCTCCTTATACCATGGGTCGAGCAGTGTGTACACCCAGTAATCCGTAGTGGCCAGAATGCGTGTAACGCGAGTGTTACGAGAAAGGCATCCTAACATGAAGTCAGCCATGTGTGCCAGGGTACCTGTAGGCAACACATGGCTGTCCTCACTAGGAAGATCACTTTCTGGATCCTCCTCCTCCTCCTCAGGCCATACACGATGAAAGGATGACAGGCAAGCAGCATGGGTACCCTCAGCAGTGGGCCAAGCTGTCTCTTCCCCCTCCTCCTCATGCTCCTCCCCCTCCTCCTCCTCCTCCTCCTCCTCAATGCGCTGAGATATAGACATGAGGGTGCTCTGACTATCCAGCGACATAATGTCTTCCCCCGCCTCCGTTTCCGAGCGCAAAACGTCTGCCTTTATGCTTTGCAGGGAACTTCTCAAGAGGCATAGCTGAGGAATGGTGACGCTAATGATTGCAGCATCGCCGCTCACCATCTGGGTAGACTCCTCAAAGTTTCCAAGGACCTCGCAGATGTCTGCCAACCAGGCCCACTCTTCTGTAAAGAATTGAGGAGGCTGACACCCACTACGCCGCCCATGTTGAAGTTGGTATTCCACTATAGCTCTACGCTGCTCATAGAGCCTGGCCAACATGTGGAGCATAGAGTTCCACCATGTGGGCACGTCGCGCAGCGGTCGGTGCACTGGCAGATTAAACCGATGTTGCAGGGTCCGCAGGGTGGCAGCGTCCGTCTTGGACTTGCGGAAATGTGCGCTGAGCCGGCGCACCTTTCCGAGCAGGTCTGACAAACGTGGGTAGCTTTTCAGAAAGTGCTGAACCACCAAATTAAAGACGTGGGCCAGGCATGGCACGTGTGTGATGCTGCCGAGCTGCAGAGCCGCCACCAGGTTACGGCCATTGTCACACGCGACCATGCCCGGTGGAGGCTCAGCGGCGAAAGCCAGCGGTCGGTCTGCTCTGTCAGACCCTGCAGCAGTTCGTGGGCCGTGTGCCTCTTCTCTCCTAAGCTGAGTAGTTTCAGCACGGCCTGCTGATGCTTGCCCACCGCTGTGCTGCCACGCCGCGCGACACCGACTGCTGGCGACATGCTGCTGCTGACACATCTTGATTGCGAGACAGAGGTTGCATAGGAGGAGGAGAAGGAGGAGGAGGAGGAGGGTGGTGGTTTAGTGGAGGAAGCATACACCGCCGCAGATACCACCACCGAGCTGGGGCCCGCAATTCTGGGGGTGGGTAGGACGTGAGTGGTCCCAGGCTCTGACTCGGTCCCAGCCTCCACTAAATTCACCCAATATGCCGTCAGGGAGATATAGTGGCCCTGCCCGCCTGTGCTTGTCCACGTCTCCGTTGTTAAGTGGACCTTGGCAGTAACCGCGTTGGTGAGGGCGCGTACAATGTTGCTGGAGACGTGGTCGTGCAGGGCTGGGACGGCACATCGGGAAAAGTAGTGGCGACTGGGAACCGAGTAGCGTGGGGCCGCCGTCGCCATCATGTTTTTGAAAGCCTCCGTTTTCACAAGCCTATACGGCAGCATCTCCAGGCTGATCAATTTGGCTATGTGCACGTTTAACGCTTGAGCGTGCAGGTGCGTGGCGGCGTACTTGCTCTTGCGCTCAAACAGTTGCGCTATCGACGGCTGGACGCTGCGCTGAGAGACATTGCTTGATGGGGCCGAGGACAACGGAGGTGAGGGTGTGGGTGCAGGCCGGGAGACGGTCGTGCCTGTGTCCTGAGAGGGGGGTTGGATCTCAGTGGCAGGTTGGGGCACAGGGGGAGAGTCAGTGGTGCAAACTGGAGGCGGTGAAAGGCCTTCGTCCCACCTTGTGGGGTGCTTGGCCATCATATGCCTGCGCATGCTGGTGGTGGTGGCTCCCCGGCTGATCTTGGCGCGACAAACCTTGCACACCACAGTTCGTCGGTCGTCTGCACTCTCAGTGAAAAACTGCCACTACTTTGAGCATCTCGGCCTCTGCAGGGTGGCAAGGCGCGAGGGGGCGCTTTGGGAAACAGTTGGTGGATTACTCGGTCTGGCCCTGCCTCTACCCCTGGCCACCGCACTGCCTCTTCCAACCTGCCCTGCTGCTGCACTTGCCTCCCCCTCTGCAGAACTGTCCTCAGTTGGCTTATCACACCAAGTGGGTTCAGTCACCTCATCGTCCAGCGGCTCTTCCTCCGAATCCTCTGTGCGCTCCTCCCTCGGACTTACTGCCCTTACTACTACCTCACTGATAGACAACTGTGTCTCATCGTCATCGTCCTCCTCACCCACTGAAAGCTCTTGAGTTGCCGGAAGTCCCCAGCCTCAACCCCCGGACCCCGGGAACTTTACCAAAGTTTGGGCATCAGTCACGATAAACTCCTCTGGTGGGAGAGGAACCATTGCTGCCCCATCTGGGCAGGGGCCCGAGAACAGTTCCTGGGAGTCTGCCTGCTCCTCAGAATGTGTCATTTTCATGGAGTGAGGATGCTGGGAGGAAGGAGGAGCAGCAGCCAGAGGATTCAGAGTTGCAGCTGTGGACGGCGTAGAAGACTGGGTGGTCGATAGAATGCTGGATGCACTTTCTGCCATCCACGACAGGACCTGCTCACACTGCTCATTTTCTAATAAAGGTCTACCGCGTGGACCCATTAATTGTGAGATGAATCTGGGGACGCTTGAAAATTGCCTCTCTCCTAATCCCGCAGCAGTCGGCTGTGATACACCTGGATCAGGAGCTCGGCCTGTGCCCACACCCTGACTTCGGCCTCCGCGTCCTCGCCCGCATCCACGTCCTCTAGGCCTACCCCTACCCCTCAGCATGGTGTATTACGAGTAGAGCAGAAACAGAACGCTGTAATTAAATGTGCCGCTTATTGGTCTGTGGTTGGAGGCTGACTTTGCTTACGGAACGCACAGCAGAGCCAGGAAACAATTTTGCGCACGCCTGTAGTGAGACGTAGGTGCGTATGACTGAGCTAGTGGAATTCACAGCGCAGAAGCAGTCAAGTGGCCAAAGGGCAGTGGTAGGCCTTAAGTATTTTGCTTCAATTTGTTTAAATGGAGAGCTGAAACACCAGACAGATACTGTATGCAGCGTATATTATGTATACTGTTTCCCTCTGGCGCTATGACGGCGGTGATGTAACGGAGACAGCAGAGCCAGGAAACAAATTTTGCGCAAGCCTGCTGTAACGTATTTTTCCCCAATTTTTTTGAAAAAGCCCAGTACTGCCCCTATACTCTGCACAATGACTGCAGACTGAGGACGCAATGGTCTGCACGCCCGATATACCAAAAAAAAAAATATTGTGCAACACTGCTAAAAGCAGCCTCAACAATACTGCACACGGTCAGATGTGGCCCTAAGAAGGACCGTTGGTGTTCTTGAAGCCTAATATAACTCCTAACACTCTCCCTATAGCAGCAGCAGCATCAGCAGCACTGTCCCTGATCTATGTCAGAATGCATCTGTGGCGAGCCGCGGGAGGGGCAGATTTTAATACTCGGGTGTCACCTGATCTCCCCAGCCACTCACTGCAGGGGGGTGGTATAGGGCTGGAACGTCACAGGAGGAAGTTGTAATGCCTTCCATGTCTTTCTATTGGCCAGAAAAGCACGTAAATGTCTCAGAGATGAAAGTGAAAGTAACTCGAACATCGCGTGGTACTCGTCTCGAGTAACGACCATCTCGAACACCCTAATGCTCGAACGAGCATCAAGCTCGGATGAGTACGCTCGCTCATCTGTATTCGTGAGAATTAGTGTATACCCTCTGGTCATGATATAACCTCCAGAGGAGGTGTGCTCTGTGCATAACACCATAAGGCAAGCAAGCTAACTGTTCATTTGGTTGCCCTTTTTTGAGATTACTATTCAAAGAAATGTTTTGTCCTTTTTTTCGTTTGCACTGCTGAGAGGAATGGGGTTGTACAATCTTCTGGTATAGATATTCCATCTTGAGCATGGATCAAATAAATGCCTCTACTGGAGGATCTGCTAGAGATGTAGGATCAGTAGAGGCTCTGCTAGAGGAGGCGTAGTGGACTATGGCAGCCATCTTGCTTTTCCTCATGGCGAATATCTTGTAGGCACTTTATGATGGAGGACTGTTTGTTGGGATTCAAAGAAGTAGTAATTCTGTTGCCCTGGTGTTTTCTAGCTCTAGGCAGACTGTTTGGTTGCTTTTTAACACCTGGCTAATAGATTGAGAAGAACGAGGTTGGAGTCACAGAGCCCTGTAGACTTTCACATCTGCAATAAGCCAGCTCCCTTCATTTACTTACTTCACAAATGGCTGTTATATTTTTTGGTACAGTGATCTGTCTCAGTCTGATAAATCACTACTTTCAGAAGACTTACATTCTGCACAATAGTGTAGTTTCTTTTAGTAAACGTGCCAGTGGGACTCGTGTGTCTTACTCTGCTGTTCTTCATGATTAGATTTGATATGTTTGCTCTTGCGACTGCACCGATTCCGCTACAGAAACAGTTTTCATGCTAACAATTTGGACTACTATTTTTCCTTGGGGAATTTTTTCAGGGTCAAAATAATTTCAAAGAAATCTGTCAGTCAGTACAAATGGCCGAGGCAGTTATACCCCTGGACAGTACTGAGCGGTGTACTCTGCAGTTCAGCGCATCAGTCAAACTACAGCAACATCAAGTCATATGCTATACGCATGACGCTTTCACCTGCCTGGTAGGATGAAGCGAAATGCATTCAAGTTATCACATAGTAAAAGCAGCAGAAACACAACGAGCTAATACTTCTCAAGGAAACTGTGCTGTTTTATAAATGTCAATCACAGTATGGTGCATTTTTCTTGCAGCATACAGTATGGAGCTTACAGGAGCTAAAGCTGTTATGTTCTCAAAACTGTGCTTCATTCGATTAATATGGGCTGCGAGCTTGGACCACAATGACGATCCCTGCTAATATGTCTCTATGACCTGCTTCCTGCTGATGGGGGTGGTGCCATCAATGTTTTTTCCTCTGGGTTTATGTCCTCATTCTGAGATTACACTGATGGAAAAACAGCTGCATATGCTGAATGTATAGCATGACAGGGGTGCAGCTAAAGGCTCATGAGCCCTGTTGGAAAAGTTCAGCTTGGATCCCCCACCCAACCACACATAACTGTTCCTTACAGCCGAGCTTGTTCCATAACCTTTAGTAGTATCGCTGGGCTTCTCAGGTGACCAATTGATACAATACAGAGTATTAAAGATCATGGACACAGGAGTCAATGCATTTGTACATCCTCCAAAAAGTGCACATTCGTGGCTTTCCGTTTTTCTGTTCCATCATGGCAACTACACAGGTGATTTGTCTTATTACAGCATTACTTTTCAGTTTTCTTCTGTCTTGACACAACCGACCACTTCTCTAGCCATGCCTTGTCTATGCACACTCTCTCCATGCTGCCGTTACCTCTGCCTCTCTCAGTGCTCTCTTCACTGGAATAATGACTTCTTTAAACCCCACACAGTATAGTGTCTCCTTTTGTGCCCCACAAACTAATATTTTCCCCATTTTGCTTCCTATAAAGTAATAATGCTGACTCAAAGCCCACAGTTGCAGTGACCCCATAAGACAATAGTACCCTTTTTGTGTTCATCCTCAAAGTAATAGTGCCATTTTAATCCCGTTTATATAGCTCCCATTTCGACCCACTCAGAAGGTAATTGTGTCTTTTTGCTCCCCTTAATAATAGTGCCCCACGAGTGAATAGTGCCCCCTTTGATATCCTACAGGCTAATAATATCCAAACAAGATAATAGTGCCCCTTAATGCCCCATACATTTGTAGTGCCTCCTAGTGCTTGCACAAGCTAATGGTGCCCTTGATATGCCCCCACAAGGTAATAGTATCTCATGTGCCTCAAAAATTAACAGCGCTCCTTTTATGCTCCCACAAGCGTAAACGTCTCTTAGTGCCTCGGAAACTAATTGTGCCTTATTTTATGTGCCAACAACCTCATAGTGTCCCATTTGTGTCCCCACAAGTGCTCAATGCCCTTTTTATGTCCCAGAAAGTAATAATGCCCTTTTGTTCTCCCACAAGCTTGTAGTGCCACCTTAGTTTCCCAGAAAATAATAGTGCCTCTTTTGTGCCCCTAGAAGCACCTTAGTGGTCACAAGCTTTTTTGAGAAAGGTTGGTAATCTAGAGAGTTATTCTGATTGCCAAATTTAGAGTCATGGAGTATTTTTTTCCGTTAAATAAGGAAAATTAGCTGCTATCTCATGGGGACTTTTAGCTTTCTTTGGATCAGCACTGCAGGATAATAGGCATTTGTCTTTTTTTAGTCTCATACACTATGTTACTATGTATTTTACTATGTTGTGCCCCAGAAAGTGATAGTGTTGCTTTCGTGCCCCCACAAGCTAAAAGTTCTCCCACATGCTGATATTATCCCCTCTGTAGACCTGCAAGCTAATAATGCCAACTTTCATACCCCCAGAAGGCTCTTTCATCATGCAGGAAAAAGAAGACGGTCCAACTCTTGCAGTGAATCAAAATGTAAAAATTTTACTTGATTAATTACAAATACAATTCCATTGTTACAGCAACCCACAACAAAATCATCTCTTCTGATGGGCTTCCAACACCAATTCATCATCCTTGCCTTCGGCCACACTTGTTATGGATATTGACAACAGTGTCCAGCAGGGTCTTTTAGAGAGTTAAAAAATATTCTTCACAAATATGTGTTTTTTTATGCCAGTAATTCAAATCTGCTATTATTTTTTTCATTTTTTTAACTTGGTGAATGGCTCTTGAGTAAAAGGAATAGTCACTAGTCTCACAAAACAGTGTATAATACCAAGAAACACTAATTTTGGTCGTATAAAATATGCCGTTACTAAGAAACATATCTTTCTAAACAAAGAACAAGAGAATTTAATAGCAGCACTTTAAAAATTAATCAATAAGTTTAATTAAGTCTTGTTTGATTCATTCTTGGACACCAACCACTGACTTGCTTCTTGACCTCTTACATCCCTCATGTTTCTTAGCTGTATATAATTTTCCTGCAGCCTCTAAGACTTGTTTGACCATTTTTTCTGACCATGCCAGAGCCTTGGGACTTTCATAGGTTCATTGAATGGGTATTCCAGTGATGAGATCTGATCACATGATCGGGATTGGGATAAAAAGATTACAGAGCCCCAATGTTAACAAGTTAATGGTAGGGACAGGAATATACAAATTAAAATCATACAGGATAAAGCAGAAGAACGGAAGTGGTTATTCAAGAGTGTCTGTGGACAAGGAGGAAAAAGATGGGTGGAGCAAAACACGTACAGTTGTGTTTGTTGTGAAAAATGATACTGTAAAAGTGGTGAAGAGAGTGAAGTGGTAACATCAATAGTGGAGGTGCTGCCTGAGCAGATGACACACCACCGGGGGGCGTGATAGAGTAAGAGGATAGAACTAAAAACTGGCATTGGAGAAGGCGCAACACTCCATGTTAAAGTAAATAGGAAGTGACCAGAGGTGTGGAAAACTTCTCCTTTTATTTAATAAAGCACGTGATCAGCTTATGAAAACGCGTTTCGGGGATAAACACCAGAACATACAAGCAATTGGTGGGTCCCAAAAGGGTTAATGATTAGATCTGTTTGCCTGTGGGGTGCGGGTCAGCCTGCTCCTGCCCTGGCTGACCCGCACCCCACAGGCAAACAGATCTAATCATTAACCCTTTTGTGACCCACCAATTGCTTGTATGTTTTAAAGACCAGCTGAACTGATGAAGAGGTTATCCCCGAAACGCGTTTTCATAAGCTGTTCACATACTTTATTAAATAAAAGGAGAAGTTTCCCAAACCTTTGGTCACTTCCTATTTGCTTTAACCTGGAGTGTTGCGCCTTCTTCACTGCTAGTTTCTTAGTTCTGTTCTCTTATTCAAGAGAGTCGGCATATTAATAACTAAAATAAATTAATGAGCAAAAACTGATATGGTAGATGAAAAGTGGAAAATAGTAAATGAATGAGTCCATGATCTGGGAAAATCAATAAATACAAATAGTTATTTGCTGCATGACAGATAAGGGTGATTTCACATCTGCAGCAGGGATTTCGCTTTCCTGCTTCGTTCGAGGAGCAGAAAAGGGGAGTCCTTGTGACCAAACGGCTAAGTCTCTACACAGAACCAAACAGCGTCAGGCAGACCCCATTGACTTTAATGGGGTCCATCTGCTTTCTGTCCAAGTGCCCTACTTTTGGATGGAAGTATCCATCGCTGCATGTAATGCTTTTTCTTCAGGAATTTTCAGCCAGATCTCCAGCCGTAGGTTACGATCCAGATGTGAAGTCAGCTTAACAGAAAGATATGAAGAAGCCTAAGATGAAATAGACAAGTAGATGGAGCGACATAGCATAGTAAAAAATGAATTTGTGGCATGATGTAGAAATATATAGGATAGGAATGAAATCAATAGAAATCATAGAATAACTGAGATTCTCTTTTGATTAATATGTATATTTATTATCAGGCATTTTTAATTTTTTGTCTGGGAAAACCATTCATCTTGACTTGCTTTTAGAAATAATAATTTTAAGTGCAATTTTATGTGAAGGATGATTGTCGGTTTCATCATTATCACTAGCGTACCATCATGATTCTTGATAAGTAATGCCCAAGCTTTATTTATTACACTATGTAACACACTTTTTGTCCTTGGCAAGTGAGTGTTATTTCCTGCTTTCTTATGTCTAAAAAGTTTAGAAAATGGCCATTATACCTTCCAAAGTTTGCTTTTGTGCTCGGGAGAATGAGTTCTATATCTTGCATATCCCCCATATACGTAAATGGGTAACACATTTTTATTTTAATAAAATTATTTCTTGTATAACCACTTCAGTTCCACTGCTTTATCCTGTATGATTTTATTTGGTGCCACCACTTCAAAATACAATGTCTCTATCATTAACTTATTAACATTGCCACTCTGATTTGTAATCCCGATCATGTGGTCACATCATCTGAGTGTGGTGACACCATTAACTGAAATTTAAATAGTCCTCTTGTCTCTCACTTTGTACTAACAGCCAGATGAAGGTGGCGGCACAGCAGAGAAAGACATTGCCTCATAAAGGATTGGGTGTCCTGTTGGCGCACCTGATTTCCCCTTCTCCTTTACTTCCACTTGTACTTCTACAGATTGCTGCTGCTTATTCCACTGGGCTGGCTGGTGCTGAAGACAAGTCTTCCTTCTAACGTGCCTGAATACATCTACACTAACTAACATTCTTGTTTTTTTGGTAGCTGCTTTTGGACTCATCCTGCACTATGGAGTGCTGTTTTTGTTTTTACAGTGGGAGAATACATGTGTGAGCCTTTGATATGAAATTCTTTTACTTTAATCTGTGTCTCGTATTTTTACATGCTCATTTGCCAGACAAAACCAAAAATTGCATCAATTTAACAAAAACATTTTTGAAAATGTTCAGTCAAGCTGCAACATTTTAACCCCCTTCATTCTTGAATTTTAAAAGACAATTTGACATGCCCTAGCACCCAGCAATACCTGTTATTCATTGTGCTCACGTGTTAGTCCTTAACCCCTTCCCGCCCCATGACGTAAGGGTACGTCATCGGAGCGGGGTACTTCCCGCAAAATGACGTACCCTTACGGGTCACAGTAGATCTCGCGCTATCCTGCAGCGGGAGCCTGCTGTCAGTGATAGTGGTCCTAAAAGTGGTCCCACCCTTGGCTTATTAAATGGCTCTCAGAGGCTCCTGAGGCTTTCCCGTGCTGCATTGAAGAGTCTGTGGTCTAATCTGTGGCATCTGAATGTCCATTCCTACTGTCCCAGGAAAGTTAAGCATTCTGTCCAAATGGTTAATAAACCCAATAAAATGTGTATAGATACACACAGGAAAAGCATAGATTGTGGAGATTGTTATCACAGTGACTGCAGATCTGTCAGCCTGCAGTCTCTGAGTGCATGGGAGAATCCTTTTGAAGATAGCAATGGGGGGATAAGCTAAGGAAACATCCCTGTGTCATTTATTGCAGAAGCTCTGTACCTAATGACAGAGCGTGGATTGCAGAGGAGCTGGAAGGGAGACCTTTAATGGCAACCACTTCATATGTTATTTACAGTGGCAAAGCTACAACCTTTTTAAGTTAAGTATATTACAGAAACGATGATACAGACACAAGCTATGGTAGTAGATGAGCAGACGTTGTTTGAAAGTTAGTGCCCCTTTAAACTGTTTGGAACAGAGTTAGCTGCAATCCCTGGCTGCAGCATCCCCTCGCCCCTTTCTCACCTGTAGTAACCTTCTCCACCACCATTTCTTTACTGGCTAAAGTATTCTCTCACTCCCAGCTGGCTGTTACAGACTCCCCACGTCTCCACCACTGACTGTAGCATTAACCACCTCTCACCTTAAAGCAGCATTCTCTCCATCTCTCTTAACATTGTTTTTTAAGCCTTTGTTAAATATTAATTTGTATATTACTACAAGATAAACGTATACATGTGAAACTGAAAACATTTAACAATCACTGAAATTCTGTTCTTTTTTTTGCCAGCTGCCCTGTTCCAAAATTCAGTTGTTGTTTAGCATTCTGAAGAAAACCATGTGAAGCAGAAAAGCATTGCTAAGCCATATGAACCTGTTAATGCTGTAAATTTATCTCTGCATGGCATACCAAATGCATTATCATCCATTAAACCCCGGTACTGATAAACATTATTAGAGCTATTGTTGGATACCTCTTACACCACAACATCCTTCCAGTAATGTGTGATGCACTTCAACCTTAAGTAGTTCTTCACTGAGGCAACATTAACTCTCTAGGCACTAGAATTTATACACTACTTGGTAGTGACTAGCTCAGTCCAATTGAATGATGTAATATTCTTAGCAAACTAGAAAATTCGACTTTTGTTTAAATTAATAACCTTTCTTTGTATAGCGCCAACTTATTCAGCTTTCTATAACTATTAAAATCAGTAAAATAAAATAGAAGCTAATTCTACACTATTGTAATGGTATGTTAAAGTTATGTCAGTTGTTCACAGATATTAGGGAAATTAGGCAAGTTATGAAAATCCAATAGAATCCAAGTAATTCCAAATTCTTGACTCAACCGATGCTGCCAACGACCGACTCATCTCAAATCTCCCCTTCATTTCCAAACTATTGGAACACCTGGTTTAGTCCCGCTTTACGAACTATTTCTCAGAAAACTCTCTTCTTGACCCTTTACAGTTCAGCTTTCGCCCCCTACACTTGACAGAAACTGCCCTGACTAAAGTGTCAAACGACTTCCTGACTGCCAAATCCTGGGGTGACTTCTCCCTACTGATCCTCCTCAATCTCTCTGCAGCATTTGACACTGTTGACCACACGCTCCTCCTCAGTATGCTTTGCTCCATTGGACTAAAGGACACTGCTCTCTCCTGGTTCTCCTCCTACCTATCTGACCGCTCATTCAGTAAATCCTTGGCTGAGTCTACCTCCCCTCCTCTTCCTCCTGCTGTTTGGGTCCCACAGGGCTCTTTTCTTGGCCCCCTCCTCTTCTCCATCTACACAGCCCCACTGGACAAACCGTTAGGAGATTTGGCTTTCAGTACCATCTCTATGCTGACAACACTCAGCTATACAACTCCTCCCGCGACATCACAGCAATATTTCTCCAGAATTCCACCGACTGTCTGTCCGCTGTCTTTAACCCTATGTCCTTTTTATTTATAAAACTGAACCTCTTAAAAACTGACCTCCTGGTGTTTCCGCCCTCTGCTAACTGATCTCATCCTGACATCTCCATCTCAGTGTGTGGCACCATCATAGCTCCCAGACAGCACACCCACTGTCTTGGGATTATTTTCGACTCCTTCAGCCCCTTTATCCAATCTTTCCCCTGAACGTGTCACCTGCACCTCAAGTACATTGCAAGAATCTGCCCCTTTCTCACCATGGACATGCGAAAAACATTCACTGTCACCCTCATCCACTCCCAGCCCGATTATTGCAACTTGTTGCTGATCGGCCTCCCCTGCACCAGACTCTCCCCCCTTCAATCCATCCTGAATGCAGCAGCCAGGCTCATCTTCCCATCCAGCCACTACTCGGACGCCTCTGCCCTGTGCCAGTCACTGCACTGGCTGCCCGTGAAATACAGAATTCAATTCAAACTCACTGCCTTCATCCATAAAGCTCTCTATAGCATCGCGCCACCCTACATTGCCTCCCATATCTCAATCCACCACCCAGCCCACGCCCTCTCCGTCCCTAATAAAATCAGATTAAATGCCCTTTTTAATTAAAACCTCTCATTCCCACCTCCAAAACTTCTCCAGAGCAGCACCAGTCTTCTGGAACGCGCTACCCAAAACTATCCAGGTAATCCCTGATAAACAAAGCTTTAGGCGTACTGTAAAAACTCAGTGAGGCATACCATATCTCCTAAACTAAACCCTTTACTTCGCCTGCGAACATGCTCCCTGCCTCACTGATTGCAGTCTCCGCTAGCCGTAATCAATCACCCCCTGCAGTCATACAATCAACCACCACACGGCCTGACTATTGTCTATGTGTATAGCATCCCACACTCTCTACCTTTGCATATGGTGCACATCTCCAGCCATTTACCTTCTGCCTTTTTCACACTCATCACTAGTAATGCCTAGTCTGCCTAATACTAGTCTAATACATCCTGTTCTGTAGAGAAAGCTTTGCTTTTCTTCAACTTTTTTTGACACGTACTATTGTTCCTCAAATGGACTTGATAAAAATCAGGAGGATAGCGCCTTGTGTGAAAATATACGTGTGTCTGGAAAAAAATAGCAAAAGGCTCACCTGGTGTAGACGGCTAACCTAGTGGAAGGATAGTTGTCACACCTTCAGTCCAAATAGGCTGGAGGCAAATAAACTTCTTATGCACCCAGTGCATCCACAGGTTAGAAGAGCATTAGAAAAAAAGTCCAAAAGCAGTGATTTCAGAAAATGGAACTTGAAAATTCAAAAAAAAGTCTACGCTTGTAAGAATATCGTAATCAAAAAAAGTAATTTACTGGGGGTGGTGGGAAGGGGAATCTATTGCCCCTAGAAACCTCCTCTAGAGAATAAGGTCAAGGTGGATCCAAGTATTGAATGCTAAAGAAACAGGAAGGTTTTATTCTTTAAAACACAGGATAGATTGCAACGCGTTTCGGTGATATACTTGATAAAGGTGACCACCCAAATAATAGATACAAATGCTCAGATATTATGGCCAGTACTAAACTGATAAATAAATAAGGTAGTGAGTGAAAACTAATGTTCCAGAAGCATCTTCATACATAGTCCCAAATAGTCTCCTAGAGAAAATCCAACCATAAAAGATCGTATATGTGCAAAAGAGAAAAAAAAAATAACAAAAAGAGAGATTAAGTGTGAATAAAGGAAGAGGTTATGGACCCAATAAATCAAAGATACTAAGATATTGTCGAAGTATCATAAAATAGAGACAGTGAATCAATGTTTATAAAAAAGGTTAATCTTTCACAGAGTCCTACTGGTGCCACTGAGTCCATTCTATAAATCCAGTCAGCCTCTTTGCATAAGAGTTTTTGTCAGCATTACCCCTTCTTCTGTTAGATTAAATGACTTAAATTCCCTAGAAACACACTTGGGAAGGATCATTGTTATGATATGGGCGCATAGGCGAAGAATCTCAGAAGTAGCTGGTAACAGACCTTTAATGTTAGCATTCTCCTGCAAAATAACCCAGGACCACTCTAAAATAGAGTGAACCTGGACGGACCCGTTGTCAAAGGTACCAATAACTCAGACTTTATCATTCATTTTCTTCCCGCATTCGTGGTATAAGAAGTTCCCCTCTTTTCTGTTTAGATGCATATAAGAAGGCTTGGTCAACTGTATCCATGGGGGAGTCCCTTTGTAGAAATCTCTCACAGAATTTGAAAGACTCAAGGATAAATTCGGATTCCTCAGAGCAGTTCTTTCTCACCCGTAAGAACTGCTCTGAGGATTTTCCCTCTTTAGGAGTAAAGGATGATGTTTCTTCCAAGCTAAGCGGTTGTTAGTGGCAGTTTGTGATAAGTAGTAGATTAGAGAGAAACCTCACTAGTCTTACGAATAACTATATCTAGGAAGGCAATAGATTTTTCATTAATCTCAGAGGTGACTTGTGGTCCCAGGTTGTTCATATTCAGATGTTTAAAAAAAAACTCATGAAAAGAAGGTAATATATCCACCCCCAAGATGAACATGTCATCAATATAACGTAACCAAAACAGAATTTTGTCAGTCCAAGCACCCAAGATCTCAGACAAAATGTATTTCTCCTACCAGCCCAGGTCCAAGTTTGCATAAGAGGCAGCATACGGGCTCTGCATGGCATTACCCCATAGCTGGTGGAAGAAGTCTCGGTTAAATAAACTCGAGGAGATCTAACACAAACTTATTGTGTCAGTCAAAATGTATACCTCTGTGGCCTATGCAGAATTTCACTGCTCTCAAACCACCCTCATGTGGAATGAAAGTGTAAAGGGCTTCAATGTCAAGGCTTGCTAGTTTTACATGAGGCTCAACATTTAACCCCATCCATTGTGTCCTTTGGTATGATGGGAGAGACACCACAAATGAGTGCATAACTCAGTCGATGTAAACACTTGAATTCTGACAGACATTATTAATCCCCGGCACTATTGGTCGTTTCTTAAGGGGATTGGTCCCCCTATGAATTTTGGTAGGCTATAAAAGGTTGAAATCTGAGGACATCTTGGTAGCATAAACTGATATTTTGACCAATACATAGAACTTCCTTCATCACTACAACATTCCATCTTATGTCTGAGGGTCTGATAACAATATCGGAATCCATTTCCAATGAACTCAGGGAAGCAAGTTCTGAGGACATAAGATTACATGGTCTGTCTTTGGGGATAGAAAGTTTGTTTAGGTCCAAAAGTACAATTTTTTCAAAGTTGAAAATGTGAGGACATTGGATTGGAGAAGGAGTCTTAGAGCTTATAGGTTTCGGATCAGTGAAAAGTCTTTTTCCAACTGACCTTTGACCCTCTTCAAAAAGATCTTCTAAAAGCCTCCGATCGGGTATATCCTCCATCTGGAGACCTAATTCCAATGCTCCCTTTTGATCATGCTGAGCAAAGAACTTTTTCTACCTCAATTTTCATATAAAGAGGGAAATGTCATTGATCCAAGTAAACTTGTCAAGTCGGCACAATGGACAGACACCTCCTGAGTAAACTAACATCCCTAATGGAGAATACTTGATGTACAAACAATGTTCAGAGAGCGCCTCAGGGTCGCCGCTGGGATGTTAAAACAAAACAATTCTAATCCTCCAAGTATGGGGAGAGCTGCAGAGACAATTGGGGGCTTCTCTTTAAAGAAAGAGAGCTTTCCCCAAGTATAAAATTATAGAGAAGAAAACAATTAGAAAAAAGAATCTGCGCTCCTGAACTGTAAGGTTCAACAACCACAGTTGTCAACAGATCAAAAAGAAGGAATGGCACTTACTCGTGAGGAGGGGGGTATGGTAGCCAGAAATCCCCCTCCCTGAAGTGTCAGTTCCTTGCTGTCAATCAATCAGTTGAATCCCCACCACATCAACTTAGGAAAATTCTTCTTTATTCCATGTTAGGGTGGGTAATACAATGGCAACGCGTTTCAGTGCTCAGAGGCACCTTTGTCAAGCCAGTGGCTTTTTGATCTGTTGACAACTGTGGTTGTTGAACCTTACAGTTCAGGAGCGCAGATTCTTTTTTCTAATAGTTTTCTTCTCTATCCCTATGGAGAGAACCCTGCTAGATAATTTGAGAACTTGCATGCCCTCTTCATTGTTAGCATTGGGAATGCCAGTTGTTGATTTGACATTTCCCACAGCATCCTATATAACCACTGACTCAATTGTTCTCCCCTCTACCCCACAAGCACTTTCTAAATTTGTTTTCTATGATCCCGCAGAAGGTAGTTTGAAATAGGCTGGCCTAAAAATGACTTGAGGTGTCAGATCTATTTCTTTCACAATTTTGGACAAATGATCGAAGGCTCTGTGTGCGGCCGATACGCGTCTGGTCCAGAGATGTGTATACCTGGCAATTTTAAATATGTCTAAATAAAGGAAGATTATATATTTTATTCTGCAAGCAAGCATGGATGACACTTTTTCCTGCATGGAATTCTCTGCTGTTTAATCCCAGGACCTGGGGCAGGTGAAACCGCTTGAGCAAGCAGTGGATCGTGAGATATATGAAGTGAGCAAGCTGACAGCACAGCACACTATTTTCAGTTGTGGGAGTAGGTCATAGTCTCTACGTGTGAACGAGAGCCAAGCACTCCAGAGATTGCGGACTTCTCTAAGTCTCCTGTCCATCTAGCACTGACTCTTTCAAATGAACAGATAGTGTTCACCTCTTTATACCATTCCAAGATGGAGGGAACTGTATTGTCTCTCCAGTATCTGGGAATTCATATCTTAACCGCATTTATGAGAATCGGGAGAACAGGTTTGTATTCAGATTGAAGACCTGGAGCATTCAGGTTTAGAAGAGCGATCTCAGGCGTAAGGATGACATTAGATTTGAGGATTAGGCCCAGTAATTTCTGGATCTCTTCCCAGAAAGGTTGTAGAAGTGGATAAGTAAACCAAATGTGAGAGTACGAACTAATGACGTCTGAGCATCTCCAACATAGAGGGGAGTAGCCTGGGTCTATTTTGTTAAGTAAGACTGGGGTCTTATACCATCTGGAGATGATTTTATAATTTAGTTCTTGGAACCTAGTAGAGGAAGAGGATGAGTGAAACCTAGATACAATATCCCTTATCTCATCTGCGGTGAAGGTGGTATTTAACTCCGATTCCCACCGGGAGATAAACAAGGGTTGCTGTTCGTTCTGTGTCAGGGCCCTAAAGATTGTAGGTATAGTACTCTTGACAGGTTGGAGGCTCCAAAATAATTTATGGAATAGTAAATTTTGGTCTGTGCATACAATATCTGGGGAATGCAACACAGCTGAGTCCCTAATGAGGTCCAGATCTCCGCTATTGAGTAGAGCGTCGCCTAGGTGATTTAGGAACTGTAAATCCTGGGACACAGACTGTTACCATGCAGCGGTTGCTGGTCCTCCTGGGGCGGTGGTGTGTGGGGTCCTGCGGTCAGGGCGCGTCCCCCTGGCTTGTTTTCCTGTTGCCGAGGATGCGGGTGCCTGGCCGGCGTGGTGCTGGTGGTGCGCGGCTCTATGCGCGCGCTCACATGTAAGTGCAGCCGCCATGCACGAGCTCCTTTTCATTATGATCTGTTGGGAGTAGGCTGTCCCCCTCTCTCCGCCCCTGTGCGGAGGCTTTTGTTTAAAGGTCTGGCAGGACTTGCAGTCACTGCCAGTTATTGGTTTCCTTCAGTGTGCTAGCTAGTCTGCCTCTGTAGGTCTCCTGCCTCTATCAGCTTATCTGCTATTGTTGCTACCATCTGCCAGGTTTTTCCATCTGCCTCGGTTCTGACTAGTTGGTTCGTGTTGATTGCTTTTCATCTGCCTTTTCTGTCAGAATTCTACCCTTCCATCAGGTATGCCAGTTTCCCTTCTCGGTCCCTAGTGAGAGTAGGGACCGCCGTCCAATTGCCCGCCTGGGGTTAGCCAGGAGTCGAGGCAAGCAGGCAGGGACAGGAGTTGTTGGTAAGATCCAGGGCAATCCGAGCTGGCGTATCAAGGGTAGTATACCATAACACAGACTTATCTTTAATGAGGGCCCCACATGGCAATGTCCTTAAATGGGCATCCCTCATAATCTTTTGTTTGAGCGCTTTGAATTTGTTAGGGATTAGTGCGAGGACAGGGGTGTAGCTGCTATGCTTTTTGTTTGCCTTATGCCATAACCTTAGCGTTAGTTGGGTGAAACGGTTATGGATCCCCTTCAGTTTAGCTTTATTATATGGGGTGGACCAGACTAACAGTTTCTGATCATTGTTTAGTGATAAAAGTTGCACTTCTACCCAAAGTTTGAGACTGGTTTGACGGGTCAGGTCCACCATGCTGTTCAGGTGTGACGTGATCCAGTAGAATTCAAAGTCCGGCAGCCCTATTCTGCCCCTTTTTGTTTTGACAAGGGTTACATGGCCGACCCTATGGCCATTTCCCTGCCATATGAACTTTGCAGTAAGGCTTTTAAGTTTGACAAAGAAATTCTGTCGAATTTCTAATGGAAGCGTTTGGAGTACATATAGTATTTTTGGCAAGTTGATCATTTTGATTAGGTTCTTTCTGCCAAACCCAGAAATCATCAGAGAGCTCCAGGAGGCAATATCCTTCTCCATCCTCTCCAATAGTGGCCCGAAGTTTAAGTCTGCATTGTTTCGGGATAAACTTCCCTCTAGGTATGCAATTTGTTTGCTTGAATTTTTAAATGGCGAGATTTTTGATATTCCTGCCCAGGAATCATGTTTGATGTTTATATTTAGTAATTCCGACTTTGAGGGGTTTAATTTCAAATTGGAAAGCTGACCAAAGTTCTTGAACTCTTGCAGAATATGAGGAATTGCTGTTTTGGGATCAGTGAGGAAGAACAGCATGTTGTCTGCATATGAGGCCAACTTGTGTTCCCTGGAGCCTTATTTCATACTCATAATTTTATTGTTTTGTCTAATTTTTTCTAGGAAGGTTTCCATAGTTAGAATAAATAATAGAGGGCAGCCTTGTCTAGTTCCATTGCTAATTTGGACTGTAGGGGTAAAATCAGAATTAATTTTGATTCTAGCCGAGGGGAAGGAGTACAAGGCCATTATCTTGTCAATAAAAATTTCTGGGAAGCCAAATTTTGAAAGAGACATTCGTAAAAATATCCAGTCAACTCTATCAAAAGCCTTTTCGGTATCTGTAGTGAGAAGGGCTAATGGAGATTTGCTATGATGAGCTAAATGTATCAGGTTAAGCACTTTTAAGGTATTATCTTCCGCTTCTCTATTCGGCACGAAGCCAACTTGCCCAGGGTTAATCAATTCGGGTAGGATCCCTTTTATTCTGTTATTCAAGACTTTAGCGTATATTTTGATATCATTATTGATTAGGGATATGGGTCTATAACTACTACATAGCAAAGAGTTCTTTCCTTCTTTGGGAATTAGTGTGATATGCGCCACCAGTGCCTCCTTTTAAAAAGGATTTCTGGCAGTGATGGAGTTGAAATAGTTAACTAGATATGGGGTAAGGGTCTCTTTGAAAGTTTAGAAATATAGGGATCAAAAGCCATCTGGACCAGGACTTTTCCCATTTGGAGCTGACTGGATACATTCCTCCACTTCCCGCGGTAAAATCAATTTGAGAAGGGATTGTGTTTGGCTTTTGGATATCTTAGCCTTATCAGGGAGCGAGAAACAAACTAAACTTTAGTAAAGCAAAATGTGATGAGCTTAGAACTACTATCGGTAACATTAAATGGGACAACATCCTCAAAAATGCCAGTACGGAGGACAAATGGGAAAAGTTTAAAAGGATCTTAATCACCTCATGTGAACAGTTCATTCCCTTTAAAAATAAAAGAATCTCAACTAAAAGGAAACCAATGTGGCTCGACAAGACGGTAAGGGGGGCAATAAACGAAAAAAAGAACGCGTTCAAACTACTAAAGCAACAAGGCAGCGAAGAAGCGCTAAAATCGTACAGGGAAAAAAACAAAATATGCAAAGATACGATCAAAATTGCCAAGGAGGAGGCGGAAAGACTATTCTGTTCAATATATTTATCAACGACCTGATAGAGGGGCTGCACAGCAAAATTTCAATATTTGCAGATGACACAAAATTATACAATATAATTAATGCAACGGAGGACAATGTGCGGCTACAAACAGACCTAGATAAGCTAGGGGCTTGGGGAGAAAAATGGCAAATGAAGTTCAATGTTGATAAATGTAAGGTTATGCACATGGGCAGCAAAAATGGATATTACCAATATACACTTAATGGGGCACTGCTAGGGAAAAGTGATATGGAAAAAGACCTGGGGGTACTAGTGGATTGTAGACAAAACTGGAGTAACCAATGCCAATCAGCTGCTGTAAAGGCAAATAAAGTTTTGGGATGCATTAAAAGAGGTATAGGGGCGAAGGACGAGAACATTATCCTTCCATTATATAAGGCACTTGTCAGGCTCCACATGGAATACTGTGTACAGTTCTGGTCACCGGTGCTCAGGAAAGATGTTACGGTATTGGAGGGGATTCAAAGAAGGGCAACTAAACTAATACATGGAATGACTGGACTGGAATACCCAGAGAGGCTATCCGAATTGGGACTATTTACTCTAGAAAAAAGAAGGTTAAGAGGCGACCAAATAACCATGTATAAGTACATGAGGGGACAATACAAGGATCTCTCCCAGGATCTGTTTATACCCAGGACTGCAATGGTAACAAGAGGGCATCCGCTACCTTTAGAGGAAAGCAGGTTTCATCACCAACATAGAAAGGGGTTCTTTACTGTTAGAGCAGTTAGACTGTGGAACTCTCTACCGGAGGACGTAGTGATGGCAAAATCCTTAGAGGAGTTTAAAATGGGACTATATGTCTTTCTGGAGAGGAAGGATATTATAGGTTATAAATCTAAGATTATTTGTTAATCCGGGTATACAGGCAGGTAGGAACTATTAGGGGTTGATCCAGGGAACAGTCTGATTGCGATTAGGGAGTCGGGAAGGAATTTTTTCCCCAAAAGGGCTAATTGGATTCCGCTCTTGGGGTTTTTTGCCTTCCACTGGATCAACAAAACAGGAGGCTACACAGGCTGGACTAGATGGACATTGTCTTCATTCAGCCTTACGAACTATGTTACTATGTTAGGGAGTTTGACCGCGTCTAAGAAATCGTGTATTTTTTGCTGTTTATTTGATAAAGACTCTATGGGGTTTTGAATGTTGTATAAGTCAAAGTAGAATGCATGAAACATATTTGAAATCTCTGATGTTTTGTGATGTATCACATCTGTGTTCATCCATCCTGGTCTCTTTAAATGCTTCCCATTCTTGCTTCTTTTAGTGATTTTGTAAACAAATGTGCTTTTGAGAATCTTATTTCGCAATATTTATTAACCTTCTTGACAGTCTGTCTTTAAGAACATCCAGCCATTGGATCCTCCATATGCTCTTTCTGAGTCCATTACCATCTGCCTTTCCGAAATCCAACCTTGATGTCTGATTCCTCTCAAGTCTTCCTCCCCTGGTTATCCAGAATTCAGGGATAGCATGATCACTGACTCCTAAGGTCCCAGACACCCACACTTCCTCAACCCTTTCCTCCATGTTGGTAAGAATTAGGTCCAATATAGCAGATCATCTCATTTTTTTCTTCTACCTTTTGGAAGATTAAGTTGTCAGCAAGAGCAGACAAGAATTTGTTGGATCCATTACTTTTTCCTGAGAGAGATTGCCAACAAATGTTTGGATAGGTAAATTTTCCCATATTCACTATGTTGTGCTGTTTTGAGAACTTGGCCATCTCATGGAAAAAGAGTTCATCCATATCTTCTGCTTGCGATATGACCTATATTAAAGGCCCACAATAGTGTGTTTTCTGTTTTTCTCAATTCCACCACAGCCTTTGCCATAAGCTGAAACCCACATTTGGGTCTCTTTAGAAAGTAACTTTTATTAATATGTAATAATATTGTCTGAGGGTTTGCTCGGGCAACCAATAGCGTCGTTTTTCCTGCTTCTTTTAAGTGAAATGCTTACTGGCTGTTTCCATAAGTGTGGGCTGTAAATCATGCTACAGTTCCTCTGGATGCTTTTTTGATGTGTCAAGCAGTTCAAAACGGAATGCTACCTTAACAGTGTAACATTGGTGGATTTTAGAGGTTTCAAATATTCTCAAAGGAGCACATCTCTTAATGCTATGAAATTTGATCTTGATCTTAGCTGCAAGGACTTTATGATCAGTGCTGCAGTCGGCACCAGGAAAGGTTTTTACTGCAATGACTGAACTCTGCTAGCAATGATCACACAGGTTGTAATCAATCTGATTTCGATGGAGACCATTGGGAGATGTCCACATGTACAGTCAGTGCTTGGGTTGCATAAACCATGTGTTTGCTATTCTGAGCCAATTTTCTTGGCAGAACTGTACCAGGCGATCACCGACATATTTCTTTCCCAAAGCCTAAATCTTCCTGTGATGGTTGTTTCTGGCCGGCTGCCAACTTTGGAATTGAAGTTGCCTGTAATTTAAATTATGTCCTTCTTTGGCACTTTGTTTAGAGTTTTCTAGAAATTGTCATAAACATCTTCTATGGTATCCTCATCAGCATCAGTCGTTGGGGCATAGACCTGTAAGATTGAGATGTTCACTGGCTTACCATGTATCCAGATAGCAATGATACGGTCACTGATTGTTTTAAAACTTTCTACTGCCTTTGAGGTCTGCTTGTTTGTAATAAAGGCTACTCCATTCCTCTTGATTTACTTGTGTCGGGCATAGTGCGTTGTGAAGTAATCGGACTGAAAATATCCATTACCTGTCCAGTGAAATTTGCTAATTCCAAGAATATCAGCGTTATGTCTTGTAATTTTGCATTTCACAATGTCAAATTTCCCTAGACTCATGCCACGCACATTCGATGTTGCTAGTATTTGAGCTTTGGTACAGCGCAGTCCTTTCCTTTTATCATAAGGGAACTTCAGCAGCTGGGCTTCCCAAGGGCTTTCCCGCAGTTGCTATCCAAGCAAACCCTCAGAATAGCTGATAAAAGAAGAACAGCAAAGGCGACCAGCAAAAAAGATGAAGTTCAGGAAGTAAATGCTAATTTTCAGTGAGTGGCAAGGAAAGATAAAGAAATTGACTATATGCCTGCAACCATATACCTGGACCATTGCACGAGGTGGAGCCTGTGGACTTGGAGCTCTCCACTATGGAATCAGAAGTGGTTATGGCAATTAAACAATTAGCCAAATATAAAGCACCAGACATAGATAACATACCAGCAGAGCTATTGCTGCCAGTACCAGTGAAAACCATCACAGCGCTGTGCCAGGCATCATGGGCATCCACACAATGGCCACAGGACTGGAAAAGATCTGTCTTCATCCCTCTTCCAAGGAAAGGCGACTCTCCAAATTGCTCCAACTATCGAACAATAGTCCTCATTCCACATACAAGCAAGATCATTCTCAAAATTATACAGGAAAGACTGAGATCAGTAGTTGAAGCGGCACCCCTTATGTGCAGGCAGGATTCCAGCGAGGACGCAGCACCCAGGACCATATTGTAAACCTGCAAAGGACCATGGAAAAAGCTTGAAAATACCAAGAAATGTGTGCTTCATCAACTACATCAAGGCATTTGACTGCGTCAACCATGATAAATTATGGCAGGCCCTACAACAGCTGGGAATCGGAACATCAAGTCAAATTAATACAATCACTTTATACCATCAAGAAGCCACTATGGGAACACAATATGGGGACACCGATTGGTTTGTGATTGACAAAGGTATCTGACAGGGCTGCATCCTCTCACACTTCTTGTTTAACCTATATATGGAAGTGATCGTGCGAAAAATGGACCTAGACAAATTGGAAATCAGGGTGAAAATAGGTGGCAGAAACATCAACAATCTCTGGTTTGCGGATGACACAACTCTGCATGCAGGAACAGAAGCCGGTCTGAAGCAGCTGATATGGAAGAATAAAACTGAAAGTGACAAAATGGGCCTCTACTAGAGATGAGCGAGCATACTCGTCCGAGCTTGATACTCGTTCGAGTATTAGGGTGTTCGAGATACTCGTTACTCGTAACGAGTACCACGCGGTGTTCGGGTTACTTTCATTTTCTTCCCTGAGAAATTTGCGCGCTTTTCTGGCCAATAGAAAGACAGGGAAGGCATTACAACTTCCCCCTGCAACGTTCAAGCCCTATACCACCCCCCTGCAGTGAGTGGCTGGCGAGATTAGGTGTCACCCGAGTATTAAAATCGGCCCCTCCCGCGGCTCGCCACAGATGCATTCTGACATAGTTCAGGGAAAGTGCTGCTGATGCCAGAGCTGCTATAGGGAGAGCGTTAGGAGTGATTTTAGGCTTGAAGAACCCCAACGGTCCTTCTTAGGCCATAGAAATCGCAGATCGCACCTATGTGCGATCTGCGATTTCTGTTCTCTTCTCTATATGCGCTCAATGGGGCCGGCGGCAGCAGCGCCGACCCCATTGAGAACATATAGAAGACAAATCATTCTTCTCTGTCACAGCTGTAACAGCTGTGGCAGAGAAGAACGATGTTTGCCCATTGAATTCAATGGAGCCGGCAATACAGCAGGTTCCACTGAAAGCAATGGGCTGCCGGCGATCGCGGGATGAATTGTCGGGAAGGGCTTAAATATATAAGCCCTTCCCTGCAATTCATCCAGAAATGTGTTACAATAAAAATATATACCGGCGTATAAGGCGACGGGGCGTATAAGACGACCCCCCAACTGTCACCTTATACGCCGGGAATACAGTGGAGCAAAGAATAAAAATCATTACGCACTTCTCCTGGCGTTCTGCGCCGCTGCTGCAGGCTGTCGCTCCCTCCTGGTTCCCGGCAGAGCATTGCTTTCTCTACGAAGGGCTTTAAATCCCCGCCTCCAGAAACACACGTGCCTTCAGCCAATCACAGCCAATGAAAATAATGTCATTGAATGGCTGTGATTGGCTGAAGGCACGTGTGTTTCTGGAGGCGGGGATTTCAACCACTGCGTCCAGACGCTTCAACCCTTCAGACGCTGCAGCTGTGCAACATACATACAGAAAATAGACATGGCAACTTTGCACAGTGCATTTACATAAGACAATATGTGATTGTTCTCAGTGAGAGAAATCAAGTAATCTTGTAGATATGATACCTTTTAATGGCTAACAAAAATGCATGATGTTACAGCAAGCAAGCTATCAGGGATATCTCGCCCCCTTTATCAGGCTATAGAATGAAACTAGTTTAGATGGCACATAATTATAACATACAGATGCAGAGGGGAGGACAACACATTCCTTTCGATCTAAATAAATGTTCACACACAGAAATTTAGGACTGTTTTGCACCCAAAACTCAAAACAAACAAAGAGAGCGGAGACATACATCGTAAATCAGTCCACTGAGCTCAGGACAGTTTTATGATGTGTCTTATCTCTCCTTCAACCTGCACATGGAAGGAGATGCAGCACCACTTAGTGGATGGCAACATTATTACAAGTCAAGTTCTGAATTTTTATGACGTTTTAAAGCAAAAGAAGAAAAAAAATGATTTTGAGGAGGACATCTCTCTTGATGTCCTCCATATCATAATTTTTTTTTTTCTGGGACACTACACCATGTATGGATGTAAAAGCTGGACTGCGAAAAAAGCTGATAGGAGGATTGATGCGTTTGAGCTGTGGTGTTGGCAAAAGCTGCTGTGTATGCTCTGGATGGTGAGAGTAACAAACAGAGAAGTGCTGAATTCTATAAGACCCAATATATCACTGGAGATCAAGATGACCAGACTGAGGATTTTGGCCATGTAATGCGAGCAGAGTCGCTAGAAAAATCTATAATGCTTGGACAGATCAGTAGCAAAAGAAGACCTGGAGCCAAAGGACACGATGGCTGATACTGCTATAGCTGATACTGGCATGGATATCACACAACTGAAAGAAGCAGTGCAAAACAGAAAACATGGAGGGAGCTCACCTTTAGGGTCGCTGAGGGGTGTAAAAGACTAAATGGCTAACACCAACAACAATATATTAGAGTAGCAATAAACTAAAAAGATCAGAGTCTCAATGTAGTGTGAGTGAATGTAATACAATAGACAAAACACCTAACACTTGTTGCAAATGGTGCGCGCCACCATGCAGCAGTATACTGCTATGTACTGAAGATTCACCAAGTCATTAGATCCTGGCATGAACTTCCAGATAAACAATGTCTGAGATGAGCTTTTGCAGGATAGACTATATGAGGCGTTGTGCTAAAAGACCAGCTCCCCCAACGACTTTCACCAGAATTCTGGCATCATCGGGGGTATAGAAGCTATATTGTAAGCCTGACAGGAAACAATAAAGGTAGAAGGCAGGTTCAATAGCAACCATGTGGCCAATGAAATGATATAATTGTATAGTGACTCAGAATTCTTTCTCTGACGTACTGCTATCACAGCCAATCACAGCAATTGTTTGCGACAGCCCATGAGACGGTATCTAAGAAACAGCATCACAAAAGTCGTACACGTGCAGTAGCAGAAAAGTGACTGAGACCACAAAAGGTGCAGAAACTCCCCTGTAAATGTGCTGCAAATACCTGCAAAAAATGTCAGTGTTATGTTCCCATATGCACACCAAATGCATTTAGTATTTTAGAGCATTTGGAATGCACAGTAATAAAACGGAACCTAAATATCCCACAGAGGCTACAGAAACACACTGAAAATATGCCACAATGGCCTGCATATTAATATGAATATCATGCTCCTATGTATTTACCAAATCCTGTCAATATTCTGAACATATAGGTTCGGAATGATGGAAGGTTGTAGAGAATAGAGATAACAATCCAATGGAATGTCCTGAACTAGATAAAGACATGGAAGGAAAAATCCTCATTTAATCACAGAGGGGTTTTACTTTTAAGATGGAAAATCCACCTAACATCCTCTTTAACCCCTTCATGACATGGCCTATTTTGGGCTTAAGGACGCAACAATTTTTGGCGGATTTTCTTCTCCGTTTATCAAAAGTCGTAACTTTTTTATTTTTCGGTTGACGCGGCCGTATGAGGGCTTGTTTTTTTGCGTGGCGAACTGTAGTTTTTATCGGTGCCACTTTTGGGGACTATATTGTAAAACTTTTTTTCTTATGATAGCAGGGAGAGAAAACGCATCAATTCTGCCATAGATTTTTTTAAATTTTTTTTTACACCATTAATCATGCAGCATAAATGAGACATTCCATTTTTTCTGCGGACCGGTACGGTTACAACGATACCAAAATTCTTACATTTTTTTTAGGTTTTCCCACTTTTCTGCAATAAAAACCCTTTTTTTTGGAAATCTTTTTTCTATTCTAAATTGCTGCATTCAAAGTCCTGTAACGTTTTTATTTTTCAATGTGCGGTGCTCTATGAGGGCTTATTTTTTGCGAGACGAGCTGTAGTTTTTACTGGTACCATTTTGGGGTACATACGGCTTTTTTGATCACTTTTATTGCGTTTTTAGTAAGGCAAAATGCTAAAAATTAGCATTTTGCCTCAGTTTAGCTTTTTCTTTAGCATTTTTTTCTGTGCACAGTGAAAAGCATGTGCAACTTATTGTACGCGTTGTTACGGACGCAACAATACCAAATATGTGGGGTTTTATTTTTTTTTTACCTTTTTTTATGCTAATCTGAGAAAAAGCATAAAAAATGTTTTTTTACTCTTTTTTTACATTTTTTTTTATTGATTTTTTTAATCTTTGTTTTTTTTACACTGTTTGTGTCCCTCTGAGGGACTTTAACCCCTGCCCTGATGATCGCTGTCATAAGGCATGGCAGAGCTACTGCTCTGCCATGCCTTATTGCTTATACAACGATCATAGGCATAGGCAATACAGGACGCCAGTGTCTGGCATCCTGTTGCCATGGTGACAGGCCGGGCTCTCGCGATGACATCGCGAGTTCCGGCCGGAGACACAGAGGGAGTCCGCTCCCTCTGTGAACTTTTTCCCTGCCGCGATCTACTTAGATCGCGGCAGGAAAGGGGTTAACAGCGGGGGGCGCATCTCCGATGCCCCCCCGCTGTTGCAGCGGGATGCCGGCTGTGTCTGACAGCCGGCTCCCGCTGCGGGATAGCGCGAGACCTTATGTGATCCCGCGCTATCTCCAGGACGTAAGTTTACGTCCTGTTGCGGGAAGTACCAGGCTGCCAGGACGTAAACTTACGCCCTGCAGCGGGAAGGGGTTAATAATTTAGTATCAAAATTTCCCTTTCGTAGACCCAAACGGATCTGTGAGATTCCACAAAATGTTAGGCATCCGATATTGCCATTATGGTAGTCATTAATATGTCTAGTCAGTGGTGTGTCCACTTTGGTTCTTCTAGTGCTTTGATGTTTGGAAATTCTATGTCGAAGTTGTTGGATTGTTTTACCAATATAGATTTTGGGGCAGGGACAGATTGCAGCATAGACTACTGCCCAGCTCCTACAGTTGATCATTGCTTTGATTATATAGATTTTTCCTTCTATGGGATTTTGAAAGGATGTTTTTTTTCCAAAGTGCAGGAAAAAAGAGCAATTACCAAGAGGATAGCATCCCACTATAGATCTTCTAGCTGTGAGATGTCGATCAGTGAAGGGGGAAGACTAATGGCTGTGAACGAACATGTCTTTGATGTTGCGAGTACGGCGAAAAGTGATACCAGGATTAATTGTGATAATGTCTGAGACATCTGGGTCAGATTGAAGGATAGGCCAATATTTTTGAAGGATCCTTTATATGTAATCAGTGTACCCATCATAGGTACTGATACATCTTATCGTATTCTTCTTTTGTATCATATTTGGATTGTTAATCTTTGAATTCAGGAGGGTATTACGATTAGAGATGAGCGAACGTACTCGTCCAATCTTGATATTCGTGCGAATATTAGGGTGTTCGGGATGCTCGTTACTCGTAACGAGTACCACGCGGTGTTCAGGTTACTTTCAGTTTCCTCTCTGAGACGTTAGCGCGCTTTTCTGGCCAATTGAAAGACAGGGAAGGCATTACAACTTCCCCCTGTGACGTTCAAGCCCTATACCACCCCCCTGCTGTGAGTGGCTGGCGAGATCAGGTGTCACCCGAGTATAAAAGTCGGCCCCTCCCGCGGCTCGCCACACATGCCTTGTGAGTTAGCTGAGGGACAGTGGTATCGTGCTGGAGCTGCTGTAGGGAGAGCGTTAGGAGTTAGTGTAGGCTTCAAGAACCCCAACGGTCCTTCTCAGGGCCACATCTAATAGTGTGCAGTACTGTGTTAGCACTGTATTTTTTTTTTTTTTTTCAAAATTGGATCTGCAGAGCATTGCGCCCTGCAATAGGGACAGAAGTGGTGGTTAGGCAGGGAGAGTGTTAGCAGTGAGTGTAGGCGTCAAGAACCCCAACGGTCCTTTCTAGGGCCACATCTATCCGTGTGCAGTACTGTCCAGGCTGCTGTTAGCAGTGTTGCATTTTATTTTTTTTTTCTCAAAACCGGCTGTGCAGACCATTGCACCCGGCATTAATACTACAGGGATAGAATTGTGTAGGCAGGGCCAGAAGACATACATTATTCATTAAATAGACGCAGTGTGGCTTGTCCTTTGAAAAACAAGGGAAAAAATTGTATTTCGCCTGCCTCTGACAGTCCTCAGGGCTCTGGGTACGTGTGTGCTGCGTGCAGAACGTTAAAAAAAATCAGACGCAGCCAGCTACGTTTTACTGCAGGCTTGCGCCAATTTTTTTCCTGCATGGGAAATCCCTGATCTGCTGGAGCCAATAACTTTGCATCACTGCAGTTCTCTGACACATTTGCAGGGCCACAACACAGTTATTAAACTTAGTAGTATTCATTGAATACACGCAGTGTGGCTTGTCCTTTGAAAAAAAAGGGAAAAAATTGTATTTTGGCTGCAGGCTTGCGCCACTTTCTTTCCTGCCTGGGAAATCAAATCACTGGTAATACACCATGCTGAGGGGTAGGGGTAGGCCTAGAGGACGTGGACGCGGGCGAGGACGCGGAGGCCCTAGTCAGGGTGTGGGCACAGGCCGAGCCAGTGTGGTGGCCAGGGGTAGAGGCAGGGCCAGACCGAATAATCCACCAACTGTTTCCCAAAGCGCCCCCTCGTGCCATGCCACCCTGCAGAGGCCGAGGTGCTCAAAGGTCTGGCAGTTTTTCACTGAGAGTGCAGACGACCGACGAACAGTGGTGTGCAACCTTTGTCGCGCCAAGATCAGCTGGGGAGGCACCACCAACAGCATGCGCAGGCATATGATGGCCAAGCACCCCACAAGGTGGGACGATGCCCGTTCACCGCCTCCGGTTTGCACCACTGCCTCTCCCCCTATGCCCCAACCTGCCACTGAGATCCAACCCCCCTCTGAGGACACAGGCACTACCGTCTCCTGGCCTGCACCCACACCCTCACCTCCGCTGTCCTCGACCCCATCCAGCAATGTCTCTCAGCGTAGCGTCCAGACGTCGCTAGTGCCACAGTTTGAGCGCAAGCGCAAGTACGCCGCCACGCACCCGCACGCTCAAGCGTTAAACGTGCACATTGCAAAATTGATCAGCCTAGAGATGCTGCCGTATAGGCTTGCGGAAACGGAGGCTTTCAACAGCATGATGGCGGCAGCGGCCCCGCGCTACTCAGTTCCCAGTCGCCACTACTTTTCCCGATGTGCCGTCCCAGCCCTGCACGACCACGTCTCCCGCAACATTGTACGCGCCCTCACCAACGCGGTTACTGCCAAGGTCCACTTAACAACGGACACGTGGACAAGCACAGGCGGGCAGGGCCACTATATCTCCCTGACGGCACATTGGGTGAATTTAGTGGAGGCTGGGACAGAGTCAGAGCCTGGGACCGCTCACGTCCTACCCACCCCCAGAATTGCGGGCCGCAGCTCGGTGGTGGTATCTGCGGCGGTGTATGCTTCCTCCACTAAAGCACCTTCCTCCTCCTCCTCCAACGCAACCTCTGTCTCGCAATCAAGATGTGTCAGCAGCACGTCGCCAGCAGTTGGTGTAACGCGGCGTGGCAGCACAGCGGTGGGCAAGCGTCAGCAGGCCGTGCTGAAACTACTCAGCTTAGGAGAGAAGAGGCACACGGCCCACGAACTGCTGCAGGGTCTGACAGAGCAGACCGACCGCTGGCTTGCGCCGCTGAGCCTCCAACCGGGCATGGTCGTGTGTGACAACGGCCGTAAGCTGGTGGCGGCTCTGCAGCTCGGCAGCCTCACGCACGTGCCATGCCTGGCCCATGAGTTTAATTTGGTGGTTCAGCGCTTTCCGAAAAGCTACCCATACTTGTCATACCTGCTCGGAAAGGTGCGCCAGCTCTGCGCACATTTCCACAAATCCCACATGCACGCTGCCACCCTGCGGACACTGCAACATCGGTTTAATCTGCCAGTGCACCGACTGCTGTGCGACGTGCCGACACAGTGGAACTCTAGGCTCCACATGTTGGCCAGACTCTATGAGCAGCGTAGAGCTATAGTGGAATACCAACTCCAACTTGCGCGGCGCAGTGTGAGTCAGCCTCCTCAATTATTTACAGAAGAGTGGCCCTGGTTGGCAGCCATCTGCCAGGTCCTTGGAAAATTTGAGGAGTCTACCCAGGTGGTGAGCGGCGATGCTGCAATCATTAGCGTCACCATTCCTCTGCTATGCATCTTCAGAAGTTCGCTGCAAAGCATAAAGGCAGACGCTTTGCGCTCGGAAACAGAGCCGGGGGAAGACAGTATGTCGCTGAATAGTCAGAGCACCCTCCTGTCTATATCTCAGCGCGTTCAGGAGGAGGAGGAGCATGAGGAGGATGAGGAGGATGAGGAGGAGGGGGAAGAGACAGCTTGGCCCACTGCTGACGGTACCCATGCTGCTTGCCTGTCATCCTTTCAGCGTTTATGGGCTGAGGAGGAGGAAGAGGAGGAGGAGGAGGATCCTGAAAGTTATCTTCCTAGTGAAGACAGCCATGTGTTGCGTACAGGTACCCTGGCACACATGGCTGACTTCATGTTAGGATGCCTTTCTCGTGACCCTCGCGTTACACGCATTCTGGCCACTATGGATTACTGGGTGTACACACTGCTCGACCCACGGTATAAGGAGAGCCTTTGCACTCTCATTCCCGAAGAGGAAAGGGGTTCGAGAATGATGCAATACCACAGGGCGCTGGTGGACAAACTGATGGTAAACTTCCCATCCGACAGCGCTAGTGGCAGAAGGCGCAGTTCCGAGGGCCAGGTAGCAGGGGAGGCGCAGAGATCATGCAGCATGTACAGCACAGGCAGGGGAACATTCTCCAAGGCCTTTGCCAGCTTTATGGCTCCCCAGCAAGACTGTGTCACCGCTCCCCAGTCACGGCTGAGTCGGCGGGAGCACTGTAAAAGGATGGTGAGGGAGTACGTAGCCGATCGCACGACCGTCCTCCGTGACGCCTCTGCCCCCTACAACTACTGGGTGTCGAAGCTGGACACGTGGCCTGAACTCGCGCTGTATGCCCTGGAGGTGCTTGCTTGTCCTGCGGCTAGCGTCTTGTCAGAGAGTGTGTTTAGTGTGGCTGGGGGAATCATCACGGATAAGCGTACCCACCTGTCAACCGACAGTGCCAACAGGCTTACACTCATCAAGATGAACAAAGCCTGGATTTCCCCAGACTTCTCTTCTGCACCAGCGGACAGCAGCGATACCTAAGCAATACGTATTATGCACCCGCGGATGGAAGCATCGTTCTCTCTCACCATCCAAAACGGGGACATTTCTGCTTCATCAATCTGTGTATAATATTCCTCCTCCTCCTCCTCCTCCTGCTCCTCCTCCTGAAACCTCACGTAATCACGCCAAACGGGCAATTTTTCTTAGGGCCACAAGGCTCACTCATATAATTTTTCTAAACAATTTTTATACGTTTCAATGCTCTTAAAAGCGTTGAAACTTTAACTTGAACCAATTTTTCGTTAAACTGGGCTGCCTCCAGGCCTAGTTACCACTTAAGCCACATTAACCAAAGCGATTAATAGGTTTCACCTGCCCTCTTGGTTGGGCATGGGCAATTTTTCTGAGGTATATTAGTACTGTTGGTACACCAATTTTTGTGGGCCCTCGCCTACAGTGTAATCCAATTAATTTTTTGCCCACCTGCATTACAGATGACGTTACATCAGCTGTGTTGGGCACTGCAATGGGATATATTTATGTACCGCCGGTGGGTTCCAGGGAGCCACCCATGCCGTGGGTCCACACGGAGTTGTAACTGCATGTGTCCACTTGTAATGAACCCCAGTCTGACTGGGGCATGCAGTGTGGGCCGAAGCCCACCTGCATTAAGCACGACATTACTACCTCAACTGTGTTGGGCAATGCAATGGGATATTTCTATGTACCGCCGGTGGCTTCCTGGCACCCACCCATGCTGTGGGTGCACAGGGAATTATAAATGCATCTGTTTCCACTTGTAAAGAACCCCAGTCTGACTGGGGCATGCAGTGTGGGCCGAAGCCCACCTGCATTAAGCACGACATTACTACCTCAGCTGTGTTGGGCAATGCAATGGGATATTTTTGTGTATCGCCGGTGGGTTCCAGGGAGCCACCCATGCTGTAGGTGCACACGGAGTTTAACCTACATGTGTCCACTTGTAAAGAACCCCAGTCTGACTGGGGCATGCAGTGTGGGCCGAAGCCCACCTGCATTAAGCACGACATTACTACCTCAGCTGTGTTGGGCAATGCAATGGGATATTTTTGTGTATCGCCGGTGGGTTCCAGGGAGCCACCCATGCTGTAGGTGCACACAGAGTTTAACCTACATGTGTCCACTTGTAAAGAACCCCAGTCTGACTGGGGCATGCAGTGTGGGCCGAAGCCCACCTGCATTAAGCACGACATTACTACCTCAGCTGTGTTGGGCAATGCAATGGGATATTTTTGTGTATCGCCGGTGGGTTCCAGGGAGCCACCCATGCTGTAGGTGCACACGGAGTTTAACCTACATGTGTTCACTTGTAAAGAACCCCAGTCTGACTGGGGCATGCAGTGTGGGCCGAAGCCCACCTGCATTAAGCACGACATTACTACCTCAGCTGTGTTGGGCAATGCAATGGGATATTTCTATGTACCGCCGGTGGCTTCCTGGCACCCACGCATGCTGTGGGTCCACAGGGAATTATAAATGCATCTGTTTCCACTTGTAAAGAACCCCAGTCTGACTGGGGCATGCAGTGTGGGCCGAAGCCCACCTGCATTAAGCACGACATTACTACCTCAGCTGTGTTGGGCAAAGCAATGGGATATTTTTGTGTATCGCCGGTGGGTTCCAGGGAGCCACCCATGCTGTCGGTCGACAGGGACTTCACAATAGGGAGTTGTACCTGCCTGTGTCTATGAATTAAAAAGCCCGGTCTGACTGGGGCATGCAGAGACACCTTGACAGAATGAATAGTGTGTGGCACATAGGTTCCCCATTGCTATGCCCACGTGTGCAGCTCCTGATGGCGGTGGCACAAGATTCTATTTCTCATTGCTTCTGTACAGCATTGTGGGCTATCGCCCCGCCCCTTTTAAAGAGGGTCGCTGCCTAGCCGTGCCAACCCTCTGCAGTGTGTGCCTGCGGTTCCTCCTCATGGCAGACGCACTTCTAAATAGACATGAGGGTGGTGTGGCATGAGGGCAGCTGAAGGCTGCGCAGGGACAGTTTGGTGTGCGCTGTGGGGGGGAGGGGGGGCGGTTGGGCAGCATGTAACCCAGGAGAAGTGGCAGTGGAGTGTCATGCAGGCAGTGATTGTGCTTTGTTGGAGGTAGTGTGGTGCTTAGCAAAGGTATGCCATGCTAATGAGGGCTTTTCAGAAGTAAAAGTTGTTGGGGGGGGGGGGGCACTCTTGCCGCTATTGTGGCTTAATAGTGGGACCTGTGAACTTGAGATGCAGCCCAACATGTAGCCCCTCGCCTGCCCTATCCGTTGCTGTGTCGTTCCCATCACTTTCTTGAATTGTCCAGATTTTCACACAAGGAAACCTTAGCGAGCATCGGCGAAATACAAAAATGCTCGGGTCGCGAAAAGTTCATCCTGAGTAACGAGCACCCGAGCATTTTGGTGCTCGCTCATCTCTAATTACGATCAATTTTCTTGGCTCTATCAAAAGCTTTGCGTAGGTGGGTGGAATGATATCCTCTCCTTCTGAATTTAAGACACGGTGTATCACACTCAGATTTAAATGATTTGGGGTGTGAGCAATTTCTTTTTGCCCTTAGATATTGTCCAATGGGTATACCATTTTTTAGTGCTGGTGAATGCCAACTTTGATAATGTAAAAAAATATTTGTTGCAGTTTCCTTATTAAAAATATCTGTCTGAATCCTACCCTCATTATCCAGCCTAATATTAAGATCAAGGAATTGGATCACAGATTCATGACAATGGTAAGTGAATTTTAACCCTATATCGTTGTTATTCAATACTTTCAACATTTCTGTTGTTCTCGCTTTGTATTCTTACCCAAATAGTTTTTCCAGAACTCCCATGCTCTGAAGCTTGAATCTCTGTGGAGATGAATGCTTTCCTAATATTCAACGCAATACCTCCTCCCATTTTATTAGGTCTATTTCTTATGAATATGTTGTATCCTTAAAGCCTTGTATTCCAGTCATGTGTATCATTCCACCAAGTTTCTGTGATGCCTATGACATCATATTTCTCTTCCTGTGTTAGGAGCTCCAATTTTCCTTGTTTGTTTCCCATGCTCTGTGCATTCGTGTGGAAACGTTTTAGTTTGTGATCGGTGTTTCTTGTTCCTCTACTTCCCTTTTGAATTATTTATCTTTGTTCTTTCTTTCCACTTTTAATAGCAAGATTCTCAAATGTATTAAGTAGCTGTATATTGTTACCTGGCCTTTCATTTCCCTTCCCATATTGTTCTAGTTGAAAGCTCTCCTGATGAGTGTAGCAAGGCACCTGTGAAATATACAGTATGCTTACATGTTTTTGTAAGCTACTGTTTCCAGCAAATGAGTCTATCATATAAGTAATTCACTTCATTGTCTAGAAATCCAAATCTTTGCGGACGACACTATCGATATAGCCAGTTGTTCACCTCTAGAATCCTATTCCATCTCCTTATTTCATGACCATCCAATGGGAGGATGGATGAGAAGACCACCGGTGCTCCTAGTTCTTTGACCTTCCTGCCAAGGTCTTCAAAGTCTCTGCAGATAGTTGCAAAGTCCTTTTTTGCAGTGTCATTTGTCCCTACATGTATTAGCAGGAATGGGTGGGGTTCTGTAGGACTGAAGAGTCTTGACCGCCTATCAGACACATCTTTGATTTGTGCACCTAGAAGACAGCACACCTCTCGTGACGTTATGTCAGGTCTGCTGACAACGGCCTCTGTTCCTTTCAATTGGAATCCCCCACAACCACTACTCTCCTTTTCTTCACTGCAGCACTTCTTTTTCTCCATTCAAGAGGAATCTGAGTGCTTTCTAGACTGTTCTTTGTGGGCAAAGCATTTCTTTTACTTTGTTGTTCTTCTGTGTGAAAGCCTGGTACTGGTTCCCGAGCAGTATGGGTGCTAAATAACTCTTCATCTTCCTGCTTCTTTGGGTCACATGCTTCCATTCCTCGCCTTCTGCAGATACACTGAACATTTATTTACCTTCAACATTTTGTAAGGAGGGGGGTAGTATGAGAGGGGGGAAAGCTGTGAGTATCCGTTGTTTGTTTTTCCTTCTTTCCTCCTTTGGATATCTTAATGGCTGATCTATTGTTATCTTATCTCAGTTGACTAGCTCACAGCTCCTGTCTCACTCCTCTCTGACTCCCTTGCTATGAGAAATTCCTTCTTGCAGCTGTGTGGTTGAGTAATGAGCAGTGAGTCACTTCTACTACTGCTTATGCTGTCTCCTATGCACTGAGGAGACAGCGCATCTGAGCAGGGGGTAGGACCCGATGAGCCTGGAGGTCGCTTCCAACTCTACCATTCTATGATTCTATGCCCTTCAATGGCCTCAGAGTCTGTTACGTAGTGTATTTTATGCTATTTTATGCTGTACGATCTTGCAGCTCTCAGTATACTCAAGTCCCCAGGTTTCTGCTGTGCTAGGCCCGCAAATGCCGCAAGTCTTCTGTGCGGCTGTGAAAGGTATTAAACTCCTCTACTTGTGGCTCCCTAGCCTTGAAGGTCATTTGACCTGTGTCCAGTGGGGTTTAGGGCTCGGGTTTATAATCATTTTTTGGGTGTTTGATAACCCGGGTATGGAGCTCAATTCCCATACGTCTGACGTCTTCGCCAGTTAACCACACCCCCTGCAGTCTCCCCACACAAAAGTTGGAGTTGGAGACTAAACAAATCCCTTCTGGACAACCAAAAAACAAACAAAACTGTATCAACACATTTAAAAATTTTCTTCAAAGAGAATTCACAATCACCTGACAAATATGCCATGGTGTGGGAAACACATTAAGCCTACATTAGAGGTATATTCATAGCTTTAGGATCCTCACATAAATAGAAAAGACCAAAGGAGATTACAGAAACCTTAGCTCAAATTTTGAGACTAGAACAAATATCTAAACAGAAAAAAGTCCAAAAAGCCAAGAAGAAACTCACTAAGTTGAGAGAAAAACTAAAAGATATTCTGAATTGTAGACTCTCTAAATCAGTATTATATTATAAACATCAACTCTGCTCACATGGAAGTAAAGGTGGAAGCCTTAAGTCCTCTTTAATAAAAACAGCAAAAAGTAAGGCCGGCTGCACACGGGCCACTGAAAACCTGCATAGGAGTGCATTACAATACGCACTGCTATGCAGACGGACGCGGTTTGGCCGCGCAAAATCTCACGCGGCAAACAAACTGCGGCATGTCCTATTTTTGTGGGGGGTTCGCAGAGCCTTGCACAGAAACATCACTCACCCGGCCGCTGGCTCCGGTCTGCGCATGCGCCGGCTGCCCGGCAGCCGGCACATGAAAGAGCCGGGGCCGCCGGGCGCGGGTGAGTACGCGCTCGTCTCTGCAGGCGCTCGGGTCAGGTCCCACGGCGAGAATTCTCGCCGCCTGATCCGACCCGCTCGTCTGCAGGCGGCCTAAAACATATATTCACAGTATTAAAAATACCTTAGGTGAAAAATGTACGGAAACATCACAAATAGCACAGACTTTCCAGGAATTTTATTCAGGTTTATATAAGCTAAATAAAAGCAAATTAAGCCAGGAAGACAACAAAAGAAAAACAATAAAGAAGGTTATGTCTTCGCTCACTCTCCCTTCCTTGAACCTGGACAAAATCTCCACTTTGATTTCTCCAGTATCCCTAGAGGAACTGACTTCAATACTTGATAGCATGCCACAGCATAAAAGCCCAGGACTAGATGGCTTCCCATTAGCTAACTATAAAAAATTTCAGGATATAATACTACCTCACCTAGCCCTTTCATTTAATGCTCTAATGAAAGGCACACACTTAACTAAACAATCGCAGGAAGCTTAAATTACACTCATCCACAAAGAGCAAAAGGATCCACTTTTATGCAGCAGTTACAGACCCATACCTCTACTAAACTTAGATATAAAGCTATGGGCAAAGCTCCTGTCTAGATGGATCAATAGGATTATTTCAAGATTGATAAATGAGGAACAATCGGGGATTGTAGCTGGAAGAGAAGGAAGAGACACTTCCACATGTGTAATACACGCCATAAAATTTGCCCAGAAAAACAGATTACCTTTGATCCTATTGACGCAGAGAAAGCCTTAGACAGGATTGGCTGAAACTTTATCCATGCAACCCTATGTAAATTTCATTTTCCCAACACCTTAATCCAAGCGATATTCTCTTTATACTCACAACCTCATGCCAAAACCAAAGTTAATGACACATTCTCACAACTCTTCAATATAACAAATGGCACACGCCAAGGTTGTCCTCTCTCTCCTACTCTATTTATCCTTTCTCTGAAAATACTCCTCCAAATGGTCTGGCAAGATGAAGACATACGGGGTTTAGTGCTTAATAAACACTCACTCAAAACCTGTCCAGTCATATGTCCATTCTGGGACCAGATTGAAAAAGCCATATGCATCAGGCTCTCCCCAGAATATGTGATATTGTCTAAATCTTCCTCAATTTAGAGACCCTCAAAGTCTAACCCAATAACCCACTTGATCTCGGCTACAAAATACTTAATCCCTACCATATGAAAGCAAACAGAAGCACCCACATATATTCAATGGGTAGCTAAAGTAAAATAAATTAAAAAAGACTCAAAGAACTAACAAGTTGGGCTAGTAGAACCCACGGAAGAGTCAGTTACCTGGGACACATGGTCTAAACTGATGTAATCCTGTATAATCTTTTAAAAGTAATAGATTGTTTAACAAAGTCTGGGAAAATGTTAAAATATGTATTGATTTACCAAAGTGTAACCCGTAGTTAGCTCCCTTCCTTTTCATTCATATACCCCTTCTATCCCCTTCCTCTCCCCCCCCCCCTCCCTTAAGTGCTCATTAAGAGCAATCTAGTATTTATTTGACCACTTGCCTTACTCCGTCGTAAGGCGTGTGTTCGGGAGAAAAATTTTAAATTTGTCTCCGGGGCTTGCCATGCAGTGCGCAAGAGCAGCTCAGGCACCATTAAAATCAATGGGTGATGATCATTATCCGCTGCCACTGCTGTAACAGTAGTGGCAGAGGATTCCTTCAACCCCGTGATGAGTCCCCTCATCGCTGAAAACTGTAAGAATTCATAGAATTCAATAAATAAACTGAGCGCTGCCTGTGATTGGCTGAGTGCTGTGAACAATCACAGGCAGCGCTCAACTGTCACTCAATGAATGGCTGAGCGCTGCCTGTGATTGGCTGAGATCTTCAGTACAGAGCCAGGAAGACACACAGCAAGATCCGTTGGACCCCAACAGACCCTGACAGCAGCGGGCAGGTGAGTATATACATATATTTATTTTTAACACAAGCTAGGGAGGATTTTTAGGGTACCATTTTGAGAGGTGACTATGTTTTTTATTTTTTACACCCGCTAGGGATGATTTTCAGGAAAGGACTTATATTTCAAGTCCTTCCCCAAAAACCACTGCTAGGATTGCCTGCATCCCATTGCATCATATCTCCTAAACTATACTAAATATTTTGAAAAAACATTACACTCCCAAGTTCAGAAAAAGTCATAGAATTTAAATTGCTAATAAAAAAGTGACTTTTTAAACCCGTAAATAACGAAAAATGTGTCACTTAAGTGGTTAATAACATGCAAAAGGTTATGAATTAATGTTATCTGCAAGCATTGATCTATGTTATTTTATTATAAATCCATAAAAATGGAATTGAAAACCTTTAACATTTAGCCTAGGTTCACACAGGGCGGATTTGCCGCTAATCTTGGGATTAGCCAGCCATGTGGACGAGGTTTCTCAGAAACCTCGTCCACACAGGATGGCTAATCCGCTGCGGTAAATCCGGTTTAAACCCACTCACAACAACTTTCACACTTCCCAAAATGCACTGGGAATACGTAAATTATCTTTCTGGAGCTCCAATATTTGGTCTGATGTATAAGTAATACCAGCTGTATATATATATTATAACACAGGAGATGCCCAGGTTATACCAGCATGGTCCATATGATTACATACAGGATATATAACTTTTTCCAGCTGTACATATAGAATTATATAGAGAAGATACCCAGGTTATATCAGCATGCTCCATATTACTATATACATGATCAATATCACTATATACAGGGAGATGTACATTGAAAATCATTGGTTTTATAATTCTGCGCTTTTACTCGCTCACATCGCGTGAAAATCACATGATTTTCTCGCCAGTGTGAAGACATCCTAACCTGGGTATCTCCTCTGTATAATTATATATATATGCTGGTATAACTTGGGTATCTTGATATACAGTATCTATAGCTGGTATAAGTTATATATCTCTTGTATATATACACCAGGGTATACCAGTATGGTCTATATCACTACATACAGGATGTATATCTTATACCTGCTATATATATATATATATATATATATATATATATATATATATATATATATATATATATATATATATATATATATATATATATATATTATATACGCACATACATGAAATACCCAGGTTATACCAGCATGGTTTATGTCACTATATACAGGGAGGTGTATAAATTATACCAGCTGTACATATATAGGTATATATAGGAGATATCCAGGTTACACCAGCATGCTCCATATCACTATATATAGGGAGTTGTACATCCCCCTACATATAGTGATATATACCATGCTGATGTAACCTGGGCATCTCCTGTATATAATTATATGTTTATAGCTGGTATAAAATATACATCTCCTATATGTAGTGATATACCAGGGTATACCAGCATGGTCAATATCACTACATAGGATGTATAGCTGATACCAACTGCACATATATAATTATATACAGGAGATATCCAGGTTCTGCCAGCATGCCTCAGATCATTATATACGGGGAGATGTACGTAGCGATATTGAAGATGCTGGTGTAATCTGGATATCTCCTGAATATAATTACATATGCACAGCTGGTAAAACTTACATACATCGTACCTCACATGGTCGCAGCTCCCCTCTTCTGTTATCAGCCACTGCTGACTGGACCAATCAGTCGGCCGGTAGTGCACTGATAGACTGCAGTTGTGGCAGATCAGTGGAAAGAAGGAGTGCGCAAAAGGGGAGTCTTCAGTATAGAATTGGTTGCCAGCTCGCCAGGTAATGGCCTTCCTCTCCCTGAGTGCCACAAATAGCTAGCCTGTGGCCTGCGGCAATGATACAGTGTATGAGACCCCTAACGGTACACTGGTGCTTGCATGGTAATTGTGGTGGCACTCTACACGTATTTTGTATTGTGTATTAGTTTAACCCCTTAAGGACGTGGCCCTTTTTTTTTTCCCATTATTGTTTTTTCCTTCACCCTTTTAAAAAATCTTACCTCTTGTTTTTTGTTGGACACATTGTATTTTTCAATGGTACTATTTATAATATGTTGAAAAACTTTTTAAAAATTCTCAGTGGAGTGAAATAGAAAAAATCCTAAATTTTGCCAACTTTGGGTGCATCTTTTTTCTATGGTGTACACACTGCAACAATAATGATATAACTATATTCTATGGGTTGGTATGATTACTACAACACCAAGTTTATATAGTTTTTTTTTTTGCTGTACTACTTTTATTTATTTTTTTAAATATTAAATTTTCCGACAGCCATACATTTTTTTATTTTTCCGTTGACACAGTTTTGCGGGGATCATTTCTTGTGGGATGTCCTGTTGTTTCTATTGCTACCATTTTGGAGTACATACAACTTTTTAATCGCTTTTTATTACATTTTTTCTCGGAGACGGGGTAACCAAAAAAGCGCAATTCTGGCGATACAAAATATGTATTTTTGTTTTATTATTTAGATTCATTAATTATAAATATGGCAAAAGGTTTTAAGTTTTATTACCTTTTTTTAAAATATAATTAGCAAAATGTTTTTTTTAGTCCCTAGAGGGGACAAGAACTTGTAATGCTTTGATCCTACAGTATGATAATACAATAGCATTACATTATACCGCGATCTGACAGGCATTCTATCAAGCCATGCTACAGGCCTGTAGCTGCCATAACAACCGCACGGAAACTCGCAATCTCAGGGTGCGTTCACACGAGCGCATAAACGGCGCGTTTTTGTGCCCAATCGTATAAACGTGACCATCTGAGGCGTTGGTTTCCAATGTATTCGTTCGCACGGGCGAAAATGGCAACCTGAAAAAAAAACGGAACATATGCGACCGAAATACGCGCCAACACATATTCGATGGCCGAAAAGATAGTTTGCAAAGTAGGAACAAACGATAATACGCTTTCTAGCTCTGGTCATGATCGCCGAAAAACGTTCTTTCCGGCGATTAAACGCTGCGCACGTGCGAACGTAAATACGCCTACGCTCGTGTGAACGCGCCCTCACTATAGGAGGTTGTACGGGACCCCTGAACATCGGTTGAGGCATTTAAATGCCGCTGTAAGAATTGGCTTATCGGAACTGTTGCAGGTGGGTGTCCCGCGATCCCCCTGCATACATACCTCTAAGCTCCAGGACGTAACTGTACGTTTTGTGTCATTAAGGGGTTAAAGCAATTAAAGTAATTTTTAATTAAGGTGAGATTTAACTATTTTAGGGGAGCTTTTAACGTTACACAGTCAAAAGCTATTTTGAATATGTCTGTTGTGAATCCCCATCAAAATCTGCAAGTAAAATATGCTGATTTTTTTTAGTGGGTTCGAATCCAACCTTAGAAGTAACTCCCGTTTCTAAAACTTCTGACTTATATAGTGACAAAGTCTGGGAAATAAGGGTTTTTTTATATCTGCGTGCTGTCCATATTTGTAACACACCACGCACGGACACTAAATTGACCCATTATAGTCAATGAGGTCCTACTTGTATCTGTCAATCCTGAGCTTAAAGGGGTTGTCCCGCGGCAGCAAGTGGGGTTATACACTTCTGTATGGCCATATTAATGCACTTTGTAATATACATCGTGCATTAAATATTGTCCATACAGAAGTTATTCACTTACCTACAGGGGGGTCCCCCCCCCCCCCTTGTGCTGGCGTCCCCGTTTCCATGGCGCCGACCAAACTTCTCCTCTGGTCGCAGGAACAGTCGCGCTTGCACACTGAAGATTCCTCTTCTGGATGGTCCGGGCTCACGAGCTGCGTCCTGGCTCCTCCCTCTTCTCCGTGTCATCGCATAGCTCCGCCCCGTCACGTGGTGCCGATCAGCCAATGAGGTGGCTGTAATCGGCAGTGGAGCTCAGACTGGAGAAGAACATCCACGGTGCACCATGGGAGAAGACCCGCGGTGCACCATGGGAAATGACTGCAGCCATCTTGGAAGAAGAATTTTATAACTTCATAAAACTGCTTCATGGTGAGTAGAAACGCTCTATACAAACGATTTACATGGGTAGTTTGTGATGTTTGCTGAACATGGGGGACTGAGCTGTGAAAAAATTTTCATTTTGGCCACGGCACAACCCCTTTAAGGCACTGCTGGGAATCTTCCATTTTCAAATGGAAGTAAGCATGAAGTGTCTTTTATCTGCTGCCCTTTGTTTCCTTGGCTGACTATGTATCTGCGGTCCTCATCATTGTCCATTTCTTTGTGTCTCTTTGTGAAACCCCAGTCGGCTTTGACATTTTTTCCCGGGAGAAATCTTGCTGAAGCAGTATTGTCAGGGAGAGGGAGAGGGAGGGGGGACCCGACCGACCCCACCTCTGCCACCGATTTGTCATGGATCGACTAATCCAAGTGCACTCGCCACTACCAAATTGTCATGGTAGAGCCGCGATCAATCACTCTAGTGGGATTGCAAGCACCAAGTTATTCGAATACATGCTGATTTGTACCCAGCTTTCCCAGACGTCTGCATGCATGCAGAATGAAAGCTGAAATGACCCCCTGATTGGTCTAATGTCTCCAGCACTTTGCAATACCCACACACACTCGCTGCCACCACCAGCTTTTAGAGGTAAACTGGAACCCAGACAATGAATTATGCACACAATTTTCAGAGTTATGGTTCATTTTAAAATAGACAAGGCTTGACTAATAAATTGCAGATCTATTCTAAAAAAGGCTAGCAGTGCTAAATATTTATAAGTATACAAAAATATACAGAAAAAGATGCTATAGTGGAGGTAAGGTTTACAGGCATGCACAACAGACATTATTTAAAATAACACAAGGAGAAAATAACAGAAACATACCAGATTTGGGATGCTCAACCCAAGGTTCTGATCTATGCAGAGTCACAGGAAGAAGTGGGACAGTCCATTCGTTGTGGCGTACCTCCGAAGGTCTGACCCTAGGAGTTTGTCGAGCCCTGAGTCATAAAGGATTCCCCAGAACACATCTCCCCCATGCCCCTCTGAGGTCATTTAGACAGGGGTGGGTAGACCTCTAAAAAAATATAAATCCCTATTTTGGCCATATCTCCACAAGAGATCCTCTGATCAGGAATATCTGTCCGGCATATTTCTGGTCATGATTTTATCGATTCAGCAATATCAAGCATGATGCATAAATTATAACCAGGTAGACAAATACACCATCGTGGGGTGATACAGGGCTCGTACCACAACATGTGTAGATGTGTTTCATTCAGCTGGCCCACCCAATTCAAAAATATAATTCAAATCGGGCTAGGGCATTCACACAACTAATTACCCTTGTTAAGAGATTTTCCTTAATAAAAATCTTGGAGTCAGGAAGTCTGTGGGAACCATCAGAGGCGTCACACCTTGCTGGCAGGGGAGGTTAATTAAAATTCCTCTGTTACTGCCTTTCCCTTATTGCCAAAGAACTTCCTAAGGCCACGTGGTCAAAGGCCTGACAGTTGTCAAGGAGGGGGGAGACAAGAGTTGAGGATGTCAATTCAACTTTTCCAGTATCCTGAACGGCAGCTGGCTGATACTGCATCAGTCCTTATACCACAAGTATGACTACCTTATGTCTTGCTGCTATGCTGAGTCTTGCCATAGTGTATGACCTGTGACATGAAACGGTCTCCACAACCTTACCTTTGTATCGGAGTTTGGCCATTCCTAACCCAGTTTAAGCCTCCTACACAGCTGTTACAGTTTCTGTTAATGACCTTTTTTCAGCCTACATATGAAAATGATGATCATCATCATGTATTTTGTTTAATTGGTTAGCCATACTTCTAAGTATAATCTTATAAAATCCCTGACCTTGTGCAAGTGTACCTAGAAGAATTGATGCTGTTTTGAAGGCAAATGGCAATCACACCAAATATTGATTTGACTCAGATTTCTCTTTTATTCATTCACTTTGCATCTTGCTAAATGACAAAAATAAACTATTGACACATCTATTTTTTAAAGCATTTTTTCCTCACCTCCCCGGAACTTTTGCACAGTACTGTGTGTGTATATATATGTGTATATATATATATATATATATATATATATATATATATATATAATACATTTACTTGCCAGCTGTTTTTGTGGATCATTTATCTAATTCTACTGAAGCATGATATAAAAAAACTGGAGCAGTTAAGCTATACAGCCAGGTCATCGTTGAGGGGAAGTACTTTGTTGACTTGTTCCAAACAGTTGATGCAGAAAATAGAAAGGTGTGCTAGCTGTAACCTACTTTGCCTTGGGCCTGTAATTTCAATGCTCCAGATATTGCAGCTAAAGAAAACACTGGAGAGCATTTGAAAACAATTTATTTTGCTACCGTCATTGTAAAAGTCACTAACAAAACTTCTAAATATCTATATATGTCTTTATCTACGTATCTATCTTAGAAATCACTGGTACATTTTAAACAAACAATTTGTGTCTACATACTTAGTAGAGATGAGCGAACGTACTCGTCCGAGCTTGATGCTCGTTCGAGTATTAGCGTGTTCGAGATGCTCGTTACTCGTGACGAGCACCACGCGATGTTCGGGTTACTTTCACTTTCATCTCTGAGACGTTAGCGCGCTTTTCTGGCCAATAGAAAGACAGGGAAGGCATTACAACTTCCCCCTGCGACGTTCAAGCCCTATACCACCCCCCTGCAGTGAGTGGCTGGCGAGATCAGGTGTCACCCGAGTATAAAAATCGGCCCCTCCCGCGGCTCGCCACAGATGCATTCTGACAGAGATCAGGGAAAGTGCTGCTGATGCCGGAGCTGCTATAGGGAGAGTGTTAGGATTGATTTTAGGCTTCAAGAACCCCAACGGTCCTTCTTAGGGCCACATCTGACCGTGTGCAGTACTGTTGAGGCTGCTTTTTGCAGTGTTGCACATTTTTTTTTTTTGTATATCGGCCGTGCAGAGCATTGCGTCCAGAGCATTGCGTCCTGCAGTTATTTTACATAGTCCACGGCCAGTAGTGCTGGTGAGGCAGGGACAGTGAAAGACATATCCAGTCTATATAGGCAGTGGGCTTTTCCAAAAAAATTTGGGAAAAAAAATCTATTTGGGCTGCCTGTGACCGTCCTGACTGTACTGCGTCTCTGCTGGGGGTAGTTGTCCTAATTCATACGCAGCCAGCTAAGTGTTACAGCAGGCTTGTGCAAAATTCTTCCCTGCCTCTGCTGTGCGTTCCATAAGCGAAGTCAGCCTCCAACCACAGGCCAATAAGCGGCACATTTAATTACAGCGTTCTGTTTCTGCAGTACTGGTAATACAGCATGCTGAGGGGTAGGGGTAGGCCTAGAGGACGTGGACGCGGGCGAGGACGTGGAGGCCCAAGTCAGGGTGTGGGCACAGGCCGAGTTCCTGATCCAGGTGTATCGCAGCCGACTGCTGCGGGATTAGGAGAGAGGCACGTTTCTGGCGTCCCCACATTCATCTCACAATTAATGGGTCCACGCGGTAGACCTTTATTAGAAAATGAGCAGTGTGAGCAGGTCCTGTCGTGGATGGCAGAAAGTGCATCCAGCAATCTATCGAACACCCAGAGTTCTGCGCCGTCCACTGCTGCAACTCTGAATCCTCTGGCTGCTGCTCCTCTTTCCTCCCAGCCTCCTCACTCCATTACAATGACACATTCTGAGGAGCAGGTAGACTCCCAGGAACTGTTCTCGGGCCCCTGCCCAGAATGGGCAGCAATGGTTCCGAATCCTCTCCCACTGGAGGAGTTTGTCGTGACCGATGCCCATCCCCCGGGGTCCGGGGGATGAGGCTGGGGACTTCCGGCAACTGTCTCAAGAGCTTTCAGTGGGTGAGGAGGACGATGACGATGAGACACAGTTGTCTATCACTCAGGTAGTAGTAATTGGAGTAAGTCCGAGGGAGGAGCGCACAGAGGATTCGGAGGAAGAGCAGCAGGATGATGAGGTGACTGACCCCACCTGGTTTGCTACGCCTACTGAGGACAGGTCTTCAGAGGGGGAGGCAAGTGCAGCAGCAGGGCAGGTTGGAAGAGGCAGTGCGGTGGCCAGGGGTAGAGGCAGGGCCAGACCGAATAATCCACCAACTGTTTCCCAAAGCACCCCCTCGCGCCATGCCACCCTGCAGAGGCCGAGGTCCTCAAAGGTCTGGCAGTTTTTCACTGAGAGTGCAGACGACCGACGAACAGTGGTGTGCAACCTGTGTCGCGCCAAGATCAGCCGGGGAGCCACCACCACCAGGCTCACCACCATCAGCATGCGCAGACATATGATGGCCAAGCACCCCACAAGGTGGGACGAAGGCCGTTCACCGCCTCCGGTTTGCACCGCTGCCTCTCCCCCTGTGCCCCAACCTGCCACTGAGATCCAACCCCCCTCTCAGGACACAGGCACTACGTCTCCTGGCCTGCACCCACACCCTCAACTCCGCTGACCTCGGCCCCAACCACCAATGTCTCTCAGCGCACCGTCCAGCCGTCGATAGCGCAAGTGTTGGAGCGCAAGCGCAAGTACGCCGCCACGCACCCGCACGCTCAAGCGTTAAACATGCACATAGCCAAATTTATCAGCCTGGAGATGCTGCCGTATACGGTTGTGGAAACGGAGGCTTTCAAAGGTATGATGGCGGCGGCGGCCCCGCGCTACTCAGTTCCCAGTCGCCACTACTTTTCCCGATGTGTCGTCCCAGCCCTGCACGACCACGTCTCCCGCAACATTGTACGCGGCCTCACCGCGCCATTAATCACCAAAGTGATTAATGGGTTTCACCTGCCCTCTTGGTTGGGCATGGGCAATTTTTCTGACGTACATTAGTACTGTTGGTACACCAATTTTTTGGGGCCCTCGCCTACAGTGTAATCCAATAAATTTTTTGCCCACCTACATAAAAGCTATGTTGGGCACTGCAATGGAATATATTTATGTACCGCCGGTGGGTACATGAAGTCAGCCATGTGTGCCAGGGTACCTGTACGCAACACATGGCTGTCCTCACTAGGAAGATCACTTTCAGGATCCTCCTCCTCCTCCTCCTCCTCCTCCTCCTCAGGCCATACACGCTGAAAGGATGACAGGCAAGCAGCATGGGTACCCTCAGCAGTGGGCCAAGCTGTCTCTTCCCCCTCCTCCTCATGCTCCTCCTCCTCTTCCTCAACGCGCTGAGATATAGACAGGAGAGTGCTCTGACTATCCAGCGACATACTGTCTTCCCCCGCCTCTATTTCCGAGCGCAAAGCGTCTGCCTTTATACTTTGCAGGGAACTTCTCAAGAGGCATAGCAGAGGAATGGTGACGCTAATGATTGCAGCATCGCCGCTCACCATCTGGGTAGACTCCTCAAAGTTTCCAAGGACCTGGCAGATGTCTGCCAACCAGGCCCACTCTTCTGTAAAGAATTGAGGAGGCTGACTCCCACTGCGCCGCCCATGTTGGAGTTGGTATTCCACTATAGCTTTACGCTGCTCATAGAGCCTGGCCAACATGTGGAGCATAGAGTTCCACCGTGTGGGCACGTCGCACAGCAGTCGGTGCACTGGCAGATGAAACCGATGTTGCAGGGTGCGCAGGGTGGCAGCGTCCGTGTGGGACTTGCGGAAATGTGCGCAGAGCCGGCGCACCTTTCCGAGCAGGTCTGACAAGCGTGGGTAGCTTTTCAGAAAGCGCTGAACCACCAAATTAAAGACGTGGGCCAGGCATGGCACGTGCGTGAGGCTGCCGAGCTGCAGTGCCGCCACCAGGTTACGGCCGTTGTCACACACGACCATGCCCGGGTGGAGGCTCAGCGGCGCAAGCCAGCGGTCGGTCTGCTCTGTCAGACCCTGCAGCAGTTCGTGGGCCGTGTGCCTCTTCTCTCCTAAGCTGAGTAGTTTCAGCACGGCCTGCTGACGCTTGCCCACCGCTGTGCTGCCACGCCGCGTGACACCGACTGCTGGCGACGTGCTGCTGCTGACACATCTTGATTGCGAGACAGAGGTTGCATAGGAGAAGGAGGAGGAGGGTGGTTTAGTGGAGGAAGCATACACCGCCGCAGATACCACCACCGAGCTGGGGCCCGCAATTCTGGGGGTGGGTAGGACGTGAGCGGTCCCAGCCTCCACTAAATTCACCCAATGTGCCGTCAGGGAGATATAGTGGCCCTGCCCGTCTGTGCTTGTCCACGTGTCTGTTGTTAAGTGGACCTTGGCAGTAACCGCGTTGGTGAGGGCGCGTACAATGTTGCTGGAGACGTGGTCGTGCAGGGCTGGGACGGCAGCGTGTATGGCCTGAGGAGGAGGAGGAGGAGGAGGATCCTGAAAGTGATCTTCCTAGTGAGGACAGCCATGTGTTGCGTACAGGTACCCTGGCACACATGGCTGACTTCATGTACCCACCGGCGGTACATAAATATATTCCATTGCAGTGCCCAACATAGCTTTTATGCAGGTGGGCAAAAAATTTATTGAATTACACTGTAGGCGAGGGCCCCAAAAAATTGGTGTACCAACAGTACTAATGTACGTCAGAAAAATTGCCCATGCCCAACCAAGAGGGCAGGTGAAACCCATTAATCACTTTGGTGATTAATGGCGCGGTGAGGCCGCGTACAATGTTGCGGGAGACGTGGTCGTGCAGGGCTGGGACGGCACATCGGGAAAAGTAGTGGCGACTGGGAACTGAGTAGCGCGGGGCCGCCGCCGCCATCATACTTTTGAAAGCCTCCGTTTCCACAACCCTATACAGCAGCATCTCCAGGCTGATAAATTTGGCTATGTGCACGTTTAACGCTTGAGCGTGCGGGTGCGTGGCGGCGTACTTGCGCTTGCGCTCCAACACTTGCGCTAGCGACGGCTAGACTGTGCGGTGCGAGACATTGGTGGATGGGGCCGAGGACAGCGGAGGTGAGGGTGTGGGTGCAGGCCAGGAGACGGTAGTGCCTGTGTCCTGAGAGGGGGGTTGGATCTCAGTGGCAGGTTGGGGCACAGGGGGAGAGGCAGCGGTGCAAACCGGAGGCGGTGAACAGCCTTCGTCCCACCTTGTGTGGTGCTTGGCCATCATATGTCTGCGCATGCTGGTGGTGGTGAGGCTGGTGGTGGTGGCTCCCCGGCTGATCTTGGCGCGACACAGGTTGCACACCACTGTTCGTCGGTCGTCTGCACTCTCAGTGAAAAACTGCCAGACCTTTGAGCACCTCGGCCTCTGCAGGGGGGCATGGCGCGAGGGGGCGCTTTGGGAAACAGTTGGCGGATTATTCGGTCTGGCCCTGCCTCTACCCCTGGACACCGCACTGCCTCTTGCAACCTGCCCTGCTGCTGCCCTTGCCTCCCCCTCTGAAGACCTGTCCTCAGTAGGTGTAGCAAACCAGGTGGGGTCAGTCACCTCATCGTCCTGCTGCTCTTCCTCCGAATTCTCTGTGCGCTCCTCCCTCGGACTTAATGCCCTTACTACTGCCTCACTGATAGACAACTGTGTCTCATCGTCATCGTCCTCCCCACCCACTGAAAGGTCTTGAGACAGTTGCCGGAATCCCCAGCCTCATCCCCCGGACCCCGGGAACTTTCCAAAGGTTGGGCATCGGTCACGACAAACTCCTCCAGTGGGAGAGGATTCGGAACCCTTGCTGCCCATTCTGGGAGTCTGCCTGCTCCTCAGAATGTGTCATTGTAATGGAGTGAGGAGGCTGGAAGGAAGGAGGAGCAGCAGCCAGAGGATTCACAGTTGCAGCAGTGGACGGCGCAGAACTCTGCGTGTTCCATAGATTGCTGGATGCACTTTCTGCCATCCACGACAGGACCTGCTCACACTGCTCATTTTCTAATAAAGGTCTACCGCGTGGACCCATTAATTGTGAGATGAATGTGGGGACGCCAGAAACGTGCCTCTCTCCTAATCCCGCAGCAGTCGGCTGCGATACACCTGGATCAGGAGCTCGGCCTGTGCCCACACCCTGACTTGGGCCTCCGCGTCCTCGCCCACGTCCACGTCCTCTAGGCCAACCCCTCAGCATGGTGTATTACCAGTAGTGCAGAAACAGAACGCTGTAATTAAATGTGCCGCTTATTGGCCTGTAGTTGGAGGCTGACTTCGCTTACGGAACGCCAGGAAGTAATTTTGCGCAAGCCTGCTGTAACACTTAGCTGGCTGCGTATGAATTAGGAGGACAACTACACCCAGCACAGACCCAGTACACTGAGGACAGTCACAGGCAGCCCAAATAGATTTTTTTTCCCAAATGTTTTTGGAAAGGCCCACTGCCTATATTCAATAAATATATGTCTTCTGTCCCTGCCTCACCACCACTACTGGCCCTGGACTATGTATAATTACTGCAGGGCGCAATGCTCTGCATGGCCGATATACAAAAAAAAAATGTGCAACACTGCAAAAAGCAGCCTCCACACTGCTGCACACGGTTAGATGTGGCCTTAAGAAGGACCGTTGGGGTTCTTGAAGCCTAAAATACTCCTAACACTCTCCCTATAGCAGCTCCACCAAGACAGCACTTCCCCTCCTCTATGTCAGAATGCATCTGTGGCGAGCCGCGGGAGGGGCCGATTTTTATACTCGGGTGACACCTGATCTCCCCAGCCACTCACTGCAGGGGGGTGGTATAGGGCTTGAACGTCGCAGGGGGAAGTTGTAATGCCTTCCCTGTCTTTCTATTGGCTAGAAAAGCGCGCTAACGTCTCAGAGATGAAAGTGAAAGTAACTCGAACATCGCGTGGTGCTCGCCTCTAGTAACGAGCATCTCGAACACGCTAATACTCGAACGAGTATCAAGCTCGGACGAGTACGTTCGCTCATCTCTACTTACAATATAAAGTATTAATAATTCCAGCATTATCAAAATACCATAGATTTGAGATAGAAGTACTTAGCTCTTCACAGCAATTTAGTAATAAGATTTTATATTATCATCATTTTATTGATAATTTCTTCTTTTCCATGGTTGGGAGATGAAAAGGAGGCTTTTGATTGAAAGTTAATAGTTTGGGATTGTCTTTTACACAACAGTTCATTAGATGGAGTTTCCTGATTTATTGACTGTATATATTTTGTAATGGATAGAACTTAACAGACAAGTGCCCCTTGTAGATTTAAACAGCTACTTAGACTTCAGGTTTGCCCACTATTTACCTTGGCTTAAAAATGTATCTAACAGGCAGATCAAACACATCAGTTGAAAATGCTCAGATACTGAAATATTTGGCATTTGGTGGACAAGATGAAAAGCTCTGAACTCCCAGTTTAAACCCTCTACAGTTTAGGATGAGCTCTGTTCATTCATTAAGAAAAGGATATTACAGATTTGGATGAACAGATCTTGTTCTACTTCTCAAGTCATTTTATAGGCAAGATTCTTGGCTTTAAATTGACACAAGAAGCAGAGTGACGCTAAGAGAATCGGCCTTACAGCTGTTTGAAGTGGGGTCAGAATACTAACTTTACAGTTGTCAAGTCTGTGCACAGAGCAGATGGTTAACTGTGCGCTTTTCTTCATGTTATCACCCCCACATTATCAATCAGAAAACATATTTGATCTTTGATTATCACATATGTAGGTCTGTTTTTTATCCCAGAAAAGGAGAAAAAAGGAGAGGATAACCTATTTACTTCTCTATGCTATTTAACCCTGCAGACCCTGCAGTCATTGCTGACCATGGCATCTAAATATTTTTATAGAAAAAAATGTAAAGAAAATTTCTCCTCTCCTTAGGGTGCGTTCACACGAGCGTATGCATTAATTCGTGCGTACATTTGCGTGTTCTAAATTGTGAATTTGGCTGCGTGGAGCGCACATAGATGCACTCCATACATTGAGCTGTATCAGTATCCCAGCAAATATACACGGCGCCAGTATTTAAGGCATTGATAGTTGTGAGACACCCTTTTTTTTGGCACCCCAGCGAACTTTTGATTTCTACGTTTCTTCATTTATACTCTTTTTTCCTATTCTAAACCTTTTTTTTGGCTTTATATAACAGAAAACTCATAAGATATTTGTGGACAAAGTTAAAACAAATTTAAGAAAACAAAAAAAAAATAATTACAAAAATTCACCTACACTTTATAAAGAACACCCACACACACAAGGCACAGTTTTGACCCAGACACTTATAAGAGGCTGCACAAAAGTTTGCAGATGCACATTGTTTATTTGTGTTTACAACAATACACATCCGGAACACAACATGGAGTGCTTCATGCAAAGGGAAAGACAGAAAAGCATTTAGCTTTAGCATAAAAAAATAAAATAAAATTTACATTGCTGTCTATTGGGTCGTTCACTTGGCCGGACTCCGTGCTGCGTGTCCCATAGGAGCCAATGTAAAGAGCAGCGCAGTACGGACCAAACAGCCACGCATGTCCTTTCTTCGTTGCTGCGCACGTTCGCACGCAGTAAAAAACACGCCCATGTGTACACTTCATAGGAACTCCATGGTTTTAAATAGGCGCGCAGTTTTCTTCGCTCATATGTACTCGCGAAAATACGCTCGTCTGAACGTACCCTTAGACAATGATTCAAATATTAAAAAATTAAATATAAAGAACAGAAAAAAGCTATATGTAGTTGGTTTTGCTGCATCCATAATAACCTGTGCTATAAACTGTTACATAATTAATCCAGCTGGGTACATTTTTTTTAAATTCAAAACTAAAAAAGTAAATTCCAAAATATCAGTTTTCGACTGATCTTGTCTCCCCAAAACAGAACAAAAAGAACTTAAATAAGTAATCAAACAGTAACAATAAAACTGCATGTCTTTTAAAAAACAAACTTCCATACAGTTCTGTCCATGAAAAAGCAAAATTCCTCTGGTCTTGGAATGTGACACACAAAGTATTTGTGTAAAAAAAAAATAAAAAAAAATAGTAAAACACAATGAAACCTCTAGAAATCTGGTGTTATTGCCATTACAATGACCCATAGAGTATAGCTAACATAGTTATCCCACTTGATGAATGTCTTAAAAATAAATCCCAAAATAATCCACCACCCTCAAGTAAAAAATTTTTTAAAAGTTATTCAATACATTTGTACTGAAAATTGGTGTGTAAAAATCTAGAACTCGTATTGCAAAATACAAGGTGTTGTACAGCCACATTAACGAAACATGAAAACTTATGGCTGCTGGACCACAAAAGGGGAGACTATTTCCTAGGCTAAAATTAGTTCTGTCACTTAGGGGTTAACAATGGACTTAAGGCAACTTAGTTCTGCACTAAATATATTTATATAAGAAATAAATTCAAAATCCACCATAACGTAACATTTAAGTCAAGGTTTTCTCCAAAAATAATATGGCTGATAGGGGTTTAAAGAAAAACCTATCCTAAGATTTTAGTTAACAATGCCCTTATAAAGCGGCAAATTCTAATGCAAGATAAGTGTTTGGGGGGGGGGGGGAGCACCTTTGTGACGAGGGGGCATCCTCTACATTCTAGAGGAAGGAAGATTTCTACACCAGCACAAAAGGGGGTTCTTTACTGTAAGAGCAGTGAGACTACAGAACTACAGATGTGATGATGGTTAACTCACTAAAAAAGTTCAAGAGGAGCCTGAATGCCTTTCTTAAAAGTAAAATGTTTCTTATGGGCGCTAGAGTTACACGTCCCAATTTCTTCCCGATGGATCAATGCAAAATTTATGCTTCATGTTTGACTTATAAAAAGGCTGTTTGTAGAAAACAAGTAGACAATTTTTTTCTTTCTTCATAATTTCCGTAAGGCAATTTTCTGGCATTTACAAAGCTATGCAACGTTTTGTTTCAGAAAGTTTTTATAGAATTTTCAAAGTAAAAACAATGAAGGAAAAGCAATCACATAATCAGGATAGCAACACCCTTAAAAAGAAAATAAATCAATACATGAAATGAAATTATGCAGAAAAAAATGTATATACCCCTCTCCTCATAATTGTATTATATTGTAGCAAACATTTTCAGATCACCACGATCCATTAGACCAAACCAAGGGTCACAAATGGTGCTGAAGTTACCTCTTCTATAATACCTGATAGCTCTATTTTTTCTCTACATGAAACATTATCCATATGATACAGCATTGGTTAGCTATTCAACGTTTTATATAGATTATGTTTACAGTATATAGATCGATCAGCCATGACATTAGAAATACCTGTCTAATATTGTGTAAGTCCATCATGTGCCGCCAAAACAACTCTAAGCAGTTGAGGCATAATCTCCACCAGATCTATGGAAGTGTCCTGTGGTATCTGGCACCAAGACTCTGGCAACAGTTCCTTGAAGTCTGGTACAGTAAGTTGCAAGTTCGTGCCTCCATGGATCAAACTTGTTTTTGCAGCATACCTCTCAGATACTTGATCAAATTGAATTCTTAATCATTTGAAGGCCTAGTTTACACCTTGACCTCTTTATCATGTTCCTCGGACCATCCCTTAACAATTTTTGTAGTGTGGCAGGTTGTATTATTCAGCTAAATTAGCCCTTGTCATTAGGGGATACTATTGCCATGAAGGGAGATTTTTGATCTACAACAATCTTTAGGTAGATGTTACATGTTAAAGTCAAGCAGAAGGTACACTATCACATATCTGGTCCTCTTGACCATCTTTAAGTCAGTTCTGGTGTAAAGTCCAAAATATATTAAAGCATATCTTTAATCATGAAATAATACTCACACCAAAACTTCTCCTACTCAACATATCCCCCTTGACTGACATGAGAAAAAGAAACACACCGCTCCCATTCCTTTTAGATGCAGCTAAAATCTTAATTCCTAAACACTGGAAAGACACAAACCCGCTAGGATTCAAGAATGGCTTAACCAGATTTGCACATTACGTAGTTTTGAAAAAAACAGACTCCTTCAAGATGGAAAGATAGAGCAATAGCTTAAAACGTGGTCTAATCGGCTCTCCTATTGGAATAAACAGTTTTGATCACACTATTAAGCTTACCTACCAGTCAGTTTATCTTTTTAACCCAATGCAATTATTATATAACGTTGAAAGCAGATCACTAATCAGAGCTCCAAAGCCCCTGTAGTTGCCTCCTCACTTTTCCCTCATCAAACCTCATCTACTATTTGTAATCTGTTTTATTAATATTGCAAGTATTACCTATCGTATGGAAGAAATGGAAACTCTTTTGTGCTGTTACACTTGTAACCCACCTCTCCTTGTTCTTTTCTGTACCCTCACCAAATTACATAAATAAAGAATTGAAACAAAAAAAAATTAACATCAACCCTAAAGACCCTATGATTCCCAGTAGAACATTGCCCATAGGATCACACTGCCACTGCTGGCTTGTCTGTTTTCCGATATGTCCTGACACCATTTCTTCTCCAGGGAAGTGATGCACATACACTCAGTCATTCACATGATGTAAAAGAAGATGTGATTCATCATACTGGATCACCTTCTTCCATTGCTTTCACTTCTGATCCTCAAGTGCCCAATGTACATGCTTTTGGTGTTGGGAGGGGCATCATAATGGGCACTCTAACTATTGTGTGGCTTCACAGCTCCATGTGCAACAGACTACTATGTGCTGTGTTTTGTAACTCCTTTCTAACTTCACTAAGTCTTGGATACCCAGGACCCTGTTGATCGGTTGTCCTTCCTTGGTTGATTGGTTGAACGGTTGTCCTTCCTTGGTTCACTTGTGGTAGGAATTAGGCACTGCATACCAGTAACACCCCATAAGACTGGCTGTTTTGTCGATGCTCTGACACAATGATTTTCCCATCACAATTTGTTCCCTTTTAAAATCACTCAGATCCTTATGCTTGCTCATTTTTCCTGCTTCTAACACATCAACTTCAAGAACTGACTACTTATTCACTGCCTGACATGTCCCACCCCTTCATACTTATCAGTGTAATGAGATATTTAATCGTATTAGCTTTACCAGTCGTTGTTTTAAATCTTATGGCTGATTGGGGTATAAACCAAAATCACATGTAAAGGTGAACATATATTAATGTTACCAAGTAATGTGCATAATCATTTATCTCTGTTGTTGATATAGTATGAACAGCTAGCCGATTAATAGATAGTTTAGACACAGAAGCAACATTCTAGAACTCTTGTTTTTCTGATATGCAATTATTTGCCTCATACAATACATTCTAAAATAATCAATACTGTATTTTCAAGGTCAGCTCAACAGGACAGAAACGCAGATGAGTAAACCATACATTTTTACTAGAACTAAAAGGGCAGATGTGTCATTTGTTAAATTAAGGTTGTCTGGGAAAATAATTGAATTGTTTTGCACTGCAAAATAGATGTAATTAATGTTTAACAGTGCAGACATTGTAGAATAAGAAATCAACCACACAAATGTAGAGGAAGAAATTATAACATGTTTGACAGTCTAGCCAATATCATCCAATGACATATTGTCTAGAAGGAAAATCAATATGCATTGTGGCTTTATGGGTTAAAGGTCAAAGTGTGGTATCAATCCTAATTTTAAACCTTTGTCAATTCCCTCTATGATGCTACTATAGCTATATTTGTTGATAGTTCATTTTTTGTCTCTTGCAGAAGGATCTAACAACTAACTTCCAAGTTTATATTACAATATTAGACACATGAACCTAGTTTACTATGTAATACAGAATAGTTAGAAATTTGGGCATGCCAGACATAGAGATCAAGAATTCCTCTTCCAACCAATTACAATTAGTTTTGCATGTGAGAGGGCCCTGGAATCTGGCTCGGGGTTCCCCCTTTCCTTCAGAGGCACCCAAGAGTCGGTCTGGCGTGTAGTAAACAGTTCCAGCTCCAAGGTTAGGAGCCCCAGGCCCAGTTCTTTTAGAGCCACCATTGTGCTCTTATCCATATATTCAGGCAGGGGTGCTATCAAAGACTCATGTCCCAACTTTGGCTATACCGGTTCAGGAAAGGGCCTGGTGAAGAAGTAAGTCCTCCATGGGAAACTGGCATATGGCACTGGAGCTGATAGATTGACTTGCAATGGTAACTTTTATTAAACGTTAAACAACTGAACAATCTAAACCTGTTCCTGGGCCAAATAAGTTTGATGCAATTGAACCAGTCCGGTAAATCTGCATTAGCGATACGTGTCTCCAAAGTTAATACCCATTATTTGGGATCAAGCAGAGTCGTTACGCAGTTTCTGGGGGTAAAGCAAAGTCCTCTTTTGAACTTATGCTTGGGAACCGGAGGAAGGGAGGTGAATGAGGAGGAACCGTCTATGCACCTTGTTCTAAGCAATTTCCCTTCTGTTTAAGGATTCTGCCTCTCTGCAGTATTGCCCAGGAGATGATCTCCAGCTCCTCTCTCTACAATGTAGCTGCTCACTTATTGTTCCCACTCAGAATCTTGCTTTTTGTCCCTGTCCCCTCTTAATGCCACAGTAAACTACAGTTCTTTCTATACAGCGGAATATTCTGTAAACATTAAAATGATATTCAATCATACCTCCTCACACTTATGTCATACAGTGGGCCATGTCGCAAAGCTGAACAGATCTTTAACGGTTGATTGACATGTATAGACTGTTGATTTTGTTCCTTTATCATGTTTTTTTTCCTATTTTATATAATTCTTATGTTATCTATAATAATATTGTCATGACAGTTGATGTGCATCCACTGTGAATCTAAATCGATTTTCCTTAGGACCAGATCTGAGGGCCACACCTGGGGATCTCCAGTTTTCACCCTTTAATCCCACCAAATTGGATCTGGGCTTTGCTGCACAGGAGCCTATGCTGCTACCTCAGAAATACTATCACTTAAGAACTAGTGCAATATTATAGGACTGTGGACAGAGACATAATGTAGTCAAAGAACAGAGCTGAAGTCCAGATTGTCAGAACTCAAAGTAAGGCCTCTGTCAGACGAGGGTTTTTTTGCACACAAAAAGATTGAGTCAATTAGAACCAATGGTTTCCTATTGAAGTGTTCACATGAACAATTTTTAGATGCGCAAAATGCTCTCACCTGCAAAAGATAGGACAGGAGTGGTTACAATGCACACATCTAAAATGTGTGCTGCGAGAAAAGCTAGGACTTGACCTATCCTTGGTGCGTTTTGTGTAGGAGTTCCCATTGACTCCTATGGGAGCTGAATTAACATGTGTTCTTTATCAAAATTTCTCCAGCAGAGTTTGGGGTATTTTGTAGCCTCCTGATTGCAAACTGTGATTTATGTGCACATAAAAAGAATTCACAGAGACCAGTTCAGTCTGAAGTCTCAAGTGCTCTCTCCCGTTTATTATGCATGAAACTCCTTTTAGCTAAACACATAATACCTGCCCTTTATGGGCGTATAAGGTATGATATACATGGTATACACTCATTGGTATAGGTTAAGCTATATAGAACCTCCTCCCTTTCCCCCCTCCCAGCATCTGTGTAATGCCATGTGCAGACTGGTCTTTTGTCCTCTTGCCATGTGGTCTGGGTACAAACTTCTCCTTTGTCTTTGGCTGCTTCTGGAGAAGGGGGCGTGTAGAAAGAATGAAGTCAGTGTGTGTGCTTGTGTCATGTGATTCAAGTTGGCTGATGTGGAGGTATACTGATACTAGAAAGACTACCCCCCTCATCATCCTTACTACTGAACTCATGTTCAGCAGCCAATGCAGCTCACATCTCACATCATGTTGCTGTCCAGCAGCAATCATGATGAGAGATATTCTTACGTGTCTGTGTAAGTCAAATAACTATAGTTAAATACATATAGCTGTGCAACAAATAGACATTTTACACTAATCGATGCTCATCTCTACCCGAAATTGTAGCATACACCACAGATCGTGTGAGTGAGCAAATTATGCACAAATGTAGATTGTTCACGCAATTTTTCAACACACGAAAGGCAATATTTTGCATGGCTATTTGTGCAAAAAAAGTGCTTGTCTGACTGAGACCCAACACAGTACTGGAGGATATAGACAGAGATAAAGTCAAGCAACAGAGCTAAGGTTAGGTGGATTTCTTACATAGTCAAGAGGCAGGCCAATGGTCAAACAAGGCAGCAGGCAGATGATTCATGGTCAATTAGCTAGCCAAAGTCATGAGAGGAGAAACTGGGAAATTTGAGTAGAACAGATACAGGTCAAAAAAAGGAGTTCAGACAAACACTTTTAGCACCTTAGCAAAGTATAAGACTAATTGCTAGAGATGAGCGAGCGTACTCGCTATCTGCCCCCCCCCCCCACCCCGTTCCTCCCCGCCGGCACCCGAATCTTTTGAGACGAGTAGCCAGGTACTTGCATAAGGCACTACTTGCTCGAGGAGTTTGCCTTAGCGAGTACGCTCGAGTTAATTTGGTACTGGTGTTTATCTGTTGTTCACACGGAAAATCTTATAAAGTCGTGGTTACTTTAGAGATACCGAGGAAAAAAATATGTTCACCATTTTGCTTGGTTCTTTGCGTTACCCAGGAAACACCACGTGGAGGTAACCATGCGACGTTTGCTTTAAATAAAATGACATCAGGAAGTGACAGAATTAGATTACGTACGTAAAATTTGGACGCTAATTCTTTTGCACTTAGAATTGAATAATCGAGTTGGGACCCATTAGCTTTTCCTATTTATGACCTAATCAATGCCCGTGCCAAATTTCAAGTTTCTATGACATTGGGAAGTGAGAAAATTAGATTCCATACGTAAAATGTGGACGCTAATTCTTTTGCATTAGAATTGAATAATCGAGTTAGGACCCATTAACTTTTCCTATTTTGGACATAATCTATGCTTGTGCCAAATTTCATGTTTCTATGACATCGGGAAATTGGAGAATTAGTGGCGAGTCAGTGAGTGAGTGAGGGCTTTCGTCTATATTATATACTAGCTGATATACCCAGCTTCGCCCGAGTTAATTTGGTACTGGTGTTTATCTGGTGTTCACACGGAAAATCTTATGAAGTCGTGGTTACCGGAAAAAATATGTTCACCATTTTGCATAGTTCTCTGCGCTACCCAGGAAACACCTCGGGGAGGTAACCATGCAACGTTTCCTTTATATAAAATGACATCAGGAAGTGAGAGAATTAGATTCCATATGTAAAATTTGGATGCTAATTCTTTTGCACTTAGAATTGAATAATCAAGTTGGGACCCATTGGTTTTTTCTATTTATGACATAATCAATGCTCGTGCCAAATTTCACGTTTCTATGACACCGGAAAGTGAGAAAATTATATTCCGTACGTAAAATTTGGACGCTAATTCTTTTGCGCATGAATTGAATAATCGAGTTGCGATCTATTAGCTTTTCCTATTTATGACATAATCAATGCTCGTGCCAAATTTCACGTTTCTATGACACCGGAAAGTGAGAAGAATACATTCCGTACGTAAAATTGGGACGCTAATTCTTTTGCGCATAGAATTGAATAATCGAGTTGGGACCCATTAGCTTTTCCTATTTATGACAATCAATGCTCGTGCCAAATTTCACGTTTCTATGACACCGGAAAGTGAGAAAATTACATTCCATACGTAAAATTTGGATGCTAATTCTTTTGTGCTTAGAATGGAATAATCGAGTTACGACCTATTAACTTTTCCTATTTATGACATATTCAATGCCCGTGCCAAATTTTAAGTTTTTATGACATTGGGAAGTGAGAGATTTAGATTATGTACGTAAAATTTTGACGCCAATTCTTTTGCGCTAGAATTGAATAATTGAGTTGAGACCCAATTACTTTTCCTATTTTGGAGATAATCTATGCTTGTGCCAAAATTCATGTTTCTACGACATAGGGAAGTTGGAGAACTTTTGGCGAGTCAGTGAGTGAGGGCTTTCGTCGTCTTTATATATATAGCCATACTCTTAAGAATCCCATTTAATAAAATATCACATTATTTATCTCACATGTTCAATTTCTGCAGACAAAAGAAATGTAATGCCTGTCTGCAATAAAAAAAATTTAAAAGTCATATATACCCCAACATGGTACAAGGAAATTACAGTTTACCTTACAAAAAGCAGCCCTTGCACAGAAAAATGTTAAAATATATGGGGGACAAAAGATGGTGGCAGAAAGTAATTTTTTTTAATGGTATTTTTGGAGTAGAAAAGGCACCAAGAAGTCAACAAATGGAGCCAAACGCATTCAAAATAAACATTTCAGAATAAAGCAAATGACTAGACAAGGTATATTTATCAATAATTTTAAAAGGCATCTTTTAATAAATCCACTAAAAGAATGTGGCTACAGATAACAGACTGAATTAGTCGTATCAATATAAATATGCACACATGAGAATTGGAATAATCTCACCATTCCAGACATCTGCTACAGAATGTCGTCACGGCAAGGCAGATTCTGATTATCATAGGTCTCAAAAAAGAGTTTCAGGTTCATCCATGGGGGCATAAAAGGACTCTTCAATGTAGCCAACACAGGGACCAGTCTGAAACCTTCCCCTTACAATGCAATGCCCTATTAATTCCCTAGAGTTCAAAACTGCCTCCTTCAGAACTAATTCAGACCAAGCTGAACTTTTAAAAAAAATTGCTTGTCCCTCACTGACCCACACAATAAAGCTAATGTGCAATTTTTGCCACACTGTGTACACTGGGAAAACAAGATTCCCCCAAAAATGGCAGTATTGTGTTTTTTTTTTTCCATTCCAACCCACTTACAAATTTTGAAACGTTTTTCAGTACACTATGTGGTCCATTAAACAGTAATATTGAATAATACAACAAAATACAAACTCTCACATGGCTATCTTGACAAAATAAACCCCCAAAAGTTATGATTTTTTTTAAAGTAGGGAGGAAAAATAAAAAGGGGGAAAAAAGATAAATGTCCTTGTCCAAAGGGTTAAGAGACTATAAAAAATGATTTTGATTAGAATGAATTGAAGAACAGCCAATTCTTTCTGTTGAACTACTTGGTCGATTGAATTACAGTATAGATTGATGTAAGTGTAATTGAAATTTGGATCAAGATGGATTTAAAAATAGAATTTAATTCAGAGTTCATTATAAATTACATGATATATTCAGAACCCTTTATAATAAGGTTGTGATAAAGTTAGTATTGAGATAGTGCTGACTGTATACATGCAAACTAAACATAGTAACATAGTATGTTAGGCAGCAAAAAGACTCCTGTCCATCCAGTTCAGCCTATTCCACCCCCATTCCGCGCCCTCCCCAATGTTGATCCAGTGGAAGGCAATTTTCCTCATTTTAGGTAGAAAAAAATCCTTCCTGACTCCAATCTGGCAATCAGAATAATCCCTGAATCACAGACCCTTCTGAGTAATTAGCAATATACCATGTGATATTCTAAAACTCATGAATGGCATCCAGGTCCCTCTTAAACTCTTTTATCGAATTTGTTATCACCACGTCCTCAGGAGAGAGTTCAAGTCTCACTACTCTTACAGTAAAGAACCCCCTTCTATGTTGGTGTAGAAGCCTTCTTTCCTCTAGACATAAAGGATGCCCCCTTGTTACAGTCACAGTCCTAGGTATAGGCGATAGGAGAAACCTCTGCATTGTCTCCCAATATGTTTCTACATAGTTATTAGAGCACCTGCTTCTTACAGTCACAGTTGTATAAATAGATGATGGGAGAGATCTCTGTACTGACCCCTAATATATCTATATATAATTATAAGAGCACATTCTTGTTAAAGTCCTGGGTATAATAGATGATGGGAGAGATCTTTGTATTGCCCTAATATATGTAGTTTTACTTAAGTTGCCATATTTGAATCTGCTAAAGCTCTGATATATCTATTAGACCGGCTACCCATGCCTGCCGCCCTTTTACTATTCTGGGCAAATACAGGCAATGCTCTGCTCATGCTGTATGAATGGACTCTTAACTTCTAATTTCCATCAGCGCTGCAAGAGTTAATCCTCCTTAGTGCTCACAGCCCAGCAGCAGGGTAATAGGCTATTGCTCTCCTATTTAAGTGAGTTGGGGATTCTCCTCTTTTGCCTGAGTGTTGGTGTGTGTTTCCTTCAGTCACCCAGCATAGGTCTCCTGTCTCTGATGTCTGTGTCTGCTCCCTGAGCTTTTCCTGCATGTTTTTTCTCGGTTTTTATTTAGAGTCTGGCCTGTTTCACAGAGCTTTGCACAGCTGTCTTTGACTCCTGTGGGTCAGCTGCCAACCTCATCAGGGACTACTCAAAGAGGCAGCAGCCTGCTCGGTTTCCTATGCCGAAGTCCAGATCCCTGTACAGTGGTTAAGTGAGGAATACCCAGGTACCGTCAAAATAGCACCACTAGGATTCAGCTAAAGACAAACCGGTTGGTTGGCAAAGTGGCTCCACGCTCACTATACATAACAATATCCTTCTTGAGTATGGGTCCCCGAAACTGTAGACAATATTTCTGCTCGTAAATATTTCTACTTGTCATGTGCCCCTAACCTCTTTTAATGCACTCGATTACCCTATATTCTCTGGCAGCAGCTGCCTGACACTGGTTGTTGCAGTTAAGCTTACAGTTAACTAAATCTTCATGTACTTTTACATCTAGTGTGTAATGGTGACATGTATTTCGCTGCCCACATGATAACCTTACATTTTACAGTGTTAAATCTCATTTGCCACTTTTCTGCCAAAACCCCAACTTATCCAGATGCATTTGCAATCACATTCTGTCCTCTTGCATTAATTCCTTTACATAGTTTTGTATCATCTGCAAATATTGATATTTTATTGTGCCATCCTTCTACCAGGTCATTCATAAGTATATTAAAAAGAATATTGCCTAATTCTGCCCACTGTGGTACCCAACTAGTAACAGTGATCCCTTCAATATTACTCTCTGCGGTATGCCACTTATAACAGTCACCCATGCAATACTGACCCCTGTGTAACCTACTAGTAATGTGACCCCTCTAAAACTGCACCCCTGTGGTACCCTACTAGAAACAGTGACCCAATCAAAGAATATACCATTTATAATCACCCTCTTCTTTCCATCATTGAGCCAGTTATTTATCCACTTACACACTTGCTCACTCAGACCAAGCATTATTATTTTATACAACAACCTTATATACGGCACAGTATCAAACGCTTTAGAAAAGTCCAGATACATAAGATCCAGTGACTCCCTGGTGCAGTCTAGAACTTACCTCCTCATGGAAGTTGATCAGGTTGGTTTGAAAGGAGTGGCCCCTCATAAACCCGTGCTGATACAGAGTTAGACAGTTATTTACCTTGAGGTCCTCCAGATAGCAGCTCTTAGAAGCCCTGCAAACATTTTACCCACAATAGAAGTAAGACTTACCGGCCTGTAGTTTCCACTTTTAGATCCATTTTTGAATATTGGCACATTTTCTATGTGCCAATCCAGTCTATCCTATTACTTAATTCCCTTAGAACCCTTAGGTGTTGTAAGTCATCGGGACTCGGCCGGGTTCTAAGGGAATTAAGGAAAGTTCATACTTTAGATTTAAAAATTGAAAAAAAACAAAGAAGCTTTGTACAAATGACATAGGAGAATTTCACAGTTGTAATAAGGGTATCATACTGAAAGGTTATATCCGAGTTTAAAAAAAAAAATTAAAAAAAAATTAATGTGTATGTTATTTAACCCCTTCCTGCTATAGGACATACAGTTACGTATGTCCTACAGCAGGACATTACCCGGGGTCAGGTTATGTATAAAGAGAGATCACAGGGCGAACTCTCTTCATACAGCGTGGGCACCGGCTGTTTATTATAGCTGACACCCACGGGCAATAGCTGCATTATATAGTAAATTAAATAGCACCATTAAAAAATACAACTCATCCCACAAAAATCAAGCCCTCAAACAGCGATGTCGATGGATAAATAAAGGAGTTACAATTTTTTAAAAGAGGAAAAATCGAAAATGAAAAAAAAAAAGGTCTGTGTCCTTAAGGGGTTAAAGGTGGTATAGTAGCACAATTTCATGCAAGGGTGTTGACTTGTATATAAATACATGTTCTCATAAGGGTATCACTGAAGTTTTTAAATAGGTGATTGTTATAATTATGTGTAGGGATTACAGATGAGCGAACGTACTCATCCAAGCTTGATATTCGTTCGAGTATTAGCGTGTTCGAGATGCTCGTTACTCGTAACGAGTACCACGCGATGTTCGGGTTACTTTCACTTTCATCTCTGAGACGTTAGCGCGCTTTTCTGGCCAATAGAAAGACAGGGAAGGCATTACAACTTCCCCCTGCGACGTTCAAGCCCTATCCCACCCCCCTGCAGTGAGTGGCTGGCGAGATCAGGTGTCACCCGAGTATATAAATCGGCCCCTCCTGCGGCTCGCCACAGATGCATTCTGACATAGAGGAGGGAAAGTGCTGCTGATGCCGGAGCTGCTATAGGGAGAGTGTTAGGAGTATTTTAGGCTTCAAGAACCCCAACGGTCTTTCTTAGGGCCAAATCTAACCGTGTGCAGTACTGTGGAGGCTGATTTTTGCAGTGTTGCACTTTTTTTTTTTTGTATATCGGCCGTGCAGAGCATTGCGCCCTGCAGTAATTATTCATACTCCAGGGCCAGAAGGGGTGGTTAGGCAGGGACAGAATACATATATTGTGAGGCAGGGACAGCAGACATATATTGTGAGGCAGGGACAGAAGACATATTTATTGAATATAGGCAGTGGGCCTTAGCAAAAACATTTGGGGAAAAAAATCTATTTGGGCTGCCTGTGACTGTCCTCAGTGTACTGGGTCTCTGCTGGGTGTAGTTGTCCTCCTAATTCATACGCAGCCAGCTAAGTGTTACAGCAGGCTTGCGCAAAATTATTTCCTGGCTCTGTGTTGGCTGTTACATCACCGCTGTATTCCAGTCCACAGTGCAACAGTCTGCAGTTATTTTACATAATCCAGGGCCAGTAGTGGTGAGGCAGGGACAGAAGACATATATTGTGAGGCAGGGACAGAAGACATATTTATTGAATATAGGCAGTGGGCCTTTCCAAAAACATTTGGGGAAAAAAATCTATTTGGGCTGCCTGTGACTGTCCTCAGTGTACTGGGTCTGTGCTGGGTGTAGTTGTCCTCCTAATTCATACGCAGCCAGCTAAGTGTTACAGCAGGCTTGCGCAAAATTATTTCCTGGCTCTGTGTTGGCTGTTAAATCACCGCTGTATTCCAGTCCACAGTGCAACAGAGTGCAGTTATTTTACATACTCCAGGGCCAGTAGTGGTGAGGCAGGGACAGAAGACATATTTATTGAATATAGGCAGTGGGCCTTTCCAAAAACATTTGGGGAAAAAAATCTATTTGGGCTGCCTGTGACTGTCCTCAGTGTACTGGGTCTGTGCTGGGTGTAGTTGTCCTAATTCATACGCAGCCAGCTAAGTGTTACAGCAGGCTTGCGCAAAATTATTTCCTGGCTCTGTATTGGCTGTTACATCACCGCTGTATTCCAGTCCACAGTGCAACAGAGTGCAGTTATTTGACATACTCCAGGGCCAGTAGTGGTGACGCAGAGAGAGAAGACATATACAGTGTATATAGGCAGTGGGCCTTTCCAAAAACATTTGGGGAAAAAAATCTATTTGGGCTGCCTGTGACTGTCCTCAGTGTACTGGGTCTGTGCTGGGTGTAGTTGTCCTCCTAATTCATACGCAGCCAGCTAAGTGTTACAGCAGGCTTGCGCAAAATTATTTCCTGGCTCTGTGTTGGCTGTTAAATCACCGCTGTATTCCAGTCCACAGTGCAACAGAGTGCAGTTATTTTACATACTCCAGGGCCAGTAGCGGTGACGCAGAGAGAGAAGACATATACAGTTTATATAGGCAGTGGGCCTTTCCAAAAACATTTGGGGAAAAAAATCTATTTGGGCTGCCTGTGACTGTCCTCAGTGTACTGGGTCTGTGCTGGGTGTAGTTGTCCTCCTAATTCATATGCAGCCAGCTAAGTGTTACAGCAGGCTTGCGCAAAATTATTTCCTGGCGTTCCGTAAGCGAAGTCAGCCTCCAACCACAGGCCAATAAGCGGCACATTTAATTACAGCGTTCTGTTTCTGCACTACTGGTAATACACCATGCTGAGGGGTAGGGGTAGGCCTATAGGACGTGAACGCGGGCGAGGACGCGGAGGCCCAAGTCAGGGTGTGGGCACAGGCCGAGCCAGTGCGGTGGCCAGGGGTAGAGGCAGGGCCAGACCGAATAATCCACCAACTGTTTCCCAAAGCGCCCCCTCGCGCCATGCCACCCTGCAGAGGTCAAGGTGCTCTACAGTGTGGCAGTTTTTCACAGAGATGCCTGACGACCGACGAACAGTGATGTGCAACCTTTGTCGCGCCAAGATCAGCTGGGGAGACACCACCACCAGCATGCGCAGGCATATGATGGCCAAGCACCCCACAAGGTGGGACGAAGGCCGTTCACCGCCTCCGGTTTGCACCACTGCCTCTCCCCCTGTGCCCCAACCTGCCACTGAGATCCAACCCCCCTCTGAGGACACAGGCACTACCGTCTCCTGGCCTGCACCCACACCCTCACCTCCGCTGTCCTCGGCCCCATCCAGCAATGTCTCTCAGCGCAGCGTCCAGACGTCGCTAGTGCCACAGTTTGAGCGCAAGCGCAAGTACGCCGCCACGCACCCGCACGCTCAAGCGTTAAACGTGCACTTTGCCAAATTGATCAGCCTGGAGATGCTGCCGAATAGGGTTGTGGAAACGGAGTCCTTCAAAAGTATGATGGCGGCGGCGGCCCCGCGCTACTCGGTTCCCAGTTGCCACTACTTTTCCCGATGTGCCGTCCCAGCCCTGCACGACCACGTCTCACGTAACATTGTACGCGCCCTCACCAACGCGGTTACTGCCAAGGTCCACTTAACAACAGGCACGTGGACAAGCACAGGCGGGCAGGGCCACTATATCTCCCTGACGGCACATTGGGTGAATTTAGTGGAGGCTGGGACAGAGTCAGAGCCTGGGACCGCTCACGTCCTACCCACCCCCCGAATTGCGTTCCCCAGCTCGGTGGTGGTATCTGCGGCGGTGTATGCTTCCTCCACTAAACCACCCTCCTCCTCCTCCTCCTCCTACGCAACCTCTGTCTCGCAATCAAGATGTGTCAGCAGCAGCACGTCGCCAGCAGTCGGTGTCGCACGGCACGGCAGCACAGCGGTGGGCAAGCGTCAACAGGCCGTGCTGAAACTACTCAGCTTAGGAGAGAAGAGGCACATGGCCCACGAACTGCTGCAGGGTCTGACAGAGCAGACCGACCGCTGGCTTGCGCCACTGAGCCTCCAACCGGGCATGGTCGTGTGTGACAACAGCCGTAATCTGGTGGAGGCTCTGCAGCTCGGCAGCCTCACACACGTGCCATGCCTGGCCCATGTCTTTAATTTGGTGGTTCAGCGCTTTCTGAAAAGCTACCCACACTTGTCATACCTGCTCGGAAAGGTGCGCCGGGTCAGCGCACATTTCCGCAACTCCAAGATGGACGCTGCCACCCTGCGGACCCTGCAACATCGGTTTCATCTGCCAGTGCACCGATTGCTGTGCAACGTGCCCACACGGTGGAACTCAACGCTCCACATGTTGGCCAGGCTCTATGAGCAGCGTAGAGCTATTGTGGAATACCAACTCCAACATGGGCGGTGTAGTGGGAGTCAGCCTCCTCAATTCTTTACAGATGAGTGGGCCTGGTTGGCAGACATCTGCCAGGTCCTTGGAAACTTTGAGGAGTCTACCCAGATGCTGAGCGGGGTGCTGCAATCATTAGCGTCACCATTCCTCTGCTATGCCTCTTGAGAAGTTCCCTGCAAAGCATAAAGGCAGACGCTTTGCACTCGGAAACTGAGGCGGGGAAGACAGTATGTCGCTGGATAGTCAGAGCACCCTCATGTCTATATCTCAGCGCGTTGAGGAAGAGGAGGAGGAGGGGGAGGAGCATGAGGAGGAGGGGAAAGAGACAGCTTGGCCCACTGCTGAGGGTACACATGCTGCTTGCCTGTCATACTTTCAGCGTGTATGGCCAGAGGAGGAGGAAGAGGAGGAGGAGGAGGATCCTGAAAGTGATCTTCCTAGTGAGGACAGCCATGTGCTGCGTACACGTACCCTGGCACACATGGCTGACTTCATGTTAGGATGCCTTTCTCGTGACCCTCGCATTACACGCATTCTGGCCACTACGGATTACTGGGTGTACACACTGCTCGACCCACGGTATAAGGAGAACCTTTCCACTCTCATTCCCGAAGAGGAAAGCGGCTGCAGAATGATGCTATACCACAGGGCGCTGGTGGACAAACTGATGGTAAACTTCCCATCCGACAGCGCTAGTGGCCGAAGGCGCAGTTCCGAGGGCCAGGTAGCAGGGGAGGCGCAGAGATCAGGCAGCATGTACAGCGCAGGCAGGGGACCTTTATCCAAGGCCTTTGCCAGCTTTCTGGCTCCCCAACAAGACCATCCTCGGTGACGCCTCCGCCCCCTACAACTACTGGGTGTCGAAGCTGGACACGTGGCCTGAACTCGCGCTGTATGCCCTGGAGGTGCTTGCTTGTCCTGCGGCTAGCGTCTTGTCAGAGAGGGTGTTTAGTGCGGCTGGGGGAATCATCACAGATAAGTGTACCCGCCTGTCAACCGACAGTGCCGACAGGCTTACACTCATCAAGATGAACAAAGCCTGGATTTCCCCAGACTTCTCTTCTTCACCAGCGGACAGCAGCGATACCCAAGCAATACGAAGGCTGCACCCGCGGATGGAAGCATCGTTCTCTATCACCATCAAAAACGGGGACCTTTTTGCTTCATCAATCTGTGTATAATATTCCTCCTCCTCCTCCTGCTCCTCCTCCTGAAACCTCACATAATCACGCCGAACGGGCAATTTTTATTAGGCCCACAAGGCTCAGTCATATAATTTTTGTAAACAATTTTTATACGTTTCAATGCTCATTAAAGCGTTGAAACTTTCACCTCAACCAATTTTTATTTTAACTGGGCTGCCTCCAGGCCTAGTTACAAATTAAGCCACATTAACCAAAGTGATTAATGGGTTTCACCTGCCCTCTTGGTTGGGCATGGGCAATTTTTCTGAGGTGCATTAGTACTGTTGGTACACCAATTTTTTGGGGCCCTCGCCTACAGTGTAATCCAATTAATTTTTAGCCCACCTGCATTACAGCTGACATTACATCAGCTGTGTTGGGCACTGCAATGGGATATATTTATGTACTGCCGGTGGGTCCCAGGGAGCCACCCATGCCGTGGTTCCACAGGGAGTTGTAACTGCATGTGTCCACTTCTAAAGAACCCCAGTCTGACTGGGGCATGCAGTGTGGGCCAAAGCCCACCTGCATTAAGCACGACGTTACCTCAGCTGTGATGGGCAATGCAATGGGATATATTTATGTACCGCCGGTGGCTTCCTGGCACCCACCCATGCTGTCGGTCCATACGGAGTTGTAACTGCATGTGTCCACTTCTAAAGAACCCCAGTCTGACTGGGGCATGCAGTGTGGGCCGAAGCCCACCTGCATTAAGCACGACGTTACCTCAGCTGTGATGGGCAATGCAATGGGATATATTTATGTACCGCCGGTGGCTTCCTGGCACCCACCCATGCTGTCGGTCCACACGGAGTTGTAACTGCATGTGTCCACTTCTAAAGAACCCCAGTCTGACTGGGGCATGCAGTGTGGGCCGAAGCCCACCTGCATTAAGCACGACGTTACCTCAGCTGTGATGGGCAATGCAATGGGATATATTTATGTACCGCCCCTTGGCTTCCTGGCACCCACCCATGCTGTCGGTCCATACGGAGTTGTAACTGCATGTGTCCACTTCTAAAGAACCCCAGTCTGACTGGGGCATGCAGTGTGGGCCGAAGCCCACCTGCATTAAGCACGACGTTACCTCAGCTGTGATGGGCAATGCACTGGGATACATTAATGTACAGCCGGTGGGTTCCAGGGAGCCACCCATGCTGTGGGTGCACACGGAATTCCCATTGCGGAGTTGTACCTGCCTGTGACTATTTATAAAAAAACGCGGTCTGACTGGGGCATGCAGACACCTTGACAGAATGAATAGTGTGTGGCACATAGGTTCCCCATTGCTATGCCCACATGTGTAGCTCCTGATGGCGGTGGCACAGGATTATATTTCTCATTGCTTCTGTACAGCATTGTGGGCTATCGCCCCGCCCCTTTTAAAGAGGGTCGCTGCCTAGCCATGCCAACCCTCTGCAGTGTGTGCCTGCGGTTCCTCCTCATGGCAGACGCACGTATAAATAGACATGAGGGTGGTGTGGCATGAGGGCAGCTGAAGGCTGCGCAGGGACAGTTTGGTGTGCGCTGTGGACACTGGGTCGTGCGGGGGGGGGGGGGGGGGTGTGGGCAGCATGTAACCCAGGAGAAGTGGCAGCGGAGTGTCATGCAGGCAGTGATCGTGCTTTGTTGGAGGTAGTGTGGTGTTTAGCTAAGGTATGCATTGCTAATGAGGGCTTTTCAGATGTACAAATTGTTGGGAGGGGGGGGCCCACTCTTGCCGCTATTGTGGCTTAATAGTGGGACCTGGGAACTTGAGATGCAGCCCAACATGTAGCCCCTCGCCTGCCCTATCCGTTGCTGTGTCGTTCCCATCACTTTCTTGAATTGCCCCGATTTTCACAAATGAAAACCTTAGCGAGCATCGGCGATATACAAAAATGCTCGGGTCGCTCATTGATTTCAATGGGGTTCGTTACTCGAAACGAACCCTCGAGCATCACGATAATTTCGTCCCGAGTAACGAGCACCCGAGCATTTTGGTGCTCGCTCATCTCTAGTAGGGATGAATGAACTCTTCAAACGTTTGGTTCTGCTGTTTCGCCAAATTTTATCAAAAAGTTTGGTTTTGGCCTAAATCAGTGTGAACCATACAAGAAGTTTATAAAAATGCTAAAATTAGTACTGAATATTAAGAGCCCTAAAATAGTGGTTGTCAAGGTGCTGGAACCAATTGATGCGTGAGTGCATGCACACAAGGCGACCAGGCTCAGGAAACCCATAACAGACTACCATTAGAGAGGATCATCTGCTCATCCGACAAGCACAAGCCAGATGCATGGCTGAAGGTCATTTGGTCACATGGTGCCCATTACATGTACTGCTTTTGACCACCCACTGTTGCCTCTGTTTGCAGTGTTGTAATGAATGATGAAACTGGATGCTATGGGGGTCAACCTGGTTGACTTTATCGATGAATCCAGGTTTAGTTTGGGCACTGATGATGGCTATGTTTGTGTTTAGAGATCTAGGGGTGAGCGACTTAATCTTGTCTTTGCTGTTAAATAGCACACTGCCCCAATTGCAGCTGTGATGGTCTAGGGGGCCATCACATACAACAGTCGGTCACCTCTAGTGGTAGTCAAGTGACAATGACAGTTCAGCAATACATTGAGGACATCCTGCAGCCACATAGGTTGCCTCTGATGGCAGGACTTCCAAGAAGCATTTTACATCAGGATAATGCTCAGCCGCACACACAAGGGTGTCACAGGAGTGAGTTCAACTTAAGTCCATACTTTCATGACCTGCCTGTTCTCCAGATTTATCACCAATAGAACATGTATGGGACCATTTGTTATGCCAACTTTGACAGTCTACACGTTTGCACAATCTAGAGGCTCAGTTACAGCACATGCAGAGCAATATGCCACAGAATACCATACAAAACCTGTATTCCTCTGTGTCCGCACATATCACATCTTGTATCCAAGCTAGAGGCAGTACAACAGGGTACTAGAGCCTCCATGACTGCCCGTATCACATCTTGTATCCAAGCTAGAGGCGGTACAACAGGGTACTAGAGCCTCCATGCCCGCCTGTATCACATCTTGTATCCAAGCTAGAGGCGGTACAACAGGGTACTAGAGCCTCCACGCCTGTCTGTATCACATCTTGTATCCAAGCTAGAGGCAGTACAACAGGGTACTAGAGCCTCCATGCCTGTCTGTATCACATCTTGTATCCAAGCTAGAGGCGGTACAACAGGGTACTAGAGCCTCCACGCCTGCCTGTATCACATCTTGTATCCAAGCTAGAGGCGGTACAACAGGGTACTAGACCCTCCATGCCCACCCGTATCACATCTTGTATCCAAGCTAGAGGTGATACAACAGGGTACTAGAGCCTCTATGCCCCACCTATATCACATCTTACATCCAAGGTATAGGCAGTACAACAGGGTACTAGAGCCTCCATGACTGCCCGTATCACATCTTGTATCCAAGCTAGAGGCGGTACAACAGGGTACTAGACCCTCCATGCCCACCCGTATCACATCTTGTATCCAAGCTAGAGGTGATACAACAGGGTACTAGAGCCTCTATGCCCCACCTATATCACATCTTACATCCAAGCTAGAGGCAGTACAACAGGGTACTAGAGCCTCCATGACTGCCCGTATCACATCCTGTATCCAAGCTAGAGGCGGTACAACAGGGAACTAGACCCTCCATGCCCGCCCGTATCACATCTTGTATCCAAGCTAGAGGTGGTACAACAGGGTACTAGACCCTCCATGCCCACCCGTATCACATCTTGTATCCAAGCTAGAGGCGGTACAACAGGGTACTAGACCCTCCATGCCCACCCGTATCACATCTTGTATCCAAGCTAGAGGTGATACAACAGGGTACTAGAGCCTCTATGCCCCACCTATATCACATCTTACATCCAAGCTAGAGGCAGTACAACAGGGTACTAGAGCCTCCATGACTGCCCGTATCACATCCTGTATCCAAGCTAGAGGTGATATAACAGGGTACTAGAGCCTCTATGCCCCACCCGTATCACATCTTGTATCCAAGGTATAGGCAGTACAACAGGGTACTAGAGCTTTCATTCAAGAGGTCAGTTTTCCACAATAAATGATTTTTGCTCTGATCACTAATTTCCAATATTTCCATCTAGTAGGTCTTTCTGTTGGTCCTCTTTGTTTCCTGTGTTTTATCTTGTAGTTTTACATTAATTGTTGTTAGCAATGTGTTTTACACCTAATAAAGCATTTTTGTATCAACTCTAATTGGTATCGTGTTCATTCATAGGTTGTGAACACAGATTGATGTTTCCCTATCTTTTTTGAATTGTGCAATTATTTCTGCAGAATGGGCCATAAAATAAATGATTTGGCTCTGCTAACGGGGAACTTCAGATTACATAAATAGAGGTCAGAATAGAAATATAAATTCATATGCAAATCCAGAACTCAGTGGCTAGAACAGTCAGAAACTGTGTGTACTGCTGTGATTTCCACTGGAATGGGTCTGTGATAGTTAACCGCCTGTTTGTCCATGAGAAAAGATATGATTTACTGAAGTATCACAGGAAGTGGATATATCAAATAAAATCTGTAATATGCCTTTAAGATAAGCTTGACTGCGATCTGCACATCCTATGTATTCTGTGATGCTATCACTCATCTTTGTTGCAGAATATTCTTTGTTGCTTTTGATACAAATGTGCGATATTCAAATTTGTAAATTTCAAGAGAAAGTAGCAAGGCGTATGTCATGGGAGCTGCAGAGTCTGAGGAGGAATGTGACCCAAAAGGAAGCCTGTACTAGGATTTGCTTAAAAGGGGCTTTCTAGGGAGAGTACTACTGATGACCTATTCTTAAGATAGGTCATTAATAGTTGATCGGCTGGGGTCTGTCACTCGTGACCCCTATCGATCAGCAGAGCGGGCGCTTGTCATTGCAGGTACAGCTCGTGTTGACTTCAATGAGAACCCAACCTGCAGTTACAAGCGCCGGCCACTACACAGAGGTTGGCGCGGAGACTTCCGCTACTTCCGCTTCAACCTCTACGTAATTGCAACAGACCCCAGGTCATCAAACCCCCTTAATTTAAACACCTGCAGTGCATTACAACCAAATGCTCACAACCTTCCCAGTCCCAAGGCAAGGATGGTTCAAGAGGTTGTGTGTTTTAAAACACATGTAAAACATCTATAAAAACACCTGCAGATTTATATATTTTTCCATAAATCTGTGTTTTGTTCTCACAGATTTTACTGCTTTGTATCCATTAAATTGTATATCCCAAAGCGAGGACTAAGTAATGAGGGGGAAAGGCTATGGGGATAGGAAAGATTATTTCTGTACCAGTAACACAAATCGTCTCTTTTGAGTTTTGATTCTCACAAAAGTTTAACATTTTATGAAGGAAAGCTTCGAGGGTCTCGAGGAATAATCTATCCTCGGTTGTCAGATACAGCTGAATTTCTCCACAGTATCGTTAAGTACACCAAATAGTTGTCCACTGATAATAACCCACATCAACTTACTTTTAATTAAAGGTAAGTTGATTAAAGGATAAGGAAGCAGATTTCCAAGAAATAAGGGAGTGTGATCATTAAGCAGGGGATGATAGAGTGAATATAAAACTGTACACACAAATCCATAACCTTTAGGACAAGACTACCAAATATGGTACCATATAGTGATGAACTAACTTTTCAAAAGTTCAGGTTCCGCTGGTTCTCTGAATATCAGCAAAAAGTTCAGTTCGGTCCAATTCAGTTCAAATTATTTCCAAGCAAACCCAAACCTCACTAAGGTGTGCAGCACTGTCCAATAGCTATAAAAGTGCTGTATAAGGGATTTTACCCACTAGTGGTTTTTTAATGCTGCTATATCGCTGCGCTTTTTTACTGCAAATGTCAATGAGACTTTCTAATGTTAAAATCGCATTGCACAAAAAGCGCAGAAGCGCCAATTTGCGATTTTTGTGCGATGTGATTTTAACATTACAAAGTCCCATTGACATTTGCAGGGATATCGCAGCATTAAAAAAACGCCAGTGGGTAAAGGCCCTAACACTTTTAGGTCACCTAGCAGGGTATTTAAATACTTTTTTTAAAGGCAAAATTAATGTCAAAGTCCCAGTAATATGTATGGCTATGGGTAGACAGATGATACCTGGGGCTAACTAACAGCTTGTTTAAAAGTACACTGCACTAGCTGAGTTTTTATGCTTTTTAAAAGTAAGAAAACAATGTCCAAAATGTTACTTCTTTTGGGGGCAAATGCCTGCTGGTGTTTATACTTGCTTTGTGGAAATGGAAGGAGCAATGGATTTTTCCAAGCCATTCAAAAATTACCCCTTTTTGGGAGTAGCAACATGTTTTGTGTCTGGACACTCATGATGAAGCAATGGCTTTTTACAAGCAGTCAAATTATCCCAGTTTGAGAGTAACAACAGGATTGACATCGTGGAAAGTGAGGAATAAATGGCTTTTTTACAAATGAAAAGCTGTAAAAATTAGCCAGTTTTTAGGATCATCTGGTTGATCTGCAGTTGTGTAGGTCTGATAGTAGCAGCAGCAGGATTGGCGATAGAAGTAACTGCATCATCAGCACAATATTAAACAATGGATATGACAGGAGATTTGTGTAGGCCTGGTAGTAGTGGGCATCTCCAGGTGTGGCAGACTGGTGGTAGTAGAGAGTCAACAACAGGGGGGATGCTGGTAGTAGCGAGTCGTCAGCAGCAATGGCAGATCTAAACAATGGCATCAGGCACAGGGGTTTAAAATCTTGAGCAACCCATGCCCGATTCATTTCACAAATGTGAGTTTTTTCACACTTTTGGCATACAGTCTTGTTTGCTTGGTGGTGATTAGACCGGCTGATGCACTGAATACCTTCTCTGATGCTACACTGGAGGGTGGATAAGATGGTAGACCCATGGTAAACTGGGCCAGTTCTTGCCAATGTTCCAATCTGCTGACCCAGAAGTCCATGGAGGCTGGGCTCAGGGTATCTGATGGAAAAAAGTGCACAGTCCAGGTAAAACTGAAGCTGGTTGTTCAGGTGGTGGTGGTGAACAACCTTTGGTAATGATAAGTGTCAGGTCAACATATTGGATGGAAATATTTTTGTCCTTATGTTCTCCAAACTGAATGGGCTGCTGTTAGTGCTGCTGTTACTTGTTGTACTGGTAGTGCTGTCAGAGGCAGTGGAGGGTTAACTTAGCAGAGAATCGCCTCCCAGTTAGGCGTGCTAGCAGCAGGTGCCTATCATATGAAAGCTGTGGAAAGCTGGCTGCATGGCTTCTCTTGAAAATAAGAAAATTTTGTCTCCCTCTCAGAAGGCAAAAAAAATCCCCCCATTTGGTTTTATACTGAGTATGGCTGTCCAGTTGTCATCTCTTTGCTTCTGTTAACAATATGACTGTCACTGAGCAAGCAACAAAGCCTACAGCTTGCCATCCTTCCCACCGTTTGGTTTCAACTCACCTTTTACTGCCTACTGATTGGGTATGAGAGCTGTTTTAAAAGCATTATGGGCTACCCTGAGGTTATTTGATCCTTACTTCTTTTCCTTACTTTCACACGGCAGATGCCATTTTAGTGGGTTTGGCTAGGATGAGCCGTCCAAGGTTGGGGTTTGTGCTGAACCAAACTTTTAGCAAAATTTGACCCAAAACAGAATTTTAATGGCATACATACAACACTTTGGCTGAGATCCAGTTTCTACTCTCTTTCCAAAAGTGCAGGGTGTTTCAAAAGTGTAGAAACACCCTTATAGATTGAAAACAGTTTGGCAGATAGTGATGCAATTTTGCATACAAGTTGTGGGGAAAAGGAGAAACCTGTTAAGCCATGTCCCCAAAGTGATGGCCATTTTGAATGCCACTATCTTGGATTCAATTCAAATTTTTTCAATGGAAAAGTAGGTGTGTGATATATTAAACTTTTAGAGAATTTTGCCAGAAAAACACTGCTGTGCTTCATTTTAATATAACTTGATTTGTTCCCATGTTAACACAGTGATTTTTCTTCATTTTAGGCAATGTGAAAGATGGCATTCTCTCAAGCAGAACATGTTGAGATTGTCCTTCGTCAGGTGTTGCACCATCTGCAGTTTGTTAGGATGCCATGTATATGTTGACAAAATTCCCTATACGGAGGCATGGCTAACCCTACATTCTTAAAGCAGATGATAAGTGCTACATTGTGGGCTTTTTCTAAGTGAGCCCTGCTTGAGATAACACCATCATTCACTTTGTCTGTAACGAAGAAGAATCACTGTGTTAAAATGGAAACAAAAAAAGTTATGTCAACATGAAGTACACCATTGTTTATCCAGTCAGATTCCCTGATAGTTTGATATATCACACTTCTACTGTGGTGGAAGCCCAGTATATATCTATATGGATCGGTGGGCCTTGGCAGTAGACAGTTGTCAATTTAACATTCTGTATACATATTTGCTTTCTGTCTTGCTACAAATATAATGTTCTTACAGTTATGCAATAGGTACTTCCGCTTATATGAAATATCTGTTTTATAAACTCTGCTGGATGGAATTTAGCACGCAACCAAGATATAAATATATCTGTTTGTCCGGTTGCATGGGTGATTAAAGGAACTAGGAAGTAGACAATGAACCGAATCTGAGACAAGCTTCCGCTTTCAAGTTACCGCGAAAATTTCCCCAGCGACTTTACTGGAAACAGACGCGAATAACATGGGAGGTCTATGCTATTATTAACTCATGATGTAACATCCAATCATATCGAAGGAACCCCACGTGGGGCCAAGACAACCCACTCATTTCATCCACCACCTGATGGCCAATCACAGATGACCGGAGGATGGAAGAATTGCAAGATGCTTATCCAATGATTAAACGATACGTTGTATCTATGTAATCTTTGACCTGCCCAGATGGGCGGATGTGTTAAACTCTTAAAATAGGCTACACGCCGATCATTAAAGTTAGAATTGAGGAAGCTATGCATGCTGAACCTCGTGTCAGTGTGAAAACTTCTTATGCGCATTATCAATTCAGAATTAATATGGAAGGGTGTAAACATTCCAAATTGAGTAAGCCGTGGTTCCGCAAAGGAAGGTTCCGCGACACTACCTTCCCATGGGAAAAATTAGAGTTAACTCCAAAATCGAGGCATTCAAAATGGCCTAACAGTTCTACCTCTTCCCTGCAGCTTGCATGTAAAATTGAATCACCATCTACCAAACTGTTTTCATTTTAGATTGATGTTTCCACACTTTTGAGTCACCCTGTATTTCAAAAGAGAATTGAAATTTTTGAAGGCTTTCAAAGGTAAAGAGATAAGCAGGGATCTGCATTAATAAAGGATTCTGAGCAAAAGACTAACATGATAAGTCTACTGATATGAATGTAAATAAACTGGGACGTTTGCTTAGCATGAGGATTCTATTTGTGGTGCGAGTTTGATTCCTACATAATCTGAATGATGAGTGCGCCATAAGAAATGGAAATCCAGTTGCAACAGTTTCACCATTGCATCTGCTAGAGTTAGGTTCAGAGCCTCAGACTTCTCATGATTCCCTTTTAGCCCTGAAATTTTTGCAGACTATTTTAGGATGTTAAAAAAAAATTTGGAGAGTTGTTAAAGGAGACGTAATATAATCAACAAAAAGCACCCTCACATATTTTTTCTGGCCCATTAAAACCCTTTGTTTTTTATCTGGATGAGCATATAACCGAATTGCCAAGGATTCTATAGCTATAAAAATAGGGTGAGGGAAAGAGAACAGCCTTGGAGTATAACACGGCTAACTGGAAACACTTCAGATTCAAAACCTTTAAATTTAACTTTTGACTTTCGATAGGCATGGATGGTGTGGGAGGGATACAAAATTTATTGCAAAAGCCCGATTTCTCTAAAGTGTGATAAACATATTTTGACGTAAGAGTCAAAAGTTTTATTTACATGTAGTTTGAGTAACATACTATTCCATTCAGCACCCTTATCCCAGTTAGATTGAATTACTGAAATCTAATATAAAGAAGCCTACGTCCTTTTTCTTGCACCAGACTTTGACTCCCTTGCGTGACCTTTGGTGGATGATTTTGGTGTCATTAGATTTGTTACATCCTCACCACCGCCATAAAATCATAACATTTGCGTTTGATACATTGAGTGACCTGTCAGGCAAGGTCAAATTTCCTATGTTAAGTCTAGCTGAAGCACAACAGCGCCACTAGAGAAAAGTCAAGCATTACTAAGTGACGTTCATATCAAGTGCTTACCAGTTTGACTGTTGCCATGTTCCCAAAATGTGGAAGACCAAGCCATGGACGGCGAATAGTTCAAGCCAAATCCTCAGCTTGACCGTTCTTGAAACATTTACAACCAGTTTTCGAAACATTTTATGTTCGCATAGCGAACATCGGGTCAATCTAGTTATATCAATTATCCTACGTGTTCTATTCAGGGCACGCTAGAAGAAATCCTGCTTCGTCAAGATGAATGCACTTTGCTAGGAAAGTATTAAAGCATATTGCCAAAATTCTAGCTTATAATTTCAAAACTGTGTTCATAAAAGAAGACAGTCTACAATTGTAGTATTTAGAATAAATAGAGGATAATGCAATGTCTTATGAGATGCAGAGTGATAATGTAAACTCTCCACTAAATGTCACCAGGGCAAGTTCCCAGAAACCTAGGGAAATTTTTTCTTTATACTAACCCACCTCCTGGTGTCGTCAGCCCCAAAAGTCATTACGTCATCAGACCCAAAGCTGCAGTCCCGTAGATATCAATGGGAGCACACATTCACAGCCTGTAACTTTGAGTCTGATGGTACAGAGCATGGCAGTTCTGTAGAAACCAGGTAAGAATACAATGAGAGAACAGAAAGGACACCATTGTAGGCATTTACTATAGGCCACCTGGACAAGAGGAAGATACTGATTAACTCTTTCTACATCAGATGGCCAAGCTCTCAAAAAAGCACAACATAGTGATCATGGGAGATTTTACCTATCCAGACATTTGTTGGGAATCTCTCTCAGGTAAAAGTAACTCAAAGAGGTAAACAAATCTTCTTGCTATATGTATAGCTTATGTCCGTGTAATATATTAAATCTATTGTATAATACTGTCGGGCCATGACAGTTCTCTTATTTGGACTATAAGATCCTGGGTAAGAGCGCCGAAGAAGATTTTTTTACCTCTTTGAGTGCTTCTTTTCCCATCTTTGGTATTATACCTGTTGAGGTCTTTCTTCCTGCGGCATCTCCTGGACGTACAAGGATTCTCAGGAATCTTATATTTTACAAGCATACTAGGATCATCGGTGCAAGCGAGCACACCTCTAATACTTAAAGGGGTTCTGTCATTACAATCTGTATTTTTTTTCTACAGTAAATCTGCCCTGCCGGCACAGGCTGTGGTAAATAACACATACAAAACGTTTTTTTCAGAAGTAGTACTTACCTAGGCTCCATTTTTCACCTCCATGCTCTGTTTACATGTTCAGCCCCTCCTGCTAGAAGGTCATCTCCCAGCACCCCTTGCTGTGCTGACCACTTCCGCCCTCACAAAGCTACTTCCGCCCATCCAGTGATCTAGTGCAGTGATTGGAGCTGTGCAGTCCACCAAAATCTGCTAGTGTTTCTCCCTGCCTCTGTCCCTGAACACCCAACACTTCCCAAGGGCTTCCAGATCTTCCTTACAATCTTTGGCTGATTTTACATAAGTGAGCACTATTTCAGTCCAAGTAACTCAGACCAACTTTTCGCAAGGCAAATATGCAAGTGCATATATACATATATACAAACACACATACATACATACATATACTCACACACACATAGATATATGTATGTATATGCTTGTATATACACAAGCAGAGAGATGGGTAGCCGCAGAGACGCAGATAGAGATACACACACACACTAGATATTTATAAAACACACATATATATATATATTATATATATATATATATATATATATATATATATATATATATATATATATGTATGTATGAGTACACATACATACATATATGCTGTCCTTGTCTGCAGGGGGGGAGGATGGAAGAGCCAGGAGCAGGAACTGAGCTCCCGCCCCCTCACCACTATTTGCAATGGGAGGGGAGGAGCGGGGGCGGGGCTAAGCGGGCCGACTTAGCTCCGCCCCCGTCTCGCCCCCTCCTATTGCAAATAGTGCAGAGGGGCAGAGAGGAGGCAGAGAGGGGGCAGAGAGGGGGCGGGAGCTCAGTTCCTGCTCCTGGCTCTTCCATCCTCCCCCCCTGCAGACAAGGATCTGCCCTGCTGATGCTCTGCTCTCCGTCCCCTGTTGTCATGCTCCCCTGCGGTGCTGTAGCCTCCGCTATTGGTCCACTGCTCCAGCTGTGTCGTTCCCCCGCTGTGAGTCTCCGCTGTTGTACCGCTGCTCTGCCTTCTCCCCTGATGCTCCGGCGCTGAAGGACCCCCACTCTGAAGCTCCTGTGTCGCAGGAGCCTTTGCTGCTGGCCCGTTGTTCTGCCTTGTCCCTTGATGCTCCTCTGCGCTGCCGCTGCTGTGCCTTCTCCCCTGTGCCTTCCGGTACCCCCCTATCAATGCGCCCAGCCAATGAGGAAGTGGGGGCGTCACCTGGCTGTCAAGCAGCCCACTACTTCCCATGGCGAAAGGGACACCAGCCGTGCATACCGCACTTCCTGCCTGGGCAATGAACGCTACGTCAGTAGTGACGTATGCGTACATTGACCTGCAGGAAGCAGAATGTAGCGCAATGTACGTTACATCACCGGATCCAGCTAAATCGAGTAGCTGCAGGTCACGTGACACAAGCTGCTAGACGATCCAGGAGAAGATTTGGGAGGAGAAGAGGAGAGGTAAGGTTGCCTGGGGAGCAATAGGTAAGTATATATTTTTTTGTTTTTAATCACAGAACCCCTTTAAGGGGCCCCGCTTTGCACCAGGTGAGTAAAACCTTACTGTGGTTCTATCGGATTGTGTGGTGGCTCGAATCTTCACTATATTACTCATCAGGTAAAAGTAATGGATCCAACAAATTCATATCCGCTCTTGCTGACAACTTTATCTTCCAAAAGGTAGAAGAGAAAACAAGAAGTTTTGCCATCTTGGACCTAATTTTTGCCAACAGAGAGAAAATGGTTGAGGAAATAAGGGTGGCTGGGACCTTAAGAGGCAGTGATCATGCTGCTAAACGATCTGACATCTGATGCAATACCCAGGGATGTAGGAAATGAACAAATATTTATTCTGTGTCGACATGAATGTTAAGTCCGGGAGACAGAAGGTTCTCAAATTTCAGACTGACTTCTGAAATCACAACAGAGCTTTTTATATCCCGTAGGCAGGCTTAGTAAAAGCTAACACTTATTGGTTCATCATAGCGTTTTATCACATAAAAAACAGGAAGAGTATATTCCCTTTCCCTTTTGCTAATCACATGTGGAAAAGGTGGGAGGGAGATACAGGAAAAGAGGGGCACAGTCAGACCAGGGGGGCAGTGGAGGATGTCCCTGCATCTCCCAGTATCAACTTACACTACATTCTCAGCTAACTATATGGGAGACTTATTACAGCAGAAAAGGGAGGGGGTAGAGTGAATTCCAACTGCTGCTCCTGGCACTGGGTTACACCGTGAATCTTGGCTTACATACACAGTAGAACAGACTGAGATACATAATATATAATATGCTTCAGCCTTTGGGCTGATAACAGAGAAACAATAGCTTTTAAGTCCTCGTACCACATTGCTATCCTTGAATTTTGGATAAAAAGGGGGGGCGGGGCCTTAGAAAACTCAGACCTCAAGGTTGGATTTCAGAAAGGCAGATTTTAATGGACTCAGAAAGAGGATAAGAAGAATCCAATGGCTGGATGTTCTTAAGGACAGAAATGTCCAAGAAGGTTGGGAAATATTGTGAAATGAGATTCTCAAAGCACAATCGTTACCAATCCCTAAAAGAAGGAAGAATGGGAAGCATTTAGTGAGACCAGGAGGGATGAACACAGAACTTGTACATATGTTAAAAACGAAGAAAAATATATTTCGGCTTTTTAACATGTGTGTGTCATCGAAGTTTAATCCATTTTTCATGTGCGTTGAAAAAAAAGGGAGGAGGCCCAGTTGATGTAATTTAAAGCTTCAATTGAAGGAAATGATTGTGTGAAAACAAAAAAGAACACACGACATGCAAGTGCATTTTGTTTTTTTTAATAATGCACCCATTGACTTGAATGGGTGATTCTGGACCTTTGGTTTATTTAAAAAGTAACACATGTGGGTGCACACAGAGATGTTAATGGGTTTCAAACTTAGACAGAACTTGGACATTAAAATTGGGTGTGAATAAGCCCTTAGTCAAAGATGTGTTAGGTTTTAATCTTGCTCATCATGAAAAATCTTTTTCATTAAAGGGATTGTACCTTCACAATTTATGCCCTATCAGCAGGATATCCACAGAATAGGGTATAACTGGCTGTTTAGTGGTGTTTCAGGGCTGAGATCCCCACTGATCCCGGGAGTGTGTCCCCCATATCCCCCTCTGCCTGTCACTGTGGGGGTTGCCTCTATCCCTGCAGTAATGTCAGAGTGAATGGAGTGGCCAAGCATGTGGTGTTGACTCCTCTGTTTTTATTAAAAGTTAATCCAGCATAATAGAGGAGTGGAGTGCACTGCAAAGAGAACACACCACCGCTGGCTGTGTATCCCCAACTAAAAAATACTAAGGAAGAGGCGCAACGGACCCAAAACGCATTTATTATTGTGTGCTAGATTAACTTTTAATAAAAACAGAGGAGTCAAGCTCAAAAAGACGTTTGAGTCAAAAAGGATTGCGCCCACTACCACCTTTTTTTTCCTGCACTTATTATCTCATGTACTTGCATGTCCCCCTTAGAAGTTGTGATGTTTCGTAGACTGGCTGCACTCTCTCGGACTCGTTAAGCAATCAATCTCACCCCCTTATGTAGAGAAAGGGAGGAGAAAAAACAAAACAAAATTCTCAAAACAAAACATTGGTATATGGATTTACTCCGTTCCCTCTTTTTACCTCTCATCTTTCATAAGCATGTGGTGTCGGCACTCCATTCATGTAAATGGGGCTGATGGAAATACCCAAGTACTTGCTGCTTCGCTATCTGCAGAGTCCCATGGAAGGTGAATAGAGCATCAGTGTGCTTGTTTAACCAACATTCATTCAGCCTCCTCCTTACTGTAGGGGATGCAGGAAGCCCACAGTGAGGAAGATGAGGAACACAGAACCCCCATTCTTGGGATTAGCTGGGGTCTCAGTGATGAGACCCCCACTGATCAGCTAGATATCCCCTATCCATTGGATAGGAATTAACTTGTGATCCTGGTACAACCCCCTTAAGGTTGCCGCTAACAAATGGTTATGTTGGTAAAAAGTTTGTATGTTTTTGTAAGTTACTGATTAGAGATGAGCGAGCATGCTGGTTAGGGAAATTAGAGCGAGCATCGGCATTTTCGAGTAACAGCCTGTTGGTCCGAAAAGATTCGGGGGCGGCTGTGGTGAGCGGTGGGTTGCGGGGGCGGGGGAAAGAGATCTCCCCCCGCTCTCCCCCGCCCCCCCCCCCAATTTTATCGGACGAGCGGGCAGTTACTCGAAAATGCAGATGCTCACTCATCTCTATTACTGATACATAGTTAGGCTGCCGGTCCATGGCCGAGGCGGAATATCGCTAGCAATATTCTGTCGCCGGGGAGCAAGGGGGAGAACTGACAAGTCTCCGCCGTGAGCCTATCCAATGGATAGGCTCACCGTGAAAAATCACAGCATGCCGTGATTTGAATCCCGTGAGCGGAGAATCGCTATGATCATACTGTTTCTGCCGTCACACATACTGTTTCTGCCGTCACACGGCTAAATGTCTGACCATTGTCTATGTGTATATCACCCCTCACTCTCCACCTCGCCATACAGTGCACATCTCCTGCCCCTTTACCTTCTGTATCACCCCATTACTTGTAGTATATAAGCTCGTTGGAGCAGGCCCCGCACCCCTATTGTTTCCATCAATTGATTACTTTGTAACCGTGGTTCTGTAATGTTTGTGGTTTTGTCTTTCTGTATCCCCTGTCTATGTAAGCGCTGCGGAATATGTTGGTGCTATACAAATAAAGTTTATTATTATTATTATCCTCCACTCGTGGACGTTGGCCAGTTAGCCTATGGAAAGTTATCACTGCATTACTCGTGGGCGGATTATCGCCATGGGTAATGCAATGACAACTCGCCTGTGGACAGGCAGCCTTAGGCTCTAGTCAAACCCGAATGGAGCCTCCGATGCAGATCTGGCATGAAAAAGTCATACATGCAAGACTTTTTTGACCAGTAAAAATGCAGGAGAGGTGCAGGAAGCGAACGGACGCCACTATAGTCAATGCAATCTAATTGGCACAGTTTGGTTGCAGTATGAGATGGATTCGTTCATCCAGGGTATTCTTTTATTGAGCATAACGGAGGAGGAAAATGGAATCCCTAGCGCAGATGTGAATGTAGCCTTATACATTAGAAAGTTTCAAAATGACATTGTAAATGTGCCGCTCTATATCACAGCAGACAACATGCTCTCCTCCATATAGTCCACAGGAGGTTGGGGCTTCCAGAAATACTATTCTCCGACTCATTATGTTGCATGTTGGCTTATTAAGTGTGCAGTAAGTTTGCAGAATTTCTGCAGTATATTTTCTGGTATTCCTCAGTAACACGCACCACGTTATACATCGGCAGAGAAGTGTAATTGTGCATCACCACTATCAATACTATCATTTGAAGGTAGATATTTTCCCATAGCAATAACTGATAAACTATTTCTGGTGATCAGTTGACACTATGTGATTCTGTACATTGATATTTAAGGTTAATTTATTCAGGTCTAATGAGGATAAATATAGAAAGCAGGATCGGCTGGAAAGCATCATGATGGAGTCAAGTTATCCTAGCGCTCCTTACTGCTTGCCCGGGAGAGAGATAATTGATACAATTCTCTTCTATGCAGATCATTAACTTAACACAGCAAGTCACTAATAATGTTATGTAGTCAATGCTCATAATACTACAGTCTGGGAAATTGTACTCAGATCCCATTTCTTTAGTTACTCATATTGTGTAACGCTCATGAAATACAGGACAAATCAAGGGGAATAAATAACAGAAACAGTAATTGGTACTGTTGTATTAGGTCACCACCAGAAGTTAGAGGTGGAGACATAATACAGCTGGCGTTACATGCAGGTGATGCCTCCAGCCTGTGATTGGCTGTCGCCGCTTCCCTCTCGGGTCTGAAGTGCCGTGCTGTCCTCAGTAGCCTCTCTGCTGTGCCCGCTGGCCTCTCTGCTCTGAATTGCCCTGCCGAGCTCGACAGGCGGCCCCCTGCTGCCGCCGGCAACACTCTCTTCCCCCCCTGCTGTTGCGGCGGTCAGCGGTGTGGAACAGGCCATCTGATGCTCTCGTCAGCTTCAGCGGATGGGGCTGCTGATGGCTACTCCACTCCCCTGCCTCTGTTGCCTTCAGCAGCTGTCACGGGTGCCGCTGGTTTGAGCACGATGGGGAGCAGAGTTGCCTTCAGTGCCCCCCCCCCCCCTGTGCTTCCTTCACCAGCTGTCAGGGGCACCGATGCCAACAGCGGCCTCCTCATGTTCAGCGGCCCACTGTTTTCCCAGTCGCCCCTGAAGTTTCGTGTCCGCTGCACTGTAGCTCCATCTGTGAGCGTGCCCTTGCATCTGCCATGGTCCTGGTGGGACATGCAGCCAATTGGGAGCTAGGGGCCTGACATGGGGCGTTCCTCCATCTAAGCACTGTCAAGCCCCTAGCTTTCGGTGACGCCAAGGTACAACAGTACCACAGTAGTTTTGAGAAAGAGAAACACTAAGGGTCAGCTGTTCACCATACCAATATAGAAATACAGATGAGTTAAAGGTTTATATTGAAGTTAACAATGCAGATTGTTTCTTTAACTCCTTTAGGACAGGGCCTAGTTTGGTACTTAAAGGGAGTCTGCTGGCTCGAACTTGCTTTCCAAACTGCAGGCAGATATATAGTTTTATGGGGAAATACCCAGTAGAACTTACATGCTGAACAGTCCAGTGGGAGGTCCTATCAGAGTTTTCAGAGCCGACTGATACACGGTATGATCTAATGCATTGGATTCCAATGCATTAGATCACATGTTCCTATTCCCGCTGCGTAAAAGCGCCCAGCTGGGCCAATATAGCGCCGGACACTTTTGCGCCGGGCTGGAAAGATAGTCCTGGAACTATCTTTCTGGCCGGAATACGTCGGCCAGAGCCAATGACAGCGGCCAGAGAAGGGAGGTGGGAGCGAGTTTAGCAGCATGACTCCTATATTCCTTCCCCCTTCTGTCCTTCTCTCTCCTTCCCTTCGGCTGTTTGCAATGGGAGAGGGTGAAGCTAAGCGCCGCCTACCCATACCATTGCTGGCTGTGGACAAGGGGCAGGAGCTTAGCCCCGCCCCCTCCTATTGCAAACAGACAGAGGCGGGGAGGGAGGAGGTGATACAGCAAGGGGGAGGAAAGGGAGGGAGAGCTAAACTGTCTCCTCACGCTCAAAGGCATTGCGGCCTCAGCATATATGCACCGGGGCTGTGATGTTTGAACGGGCGCACAAACATTAGATTTGTGCGCCCATTTACACATTACTTACGGCACCGGCGGCTGCACGTAAAAACGCCTATGGCCATTTGATAGTGCCCTAAGGATGCTGTTATCCGATTTTAATCTTTATCTTAACTCTGGATTTTTATCTCTACTTTTCAAAAGGCATACGTTTTTTTTCTGTTGGCGTGGCCATAGTAGGGATTCCTCATTGCAGGTAGAGCTGTAGTTTGTTCGTACGTATGATGCCTAGTATAATTTGTATTTTGTTTGGGGGTAGAAGGAGTGCGGTGTGAAAAAACAGATTTTCTTTTCTTCTGTATTTTCTATGCAGTATAAAGGACATACTAACTTTTTTCCCTGCAAATTGATACAATTACAATAATACCAAAACTATATTTATTTTTATAGATTTTTAATTTTTTTTTCGGCTTTGCTGCATTTAAAGATTTTTGAAGTGTTTTTCTGTTCTATTTTTTTCCCCTTTTTTTATAGTGTTTGATGTGCAGGAAAAAAAGTGCGTTCTATTTATTGCACAAGTTGTTAGGATTCATTTTTTTCAAGCAAAAAAGATTTAAATATGCATGCATTTTTTACATGAATTTCAATTATTTTTATTTTTAACCTTTCTCCGCAGTATATCCCTGTAGGGGACTGGATTCTGATCAGTTCTGTAATTGGATAGTGGAGGGCTGATGATATCACAGGGAGCTCCCTCACTCTTAACTCTGTACATGCTGTGATCAACATTGCTCATGGCATACACAGGGGTTACCCCCTTAGTGACGGTCCAATAGTGTTCTTATGTCCTGAAATAGCGCCACTATCTCCCTCCATACAGCGTGGGTGTCAGCTGTTTATTACAGCTGACACCCGCGGGCAATAGCTGCAAATGGCCGCGCGGCTGATCGCAGCTATTGACCCTTTAAATGCCCTGCGGTGAAATAGGGGAGCCGTGCAGGTGTCATGGCAGCCGGGGTCCTTCTGAAAGGCCCCAGACTGGCCTTAGGAGACTGCCTATCAAGCCATCCCCGTGGGGTGGCTTGATAGACTGCCTGTCAAAAAGCAGTATGACGTAATGCTATAGCATTACGTCATACTGCAGGAGCGATCAAAGCATCGCTGGTTGTGGTCCCCCCTGGGGACTGAAAGAAAGTGTAAAAAAAAAAAGACAATAAAGTTTTACTAATTATTAAAAAAAAGTAATAAAAGTTAAGAAAAAAAACCTTTTGCCATATTTGCAATAAAATAGTCTAAATAATAAAGCAAAAATATGTATTTGATATCGCTGCATCTGTAAAAGTCCGATCTAGCAAAGTAATGTATTATTTACCCCGTATGGTGAATGTGGTCCGAAAAAAAAAAAAAAGAAAGAACTACAGAATGTGCTTTTTTGGTCACCATGTCTCCAAGAAAAAATGTAATAAAAAGTGATCAAAAAGTTGTAAACAAAAATGGTACCAACGGAAATGTCAGGACATACCACACAAAATGAGCCCTCACACAACTATGTCGCCAAAAAAATAAAAAACTAGAAAACAGAGACAGAAGATAATTTAAAAAATTTAATATCTTTAAAAAAAATAGTACAGCAAAAAAAAAAAAAGCTATACAAGTTTGGTATCGTAGTAATCGTATTGACCCATATAATAAAGTTATCATGTCATTTTCGTTGCAGTTTGTGCGCCGTAGAAACAGGACGTACCGAAAGATGGCGGAATGTCATTTTTTTTTTCAATTTCTCTCCACTTAGAATTTTTTTTAAAGTTTTTCAGTACAATATATGGTACATTAAATAGTACCATTCAAAAATACAACTCATCCTGCAAAAAAACAAGCCCTCATACAGCGAAATCGATGTATAAACAAAGGAGTTATGATTTTTTCTTAAAAGGGGGGAGGGCAAAACGAAAATGGAAAAAAGTAAAAAAAGCTCTGTCACTAAGGGGTTAATGGTGGGGACCAGTGTTCTCTATGATCCCTGCCATTGTAACGGGACAGCAGTCAGTCACATCTGGCTCCTGATTCAAATGATACAGGCTCACCATCATAATCTAAGATGTTACATCTTCCACAAGTCAGTTTGATACATTTTTGATTTGCTATTGTAGATTTGCTTGGTCAACTACAAGTGCAAAAATTGAGAAGTCGGTATATCTAGAAGTATGAGAAAGGAGAAAAGCCAGCTCCTTATAAACACTTCTTTTATTCCGAACAATCCATAAAATTACAAATGGCAGGTACCGTGTGACACCATGTTAGCCTCAAACATGTTTCGAAAGACACTTCTTTCTTGATCACAGCTGTCTTTTGAAACGCGTCTGAGGGTAGACATGGTGTTGTCTACACTACCCTTTGTAATTTTATGGATTTTTTAGAATAAAAGAAGTGCTTGTAAGGATCCGGCTTTTCCCCTTTGCTGTTGGTATTTAAGCCATTTAAGTCAGCCGGAGCACCTGAGAACCCTTACGCTAAATTGGGGCAAATACTACTTACTAACCAGATGAAGACACTATCGAACATCTTTGGGATGCATTAGAATGCCAGTTGAGACAGACGTCTTTTCCAACATCAGTGCTTGACCTCACAAAATATTTTTTAACTGACTGGGAACAATTTCTCAAAAACTCCAGCGACATGGAAAGCCTCTAAGAGGAAGCTACAACAAAAGGAAGCCCCACTCATTTACCACAATTGTCATCCATTTTACTGCGTCGTGTTCTTTATAAATATTACTATTTTTGATTATGTTGTGTCATTCATATTCCACAGTTCTGTATAAATAAGCATATTGGGGCATATATATTGTTCTGTGCCAAACATTTGGTGTAAAAAAAAACAAAAAAAAAAACACAATTTTTATGAACAAGCTAGAATTGCAATTTTTTTAGACCTTTTTCAAAAAGCTCAAAGTTGATGTAGTTTTCAATCTAGCACACACAAGATGCAGCAAATGTATTTAGAGGCTTGCACTTTGAACTCCATTATTTTGAATGGAGTCATACACGTGAGGGGTTGTTTTTCCTCGAGCATGTCCTATCTTTTTGCGTTCCCCGTTACACGTTGTTCATTGTTTCCAATAGGACAGTAAAACACATTGTATGGCGTGCAATGGGCACACTTGCTAATCCTCACAGATGAAAGCTGCCCTGGAGGATCACTACTTCACTAAAGTGATGGTAGGCATTTCTGCCATAAAAACGCCTCGCATTGACGTTAAAACACATGCAGATGAGCATGATATCGTTACTGTATGAACTGTTACCAGGAAATGACAGATGAAAGTCTGAGCCTTGGCTGCAAAGGGTATGGGAAGACCCCGACCTACAAGCAAGGTGATCGCCCTGATAAGGAACCTTGCATTGGAACCTTGTGTCTGACTATCGCTGATGGGGTACGGAACACAGGGATTAGCAGCAGACAGAGCAGCATGCAGATGCAGGAAAGGACAGGTGAAAACAGGACAAATAGGGTCACATATGGACATATAGGGTCCATACACGCAGGTAGAGTAGAGCAATGCCTGCGGGAGACCAGGGCCACGAGAGGACGGCAGACGCAAGTGCCAGGCCTAACACTTATGCTGGTGCATAGTTTACTTGCACTAGTTTATGAAATCCTGATCTAAATAAATATGCACCGACATCAAATCCTAGAATAGTAGAGTTGGAAGGGACCTCTAGGGTCATCGGGTCCAACCCCTGTGCTCAATGCAGGATTCACTAAATCATCCCAAACAGTTGTCTGTCCAGCTTCTAAAGACTTCCATTGAAGGAAAGCTCACCACCTCCTATGGCAACCTATTCCACTCATTGATGCCCCTCACTGCCTAATATCTAATCTGTGTCTCCTCCCTTTCAGTTTCATTCCATTGCTTCTAGTCTTTCCTTGTGCAGATAAGAATAGGGCTGATCCCTCTGCACTGTGACAGCCCTTCAGATATTTACCATATACCGAATATATAATGAATGGAGGAAATAATGTTTATATTACTAATAAGAAACACAAGGGTTTAGTATTGTAAAATTGCTTGTTTGTAGAGAATTAAATGTAATCTGAGCCCTACTGTATAGAAAACTCTGGCCCACCATCAGGGCTATGAGTGATTTTTTTATTTTCCATATCTTCTGAAATGATCTCTTTAGGGCGGCTATACTTCGTTTAGATAGGGGCAATATGCCGATCTAGGTAGCTAGCGCTGGTGCAAGGTTCCAACTAGTGATCTATGTGGAGCTAAGGAGACCAAGTCTTGACAAACAAGCTTGCTCATCATATATACCATACCTTGAACTTGGTATTTTAGTGATGTATTTGGATATTCCGTCACCTTGGACGGGCCACACAATATAATAGGTTGCCAGCACTCTTATCAGTATAAAGCATCCCCCCAGAATAGCCTCCAGACTATTGGTACTAAACTGAGTACAGGGCTCTCTGCCAGTGGTATAAGACGCACTATTTCTTATCTCAGTGCTTATTAAGTATAATCTAACTGGCGAAGTAATGAACTTTCTAAACATAAGTTCTTTCATTTGATTGAAAGGAACTGTAACTTCCTGATGATCCATATAATCCACAGGGATACGTGTCAAAGTTTCTAAATCTAGTTTCCTAACAAACACATAAATCGCGCTACTATGAGGGGGCAGTGATCCAACACTTATAGGATCAATTGCGCCTCTCCATATTAGTCCATATAGACTTGCATTTGGAATTATCCTTGTTAAACAAGTTCCCTTTTGTCTTTATTAAGCCTCTAGATGTGATATCATATTGGATTGATATTGGGTCTGAATCTTAGGCCCACCATAAAAGATATCGCATCTTGCCAATTACCAATAAGACATTATATGTTCTGGTGTGATGGCCGTGATGCTCAGTCCGTTACATAGCGTTTGTTTTGTCTTCAGTCAGGTGTGCCCTAATTATATGTTTTTAATAGATTTAATAAAATTTAGTTGTAACGTACTAGTCTACTCTGTGAAGGGCAATTCATGAAAAATATGCAGCCTTTTCATTGTCCAAAACTGTATATATTTAATGTGCATTCTGCAAGATACCCTGCGCCATATTAGTTATTACGAATATATTAATTTTATTAGTTATGTAATAACTAATATGGTGCCGGGAATTTTGCGAGAATCTGGAATGAGATTGCCTTTCATTAATGCTAATTTCATGGGAAGAAGCCATGCACCAATCATAGGGAATAGGTGGCTGTGCATACCATATATATATATATATATATATATATATATATATATATGCCAAAACGTGCGTTGGGGTGTAGTATCCACCATATTGATCTGTATTTGGTTTACTTTCCTGCTGCTATTTTCATATTTTACCTAGTGCAATAATGATAGCTGGAGGAGTTTTGACTAGAGATGAGCGAGCACCATAATGCTCGGGTGCGCGTTGCTCGAGGCGAACTTTTCATAATGCTCGAGAGCTCGTTTCGAGCAATGAACCCCATTGATGTCAATGGGCGACTCGAGCATTTTTGTATGGGACCGATGCTCCGCATAGGTGATGACTTGCCAAACACCAGAAAACATCAGAAAGTAATGGAAACACCACAGGAACGGATAGGGAAGGGCAGGGGCAGCATGCATGGCCGCATCTGAGGCTCCCAGGTCCCACTATTAAGCCAAAATGGGTGCAAGAGTCTGGCGTCACCCCCTTAATGATTTACTTGGGACAAACCCTTATTAGCAAAGCCCACCGCTGGCACATCTTAGCTAAGCACCACACTACCTGCAACCAAGGACAATCACTGCCTGCGGATGACACCGCTGCCTCTTTTCCTGGGTTACATGCTGGCATTGCTGTCCAACCCCCCCACACAACCCTGCATCCACAGCGCACCCAAAAGTTTCCCTGCACAGCGTTCAGCTTTCCTCATGCCATACGCTCGCTTCATAGCCACACCACCCTCATGTCTATTTATAGGTGCATATTGGATGAGGAGGAACCGGAGGCACACACTGCAGAGGGTTGGCAGGGCTAGGCAGCGACCCTCTTTGAAAGTGTGGGGAATAGCCCACAATGCTGTGGAAAATTGATAAATTGATGTTCGATCATCATTCCAATCCCGTGCCACCTCCATCACAAAATTGTCAGGAGCCGCAAATGTGGGCATAAAGGGACTCAGGTGCCAGCACTGCTACACATCTCCACAATGCAGCAATACTCTGTGTGGTAAGCATGTGAGCAGGCCCAGGGTCAGGCTCGGTCCCAGTCTCCACCCTGTGTGACCCAAGGTGCCACGAGTTACATAGCAATGGGAAACCCATGTGTCTCCACAAAATTAATTCTGTGTAGGTGTCAGATGGCTCAACACTGCAATGGGAAGCCTTTGAGTTCCTTGAGCTCGCCTATGCTGTCGGTGCACACAGATAGTATTACACATGAGAAAATCAGAGTGCCCAAACATGGCAGAGTTTCACCCCGCCAAGAACCTCGACCTCGGACACATTTCTGCCCTAGTCAGTCAGTGCATTTGTGCCAGACAGGTAAAACACCGCCATGGGAAGTCTTTGTGCACCCACAGCATAGGCAGACACCTGTAACATTTCTGTAGCAAGAGTATAGGCGGACCCCAGTAACATTTTATGTAGCAAGAGTACAGGCGAACCCCAGTAACATTTCTGTAGCAAAAGTATAGGCGAACCCCTCAAAACATTCAGTTGAAAAAGGTATAGGCAGACCCCAGTAACATTTCTGTAGCAAGATTATAGGCGGACACTGGTAACATTTCTGTAGCAAGAGTTAAGGCATTTACTACATTTCTGTAGTAAAAGTATAGGCGAACCCCTCCAACCATTCAATAGAAATGGTGAAGGCCAGCCCCAGTAACATTTCTGTAGCCAAAGTGTAGGCGGACCCCAGTAACATTTCTGTAGCCAAAGTGTAGGCGGACCCCAGTAACATTTCTGTAGCAAGACTATGGACGGACCCCAGTAACATTTCTGTAGCAAAAGTATAGGCAAACCCCTCAAACCTTTCAGTAGAAACTGTATAGGCAGACCCCAGTAACATTTTATTAGCCAAAGTATAGGCGGACCCCAATAACATTTCTGTAGCAAGAGTATAGGCTGATCCCAGTAACATTTCTGTAGCAAAAGTATAGGCGAACCCTTCAAACTATTCAGCAGAAACTGTATAGCCGGACCCCAGTAACATTTCTGTAGCTAGATTATACGCTGACCCCAGTAACATTTCTGTAGCAAAAGTATAGGCAAACCCATCAAACTATTCAGTAGAAAAGGTATAGGCAGACCCCAGTAACATTTCTGTAGCCAAAGTATAGGCAGACCCCAGTAACATTTCTGAAGCAAAAGTATAGGTGAACCCCAGTAACATTTCTGTTGCAAAAGTATAGGTGAACCCCAGTAACATTTCTGTAGCAAGCTAATTCTCCCCTTTTTTGGGGTGATAGGAGGATGCATTTTTCTCCTGTTGCAGCGAAAAGATTCTTTAGGATCTGCTGCTTTCCACCAGTGGAAAAGAGAAGTCTGGGGAAATCCAGGCTTTGTTCATCTTGATGAGGGTAAGCATGTCGGCGCTGTCAGTTGACAGGCGGGTACGCTTATCCGTGATGATTACCCCAGCTGCACTAAACACTCTCTGACAGGATGCTAGTGGCAGGGCAGGCCAGCACCTCCAGGGTGTGCAACGCAAGTTTGTGCCACGAGTCCGGCTTTGACACCCAATAGTTGTATGGAGCAGTGGCATCACGGAGGATGGTGGTATGATCGGCTACGTACTCCCTCACCAATGATTTTACACTGCTCCCTCCGACTCGGCCTTGACAGGGGAGTGGTGACACAGCCAATAAAGCTGGCAAAGACCTTGGAGAGTGTTCCCTTGGCTGCGCTGGACATGCTTCCTGATCCCCGTGCCTCCCTTGCTAGTTGGCCCTCTGAACTGCGTCTTCTGCCACTAGTGCTGTCAGATGGGAACTTTAGCATCCCTTTTCTCACCAGGGCCCTGTGGTATTGCATCACTCTCGTACCCCTTTCCCTTTAGGGAATGAGAGTGGAAAGGTTCTCCTTATACCGTGGATCGAGAAGGGTGTACACCCAGCAATCCGTGTTGGCCAGAATGTGTCTAACACAAGGGTCACGAGAAAGGCAGCCTAACATGAAGTCAGCCATTTGTGCCAGGGTCCCAGTACGCAACACATCGCTGTCCTCACTAGGAAGATGACTTTCAGGATCCTCCTCTTCTTCAGCCCATACATGCTGAACAGATGAGATGCAAGCAGCATGGGTACCCTCTGCAGTGTGGCTAGCTGTCTCTTCCCCCTCCTCCTTCTCCTCCCCCTCCTCCAAAAATGCGCTGAGATATAGACATGAGGGTGGTCTGGCTATCAAGCGACATACTGTCATCCCCGTCTCCTGTTGCAACCACAAAGCGTCGGCCTTTATGCTTAGCAGTGAACTTCTCAGCAAGCAAAGCAGCGGGATGATAACGCTAATGATTGCCGCAACGGGTAGACTCCTCAAAGTTTCCTGAGGACCTGGCAGATATCTGCCATCCATGCCCACTCCTCAGTAAAGAATTGTGGAGGCTGACTACCACTCCGCCGCCCATGTGGCAGCTGGTATCCCACTATTGCTCTATGCTGCTCGTACAGCCTGGCAAACGTGCAGCGTAGAATTCCAGCATGTGGGCATGTCGCACAGCACTCGGTGCTCTGTCAGCTGAAACAGACGTTGCAGGGTTCTCATGGTGGCAGTGTTCGTGGTGGTCTTGCGAAAATGTGCGCAGACACGGCGCACCTTGCCGAGCAGGTCAGACAAGTGGGGGTAGTTTTTCAGAAACCGCTGAACCACCAGATTAAAGACGTGGACCAGGCATGGCACGTGTGTGAGGCTGCCGAGCTGCAGAGCCACCACCAGGTTATGGCCGTTGTCACACACGACCATGCCCGGTTGGAGGCTCAGCAAAAGCCAGAGGTCGGTCTGCTCTGTCAGACCCTGCAGCAGCTCGGCGGCTATGTGCCTCTTGTCACCTAAGCTGAATAGTTTCAGCACGGCTTGCTGATGCTTGCCCACCGCTGTGCTGTCGCGTCACGCGCGACCGACTGTGCTCACACTTCTTAATTGAGAAGTAGACGTGGCGGAGGATGGGGGGGGGAGGTTTGGAGGAGCTGGCTTAAAACACCACAGATACCAGCACCAAGGTAGGACCCGCTATTCTGGGTGTGTGTAGGACGTGAGTGGTCCCAAGCTCTTACTTGGTCCCAGCCTCCACCAAGTTCACCCAATGTGCCGTCACCCAATGATCACCTGTTCTTGTACAAGCGGGGAACAACCTATTGGACACTGAAATGGCATGTCTGCAACATCCACTGTTCTGTGATTTCTGGAAAACACCTGTGGATTTAAAATACTCACTGCACCCCTAGAGGGATACCTTGAGGGTGAGGTTTCCGAAAGTGGGAGTCACTTATAAGGGCACCTCTGAAGCTCTCAAAATGCAATATAGTGCCCAAAACTATTCTAGTAAAAATCCAAATGGTGCTCCTTTTCTTCTGAGCCCTGCTGTGTGCCCAAACTGCAGTTTACAAGGTATTTCAGTGGTTGGGAGAAATTTCCTAACAAATTTGGGGCGCTTTTTCCCATTACCTCAAATCTGATCTAAACTTATGAGGGTGTATCAAAACGTAAAGCCTCCACCATCAACACAACTTTTCTTAGTGAAGAGCTCAAAGTAAAAGTGTCATTGATTATAGCCTGAAGCCTCCTGTGCATGAAAGTACTGTTGAAGATAGTAACCATTACATGCTATACATTTATACCATCGTTCAACCCAAGTATGTAATGCAGTTTGTAAAAATTGAGGCATTTGCTCCCTAACCTATGACTTTACAGCTGATTTAACATCATTGAACTTTTTAATCATTTAAACTTTTCATCATTTAATACCACATAAGCTGTCCTTCATAGAAATCAGAAAGGCCAAATCAGGACTTTAAGGTGGATGAGCCATCACGGACCACACTATTTTGGCAGTTGTCTGGATTGTGAAGAATGATGTGTGAGATCTTGCATTATTGTGATGTAGCTGTTTTGCCTAAATCTTCTTATGAAGTCACATTCAGCTTCTTAAGTTTTGTAACATATGTTTTGCTGTTGATTGTGGGTCAGAAGTGCTATCTTTTCTCCTTAGGGAGAGAACCTAGACAGCGAGTGAGGAGACTTAAAAGGCCATTTATGCTCCTCTGGTTAATGTGCAAATAAGGGAAATGAAACAATACCTGCACAGCGCCACCTATTGGACGGCAGCAATACCTCAAGTCAATGTTAGACTCTTTACACAAGCCTTGCAACAATGAGCAGGAATTGAAACCAAAGTCAGAGCCCTTTAGGTATTGCTGCCTGAGGCTGAAGCTATTATTTTAACATTGGTGTTGGTTAGCTCGGATACCAGTTTGAAGATAGATGTCCACTAGAGATGAGCGAGCACCAAAATGCTCGGGTGCTCGTTACTCGGGACGAAATTATCGCGGTGCTCGAAGGTTCGTTTCGAGTAACGAACCCCATTGAAGTCAATGGGCGACCCGAGCATTTTTGTATATCGCCGATGCTCGCTAAGGTTTTCATTTGTGAAAATCTGGGCAATTCAAGAAAGTGATGGGAATGACAAAGCAACAGATAGGGCAGGCGAGGGGCTACATGTTGGGCTGCATCTCAAGTTCCCAGGTCCCACTATTAAAGGGTCCCACAATCAGGAGGCTGGAACCGGCACACATCATGGGGCGGAGCTACGCGATGATGCGTACAAGGGGGCGGAGCCAAAATGCCGATGCTGCCGAGCGGAGCCGAAGGGAGAAGAAGGGAGAAGACGGATCTGCGCAAGCGCGTCTAAAAAGGCAAGAAGACACCGAAATTAGACGGAACCATGGCGACGGGGACGCTAGCAACGGAGCAGGTAAGTGAATAACTTCTGTATGGCTCATATTTAATGCACGATGTATATTACAAAGTGCATTAATATTGCCATACAGAAGTGTATAACCCCACTTGCTGCCGCGAGACCACCCCTTTAAGCCACAATAGCGGCAAGAGTGCCCCCCCCCCTCCCAACAACTTTTACTTCTGAAAAGCCCTCATTAGCAATGCATACCTTAGCTAAGCAACACACTACCTCCAACAAAGCACAATCACTGCCTGTATGACACTCCGCTGCCACTTCTCCAGGGTTACATGCTGCCCAACCCCCCGCACGACCCAGTGTCCACAGCGCACACCAAAGTGTCCCTGCGCAGCCTTCAGCTGCACTCATGCCACACCACCCTCATATCTATTTATAAGTGCGTCTGCCATGAAGAGGAACCGCAGGCACACACTGCAGAGGGTTGGCACGGCTACGCAGCGACCCTCTTTAAAAGGGGCGGGGCGATAGCCCACAATGCTGTACAGAAGCAATGAGAAATATAATCCTGTGTCACCGCCATCAGGAGCTGCACACGTGGGCATAGCAATGGGGAACCTATGTGCCACACACTATTCATTCTGTCAAGGTGTCTGCATGCCCCAGTCAGACCGCGGTTTTTTATAAATAGTCACAGGCAGATACAACTCCGCAATGAGAATTCCGTGTGCACCCACAGCATGGGTGGCTCCCTGGAACACACCGGCTGTACATAAATGTATCCCATTGAAGTGCCCTGGACAGCAGACCTAACGTCAGATTAAATGCAGGTGGGCTTCGGCCCACACTGCATGCCCCAACCTGACCGGGGTTTTTAATTCATAGACACAGGCAGGTACAACTCCCTATTGTGAAGTCCCTGTGGACCGACAGCATGGGTGGGTGCCAGGAAGCCACCGGCGGTACATAAATATATCCCATTGCATTGCCCATCACAGCTGAGGTAATGTCATGTTTAATGCAGGTGGGCTTCGGCCCACACTGCATGCCCCAGTCAGACTGGGGTTCTTTAGAAGTGGACACATGCAGTTACAACTCCGTGCGGAGGCCCAAGTCAGGGTGTGGGCACAGGCCGAGCTCCTGATCCAGGTGTATCGCAGCCGACTGCTGCGGGATTAGGAGAGAGGCACGTTTCTGGCGTCCCCACATTCATCTCACAATTGATGGGTCCACGCGGTAGACCTTTGTTAGAAAATGAGCAGTGAGAGCAGGTCCTGTCGTGGATGGCAGAAAGTGCATCCAGCAATCTATCGACCACCCAGACTTCTACGCCGTCCACTGATGAAACTCTGAATCCTCTGGCTGCTGCTCCTCCTTCCTCCCAGCCTCCTCACTCCATTACAATGACACATTCTGAGGAGCAGGCAGACTCCCAGGAACTGTTCTCGGGCCCTTGCCCAGAATGGGCAGCAATGGTTCCTCTCCCACTGGAGGAGTTTGTCGTGACCGATGCCCAACCTTTGGAAAGTTCCCGGGGTCCGGGGGATGAGGCTGGGGACTTCCGGCAACTGTCTCAAGAGCTTTCAGTGGGTGAGGAGGACACTGACGATGAGACACAGTTGTCTATCACTCAGGTAGTAGTAATTGGAGTAAGTCCGAGGGAGGAGCGCACAGAGGATTCAGAGGAAGAGCAGCAGGACGATGAGGTGACTGACCCCACCTGGTTTGCTATGCCTACTGAAGACAGGTCTTCAGAGGGGGAGGCAAGTGCAGCAGCAGGGCAGGTTGGAAGAGCCTGTGCGGTGGCCAGGGGCAGAGGCAGGGCCAGACCGAATAATCCATCAACTGTTTCCCAAAGCGCCCCCTCGCGCCATGCCACCCTGCAGAGGCCGAGGTGCTCAAAGGTCTGGCAGTTTTTCACTGAGAGTGCAGACGACCGACGAACAGTGGTGTGCAACCTTTGTCGCGCCAAGATCAGCCGGGGAGCCACCACCACCAGCCTCACCACCACCAGCATGCACAGACATATGATGGCCAAGCACCCCACAAGGTGGGACGAAGGCCGTTCACCTCCTCCGGTTTGCACCACTGCCTCTCCCCCTGTGCCCCAACCTGCCACTGAGATCCAACCCCCCTCTCAGGACACAGGCACTACAGTCTCCTGGCCTGCACCCACACCCTCACCTCCGTTGTCCTCGGCCCCATCCACCAATGTCTCTCAGCTCACCGTCCAGCCGTCGCTAGCGCTAACGTTGGAGCGCAAGCGCAAGTACGCCGCCACGCACCTGCACGCTCAAGCGTTAAACGTGTACATAGCCAAATTGATCAGCCTGGAGATGCTGCCGTATAGGCTTGTGGAAACGGAGACTTTCAAAAGCATGATGGCGGCGGCGGCCCGCTCTACTCGGTTCCCAGTTGCCACTACTTTTCCCGATGTGCCGTCCCAGCCCTGCACGACCACGTCTCCCGCAACATTGTACGCGCCCTCACCAACGCGGTTACTGCCAAGGTCCACTTAACAACGGACATGTGGACAAGCACAGGCGGGCAGGGCCACTATATCTCCCTGACGGCACATTGGGTGAATTTAGTGGAGGCTGGGACAGAGTCAGAGCCTGAGACCGCTCACGTCCTACCCACCCCCAGAATTGCGGGCCCCAGCTCGGTGGTGGTATCTGCGGCGGTGTATGCTTCCTCCACTAAACCACCCTCCTCCTCCTCCTCCTACGCAACCTCTGTCTCGCAATCAAGATGTGTCAGCAGCAGCACGGCGCCACCAGTCGGTGTCGCGCGGCTTGGCAGCACAGCGGTGGGCAAGCGTCAGCAGGCCGTTCTGAAACTACTCAGCTTAGGAGATAAGAGGCACACGGCCCACAAACTGCTGCAGGGTCTGACAGAGCAGACCGACCACTGGCTTGCGCCGCTGAGCCTCCAACCGGTTGTGTCACAACGGCCGTAACCTGGTGGCGGCTCTGCAGCTCGGCAGCCTCACGCACGTGCCATGCCTGGCCCACGTCTTTAATTTGGTGGTTCAGCGCTTTCTGAAAAGCTACCCATGCTTGTCAGACCTGCTCGGAAAGGTGCGCCGGCTCTGCGCACATTTCTGCAAGTCCCACACGGACGCTGCCACCCTGCAACATCGGTTTAATCTGCCAGTGCACCGACTGCTGTGCGACGTGCCCACACGGTGGAACTCTACGCTCCACATGTTGGCCAGGCTCTATGAGCAGCGTAGAGCTATAGTGGAATATCAACTCCAACATGGGCGGCGCAGTGGGAGTCAGCTTCCTCAATTCTTTACAGAAGAGTGGGCCTGGTTGGCAGACATCTGCCAGGTCCATGGAAAATTTGAGCAGTCTACCCAGATGGTGAACGGAGATGCTGCAATCATTAGCGTCACCATTCCTCTGCTATGCCTCTTGAGAAGTTCCCTGCAAAGCTTAAAGGCAGATGCTTTGCGCTCGGAAACGGAGGCGGGGGAAGACAGTATGCCGCTGGATATTCAGAGCACCCTCCTGTCTATATCTCAGCACGTTGAGGAGGAAGAGGAGGAGGTGGAGGAGCATGAGGAGGAGGGGGAAGAGACAGCTTGGCCCACTGCTGAGGGTACCCATGCTGCTTGCCTGTCATCCTTTCAGCGTGTATGGCCTGAGGAGGAGGAGGAGGATCCTGAAAGTGATCTTCCTAGTGAGGACAGCCATGTGTTGCGTACAGGTACCCTGGCACACATGGCTGACTTCATGTTAGGATGCCTTTCTCGTGACCCTCGCGTTACACGCATTCTGGCCACTACGGATTACTGGGTGTACACACTGCTGGACCCATGGTATAAGGAGAACCTTTCCACTCTCATACCCGAAGAGGAAAGGGGTTCGAGAGTGATGCTATACCACAGGACCCAGGCGGACAAGCTGATGGATAAAATTCCCATCTGACAGCGCTAGTGGCAGAAGGCGCAGTTCCGAGGGCCAGGTAGCAGGTGAGGCGCGAAGATCAGGCAGCATGTACAGCGCAGGCAGGGGAACACTCTCTAAGGCCTTTGACAGCTTTCTGGCTCCCCAGCAAGACTGTGTCACCGCTCCCCAGTCAAGGCTGAGTCGGCGGGAGCACTGTAAAAGGATGGTGAGGGAGTACGTAGCCGATCGCACGACCGTCCTCCGTGACACCTCTGCCCCCTACAACTCCTGGGTGTCGAAGTTGGACATGTGGCCTGAACTCGCGTTGTATGCCCTGGAGGTGCTTGCTTGTCCTGCGGCTAGCGTCTTGTCAGAGAGGGTGTTTAGTGCGGCTGGGAGAATCATCACGGATAAGCGTACCCGCCTGTCAACCGACAGTGCCGACAGGCTTACACTCATCATGATGAACAAAGCCTGGATTTCCCCAGACTTCTCTTCTCCACCAGCAGACAGCAGCGATACCTAAACAATACGTAGGCTGCACCCGCGGATGGAAGCATCGTTCTCTATCACCATCCAAAACGGGGACCTTTTAGCTTCATCAATCTGTGTATAATATTCATCCTCCTCCTCCTGCTCCTCCTCCTGAAACCTGACGTAATCACGCCGAACGGGCAATTTTTCTTAGGCCCACAAGGCTCAGTCATATAATTTTTGTAAACAATTTTTATACGTTTCAATGCTCATTAAAGCGTTGAAACTTGCACCTGAACCAATTTTTATTTTAACTGGGCTGCCTACAGGCCTAGTTACAAATTAAGCCACATTAACCAAAGTGATTAATGGGTTTCACCTGCCCTCTTGGTTGGGCAATTTTTCTGAGGTACATTAGTACTGTTGGTACACCAATTTTTTGGGGCCCTCGCCTACAGTGTAATCCAATTAATTTTTTGCCCACTTGCATTAAAGCTGACGTTACATCAGCTGTGTTGGGCACTGCAATGGGATATATTTATGTACCGCCGGTGGGTTCCTGGCACCCACCCATGCTGTCGGTCCACACGGAGTTGTAACTGCATGTTTCCACTTCTAAAGAACCCCAGTCTGACTGGGGCATGCAGCGTGGGCCGAAGCCCACCTGCATTAAACATGACATTACCTCAGCTGTGATGGGCAATGCAATGGGATATATTTATGTACCGCCGGTGGCTTCCTGGCACCCACCCATGCTGTCGGTCCACAGGGACTTCACAATAGGGAGTTGTACCTGCCTGTGTCTATGAATTAAAAACCCCGGTCAGGTTGGGGCATGCAGTGTGGGCCGAAGCCCACCTGCATTTAATCTGACGTTAGCTCTGCTGTCCAGGGCACTTCAATGGGATACATTTATGTACAGCCGGTGTGTTCCAGGGAGCCACCGATGCTGTGGGTGCACACGGAATTCCCATTGCGGAGTTGTATCTGCCTGTGACTATTTATAAAAAACCGCGGTCTGACTGGGGCATGCAGACACCTTGACAGAATGAATAGTGTGTGGCACATAGGTTCCCCATTGCTATGCCCACGTGTGCAGCTCCTGATGGCGGTGGCACAGGATTATATTTCTCATTGCTTCTGTACAGCATTGTGGGCTATCGCCCCGCCCCTTTTAAAGAGGGTCGCTGCGTAGCCGTGCCAACCCTCTGCAGTGTGTGCCTGCGGTTCCTCTTCATGGCAGACGCACTTATAAATAGACATGAGGGTGGTGTGGCATGAGTGCAGCTGAAGGCTGCGCAGGGACACTTTGGTGTGCGCTGTGGACCCTGGGTCGTGCGGGGGGTTGGGCAGCATGTAACCCTGGAGAAGTGGCAGCAGAGTGTCATACAGGCAGTGATTGTGCTTTGTTGGAGGTAGTGTGTTGCTTAGATAAGGTATGCATTGCTAATGAGGGCTTTTCAGAAGTAAAGGTTGTTGGGAGGGGGGGAGGGCACTCTTGCCGCTATTGTGGCTTAATAGTGGGACCTGGGAACTTGAGATGCAGCCCAACATGTAGCCCCTCGCCTGCCCTATCTGTTGCTTTGTCATTCCCATCACTTTCTTGAATTGCCCAGATTTTCACAAATGAAAACCTTAGCGAGCATCGGCGATATACAAAAATGCTCGGGTCGCCCATTGACTTCAATGGGGTTCGTTACTCGAAACGAACCCTCGAGCATCGCGATAATTTCGTCCCGAGTAACGAGCACCCGAGCATTTTGGTGCTCGCTCATCTCTAGTGGACATCTATCTTCAAACTGGTATCCGAGCTAACCAACACCAATGTTAAAATAATAGCTTCAGCCTCAGGCAGCAATACCTAAAGGGCTCTGACTTTGGTTTCAATTCCTGCTCATTGTTGCAAGGCTTGTGTAAAGAGTCTAACATTGACTTGAGGTATTGCTGCCGTCCAATAGGTGGCGCTGTGCAGGTATTGTTTCATTTCCCTTATTTGCACATTAACCAGAGGAGCATAAATGGCCTTTTAAGTCTCCTCACTCGCTGTCTAGGTTCTCTCCCTAAGGAGAAAGGATAGCACTTCTGACCCACAATCAACAGCAAAACATATGTTACAAAACTTAAGAAGCTGAATGTGACTTCATAAGAAGATTTAGGCAAAACAGCTACATCACAATAATGCAAGATCTCACACATCATTCTTCACAATCCAGACAACTGCCAAAATAGTGTGGTCCGTGATGGCTCATCCACCTTAAAGTCCTGATTTGGCCTTTCTGATTTCTATGAAGGACAGCTTATGTGGTATTAAATTCAAAAAGTTTAATGATGTTAAATCAGCTGTAAAGTCATAGGTTAGGGAGCAAATGCCTCAATTTTTACAAACTGCATTACATACTTGGGTTGAACGATGGTATAAATGTATAGCATGTAATGGTTACTATCTTCAACAGTACTTTCATGCACAGGAGGCTTCAGGCTATAATCAATGACACTTTTACTTTGAGCTCTTCACTAAGAAAAGTTGTGTTGATGGTGGAGGCTTTACGTTTTGATACACCCTCATAAGTTTAGATCAGATTTGAGGTAATGGGAAAAAGCGCCCCAAATTTGTTAGGAAATTTCTCCCAACCACTGAAATACCTCGTAAACTGCAGTTTGGGCACACAGCAGGGCTCAGAAGAAAAGGAACACCATTTGGATTTTTACTAGAATAGTTTTGGGCACTATATTGCATTTTGAGAGCTTCAGAGGTGCCCTTATAAGTGACTCCCACTTTCGGAAACCTCACCCTCAAGGTATCCCTCTAGGGGTGCAGTGAGTATTTTAAATCCACAGGTGTTTTCCAGAAATCACAGAACAGTGGATGTTGCAGACATGCCATTTCAGTGTCCAATAGGTTGTTCCCCGCTTGTACAAGAACAGGTGATCATTGGGTGACGGCACATTGGGTGAACTTGGTGGAGGCTGGGACCAAGTAAGAGCTTGGGACCACTCACGTCCTTCACACACCCAGAATAGCGGGTCCTACCTTGGTGCTGGTATCTGTGGTGTTTTAAGCCAGCTCCTCCAAACCTCCCCCCCCCCTCATCCTCCGCCACGTCTACTTCTCAATTAAGAAGTGTGAGCACAGTCGGTCGCGCGTGACGCGACAGCACAGCGGTGGGCAAGCATCAGCAAGCCGTGCTGAAACTATTCAGCTTAGGTGACAAGAGGCACATAGCCCCCGAGCTGCTGCAGGGTCTGACAGAGCAGACCGACCTCTGGCTTTTACTGAGCCTCCAACCGGGCATGGTCGTGTGTGACAACGGCCATAACCTGGTGGTGGCTCTGCAGCTCGGCAGCCTCACACACGTGCCATGCCAGGTCCACGTCTTCAATCTGGTGGTTCAGCGGTTTCTGAAAAACTACCCCCACTTGTCTGACCTGCTCGGCAAGGTGCGCCGCGTCTGCGCACATTTTCGCAAGACCACCACGAACACTGCCACCATGAGAACCCTGCAACGTCTGTTTCAGCTGACAGAGCACCGAGTGCTGTGCGACATGCCCACATGCTGGAATTCTATGCTGCACATGTTTGCCAGGCTGTACGAGCAGCATAGAGCAATAGTGGGATACCAGCTGCCACATGGGCGGCGGAGTGGTAGTCAGCCTCCACAATTCTTTACTGAGGAGTGGGCATGGATGGCAGATATCTGCCAGGTCCTCAGGAAACTTTGAGGAGTCCACCCGTTGCGGCAATCATTAGCGTTATCATCCTGCTGCTTTGCTTGCTGAGAAGTTCACTGCTAAGCATAAAGGCCGACGCTTTGTGGTTGCAACAGGAGACGGGGATGACAGTATGTCGCTTGATAGCCAGACCACCCTCATGTCTATATCTTAGCGCATTTTTGGAGGAGGGGGAGGAGAAGGAGGAGGGGGAAGAGACAGCTAGCCACACTGCAGAGGGTACCCATGCTGCTTGCATCTCATCTGTTCAGCATGTATGGGCTGAAGAGGAGGAGGATCCTGAAAGTCATCTTCCTAGTGAGGACAGCGATGTGTTGCGTACTGGGACCCTGGCACAAATGGCTGACTTCATGTTAGGCTGCCTTTCTCGTGACTCTTGCGTTAGACACATTCTGGCCAACACGGATAGCTGGGTGTACACCCTTCTTGATCCACGGTATAAGGAGAACCTTTCCACTCTCATTCCCTAAAGGGAAAGGGGTACGAGAGTGATGCAATACCACAGGGCCCTGGTGAGAAAAGGGATGCTAAAGTTCCCATCTGACAGCACTAGTGGCAGAAGACGCAGTTCAGAGGGCCAACTAGCAAGGGAAGCACGGGGATCAGGAAGCATGTCCAGCGCAGCCAGGGGAACACTCTCCAAGGTCTTTGCCAGCTTTATTGACTGTGTCACCACTCCCCTGTCAAGGCCGAGTCGCTGCGATACACCTGGATCAGGAGCTCGGCCTGTGCCCACACCCTGACTTGGGCCTCCGCATCCTCGCCCGCGTCCACGTCCTCTAGGCCTACCCCTACCCCTCAGCATGGTGTATTACCAGTAGTGCAGAAACAGAACGCTGTAATTAAATGTGCCGCTTATTGGCCTGTGGTTGGAGGCTTCGCTTACGGAACGCAAAGCAGAGCCAGGAAAGAATTTTGCGCAAGCCTGCTGTAACACTTAGCTGGCTGCGTATTAATTAAGACTACTACCCCCAGCAGAGACGCAGTACACTGAGGACGGTCACAGGCAGCCCAAATAGATTTTTTTTCCCAAATTTTTGGGAAAAAGCCCACTGCCTATATAGACAGTATATCTCTTTCACCTTTTCCACTGTCCCTGCCTCAGCACTACTGGCCCTATACTATGTAAAATTACTGCAGACTGTTTCCCTCTGGACAGGATGACAGCGGTGATGTAACGGGCAACGCAGAGCCAGGAAAGAATTTTGCGCAAGCCTGCTGTAACACTTAGCTGGCTGCGTATTAATTAGGACTACTACCCCCAGCAGAGAAGCAGTACACTGAGAACGGTCACAGGCAGCCCAAATAGATTTTTTTTTCCCCAAATTTTTTGGAAAAAGCCCACTGCCTATATAGACAGTATATCTCTTTCACCTTTTTCACTGTCCCTGCCTCAGCACTACTGGCCCTATACTATGTAAAATTACTGCAGACTGTTTCCCTCTGGACAGGATGACAGCGGTGATGTAACGGGCAACGCAGAGCCAGGAGAGAATTTTGCGCAAGCCTGCTGTAACACTTAGCTGGCTGCGTATTAATTAGGACTACTACCCCCAGCAGAGACGCAGTACAGTCAGGACGGTCAAAGGCAGCCCAAATAGATTTTTTTTTCCCAAATTTTTTGGAAAAAGCCCACTGCCTATATAGACAGTATATCTCTTTCACCTTTTTCACTGTCCCTGCCTCACCACTACTGGCCCTATACTATGTAAAATTACTGCAGACTGAGGACGCAATGCTCTGCACGGCTGATATACAAAAAAAAAAATGTGCAACACTGCCAAAAGCAGCCTCAACAGTACTGCACACAGTCAGATGTGGCCCTAAGAAGGACCATTGGGGTTCTTGAAGCCTAAAATACTCCTAACACTCTCCTTATAGCAGCTCCAGCATCAGCAGCACTTTCCCTGAGCTATGTCAGAATGCATCTGTGGCGAGCCGCGGGAGGGGCCGATTTATATACTCGGGTGACACCTGATCTCGCCAGCCACTCACTGCAGGGGGGTGGTATAGGGCTTGAACGTCGCAGGGGGAAGTTGTAATGCCTTCCCTGTCTTTCTATTGGTCAGAAAAGCGCGCTAACGTCTCAGAGAGGAAAGTGAAAGTAACTCGAACATCGCGTGGTGCTCGCCTCGAGTAACGAGCATCTCGAACATGCTAATACTCGAACGAGCATCAAGTACGTTCGCTCATCTCTAATCTCTATCTATCTATCTCCCTAACTTCCCAGCATCGTACAAACATTCAATTTGGCATGACCATTCTTTAGGTTCTAAACAAGAAAAGTAAAGGGGTCACAACTCGATTATTCAATGCTAATTGCAAAAGTTAGTGCATCCCTATGTAATGTAACTTACCGGTGTCATAAAACTGTGACATTTGGTATGAGCATTCTGTAGGTCCTAAGTGAGAAGAGTGGGAGAGGTGGCACATTCTGTAGAGGGACATCTGTACATGCAGCCTGAGGAGAATCTAATGCTCCTCTAAGTGCATACATATTCTTTTCCTTGGTTCCTCTAAAGTAACCATGACTTTATAACATTTTTAGTGTGAACATCACGTAAACACCTGTATCAAATGAACTCGGGCAAAGACGGGTATATCAGCTAGTATATATATCTATATATATAGACAGAGATATTCCAGACAGCTTGAATGCACTTACTGTTGATTCTCCAACCACATCTGCTGGCAGTTTGTTCCAAGTATCTACTATTCTTTCAGTAATGTAGTATTTTCTGACATTGTATCATTTGCAAATTATCTGTGCAAGATTGCTCATTTATCATCTAGACATTTACTCACATTCATATTCTAAGACTACTGTAACTACATTGCTCCAGTAGAGATGATATTCTCCATTATGAGGACTGGCCTGTTTTATGTCATCTGAGTGCTACACAGCAACCAAAGGTAATTTTGTAATCTCGGAGTTGAGAATCTATTGACAATCAATACAATTTATTTCATATGGGTTTTGTGGAGAGGAGCCATGAAATATGATTCGACGAACAAAACGTTTGGTTAATTACGTGTGATCTGAAATTCTGTGAAGTCCTCAGTAGGTTTCAGATCATTTTCCTATGTCCAGTGAGCTCTAATAGGAGACCATCTCATACGAACTGCTGTGAATTCCTCTCTTGGTATTTAATGCTATCAGTGTGGAGCTTTTAACCTTTCAATTTAATTTCACAAACATGTTTTTGGTCCAAGATGAGTGGTAATAAAACCTTCTTCTCTGACATAATGCACTTCTTGGCCATTGTATTCTCCTGCTTTATGACTCTGGCTTCTGTACAACAGACGTCGCACTTTATGAACACAAAAGATGATTTTCTCATTTTTATTATGCTGAATTTTATCCAGTGTGTTTCTGAAGTGACTTGTTTTTGGCAAGTATTCTGCTGTCGACATGAATGGGTGTTTTAATTTTCTGCTAGATATGTGAAAATAGCGACAGCACCAGTCGACCTTACTGCAAAATATTTCATTTATTCTGTCTTTCCATAATTGTTGCCTGCCTTTAACTTACTGTATTTTTCAGACTATAAGAGGCACCCCAAGATTAGACAAGAGAAAACAAGAACAAATATGTCATACTAATTTAAACATCCCTGTGGTGGTCTTACAAGCCGGAGGCGTTACCATCATTAACTTTGGTGTTTGAGTATAGAAAAGGGGGTTAACAGTGAACAGCCAGCTTCTATTGAATTTAGTGTACCCATTCAAACAATGGCGCAATCATATACGTTTACATTATACACATACACAGCACGGCTGCACGTACATTGTACAAGCACACACAGCTCAGCAGCATTCACATACACACACAGCTCAGCAGCATTCACATACACATATACAGCTCTGCTACATGTGCACACACAGTTCTAATGCATGCATGCACACACACACACAGCTCTGCTACATGTGCACACACATCTGCAGCTGACATGTTAAACAGTGATTTCATTACCACTAAATCCCTACATACAAGTGTAATAATACATGACCCCCTCTTGCGGACATCATCTACAGTTATGCTGCTACTGCAAGCCCTTTTACCTTTGCTATTGTCTGTCCCTGTGCACAGAGGAGGACCTGCACCCCAAGGGAGATATGTGAGTGATCTCCAGCATTACATCCTGGCAGGGAGAGGCAGTCGCCGTATATATGGCCACAGAGTTCTCCCAATCATCGATTAGCGCACTGCCTGATCATTAAGGAAGCGGTCAGGGATCTCTCTATCGATAAGACCCCCCTGCCTCTGGAAGATAAGGTGTAGACATTTTTCAGCAAGATTTACTCTTGCAGAAAACTGTGCCTTAGGGCTCACACCCACTGGCACTGGCATACGGTGAGGGGAAGCAGGGGTCGCAACGGCGAACCGGTCCTTGCGCTGAGGGGGCCCAGGAGCCCCGCCATATTCAACATGCACAGTGCGTGCATTACCTGCGCTGTCAGCTGCATGATGGCTGAGAAGGGAGAGGAGAGTGATGGGAGGCAGCGCCGCAGGTCGGCAAGAGCAGAGGGGACGGCTGTTACACGTGGAGTGGGCAGCCAATTACAGGCTGCAGACACCCACAGCGCACGGCCCTCCCACTGATAGGCTGCAGCTGTGAATGGTCACAGCTGCAGTCTATCAGTCTCTGCTGGCCAGCAATTACTAGGGGCCGAGGGGCTACTGCGGCTCTACTCACCTCCGGAGCGCTGGATGCACAGCCGGTACAAGAGAGTGCAGGAGGACCTGCGGCTGCAGATCACATGAACAGGCTCTGGGGGAGCAGGAAAGGGAAATCCCTGTGGACGAACGATCCGTCTGTGGACAGAACCGAATAGCGCTGGAAGGACTCCATATTTGGTGCCGGATCTTTAACGGAATCTCCTGCCAGAGGTCCCGACGCAGATGTGAGATCGGCCTTACACCAGCATGGCGGATATTACTGTATACAGGACATGTATATACTTATGCATCTCCTGTATGTACCATGCTGGTGTAACATTGGTATATTCTGTATATAATTATATATGTACAGCTGGTATAACCTGGGTAAATACTGTATATAATTATATATGTACAGCTGGTTTAACCTGGGTATATACTGTATATAATTATATATGTACAGCTGGTGTAACCTGGGTATATACTGTATATAATTATATATGTACAGCTGGTGTAACCTGGGTATAAACTGTATATAATTATATATGTACAGCTGGTGTAACCTGGGTATATACTGTATATAATTATATATGTACAGCTGGTATAACCTGGGTATATACTGTATATAATTATATATGTACAGCTGGTATAACCTGGGTATATACTGTATATAATTATATATGTACAGCTGGTATAACCTGGGTATATACTGTATATAATTATATATGTACAGCTGGTATAACTTATACCTCTCCTGTATATAATTATATATGTACAGCTGGTATAACCTGGGTATATACTGTATATAATTATATTTGTACAGCTGGTATAACTTATACCTCTCCTGTATATAATTATATATGTACAGCTGGTGTCACCTGGGTATATACTGTATATAATTATATATGTACAGCTGGTATAGCTTGGAGATCTCCTGTATATAATTAAATATGTATAGCTGGTATAACCTGGGTATATACTGTATATTTGAACACTTTACACAGAACTGAAAAACTCATCAGAAACCTGCATGTAGTTTAAAAACCGCATGTACTGTTTGAATCCACGTGCGGTTTATAATAGTGCATGAGGTTTTTGGATGTGATTTTAATTGTGGTTCAAAAATGCAACAAAATCCATGCACACAGTGTTAGGCCGGCTGCACACAACTGGGTCAGATTCTGCATGCGTGAGCTCACGGTGGAATCCAACCCTGTGCCCCGCTGGCATCCGCACGTATCTGTAATTTCTTTCTTTTTCCTGTACTGCGGATGGTTCACAAGGCGATCCGTCGGACCCGCGCAGTACAGGTATTTTTCTTTTAATTACTGATTTTCCAGCGCCGTCGCTAGTTGATGACGCCGGTGCCCACGACTTTTCCGCAATGTCAGGGCAGCGGGTCGCACGGCTTACATTGAGTTCAATGGAGGCCGTCCCTGCAGAATCTGCACTAAAATAAAGCATGCCGTGATTTTTCCTCCGTGAGCAGAAAACCGTAATTGCTTTCCGCTCATGTAGAGGAAAAAACGCTTTTCCATAGCATGCTATGGGCGGTACATGCTGCGGAATTCGTAGGCGGATGCCCGCTCCATATTCCGCAATGCAGATCCAGCCGTGTGCAGCCGGCCTTAGGCTAAGTTCACACGGGTGAGTCTGATATTGGGACGTGAAACTATGCCCCATATCACACCCGCCAACGTGTGCTGTGCACATGGATGGGAGGGGTTGTTGTGTTAAAACCAGCTCACACCACATCCTCATATTCTCGTGTGATGCTTAGAAAAATCAAAACATCGCTCCCGTGTATGATCGCATTCAAAACAATGGGGTTCATATTCATGTGCGATTTGTACGCACAAATCTCGCACAATTTTCGCGGACGTGTGAAAGCAGCCTAAGACATTACCAACAGGTTTTTACATAGTCAAGGAAAGAAGTCCTGATGAAAAGGCTTACGCCAAGGGGCTAGATCATGTATGTAAATTAGCACGGGTTAGGTATAGGTACGGGTACAGATGGAGGGGCGCAACTGAACTTTTGCACCCGGGCCCCTTAGCCTTTAGATACACCGCTGCCTACTGGTGGTTTTTTTTTTTCTCTTGCACTGCGAGAGCAAGTGAAAACACACTCCTCGCAGCGCAAGGAAAATGCTGTGATATTGCCAGTGTTTTTAATGGGGCCAGCAGCAGCAGCATAGGGAGAATATCACGGAATTCTGCCACAGCTGTCACACCTGTGACAGCTGGGGAAGAAGTCCAGCATGATATCCCATTGCTTTCAATTCATGAGTAGCTGGCTGTAATTGGCTGAGTGCTCAGCCAATCAGCACAGCCCTTTCAGGAGGCGGGGATTTTTAAAGGCCCGTCTCCTGAAAGTGCTTGACAGCAATGCAGGGGAGCCAGCCGGAGGATGCGTCTGAGCAGCGAAGAGGTGAGTAAAGTTTTTTTTTTTTCCCCAGCTGGGATGATTTTCAGGGAAGGATTTATATTTCAAGCCCTTCCCTGAAAATCATGCTGCGGGGGTTGCCACAAACCACTGCTTTTAATGGGGCCGGCAGCAGCGCCGACCCCATTGAAAGCAATGGGATAGCATGCTGGACTTCTGCCACAGCTGTCACAGCTGTGGCAGAAGTCCGCAATATTCTCCTTTGTTTTTAATGGGGTTAGCGCTGCTGCCACTGGCCCCATTGAAGGCACTGGCGATATCACAGCAATTTTCTTGCGTTGCGAGGCGAGTGCTTTCACTTGCTCTCACAGCGCAGGAGAAAAACAAAAACACCAGTGGGTGTGAGCCCTTATAGTCAGAAAAATACGGTAAATAGCTTACATACCATGGAAAGTCATTCCTTATATATGGTATATACACTCATATGACAAAGTTATGGGACTGTTAAAGTGTGACATGTGCTTCAGATGTCGCTACCGTCTTTAACCTGGGATCTCCATGTGCCAGTGTTGGCGGCTAGTGTGGCGGCAACGGTGGAGCTCACATACCCATGTACCCATGAGGCTGTACTGTATTGTTATTTAGCAGGCATGGACTATATGGCAAAAATGCTCGGATGTTTATACCACATTGTCATTTTGGAGGCACAGATTTTCTGCAATTAACACAAGTATTCCTGTTGAAACTGATAACATGGCAATTCATATGAGTACAAAATGGAACAGCTAAGTATATATCTTCCATTGAAATGGTGCTTGATCTGTTACAAATGCAAACTCCAGCCTATGGGGTGTACTGCTAGTACTAGGGGGTCATTTGACCTGTCTGATGTAGTACCTAAGTGGGAAATGCAGTAGCCAGCATTGCAGTTAACAATAAGTGACAATATATGGAAACTCATTGGAGTGGGACATACAGGAATTTATATTGCATATTGATGTGTCACGATCTGGATTAATAAAACCATGGATATAAGAAGATAAACATGGCTTGCTGTGTTTACCTGAATATAGGTCCTACCCCAATAGTAAGACCTATCAGGTTTTCAGGGAGGCTTGAAATATAATGCCTCCCCCAAAAATAGGACCTGGCCAAGGTGCCCCAAAAATTTTACAAAAAATCAATACTCACCTGGTCCGCGGCTTCCCTATGGTCTCCGGCGGCACTGTGGCAAATAGCTGAGTCCTCCCTGTCTGCCTGCTGGTGACGGGGCTTTGAATACCCTGCCTCCAGCAAAGCGAGCCCTGTGATTGGCTAATCTCAGCGCCATCTGCCAATCACAGCCATTCAGTGGATGATATCACTGAATGGCTGTGATTGGCTCATCAAGCGCCAGCTGTGATTGGCTACCAGCACTGTGATTTGCCAATCACAGTGCTCGCTTTGCTAAAGGCGGGGTATTCAATGCCCCGTCGCCAGAAAGAAGTGGAGCAGGCAGACGGGGAGGAGACTTGCCGCAGCGCCGCTGGAGACCATGGGGACGCCGTGGACCAGGTAAGTATAAGCCCCCCCCTCCCGAAATTAAGACACTGTGCCCTTTTTGTGGCAAAAAATAATATAATACAGTGTCTTATTTTCGGGGAAACAGTATTATGATGAGCATTTTCCCCTATTTTAGAAGATAATATTCATCACAGGATATATATTCGTTAAGAATGTGGATGTAGTGTTCATGCCACTACAAACGGTCTGGACAAGTTTGGCTGTACCAAAACAGGAGCCGTTGCAAAACATTCCTTCAATGTCTGAAAGGATTCTAACACCCTGGGAGACCATTTAGAAGGAAAACCGCCCTTCCTACTCATATCTGTCAAAGGTTTAACCAAAACTGAAAATCCTTTGATAAACTTTCAATAATAATTCGCAAACCCCAAAAACCTCTGGAGCGCCTTCACATTCTTGGGTAACACCCAGTCTCGTCCTCCCCGGACCTTCAGTCCATCCTGAAACCTCTCGGGGTAATAATGTGCTCCAGAAAAGCGATCTCCTGAACTGAAAAAACACATTTTTTCATTTTTGCAAACAAATTGTTATCGCATAAAGGCTGAAGGACCTGACAAACATGGGAAATGTCTGTCTCAAAATCCGCCGAAAAGATTAAAATATTGTCAAGATATACAAGGACAAAGCAGCCAATAAATTCCTACAGGATTTCATTAATGAAAGACTGAAAAACTGCAGACGCATTTGTTAACCCAAACGGCATCACCAAACTCTCAAAATGCCCCTCTGGGGTGATAAATGCTGCTTTCTATTCGTTCCCCTCCTTGATCCAAATTAAGTTATATGCCCCTTGTAAATCCAGCTTGGAAAACCAATTGGCACTATTCAACTGAGCAAACAGATCAGGAATGAGAGGCAATGGGTACGCTTAGTGACCTTGTTTAGCTCTCTGAAATCCAGACAGGGTCGCAATCCCCCATCCTTTTTCTTAACTAAGAAAAACCCAGCAGCAAATGGAGGATTTGAGGGATGAATGTGTCTTTTTTTTTCTTTAGACTATCCTGAATATAACCCTGAATATAACAGACTGTCTCTGAGGCGCGGTAAGGCTGTGACTTTTGGGCAATTTACAATCTGGAATGAGTTCAATAGAATAGTCCCCTTTTCTGTGAGGCAGTAGTTTGTCTGCCGCTTCTTGTGAAAACACATCAGCAAAGTCAGACAAATATTCAGGTAATTCAGCTTGCACAGAAGACACTTCTACTGAAATACAGCCCTCCCTATAGTAGAGGCTCCACTTAACAATGTCTCCCTTCTCCCAATCTACCACAGGATTATGCAACTGCAACCAGGGCAAACCCAAGACTATTTGCACTGGAGGGGATTCCATCACATACAAGGTGGACAACTTCAGTGTGAAATAATCCAATTTTTAGACAAAGGTTTGGAACACAAAACCTTAGACACCTGTGGGAGAATGGAGAAGCATCAATAGCAGAGACGGGAATAGGGGAATCTAGGAGGTTTTATCTCTAACCCACAACACTTGACCGTCTCTTGATGGATAAGATTGACATCAGCTCTACGATCCAAGAAGATCGTGATTGGATCAATAACACCCTTAGTGAGTACCTCAGTGTGAAGAACCAGACTGGAGGATGACATCAAAGCAATCAGTGGACCTAGAGGGGTCTCCCCTTTATCCTCCAGACTACCTAGTTTGCCTGGCTGAGAGTAACGCCGAGGACAATTTTGCAGTAAATATGCCACCTGGTTGCAGTGGAAACACCGTCCTCTGCCTTGACCCCTCTTCCACCTATGGGCATTACCAACCAATGAACCCAGTTGCAAGGGTTTCTCCCTATCCGTAGGCCAGGAAGCAGGGGTGTGGGAAAGCTCCTCATGCCTTTCCCTAATCTGTTTTCCTACCCTAATGGCTAAAAACATTGTCGAATCAAGGCTTCAAGGCACAGGATACACTACCGAAAAGGTCTTTAAGCTTATCCGCTATGCCGCAATAAAACTGACTCCGCAACGCTGGGTCGTTCAAATTAGTCTCTATCACCCAGTGGCGAAATTTGACACAGAACTCCTCAGTAGGAAAATCTTGCTGATGCAAGCCTCTGAGCTTCCCCTCTGCTAGTGAGACCCTATCGGGGTCATCATAGATCAAACCCAAGGCCTCAAAAACCGATCCACAGAGGACAAAGCTTTAGAGGAGGGGAGCAAGGAAAATGACCATGCCTGGGGGGCACCCTGTAACCTTGAAATAATGATTCCCACCCTCTGGAGCTTGTCAGCAGAGGACAGAGGGAATAACCTGAAATAAAGTTTGCAGGACTCTTTGAAACAAACAAATTTTATCCTATCACCAGAAAAACAATCTGGAAGGTTGATCTTAGACTCCTTAATCGATGCCCCCATGATGGGTTACTGCTGTTCAATATCAGCAACTTCCAGTGTCAGCACTGTCAGCTGACTAGATAACACCTCAATGGGTTTCATCCTTACAAAGGTAAACAATATCCCACCAAGTAGGTACAGCTGTGTATTCTGTTACGTCTGCAAATGACGTGCTGGACATACCTGCAGACATGCACAATAATTGCTCACCGTGCAGCAGCCAAAACAAATCATGAAATAATAAACGGGAAGTCTTTCCCTAAATACTTGACGAATGAGGCAGAGAGCCCTGCCTAACATGGCAGACTGATCGCTTCGATAGATGCAGGCCTGCACTCATTCTTGGGACCTAAATAACCGTACTTGGCCAACAAAATAAAGGACAAAACAATATAAAACATTGCATTTAACTGGTAGTAAAACTGCAGCACACGGAGCCTGCTGGAGCAAGGAAATAACAGAAACCACGCTGTCTATGGGAGCCACTAACTGCCAGCTCCGATAGTGAGCAACTGACAATACACAGCACCTTAGCTCAGCATCCAGCCCAGGTAAAAAGCCAGCTAATTACTGACAGATGTGAGAACATAACGTCACACCTACTGAGATAGAAGGTGCAGAACCATTTCTAAAACCCACACCGGACTTCGTCAACCTGGCAGTGATCTCAGCACTGCTGCAACATATACAACAGATAACATAGCCAAAGTTTTTCGCTCTTACTATTCTGATATTTAAAATATAGACAAACAAGACAGTCCAGACCCACAAATAATTGCGCAGATCCAAAAATTTTAAACTTTATCACTCTTCCACAGGTTTCAGCACCCCAGAAATTAGCATTGAGCAGCCCAATCTCCCTAAAAAAAATAGAGGATGTCATTTACGACCTCCCCAAAGGCAAAAGCCCAGGCCCAGATGGGTTCAGTTCCACCCATTATAAAACATTCAAAGATATCCTAGCTCTAGCTTTACACAAGTACTTCAATCACATCAATATCACAAACAATTTCCCCAAAGAAGCTCTTACCGCTCATATTTCCCTAATTCCTGAGATAGGGAAAGATAATATCCCCTGTAGTAGCTACAGACCAAATTCATTAATCAACAACGACATCAAACTTTATGCTTAAATCCTTGCCAACAGAATCAAGACCCTTCTCCCAAAACTTATCAATATGGAGCAAGTGGGTTTCACTTTCTTTAGGCAAGCAAAGGACAACACTTCCAGACTTATCAACACGATACTCCACACTAAGCATACTAAAACTTCCCCAGCGATTCTTACATCTGGTACAGAAAAAGCCTTGGACAGGGTTAACTCATAGAATGGTAAAGTGATTTAGTGATCCTGCACTGAGCAGGGGGTTGGGCCCGATGACCCTGGAGGTCCCTTCCAACTCTACATCTTCTAATCATCTTCAATGATTCTAACTCAAAGGAGGTGGTATTTTAAGATCTACGTATTTTTGTGAAGAATATGAGGACCATGTATTCTTTAAGTAGGGTTGACTCTAATAGCTACTTGAATTTTAAGAGCTGCCACTTAAAAAGTTGAAAAACCAATATCCATTATGGCCAGTTTAAGAGGGCCTGTTGAAACGGTAAAAAGAACTCAAGCTTCAGACTATAATCTTGAAGTACATTAATAAGTTGGCGCTATACAAAAAAAGATTACTATTATTAAGTACTAGAGATGAGCGAGCACCAAAATGCTCGGGTGCTCGTTACTCGGGACGAAAATTTCGCGATGCTCGAGGGTTCGTTTCGAATAACGAACCCCAGTGAAGTCAATGGGCGACCCGAGCATTTTTGTATATCGCCGATGCTCGCTAAGGTTTCCATTTGTGAAAATCTGGGCAATTCAAGAAAGTGATGGGAACGACACAGCAACGGATAGGGCAGGCGAGGGGCTACATGTTGGGCTGCATCTCAAGTTCCCAGGTCCCACTATTAAGCCACAATAGCGGCAAAAGTGCCCCCCCCTCCCAACAATTTTTACTTCTGAAAAGCCCTCATTAGCAATGCATACCTTAGCTAAGCACCACACTACCTCCAACAAAGCACAGTCACTGCCTGCATGACACTCCGCTGCCACTTCTCCTGGGTTACATGCTGCCCAACCCCCCCCCCCTGCATGACCCAGTGTCCACAGCGCACACCAAATTGTCCCTGCGCAGCCTTCAGCTGCCCTCATGCCACGCCACTCTCATGTCTATTTATAAGTGCGTCTGCCATGAGGAGGAACCGCAGGCACACACTGCAGAGGGTTGGTACGGCTAGGCAGCGACCCTCTTTAAAAGGGGCGGGGTGATAGCCCACAATGCTGTACAGAAGCAATGAGAAATATAATCCTGTGCCACCACAATCAGGAGCTGCACACGTGGGCATAGCAATGGGGAACCTATGTGCCACACACTATTCATTTTGTCAAGGTGTCTGCATGCCCCAGTCAGACCGCGGTTTTTTATAAATAGTCACAGGCAGGTACAACTCCGCAATGGGAATTCCGTGTGCACCCACAGCATGGGTGGCTCCCTGGAACCCACCGGCTGTACATAAATGTATCCCATTGCAGTGCCCTGGACAGCAGAGCTAACGTCAGATTAAATGCAGGTGGGCTTCGGCCCACACTGCATGTCCCAACCTGACAGGGCTTTTTAATTCATAGACACAGGCAGGTACAACTCCCTATTTTGAAGTCCCTGTGGACCGACAGCATGGGTGGGTGCCAGGAAGCCACTGGTGGCACATAAATATATCCCATAGCATTGCCCATCATAGATGAGGTAATGTCATGTTTAATGCAGGTGGGCTTCGGCTCACACTGCATGCCCCAGTCAGACTGGGGTTCTTTGAAAGTGGACACATGTAGTTACAACTCTGTGTGGACCGACAGCATGGGTGGCTCCCTGGAACCCACCGGAGGTACATAAATATATCCCATTGCATTGCCCATCACAGCTGAGGTAATGTCATGTTTAATGCAGGTGGGCTTGGGCCCACACTGCATGCCCCAGTCAGACTGGGGTTCTTTAGAAGTGGACACATGTAGTTACAACTCCGTGTGGACCGACAGCATGGGTGGCTCCCTGGAACCCACTGGTGGTACATAAATATATCCCATTGCAGTGCCCAGCACAGCTGATGTAACGTCAGCTGTAATGCAGGTGGGCAAAAAATTAATTGGATTACACTGTAGGCGAGGGCCCCAAAAAATTGGTGTACCAACAGTACACAATTGCCCATGCCCAACCAAGAGGGCAGGTGAAACCCATTAATCGCTTTGGTTAATGTGGCTTAATTGGTAACTAGGCCTGGAGGCAGCCCAGTTAAAATAAAAATTGGTTCAGGTGCAAGTTTCAACGCTTTAATGAGCATTGAAACGTATAAAAATTGTTTAGAAAAATTATTTGAGTGAGCCTTGTGGGCCTAAGAAAAATTGCCCGTTCGGCGTGATTACGTGAGGTTTCAGGAGGAGGAGCAGGAGGAGGAGGAGGAATATCATACACAGATTGATGAAGCAAAAATGTCCCCGTTTTTGATGGTGATAGAGACCGATGCTTCCATCCGCGGGTGCAGCCTACATATTGCTTAGGTATCGCTGCTGTCCGCTGGTGAAGAAGAGAAGTCTGAGGAAATCCAGGCTTTGTTCATCTTAATGAGTGTAAGCCTGTCGGCACTGTCGGTTGACAGGCGGGTACGCTTATCCGTGATGATTCCCCCTGCCGCACTAAACACCCTCTATGACAAGACGCTAGCCGCAGGACAAGCAAGCACCTCCAGGGCATACAGCGCAAGTTCAGGCCACGTGTCCAGCTTCGACACCCAGTAGTTGTAGGGGGCAGAGGCGTCACCGAGGACGGTCGTGCGATCGGCTACGTACTCCCTCACCATCCTTTTACAGTGCTCCCGCCAACTCAGCCTTGACTGGGGAGCGGTGATACAGTCTTGCTGGGGAGCTATAAAGCTGGCAAAGGCCTTGGAGAATGTTCCCCTGCCTGCGCTGTACATGCTGCCTGATCTCTGCGCCTCCCCTGCTACCTGGCCCTCGGAACTGCGCCTTCTGCCACTAGCGCTGTCGGATGGGTATGTTACCATCAGTTTATCCGCCAGGGTCCTGTGGTATAGCATCACTCTCGAACCCCTTTCCTCTTCGGGTATGAGAGTGGAAAGGTTCTCCTTATACCGTGGGTCGAGCAGTGTGTACACCCAGTAATCCGTAGTGGCCAGAATGCGTGTAACACGAGGGTCACGAGAAAGGCCTCCTAACATGAAGTCAGCCATGTGTGCCAGGGTACCTGTATGCAACACATGGCTGTCCTCACTAGGAAGATCACTTTCAGGATCCTCTTCCTCCTCCGGCCATACACGCTGAAAGGATGACAGGCAAGCAGCATGGGTACCCTCAGCAGTGGGCCAAGCTGTCTCTTCCCCCTCCTCCTCATGCTCCTCCTCCTCCTCCTCCTCAACGCACTGAGATTTAGACATGAGGGTGCTCTGACTATCCAGCGACATACTGTCTTCCCCCGCCTCCGTTTCCGAGTGCAAAGCGTCTGCCTTTATGCTTTGCAGGGAACTTCTCAAGAGGCATAGCAGAGGAATGGTGACGCTAATGATTGCAGCATCCCCGCTCACCATCTGGGTAGACTCCTCAAAGTTTCCAAGGACCTGGCAGATGGCTGCCAACCAGGCCCACTCTTCTGTAAAGAATTGAGGAGGCTGACTCCCACTACGCCGCCCATGTTGGAGTTGGTATTCCACTATAGCTCTACGCTGCTCATAGAGTCTGGCCAACATGTGGTGCGTAGAGTTCCACCGTGTGGGCACGTCGCACAGCAGTCGGTGCACTGGCAGAATAAACCGATGTTGCAGTGTGCGCAGGGTGGCAGCGTCCATCTTGGAGTTGCGGAAATGTGCGCTGACCCGGCGAACCTTTCCGAGCAGGTATGACAAGCGTGGGTAGCTTTTCAGAAAGTGCTGAACCACCAAATTAAAGACATGGGCCAGGCATGGCACGTGCGTGAGGCTGCCGAGCTGCAGAGCCGCCACTAGGTTACGGCCGTTGTCACACACGACCATGCCCGGTTGGAGGCTCAGCGGCAAAAGCCAGCGGTCGGTCTGCTCTGTCAGACCCTGCAGCAGTTCGTGGGCCGTGTACCTCTTCTCTCCTAAGCTGAGTAGTTTCAGCACGGCCTGCTGACGCTTGCCCACCGCTGTGCTGCCGTGCCGTGCGACAGCGACTGCTGGCGACGTGCTGCTGCTGCTGACACATCTTGATTGCGAGACAGTGGTTGCGTTGGAGGAGGAGGAGGAGGGTGGTTTAGTGGAGGAAGCATACACTGCCGCAGATACCAGCACCGAGCTGGGGCCCGCAATTCTGGGGGTGGGTAGGACGTGAGCGGTCCCAGGCTCTGACTCGGTCCGAGCCTCCACTAAATTCACCCAATGTGCTGTCAGGGAGATATAGTGGCCCTGCTCGCCTGTGCTTGTCCACGTGTCCGTTGTTAAGTGGACCTTGGCAGTAACCGTGTTGGTGAGGGCGCGTACAATGTTGCGGGAGACGTGGTCGTGCAGGGCTGGGACGGCACATCGGGAAAAGTAGTGGCAACTGAGAACCGAGTAGCGCGGGGCCGCCGCCGCCATCATGCCTTTGAAAGCCTCCGTTTCCACAAGCCTATACGGCAGCATCTCCAGGCTGATCAATTTGGCAATGTGCACGTTTAACGCTTGAGCGTGCGGGTGCGTGGCGGCGTACTTACGCTTGCGCTCAAACAGTGGCGCTAGCGACGTCTGGACGCTGCGCTGAGAGACATTGCTGGATGGGGCCGAGGACAGCGGAGGTGAGGGTGTGGGTGCAGGCCAGGAGACGGTAGTGCCTGTGTCCTCAGAGGGGGGTTGGATCTCAGTGGCAGGTTGGGGCACAGGGGGAGAGGCAGTGGTGCAAACCGGAGGCGGTGAACGGCCTTCGTCCCACCTTGTGGGGTGCTTGGCCATCATATGCCTGCGCATGCTGGTGGTGATGGCTCCCCAGCTGATCGTGGCGCGACAATGGTTGCACACCACTGTTCATCGGTCGTCAGGCGTCTCTGTGAAAAACTGCCACACCGTAGAGCACCTTGACCTCTGCAGGGTGGCATGGCGTGAGGGGGCGCTTTGGGAAACAGTTGGTGGATTATTCGGTCTGGCCCTGCCTCTACCCCTGGCCACCGCACTGGCTCGGCCTGTGCCCACACCCTGACTTGGGCCTCCGCGTCCACGTCCTCTAGGCCTCCCCCTACCCCTCAGTATGCTGTATTACCAGTAGTGCAGAAACAGAACGCTGTAATTAAATGTGCCACTTATTGGCCTGTGGTTGGAGGCTGACTTCGCTTACGGAACGCACAGCAGAGCCAGGAAATAATTTTGCGCAAGCCTGCTGTAACACTTAGCTGGCTGCGTATGAATTAGGACAACTACCCCCAGCACAGACCCAGTACACTGAGGACGGTCACAGGCAGCCCAAATAGATTTTTTTTCCCAAATGTTTTTGGAAAGGCCCACTGCCTATATACACTGTATATGTCTTCTCTCTCTGCGTCACCACTACTGGCCCTGGAGTATGTAAAATAACTGCAAACTGTTGCACTGTGGACTGGAATACAGCGGTGATGTAACAGCCAACACAGAGCCAGGAAAAAATTTTGCGCAAGCCTGCTGTAACACTTAGCTGGCTGCGTATGAATTAGGACAACTACCCCCAGCACAGACCCAGTACACTGAGGACGGTCACAAGCAGCCCAAATAGATTTTTTTTCCCAAATGTTTTTGGAAAGGCCCACTACCTATATTCAATAAATATGTCTTCTGTCCCTGCCTCACCACCACTACTGGCCCTGGACTATGTATAATTACTGCAGGGCGCAATGCTCTGCACGGCCGATATACAAAAAAAAAAATGTGCAAAACTGCAAAAAGCAGCCTCCACACTACTGCACACGGTTAGATGTGGCCCTAAGAAGGACCGTTGGGGTTCTTGAAGCCTAAAATACTCCTAACACTCTCCCTATAGCAACTCCAGCAAGACAGCACTTTCCCTGATCTCTGTCAGAACGCATCTGTGGCGAGCTGCGGGAGGGGCCGATTTATATACTCGGGTGACACCTGATCTCGCCAGCCACTCACTGCAGGGGGGTGGTATAGGGCTTGAACGTCGCAGGGTTGTAATGCCTTCCCTGTCTTTCTATTGGCCAGAAAAGCGCGCTAACGTCTCAGAGATGAAAGTGAAAGTAACTCGAACATCGCGTGGTACTCGTCTCGAGTAACGAGCATCTCGAACACGCTAATACTCAAACGAGTATCAAGCTCGGACGAGTACGTTCACTCATCTCTATTAAGTACATATTTACTGAAAAAGGGTACTTCAAATAACTAGAACTAGACTCAATAACTAGAAATCTGCAGGAATGGTGGAATTTCACAAGTAATATAGCTATCACCTAGCTGTCAGCTATCTAGCTTCCAGAGTCAGCTAATATAAATTCCATATAGACCCTAGCTATCTCAAAGATTGCATTGAGAGACTGAAAACTAGACTCTAGCTTACCAAGTGTTGGTAGTGGAAGCTAATAGTTCCTATAATTCCTAACCCAGAGACAGTCTCTCAGTACAAAATAAATAAAAAGAGAAAATAAATGATAAAGAGGCCAGCCACCCTTATAGTGGATAGCTGGCATAACCTGAACTGCTGATTGCAGTCTTCTTATATAGTTGACCCAAGGTACAACCCCCAGTGGGTGTTTGTTTTAGTTATCCAATAGGGAATCCACAGTGGGGGTGTATGTTGATTATCCAATAAGAAAATATGTGTATATTCTCGTTGTCATGGTGAAGCACTCAGGCACCGCCCCCTGTTGCCATGGTCATCAGGTTGCTTCTTACTTCCTGTCATTATTACCCTGGAGATCTGGGTATTATGTGTACAGGAGCAGCATCCAGACCAATACAGTATACTTACCTGACACGTGTTGTTGATATTAAGGTGCTTGTAGGTTTCAGGATGTGCTTTAGAACCCTCATATTTGTATCTACATATTGTCTTTGCTGCCTATTCCCCCGATATATCTATGATGCTGTCTGTTCTATATACATTATATATATATATATATATATATATATATATATATATATATATATATATATATATATATTGTGAGACAGTGACTGACAAAGTGCTGGAGGGCGGATACATGCCACCGAGTGGCCAGGGCTCGGTGGAGGATGCCAGCATTTGTGTGTCAGTAACACTAAGTTACTGACACAGTGTAGTGTAATGCAGTGGCTCCAAGCCGCATAGTCAGGGTTGGCTTTTCCTGGAGTGGTCAAAGCGAAGGATGAGATGACCACTCCCATGTACCAGGTGAGGCTGGTACCAGGCCTTAAAAAAACCTGGGCCTGCAGGTCTTGAGAGGAGTGTGGCTGAGAAGGCCAGAGGTTTACAGGGAGACGGCCCTAACCTCCACACCAAGGAGAGTGTGCTGAGACCTCTGCAGGTCTGAGGACCAGACTGGCTGTGCACAGCAAGCAGTGTTTTTTCAAGTGAGTAGTCAGGGTATGTATAGTGAGTGCTCAGACGAGCAGGTGTTCATTTATGTTGGCCTGGAGTTAAGGCCTGTTTCGCTTTATTTATGCTGAAATAAACCCAGGCAAAGCCTAGACTACAAACTTTATCCCATGTGTCACTGTCTCTGGCTGTGGATGCCCAGGTTGCTACCTATCCTAATGCTAGTCCCCCACATATGGTGCTTGGATGCGGGCACCGGTCTTAAAGAGACATACACTAGTTAATGGACATTTTGCTGCAGCAACTGGAGAACCGTTGCTAAGGGCAACTGCCCAAGGAAGAATTGTCTGAGAGTGCCGTAACCCCATGTCCTGGGTGGAAGCTGCAACGGCGCAGCAGTCAGACAATGCCAGTATGGAGGAATGGCTGAAGCGATGGATACAAGAAACGGTGCAGCAACAGGAGGCCATGGCTCAGCAGCAGAAAGCCCATGGAGAGGCTATGCGGGCGCAGCTGGAGGAAAGGCAACTCCTAATAAAGCAGTTGGCTGCACTGACAATCAGTCAAAACTACAGTGAATAAGCACCTCATACGAGAAATTGAAACGGATCACCGGGTGTTGCTGGAACAGAAGGATGTTCAGTGTGAACAGAGCTTAAAAGAAATGAGAAGTAAGAAAGAAAAGTTTAAGGGATATCTTTCAACAGCCCATGAAAAGATACAAGACCTCAGAGATGTAGCCAGAGATGAGGCTGACCGCAGAGTATGTCTGAAGGCACAAGCTGTGCAGTATGAACAGGACTGTAAGAAACTGCAAATGAAAACCCAAGAGTTGGAGATGACGTGTTGCAAGTTAGAAAGAGCTTCTACAGATGCACGTAATCAAACTACAGGTTTGCAGAATCAGGTTGCAGAGTTGAAAATGCAGTTAGCACAGAAAAATGGTGACTTGGAGTGCCAAGTAAGTCAGCTCAAGGAAGAGCTGGACATACAGAAAGCTGCGTGCAGTCAGGTAGAGAAGCAAGCAGAGTTCTTGAAAGACTTACTGGGCGACAAGGAAAACCAGCAAGTGCTGCTTGAGAGACTGGTGTCCCAGCTACAAATGAGCTTGGATGAGGAAGCTGAAATACATGGAACCCAAATCCAGGAGCTGGAACAGAGTCATGCTGTAGTTGTGAGGAAACTGTCCAAACAGTTGAAGCTGATTGAAAAAGTGAAAGACACATGGAAAAGTGAGTGTCTTGAGCTGACCCAAAAGGTGAAGGGGTTGTTGGAAGACAAGTGTGCATATGAATGCAAGAAAAATACAGTAGAGATGCAGCTTCAAGAGCTACAAATAAAAATAACTGAAGGCGACAGTGCGCAGACAGCATTGTCTGAGCAGGTGAGCAGGCTGCAGGAGAAGCTGGAAGCTCAGAGTGAAGAGTTCCAGAAGTTACTGCAAGAAGAGATGCAGCAGAGGCTTGGTCTTAGTGCACACCTGAAGACTATGCAAGATGAGAAAAATGTGTTCCTCAAGCAAGTAGAGGAGGATGCAGAAGCTAAGAGAAACCTATCAGAGCAGATTGCAACACTTCAGGCTGAGGTGGTGGATCTGGAAGATAGACTGGAGAAGAGTGCTTTGTGTCTGGATTCTGTGGAAGAGCAGAAAAGAGAAATACAAGGAGAATTAGAAACTACAAGGCAGCAGTGTGAAGAGAAAACAGCTTCCTGTGATAAGCTTGAGAAGGTTAAAGTACATCACCAGCAAGACATAGAAGGGGCTTCTGTGAAGCTTGGTCTCCAAAAGGAGCTTGTGTCCAAACTAAGAAAGATGCAGCAAATATGTGAACAGCAGCTTACAGAGGAGAAAATCAGGTCTGCAAGATATGTCACTGAATGTGAATGTGCTGAAGAAAAGGTCTGTATGAAAGGGACCGAAGTGTTAACTTTAACGCACACCCTGAAAATGATGTCAGAGAGGGAAGAGAAACACAGTTCAGACAGAAAAGAAAAAAGGTGATCTTATTAAAGAATCTGAAAGAGTTACAAGTAGTAAAGAATGCCAAATTATGTTTACAAAGGGAGGCTACTGAAGCTCTGAAGGTCTCACAAGTGGCGGCAGAAGTCTTGGAAGAACTGCAGCAAAAGAATAATGACGTAAAAAAGCAAACCCAGAAAGTGAAGAAACAGTTTGTCCAAATAGTAGAAGCCTATCACAGGGATGCTGGCGCCAAGGATGATGGTGAAAAGACTGTATCTAAACTAGAAAGAGACCTCAATACGTTACTGCCTTTATAGAGGAGTGTTGGTTCTCCTGACATGTCTGTTTTAGTAAATATTTGTATTCACAAAAAGTCTCAATGTAGCTCAGGCCTAATTGTAAACTGGGAGTTACCATTTCCCTTGCAAGAGGATATGTCCTTACACAGTCTGATACTGTCAGCAATGATTGGATAATGAATGATAGTGCAGGGACACATCTTGCAAAAAGGGAATGATAGCACCCAATGTAAGTAAGCCTAAACTTGCGATTTTTGTGTGATGCGATTTTAACATTAGAAAGTCTCATTGACATTTGGAAAAAAAACGTAGTGAAATCGCAGCGAAAAAAAACCCGCTAGTGGGTAAAAGCCCTTAATTGGAACTGAAATTCAACCCTGACATTTGAAGGCAGACACGCCTCTTTGCTGTGCGGTGAATATGAAATATATTTGTGCTCTAGTAAGTTAGGGCTATTTTACACAGAATAATTACCATTCAGATTCTGGCTTAGGCTTCTTTCCCATGAACGTATATCGGCTGCCGTTTTCACACTGGGAGTGATAAAACTTGCGAACAGGCGCACCAATCAAACGTTTGTGTGCCAGTTCAGACGGCATGGGTCCCAGCGCATATACGCCGAGACTACCATGTCGTCGCCTCTTTCCCCTCCCTCCCCATCGCAGGCTCACCTCTGCTCTGATCCCGGCGCGTTCTTTGCAATGGAAGAGGGTGGAGCTAAGCGCCGACCCGTCTTGCCTCCTCCCATTGATGGCTATGGACAAGGGGTGGGGTGAGGACGGGAGCAGCCAGCAATGGGAAGAGGCGAGATGGTGCTTAGCTCCACCCCCATCCCACCTCCTCCCATTGCAAAGAACGAGCAGGGAGGACAGCAGAGGTGAGCCTGTATGGGGGGAGGAGAATAGAGGGAGGGAGTTTAACAGCCATGCTGTTAAACTCCCTCCCACCTCTGGCCGCTGCCATGGGCTCCCATAGGAGCCCATGCAGCGGCCGACGTATTCAGGCCCAAAAGATAGTTCCAGGACTATCTTTTGGGCCGGACGTTAAAACGCCTGGCGCTATATTGGCTGGCCGGGCACTTTTACATCTCAGGAATACGACCATGTGATCTGATGCATTGGAATCCAATGCATCAGATCGCAGCATATTTCGGCCGGCTGTGAAAACGGCGGCCGATATACGCTCGTGTGAAAGAGCTCTACACTGCAAAATGGTTCCACATGTGGACCCGGGTTCATGGCTTTCTGAACTGCTTTTTATGCATTTAGTATCTGACTCAGTGCGTGTCACTCAAGCCAATTGCTGTTTGTGCTCTTTATCTTAATATCTTAAGTATCTCATGGAAAAGCGAAGATCCTCCTTCCGACATTTGTAATATGTCAAGACACTTCACTTCTGTGCTGTTATTATTAATATTTAATATTTTATATGATTACAAAGATGTTTTTCTGCTTTTCTTACTGCGCATTTAAAACATCGTATATCCTTTAGCTCTCAATCAAGCAGAATTCTAAATTGCTAATCAGACAGTAATTGCAATGCTCATTATATCTAATTGGCTTAAAACACATTGCATAAATTACATAATTATTGAACACATCACTCCAGGTCCTGCATTTCTAAATGTTTACTGGAAATAAATATGAAACACCCTTTTTAAAACTTCATTGATACATATAATGAAATACAGAGGTTAGTTAGACATGTGAAATGCTAATCTGAAGGTCATCTATATCAGATGTAAACAGGAATTGTATATAAAGATATGTAAAAGGACAATCCACTACTGCAATAATGACAGATGCATTTAAACAGTGAAGGAGTGATTAACTGATATTTCCCATCACTCATTAGACATTACATATAAATAGCTAGGTGTGAGAGTGGCAGGTTGGATTATGCTTGAATGACAGGTTGGACTTGGGAGCAATTAGTTAAATAGGCTCTCTTCACCAAATGTACTATTACAATTATTATCTACAAACCATCTAGCATAGCATAAGTCAAAAAATAAAGCAATTACAAAATATAGAACTCTACCCTGAGCATTAGTGTTGGGCAAACCAAACAAGTCAAACCCTATTTCAGGTCGAACTTTACTAAAAGTTTGATTCGGCATAAACCCAAATATCAGGCAGTTCGTCTCGGCCAAGCCCACTAAAATGGTGTCTGCCGCAATGCAGAAAGCAGAAGGAGGGAGGATCACATGACCTCATGGTAGCCCATAATGCCTTTCAAAAAGTTATTTGTCTTCTTCCTTCTCTTCTTCTTTTTTTCTTCTTCTTTTTCTCTCTCTACTTTTTTCCCTCTTCTTCTTGGTCTTCTGTTTCTTCTTCATGAATTTTAAAACAACTCCAAAGTACTTGGATACAGTCCTAGGGAACCTAAGAGTGTTATACATGGTGTGAGGAAATCAGCAGGAGATCGCCTGGGACAACCACAGGTCACACCTTCAATGCATGCAGCCAAGTCATAGACTTTCCAAACTCAAGGTGGTGTTTATTTAGCTGCAGTGCAGCTATAGAGACATCATCCACTTCAGGTAATTATGCACAAACAAACATTTGCCTATCCAGCTCTAACTTTACAAAATAACACTTCTAACTGCCGACTGGAGAGCTATTCCTTGCAGCCTCACCATATAGGCAACACAAGTCCAACTGTAAGTTTTGCACTGGCACAGGTCAACCCCCACAGCTTTGGGTGTGTGCATCCCCAGCAGAGAGAGAGCCTAGAACTGCACACCTGCCTGACCTTAACTTTCACCCCCTGGAGCTTCTAATTAACCAGCTAGGAGGTGAGCCGACTCCCTGCTGCTGCACACAATGATAAGTATACCTCCCACCAACTACAACTTTTATCATCCAATCACAAGGGCTTTTATAGCTGTTAGATTGTGTTAACCCCTTAGTGACCTGCCTATTTTGTGCTTCAGGGACCAAATGCTTTTCATAGTCATACTGAAGGAGCCAGAACATCTGACATCTTTCTGTGGGGGAGATGGAATGTTCCCCCAGGAATTCCACCATTGTTTTTTTTATTTTACAACATTCACCATTCAGTAACATGATATAATAACAGGATCAGCACAATTATTGTGATGGCAGGTTTAGAGAATAGAGATGAGCGAGCACCAAAATGCTCGGGTGCTCATTACTCGGGACGAAATTATCGCGATGCTCGAGGGTTCGTTTCGAGTAACGAACCCCATTGAAGTCAATGGGCGACCCGAGCATTTTTGTATATCGCCGATGCTCGCTAAGGTTTTCGTTTGTGAAAATCTGGGCAATTCAAGAAAGTGATGGGAACGACACAGCAACAGATAGGGCAGGCGAGGGGCTACATGTTGGGCTGCATCTCAAGTTCCCAGGTCCCACTATTAAGCCACAATAGCGGCAAGAGTGCCCCCCCCCCCCCCGCACTGTCAGCATAAAGATCGTTCTCCTCTGCCATAGCTGTAACAGCTGTGGCAGAGAAGAACGATGTTTGCCCATTGAATTCAATGGAGCCAGCAATACAGCAGGTTCCACTGAAAGCAATGGGCTGCCGGCGATCGCGGGATGAATTGTCGGGAAGGGCTTAAATATATAAGCCCTTCCCTGCAATTCATCCAGAAATGTGTTACAATAAAAATATATACCGGCATATAAGGCGACGGGGCGTATAAGATGACCCCCCAACTGTCACCTTATACGCCGGGAATACAGCGGAGCAAGAGAATAAAAGTCATTACTCACTTCACCGGGCGTTCTGCGGTGCTCCTGCAGGCTGTCGCTCCCTCCTGGTCCCCGGCAGAGCATTGCTTTCTGGACACAGGGCTTGAAATCCCCGCCTCCAGAAACACACGTGCCTTCAGCCAATCACAGCCATTCAATGACATCATTGTCATTGGCTGTGATTGGCTGAAGGCACGTGTGTTTCTGGAGGCGGGGATTTAAAGCCCTTCGTAGAGAAAGCAATGCTCTGCCGGGGACCAGGAGGGAGCGACAGCCTGCAGGAGCACCGCAGAACGCCAGGAGAAGTGAGTAATGATTTTTATTCTTTGCTCCGCTGTATTACCGGCGTATAAGGTGACAGTTGGGGGGGTCGTCTTATACGCCCCGTCGCCTTATACGCCGGTATATATTTTTATTGTAACACATTTCTGGATGAATTGCAGGGAAGGGCTTATATATTTAAGCCCTTCCCGACAATTCATCCTGCGATCGCCGGCAGCCCATTGCTTTCAGTGGAACCTGCTGTATTGCCGGCTCCATTGAATTCAATGGGCAAACATCGTTCTTCTCTGCCACAGCTGTTACAGCTGTGGCAGAGAAGAATGATTTGTCTTCTATATGTTCTCAATGGGGTCGGCGCTGCTGCCGCCGGCCCCATTGAGCGCATATAGAGAAGAGAACAGAAATCGCAGACCGCACATAGGTGCGATCTGCGATTTCTATGGCCTAAGAAGGACCGTTGGGGTTCTTGAAGCCTAAAATCACTCCTAACACTCTCCCTATAGCAGCTCCGGCATCAACAACACTTTCCCTGAACTATGTCAGAACGCATCTGTGGCGATCAGGTGACACCTGATCTCCCCAGCCACGCACTGCAGGGGTGTGGTATAGGGCTTGAACGTCGCAGGGGGAAGTTGTAATGCCTTCCCTGTATTTCTATTGGCCAGAAAAGCGCGCAAATTTCTCAGGGAAGAAAATGAAAGTAACCCGAACATCGCGTGGTATTCGTCTCGAGTAACGAGCATCTCGAACACCCTAATACTCGAACGAGTATCAAGCTCGGACGAGTACGCTCGCTCATCTCTATTAGGCCTCCTTCCCACGAACGGATTTACGCCGCGTAAATCCGCGGCAAAAATCCGCTGCATGGCCCCCTGCTATTAGGTTCTATTGAACCTAATAGCACAATGCTCACGATGCGTAATTCCACCGCGGAATTACGCACCGCGATTTCTCCCGTCCTCACCCGCAGCATGCTCTATTTGCTGCGGGTGAGGACGGGCTGTACGCGCTGACGGCTTCCATTGCAGTCAATGGAAGCCGTCTGTTCACGCTATCTCCCGCTGTAACCAGCGGGAGATAGCGTGAAAAAAAGGTTCCCCACCTACCGCCGCCGCGTCATATGATGTGGCCGCCGCGTCATATGACGCGGCCGGCGCGTCACGTGACACGGCCGGCCGCGTCATGTGACGCGGTGGGCGTGTCACATGACGCGACGGCGGTGGGCGGGGAAGCGTTTTCACGCTATCTCCCGCAGGTAAGTATAGGGGCTCTGGGGGGCGCCGTGACGGGCTTCACTGCGTAATATTATGCGGCGGAGCCCTTCACGCTCGTGGGAAGGAGGCCTTAGAGAACTATTTTAGCACAGAAAAAACACATTTTAAACTAAAACAAGTAACTCCGCATCCTGACATTCTAAGACTCAGAACATTTATTTTTTAAAACCAGAAAATTTATTTTTTGCAGGAAGAGTTGCAGTTTTTTATTGCTAGCAGGTTAAGTCTTTACTTACACGAGCTTATACTGTATCGGCCGATAAACGCTGCCCATCTGATGCATTGGTTTACAATGCATCAGTTTACATGACCGTATTCTCGCAGTGTAAAAGCTCCTGGGTGGCCAAGATAGCGCATTTCGGCCGGGCGCTTTTACGTCGGCCAGAAAAGATAGTTTAGGAACTATCTTCCTGGACAGAATATGGCGGCTCCCATAGACTCCTATAGTAGCTGCCGGAGAAGGGAGGTGAGAGGAAGTTTAGCAGTATGTCTGCTAAATTCCCACCCCCTTTTCTTCTCTCCACCCCTTGCAGGCTGTTTGTAATGGGAGGGGGCGGAGCGGAAGCTAGTTGCTAAGCTCCAATCCCATCCTGCCCCCTACCATTGCTGACAGCCAACAAGAGGCGGAGAGGGGGCGGGAGCTTAGCACACTAGCTCCCGCACTGCCCTGCTCCTTTTCCTTGCCAAGAGCTGGTGAGGAGGTGGAAAGGAGAAGGCAGTTTAGCAGAGCTAAACTGTCTCTCCCCTCCCGACGGCAATCTTGGCTCCGCATATATGCACCAGACTCGGGCCATCTAAATGGGCACACAAACAGCAGATTTGTGCGCCCGCTCACGTGATTTTCAGTCACGCTATGGCCAAGACACAGCCAACTGAAAATTGCTATGCTCATGTGAATGAGCCCTAAGGCAGCAAACAAAAGAAAAATAGCAATTTTGACATTACTTTTTAAAACTATTTTTATGGCATTCACCATGCGAGATAGATAACAATATATTTTCATTGCGTCGTTATGAATGCAGCGATACCTATTATGTGCTGCTTTTTAAAATATTTTTTGGTATTTTATCCATTTAAAAAGGGGTTTTGAGGGGGAAAATGTGTATTTTCTAAACTATACTTTTTAAATTAAACCTTGTTGAACATTTTTTATGCTAATTTATTTAGTCGCTCAAGGGATGCAATATTTAGATCGCAATGATATTACACTGCATTACCTATTTAGTGCATTCTGCAATGCCTATGACATCAGCCTATTAGACTCTGCAGGAGGCAGGGAATAAATGGCAGGAGTTACATGGCAGTCATGAAGGCCATTGTCAGGCCTCTGAATGCCATGGGTACACATTAGTACTTTGTAATTGCACTGCAGGGTGCCAATGGGTGAGAGAAAGAGCCCCGCCCCCTCACTGTCATCTGCTAACATGCTGCAGTTGCTAATGATTGTGGCATGTATGCTGGTAAACTGCCTTCTATTTAATATGGGATATTGATAAATATCAATGTTGAAGCTGCGGCTTTGCGCTACTTCATGCTGTAAAATTCTTGTACATTTGAGTTACAAACATCTAATGCTGCAAGTAATGTTTTACTCAAAGCAGTGATATGCATTTATCAGTGAAGTGTAATTGGAAATTTAATCTGCATACTTTAACACAAGCATGAAAGTAACAGGTCATTCTACAGACTTCTTGGATAGAGGCATAGAATGAACATATGTATTGCTACTATAGAAAAGTCTGGAAAGTCCAGATTTTTGGACTACTCAAGCAACTAATATCAAGCAGAAGCATTGCAGACTCATTAAGTGGTATTTTCAAAGTACAATCATTACCAATCCCTAAATGAAGTAAGAATGGGAAGCAATTAAAGAGACCAGGATGGATGAACACAGAACTTGCACATATGTTAAAAAGGAAGAAAAATATGTTTCACACATGAAAAGAGAGGGGAATATCTAAAGAAGAATATAATGGGGTCTGCAGAAACTGTAGGGCAAGTGTCAGAAAAGCTAACGCTAATAATGAATTGAGGTTTGCAACACAGGCAAAATGCAATTTAAAAAAAGGATTTTGGGGGTCAAAAGTTAAAGAAAAGTCAAAGATGCTATTAGATGCTTACAGAATGAAAATGGCGAATTGGTTAAAAATGATGTTGAGAAGGCTGAACTTTTAAGTTCCTATTTTGTATCTGTTTTCTCTCAGAAAGTAGATGTAACATCATCTGATCTTCCCTGTGCTATTGGGGGAATAAAAGAATGCAGGCTACCTATAAGCTGAGAGATGGTGAGGGAACACTTAGATAACTTAAATGAATTCAAGTCTCAAGGTCCAGAGGAATTACATCCTAGGATACTAAAGGAAGCAGCAGAGGTAATTGCTGAGCCACTCGCTGGAGTCTTTGAAAATTCCTGGAGAACAGGCGAAGTCCCAGAAGATTGGAGAAGGGCAAATGTTGTCCCTATCTTCAAAAAAGGAAAGAAGGTGAATCCAGATACCTACCAGCCTGTGATCCTGACTTCTATACCGGGAAAGATCTTTGAACAAATTATTAAACAGCATGCGAATGGAGTAATTAACCAAAGCCAGTATGGGTTTGTAACAAAAACGTCATGCCAGACTAATCTAATTTCCTTCTATGACAGAATCACCGACTGGGTTGATCAGGGAAATGCTGTGGATATAGTATATCTTGACCTTAGTAAAGCATCTGACAAAGTATCTCATACCATACCTATTGAAATAACCAAATATGGGATTGGCAAGGCAACTGTTAGATGGAAAAGAGTTGTCATAAATGGCTGCGCGTACAATTGGAAGGTGCTTGGCCATTTGAGTCTCCTCACTTAGTTTATAGTATATAGTTGCTCTCCCTAAGGAGAAAAGAGCGTTTCTGACCGAGGATCTATTAGGATAAGTGTATTTTTCTAAGCCACTATCCAGTTTATTATCTTTCACTGGAATCACTCTATCCTTGCCCCTGAGGAACCCACCTAGTGGGGGAAACATGTAGGGTTAATTAATCGCTCAGGTTTTTCTCAATTTGTCATCTTTTACTATCAGAATGACACCTGCGCAATAATTTTGGAAATATCCAAGACATTCGTCAATTCAAGACTAATAATATAAGGTGGTTAAGTGGACTTTTTGTCACTTAACCTGATTAGTCCTCATCCCTTTACTAAAGTGGCACAAATTGGAGTACACTTCTCTAATTTTTTCTATCCTCTATAATATATGTATGTGTTTGTTCTTCCTTATTTTAACCATTAGTAATAAAAGTTACATTTTAATATTATTAGTTTTAAGGTCCACGAAGTAAGCTTCTTGAAACCAATTTTTTGGACTGATACTGCCTTTGTGAAAATCTAAAGGAGAGAAGTGAGGGAAATTGATCAAATCTGCCAATGGCACAAAGCTAAGAGGGATAGCTAACACTAGAGAAGAGAGAGAAAGGATTCAAAACTATTTAGACGAGCTTGAACAGTGGGCAGTGATTAACAGAATGGTATTTAATAAGCAGAATTACAAGGTCCTACATCTGGGCAAGAAAAATGAAGAAAGCACATACAGAACGGGAGGAATTGGGCTAAGCAACAGCACATGTGAGCAAGACTTGGGTATACTAATAAATCACAGACAGCAAAAAAGGCAAACGCAATTCCTGGATGTATTGAGAAGCATAGAGTCTAGGTCACATGAGGTCATTATCCCCCTCCACTCTTCCTTAGTCAGACCTCATCTGGAATACTGTGTCCAGTTCTGGGCACCCCACTTTAAAAAAGACAAAGACAAACTGGAGCAAGTTCAGAGAAGAGTTACCAAGATGGTGAGCAGTCTGCAAATCATGTCTTATGAGGAATGGTTAAAGGATCTGGGAATATTTAGCAGAAGAGAAGGCTGAGAAGAGACTTAATAGCCGTCTACAAATATCTGAAGGGCTGTCACAGTGTAGAGGGATCAGCCCTATTCTCATTTGCACAAGGAAAGACTAGAAGCAACAGGATGAAACTGAAAGAGAGGAGACACAAATTAGATATTAAACAGTGAGGGGGGTCAATGAGTGGAATAGGTTGACACTGGAGGTGGTGAGTTCTCCTTCAAAGCGTGTGACAGGGCTTAATAGACTATACTGAAGTATACCGTATCTCCTAAAAATAATCAAATAAAAAGCGATCAAAAAGTCATAGGTAGCCTTAAATGGTACCAATAAAAACTATCGGATGGAAACATTTTACGTACGGAATGTAATTTTCTCGCTTCCCAATGTCATAGAAACTTGAAATTTGGCACGGGCATTGATTATGCCATAAATAGGAAAAGTTAATAGGTCCCAAGTCGATTATTCAATTTTAAGCGCAAAACAATTAGCGTCCAAATTTTACGTACAGAATCTAATTCTCTCACTTCCTGATATATATAAATGAATGTCTGTCTGTCCTTTATGCATTACTACACCATTCATCCAATTGCCATGAGACTTTGGGAAGTTGTTGAGTACACTCCTGGGAAGATTACTGGCATAGTACATCTATCCTATGATAGGTGGCGCGCGTGCGAGCGTCGTCGACAGTTATGCCCCCCAGACAAAGATCGTTTGATTTTCATCTCAAGCACGAAAGCAAAAGGCATTACGAGCAACGGGATGAGTGTTCAACTACAAAATGATGCGTCCGCCGAACGTTTCGCAAGACAATTGCTGGATATTGAGAATGCTGAGGTAAAATGTAAGCTGTGCTGTGATTGGTTGCTATTTCTTACACTGCTGTGCTGTGATTCGTTGTTATATATTATACCGCTGAGGTAACATGAAAGCTGTGCTGTGATTGGTTGCTATATATAATACCTATATTTTATACTGCTAGGGTAACATGAAAGCTGCGCTGTGATTGGTTGTTATATATTATACCACTGAGGTAACATGAAAGCTGCGCTGTGATTGGTTGTTATCTAGATATATTAAAAAAGAATGAATGTATGTCTGTCTTCGCAGCAACGCGCGACGGGTAAGCTAGTTATTAATAAAGTATTGTAGTTTTAGTTTGTCTACTACTGTGAAGGGCTCTAGATTAGGAGTCTTCTATTAGAATGTCATTTTCAGGGGTGAATCCTAAGGCACATTTGGCGCTAATATGATCGATGACTGACCTAACTTTAAACCCTTTCCACCCCAGGGCGTAAATATATATCCTGAGTGGGAAACAGTTTCTGCAAATAGACATGCATTTACATTCTATGCATGGCGCTGCGCTCAAAAGCTGAACCCGTGCTATCTGTAGTGGAAGATGGCTGTGACTGACAGCCGGCTCCCCCAGCTGTTAACCTTTACCATACCACAATCAATGTTGATCACAGCATGTAAACGGTTCACAGAGGGAGGGAGCTCAATCTGTAACATTGGTCCTCTGCCATGTAATTGAGGAGGGTCAATGGGTTGCTATGACAACTCTATGCCAGGAATACCTTTCCATGGATACTTGAAAAAGGAGGCAAGTTATGTTCCTCCGAAATGCATGGCCATATACATATGCTTGCTGTATGTTTAGTCTGTTTATTGTTCCTGTTGCACCTGAATAAAAGCACACTCTATTACTGCGCATGCTCGGCTGTGTAATTGAACAATGTAAAACTCAACTTCAGATGCAATGTGTGCTTACTGCACATGCTTGGTCCCATCTGTCATTGTGTGTGTGTGTGTGGGGGGGGTGTTCCCATCTTTCCCTTCTGGACTGGTACCTTTTTTTGTGCAGGCTACTGTTCAGTGGCCTTTTGTATAATGCGCAGTGGTCCTGCTTAGTAGTTGTATAACTTTTTTATGCTTAAAGGGTCCAGAGGCCCTTTTTTTTAAAGGGGAGGTACTGTTAGGTTGTGCTGCTGAGACTACTAGCAGCACAGCCCCACACGTGGTGAATAATTGTGCTAGCTGGGTGTGGTGATCTCCTGCTAGCCAATCCCCCAGGTCTTTGCTCACATATAAAACCAGCTTCTGGCAGTGTCTGTCTTGTGTTTAGGGTGAGCAGTCTTGTTACTTCTGTGTTGCGGCTATGTGACTGGTGTTCAGTGTTTGGCAGGTGCCCAGACATTAGGTGTGGATAGCCCTGTAGGGAGTATATGGTGTGAACAGTGTCAAGTTCTGTATGTCTGAGCAGGTGGCTAGACATGAGGAGTGAATTGTCCTGTTCAATGTGGTTGGGTGTCTGGCATTCTAACCCTAGTGTGTTGTGGTGTGAACAGTGTCTGGTGCTGCTGGACTCCTGGTTAGTGTATGGACTAGCGGTATAGCCAGGAGCCATAAAGTGGCCCGCTAACTTCCATGTTTTGATCAAAATGTCAACTAATACCTGGTATTTATATATAGCTTACTATCTGCTATTAGTAGTTGCATTTTGGCTGCTGTATGCTGTGTTTTCTGGCTCTGTGTTCTGTCCCTGTCATGTGGCATGTGTATGTATCCTGTTCTGGTGCATGGTTCCTAGGTGCAGCTAGGGCCCAGATCCAAAGACCGCTAGGCAGCCCTTTATTAGGGCAATGTCCCCGCTTAGGTAGGGCCATGTCATCCTCCCTGAGGCACAGGTCAGTTGTCAGAAAACCGTTCCTGTGCGTGCATCTGTCTCTGGTCACGATCGTTTGGGCCCCGTGCTTAGGTTGCCTACACGATCGTAACACCATCGTCTTCTATGAGCTCCACTGACTTTGCTTAGAAAGTTGAGTTTTAATGTGCCCAGCATGCACCTTAAGAGGAAGCACAGTTCGCATTATGAGTAGTTCCTATCAGGGCGGTGTATTAATGCATCGAGTACAGAACGTTACAACATAATATTGTGGCATTCAAGATGCTGGATAATTACTGTTTTCTGTAGGCTCCAAAATAAGTCGGTTTGTGAAGAGAATCCCTCTCTATCATTCCAGGTCACATAAAAATCATTGTATATTTTTTTTATTTTCCTCCCCTCCTAATTGTTCCCTACTACATTATTTATATATACTAGATTGATCCGATGATCACTACGCGAACATAAAATGTTTCAGAAGTGGTTATTGTGAACTTCTAAATCTGCTTGGTTAGGTGATTATTTAGAGCGTCACTTTGTATTTGGAGCAGATATATAATGTAAAAAAGTCTATAGGTCTGTTTGTCTGTCTCTCTCTCTCTGTCTGTCTGTTTGTCTGTCTGTCTGTTTTTCTCTCTGTCTCTATCTCTCTTTTATTGTCTGTCTCTGTCTGTTTCTGTCTGTCTCTGTCTCACTCTGTTTCTCTGTCTGTTTCATTATCTTTTTTGTCTCTGTCTGTCTCTCTCTGTGCCTATCGTTCTTGTTCTGTCTGTCTATCGCTCTATGTATGTTTCTCTCTGTCTCTCTATTGCTATCTCTATATTTGTCTATCACTCTGCTTATCGCTCTCTGTCTCTCTACCCTCTCTCGTTCTGTCTCTTTATTGCTCTCTCTGTTTCTCTATCCCTCTGCCTCTGTTTCTCTATTACTCTCTCTGTCTCTTTCTATATTACTCTTTCTGTCTCTGTCTGTCTCTTCCATCTGCTGATGCATGTTGGTATTATTGGTAAGTGCTTCGGGATTTGTCTGTTTGTTTACATGCACATCCAGTGTATCTGTTGTAGCATTACAATACAGATTGTTGTTGATACCTGTGTTGCGTACACACGTTGTCTTCATCCTGGGCGTGGTGCGTCCTTGGCTCAGGATGAACATGTCAGAATGTCTCAGCCCTTATTTGAGTTGCTTCCATGTAGTTCATTGTCCCCACAACCTGCACAGACTTAACAGATACACTACAGAAATTTGTGGCTTTGCCTTTTCACCTGTTGCTTTCAAAATGCCGTTGGTCCATCATCAGGGCTAACAACTGGTTTCATTTATTATTTTGGATATTGTTCCTTCTTGTCTTCCTAAGTTTTTTTGTAACACCATGGCTATCATTATTAGCAACCCTGCCATTCTATCTTGGTTATTTTTTTAGTCACTGGCTTTTCTGTCTCACCGCCTTTTTCATAGCTTTTTATTAAGGCTATGAATTAGGTGTATTGAGACTGGGGTTGTCTCTTTGTCTGGATGTTACTGCATCTGGGCTGTTTAGTGGTCTTTCATTTGACCTGAACCGCTGACTCTATTAAGATCTATAATCTGTAATAGATCAGTTATTATTGTCAGGATTCGAACCAGAGGACACCTGTCCCTAGCACAGGAGCTCATCCAGCTTGCTCCTGCTAAGTCCACTTCCTGTCTCCCTGTCCTGGCCCTACCCTGCTACTAATTGGGACTTATTATAAAAGTCTGGCCCTGCCTCAGATCCAGCACATGGTTATTCTACTCCACAGCATTTACTGAACAAGCTTCACTTCTGCCTGCTCCTCTGCTATTGTGACACCAATTTCTGTCTATCTGAGTATGTTACCCACTTCACCCATTTGTACTGCAAACTGAGACCTCCCATTGCTGACTCCTGGCTTCCCTTCTGACTACGCTACCCACCTCATCCATCTTTACTGCAAACTGAGACCTCCCATTACTGACTCCTGGCTTTTTCCTGACTGCTCTTTAGACCTGTGGCTATTACACCTGAAGATCCACCCATTGCCTGTAACCGCTACAGTTATAGTGGAAAGGAACCTCTCTTATACATTGGGCCCCTGATAAACTAGGATTTATCGAGAGAAATGTGTTCAGCAAATACACTTCTATGAGCTAGTCTCTCTATTTGAGCTAAAATATTTTGTGCCAATAGATTTCTATGAGCCAGTATTATTCCTATCTTTGGAAGCATTCTGCTTCAGAGTCTACTATTTTTTCTGCACTTTTATTGAATGTGGATGCTTTACTTGAGTCAGTCTATTCCTATTGTTGGGGGTATCACATTTTTTTAAGTGTGGATATTCCACTGGGAATTGACTGACTTGACTTGTCATCTTCTCCACTAAATCAATACTTTGCACTTTATTGATTACCTGGTTATTAAAAGGGACCAGGTTATTTACTGATTATATATATATATATATATATATATATATATATATATATATATATATATATATATATACATATATATATATACACACACACACCCACACTTTTTATGGTTCAAAAGTATTTTTATTAAAGAACTGTAGAATACAATGATAAATGGTTTCACGTTCAAAATATGGTTTACAGCAGAATGATACATTTCCTTTTTTCTAACTTAAACTGATTAATTCTTGTGTTTAAATTTATATAAACACTCATAGGAAAACTAGGTCTTTGCTCTCACCAGACGCGCTCAGACCTTAACAGGGAAGGGATAACGAGGAGGTGGGGGGGGGGGGGGGGGGGTATGCCCTACATTAAGATATATTTTTTCAAGTGAGCATTTGTATTTAGAATATTAGTACTTTTGATGTAGTGATAGGATTCTGAAACCACCTAAATGAGACTCAAACAAATTTTTGGGGGTCCTCAGAAGTGACTAGATGTTAGGTTTCTACACTCCATCACACCAAGTGTTGATTGGTTGGTGGGGCTTTTTAGGTACATCCATTTATATGTGTCGTGTTTGTTATATAGCCCTGCCTTTTAATTCACTAGATTGACCCGATGTTCACTTTGTGAGCATAAAATGTTTGGAAAAACGGTTGTGAACTTCTAAATCTGCTTGGTTAGGTGATTATTCAGATTGTCACTTTGTAATTGAAGCAGATATCTAATATTAAAAAACCTACAGGTGTCTCTCTGTCTGTCTCTTTCTCTGTCTGAGCAATGCTTTATTCTCTCTAGTGGTGCTGTTGCCTGAAGCACAGCAGCGCTGATAGAGAGTCTCTCTCTTTCTCTCTATCTCTCTGTGGGGGAAATTATGTAGGACCCCAGTATTGTGTGATATTACCTTTAAATTCCACTGTCTCAAATATTCAGTCCAGTTTCTGTCACGTAACAGATATGACCCTTAGACATTGCAATAACTAACAAGTAATTAAACCATAGCAATAGTTGGTCATAAGATTGATAAGAGAGAGAGCTACAGATTGATAACAGATAATGTAACAGAATTTGATAGGTATAAGCAATAAACTTACCTCAAAATAAAGTCATAAAAAGTAAACATTAGAGATGAGCGAACGTACCCGTCCGAGCTTGATACTCGTTCGAGTATTAGCGTGTTCGAGATGCTCGTTACTAGAGGCGAGCACTACGCGATGTTTTAGTTACTTTCACTTTCATCTGAGACGTTAGCGCGCTTTTCTGGCCAATAGAAAGACAGGGAAGGCATTACAACTTCCCCCTGCGACGTTCAAGCCCTATACCACCCCCCTGCAGTGAGTGGCTGGCGAGATCAGGTGTCACCCGAGTATAAAAATCGGCCCCTCCCGCGGCTCGCCACAGATGCATTCTGACAGAGATCAGGGAAAGTGCTGCTGGTGCCGGAGCTGCTATAGGGAGAGCGTTAGGAGTGATTTTAGGCTTCAAGAACCCCAACGGTCCTTCTTAGGGCCATATCTGACCGTGTGCAGTACTGCTAAGGCTGCTTTTTGCAGTGTTGCACATTTTTTTTTTTTTGTATATCGGACGTGCAGAGCATTGCGTCCTGCAGTAATTTTACATAGTCCACGGCCAGTAGTGGTGGTGAGGCAGGTACAGTGAAAGACATATCCAGTCTATATACGCAGTGGGCTTTTCCAAAAAAATTTGGGAAAAAAAATCTATTTGGGCTGCCTGTGACCGTCCTAACTGTACTGCGTCTCTGCTAGGGGTAGTTGTCCTAATTCATACGCAGCCAGCTACGTGTTACAGCAGGCTTGCGCAAAATTCTTTCCTGCCTCTGCGTTGCCTCTTACATCACCGCTGTCATCCTGTCCAGAGTGAAACAGTCTGCAGTAATTTTACATAGTCCACAGCCAGTAGTGGTGGTGAGGCAGGGACAGTGAAAGACATATCCAGTCTATATACGCAGTGGGCTTTTCCAAAAACATTTGGGAAAAAAAATCTATTTGGGCTGCCTGTGACCGTCCTGACTGTACTGCGTCTTTGCTGGGGGTAGTTGTCCTAATTCATACGCAGCCAGCTAAGTGTTACAGCAGGCTTGCGCAAAATTCTTTCCTGGCTCTGCTGTGCGTTCCGTAAGCGAACTCAGCCTCCAACCACAGGCCAATAAGCGGCACATTTAATTACAGCGTTCTGTTTCTGCACTACTGGTAATACAGCATGCTGAGGGGTAGGGGTAGGCCTAGAGGACGTGGACGCGGGCGAGGACACGGAGGCCCAAGTCAGGGTGTGGGCACAGGCCGAGCTCCTGATCCAGGTGTATTGCAGCCGACTGCTGCGGGATTAGGAGAGAGGCACGTTTCTGGCATCCCCACATTCATCTCACAATTAATGGGTCCATGCGGTAGACCTTTATTAGAAAATGAGCAGTGTGAGCAGGTCCTGTCGTGGATGGCAGAAAGTGCATCCAGCAATCTATCGACCACCCAGAATTCTGCGCCGTCCACTGCTGCAACTCTGAATCCTCTGGCTGCTGCTCCTCCTTCCTCCCAGCCTCCTCACTCCATTACAATGACACATTCTGAGGAGCAGGCAGACTCCCAGGAACTGTTCTCGGGCCCCTGCCCAGAATGGGCAGCAATGGTTCCGAATCCTCTCCCACTGGAGGAGTTTGTCGTGACCAATGCCCAACCTTTGGAAAGTTCCCGTGGACCGGGGGATGAGGCTGGGGACTTCCGGCAACTGTCTCAAGAGCTTTCAGTGGGTGAGGAGGACGATGACGATGAGACACAGTTGTCTATCACTCAGGTAGTAGCAGTTGGAGTAAGTCCGAGGGAGGAGCGCACAGAGGATTCGGAGGAAGAGCAGCAGGACGATGAGGTGACTGATCCCACCTGGTTTGCTACGCCTACTAAGGACAGGTCTTCAGAGGGGGAGGCAAGTGCAGCAGCAGGGCAGGTTGGAAGAGGCAGTGCGGTGGCCAGGGGTAGAGGCAGGGCCAGACCGAATAATCCACCAACTGTTTCCCTCGCGCCCCCTCGCGCCATGCCACCCTACAGAGGCCGAGGTGCTCAAAGGTCTGGCAGTTTTTCACTGAGAGTGCAGACGACCGACAAACAGTGGTGTGCAACCTTTGTCGCGCCAAGATCAGCCGGGGAGCCACCACCACCAGCCTCACCACCACCAGCATGCGCAGACATATGATGGCCAAGCACCCCACAAGGTGGGACGAAGGCCGTTCACCGCCTCCGGTTTGCACCGCTGCCTCTCCCCCTGTGCCCCAACCTGCCACTGAGATCCAACCCCCCTCTCAGGACACAGGCACTACCGTCTCCTGGCCTGCACCCACACCCTCAGTTCCGGTGACCTCGGCCCCATCCACCAATGTCTCTCAGCGCACCGTCCAGCCGTCCCTAGCGCAAGTGTTGGAGCGCAAGCGCAAGTACGCTGCCACGCACCCGCACGCTCAAGCGTTAAACGTGCACATAGCCAAATTTATCAGCCTGGAGATGCTGCCGTATAGGCTTGTGGAAAAGGAGGCTTTCAAAGGTATGATGGCGGCGGCGGCCCCGCGCTGCTCAGTTCCCAGTCGCCACTACTTTTCCCGATGTGCCGTCCCAGCCCTGCACGACCACGTCTCCCGCAACATTGTACGCGCCCTCACCAACGCGGTTACTGCCAAGGTCCACTTAACAACGGACACGTGGACAAGCACAGGCGGGCAGGGCCACTATATCTCCCTGACGGCACATTGGGTGAATTTAGTGGAAGCTGGGACAGAGTCAGAGCCTGGGACCGCTCACGTCCTACCCACCCCCAGAATTGCGGGCCCCAGCTTGGTGGTGGTATCTGCGGCGGTGTATGCTTCCTCCACTAAACCACCCTCCTCCTCCTCCTCCTACGCAACCTCTGTCTCGCAATCAAGAGGTGTCAGCAGCAGCACGTCGCCAGCAGTCGGTGTCGCGCGGCACGGCAGCACAGCGGTGGGCAAGCGTCAGCAGGCCGTGCTGAAACTACTCAGCTTAGGAGAGAAGAGGCACACGGCCCACGAACTGCTGCAGGGTCTGACAGAGCAGACCGACCGCTGGCTTGCGCCGCTGAGCCTCCAACCGGGCATGGTCGTGTGTGACAACGGCCGTAATCTGGTGGAGGCTCTGCAGCTCGGCAGCCTCACGCACGTGCCATGCCTGGCCCACATCTTTAATTTGGTGGTTCAGCGCTTTCTGAAAAGCTACCCACGCTTGTCAGACCTGCTCGGAAAGGTGCGCCGGCTCTGTGCACATTTCCGCAAGTCCCACACGGACGCTGCCACCCTGCAACATCGGTTTAATCTGCCAGTGCACCGACTGCTGTGCGACGTGCCACAAGGTGGAACTCTACACTCCACATGTTGGCCAGGCTCTATGAGCAGCGTAGAGCTATAGTGGAATACCAACTCCAACATGGGCGGCGCAGTGGGAGTCAGCCTCCTCAATTCTTTACAGAAGAGTGGGCCTGTTTGGCAGACATCTGCCAGGTCCTTGGAAACTTTGAGGAGTCTACCCAGATGGTGAGCGGCGATGCTGCAATCATTAGCGTCACCATTCCTCTGCTATGCCTCTTGAGAAGTTCCCTGCAAAGCATAAAGGCAGACACTTTGCGCTCGGAAACAGAGGCGGGGGAAGACAGTATGTCGCTGGATAGTCAGAGCACCCTCCTGTCTATAGCTCAGCGCGTTGAGGAGGGGGTGGAGGATGAGGAGGAGGGGGAAGAGACAGCTTGGCCCACTGCTGAGGGTACCCATGCTGCTTGCCTGTCATCCTTTCAGCGTGTATGGCCTGAGGAGGAGGAGGAGGAGGAGGAGGAGGATCCTGAAAGTGATCTTCCTAGTGAGGACAGCCATGTGTTGCGTACAGGTACCCTGGCACACATGGCTGACTTCATGTTATTATGCCTTTCTCGTGACCCTCGCGTTACACGCATTCTGGCCACTACGGATTACTGGGTGTACACACTGCTCGACCCACGGTATAAGGAGAACCTTTCCACTCTCATACCCGAAGAGGAAAGGGGTTCGAGAGTGATGCTATACCACAGGACCCTGGCGGACAAACTGATGGTAAAATTCATATCCGACAGCGCTAGTTGCCGAAGGCACAGTTCCGAGGGCCAGGTAGCAGGGGAGGCACGGAGATCAGGCAGCATGTACAGTACAGGCAGGGGAACACTCTCTAAGGCCTTTGACAGCTTTCTGGCTCCCCAGCAAGACTGTGTCACCGCTCCCCAGTCACGCCTCTGCCCCCTACAACTACTGGGTGTCAAAGCTGGACACGTGGCCTGAACTCGCGCTGCATGCCCTGGAGGTGCTTGCTTGTCCTGCGGCTAGCGTCTTGTCAGAGAGGGTGTTTAGTGCGGCTGGGGGAATCATCACGGATAAGCGTACCCGCCTGTCAACCGACAGTGCCGACAGGCTTACACTCATCAAGATGAACAAAGCCTGGATTTCCCCAGACTTCTCTTCTCCACCAGCAGACAGCAGCGATACCTAAACAATACGTAGGCTGCACCCGCGGATGGAAGCATTGTTCTCTATCACCATCAAAAACGTGGACCTTTTAGCTTCATCAATCTGTGTATAATATTCATCCTCCTCCTCCTGAAACCTGACGTAATCACGCCGAACGGGCAATTTTTCTTAGGCCCACAAGGCTCAGTCATATTACTTTTGTAAACAATGTTTATACGTTTCAATGCTCATTAAAGCATTGAAACTTGCACCTGAACCAATTTTTATTTTAACTGGGCTGCCTACAGGCCTAGTTACAAATTAAGCTACATTAACCAAAGCGATTAATGGGTTTCACCTGCCCTCTTGGTTGGGCATGGGCAATTTTTCTGACGTACATTAGTACTGTTGGTACACCAATTTTTGGGGGCCCTCGCCTACAGTGTAATCCAATTAATTTTTTGCCCACCTGCATTAAAGCTGAAGTTACATCAGCTGTGATGGGCACTGCAATGGGATATATTTATGTGCCGCCGGTGGGTTCCAGGGAGCCACCCATGCTGTCGGTCCACACGGAGTTGTAACTGCATGTGTCCACTTCTAAAGAACCCCAGTCTGACTGGGGCATGCAGTGTGGGCCGAAGCCCAACTGCATTAAACATGACATTACCTCAGCTATGATGGGCAATGCAATGGGATATATTTATGTACCGCCGGTGGTTTCCTGGCACCCACCCATGCTGTCGCTCCACAGGGACTTCACAATAGGGAGTTGTACCTGCCTGTGTCTACTTATAAAGAATCCCAGTCTGACTGGGGCATGCAGTGTGGGCCGAAGCCCACCTGCATTAAACATGACATTACCTCAGCTATGATGGGCAATGCAATGGGATATATTTATGTACCGCCGGTGGTTTCCTGGCACCCACCCATGCTGTCGCTCCACAGGGACTTCACAATAGAGAGTTGTACCTGCCTGTGTCTATGAATTAAAAACCCCGGTCAGGTTGGGGCATGCAGTGTGGGCCGAAGCCCACCTGCATTTAATCTGACGTTAGCTCTGCTGTCCAGGGCACTGCAATGGGATACATTTATGTAGAGCCGGTGGCTTCCAGGGAGCCACCCATGCTGTGGGTGCACACGAAATTCCCATTGCGGAGTTGTACCTGCCTGTGACTATTTATAAAAAACCGCGGTCTGACTGGGGCATGCAGACACCTTGACAGAATGAATAGTGTGTGGCACATAGGTTCCCCATTGCTATGCCCACGTGTGCAGCTCCTGATGGCGGTGGCACAGGATTATATTTCTCATTGCTTCTGTACAGCATTGTGGGCTATCGCCCCGCTCCTTTTAAAGACGGTCGCTGCCTAGCCGTGCCAACCCTCTGCAGTGTGTGCCTGCGGTTCCTCCTCATGGCAGACGCACTTATAAATAGACATGAGGGTGGTGTGGCTATGAGGCCAGCATGTGGCATGAGTGCAGCTGAAGGCTGCGCAGGGGCACTTTGGTGTGCGCTGTGGACACTGCGTCGTGCAGGGGGGGGGGGGGGTTGGGCAGCATGTAACCCAGGAGAAGTGGCAGCGGAGTGTCATGCAGGCAGTGATTGTGCTTTGTTGGAGGTAGTGTGGTGCTTAGCTAAGCTATGCATTGCTAATGAGGGCTTTTCAGATGTTAAAGTTGTTGGCGGGGGCACTCTTGCCGCTATTGTGGCTTAATAGTGGGACCTGGGAACTTGAGATGCAGCCCAACATGTAGCCCCTCGCCTGCCCTATCCGTTGCTGTGTCGTTCCCATCGCTTTCTTGAATTGCCCAGATTTTCACAAATGGAAACCTTAGTGAGCATCGGCGATATACAAAAATGCTTGGGTCGCCCATTGACTTCAATGGGGTTCGTTACTCGAAACGAACCCTCGAGCATCGCGAAAATTTCGTCCCGAGTAACGAGCACCCGAGCATTTTGGTGCTCGCTCATCTCTACAAATGACTAGAAAACCTATTATTACCCCCCTGCCCTCAAATAGCCCAAAGGAAGCCACCCCAATATGAACATTTTTCTCCTGGGACTGGTTGTAGCACAGTTTTAGATATGGCTCAAGGTTATGCAAGTGATGTCATAATATTCAACATCACGCTAGGGAGCTATTGGTTGAAGGGGAGGTAGTACCATCTAAATTAAAATGTTACATGAATTGCGGGATGAATTATATGTATTATTTATGTATTGGAATGCCCCTATAGGAAATTATATGGCGAATGGTCAACTCTTTAAGGAAAAGAGTGAATAAACATAACATTAATATATCCCCTTCATAGTGTATCTAGACATTTGTCTTTATAGCACAACAAAGATTCCTCAGGCTAAAGATAGCCCCATTAGAAAAAATACCTGAAGGTAAATTTCAGACTCTTAAATCCAAGGAAATGCATTGGATTGGCTCCTAGGTGGTGAAATTAAGTTTTAAAGAATGTCTAGGATCACTTTTACATTACCTTCATACTGATTTTTGCTATGTATCTGTAGGAATACATAGGAGTTTTTCATATAGGTTGTTGCTGTTATACATATTTACTGCTCAGTGGGTACATTTTTTTTGACAATATTCCTGCTTTTCACTACACTCAGTCCATCTGTCTGTCAACAAGCATTTGTATTCTCTTATTAAAAAATATTTAAGGCTGAGCTGCGAGCCACGAATTCACCGCTGTCTTCATCAGACGTGAACTTCCATCCTCTTAGGGCTTCTGTCAGGGGACCAAACAGGTGATAGTTCTGATCTTTCCCATTGGACTATGGGGGAAGGATGCTTTAACACCTCAAAACCACATTTTTGGAGAGTGTGGATAATATGAGCAGCGGTGTGCAGACATGCATCGCCATGCAACAACACCCCTGGATAGCAGTCCTCTGCATTCTGTTTCAATTTCAGGCTTCAGCTGTTTAGTCAGCATCTCACTATAATGATCATTGCTGAATGCTGAACTTTTTTCCTGCTAATGTTCCAGCTCCTTCTTCATGGCTGATACTTGTGCAACCTTCCTTGCGCTTTCCTATCCATTCGTACACACTTCTTCATGCTAAAACACTTTCTGCATACTGTGCACAAAGTCTTCGGTAAATATCTGCACCAGACACACCCTCAAACCATCAGATCACAGAAAGCCAATCACTGCATGTGGGGCAGCCATTATTTTCTTGCACTGCAGTAACAAATTAACTGATGTAATGCGGTCAAACCTGCACAGCAGTGACTAGAGACAGCGACCTACAACGGAAAGTGTTACATATATAGTTTATATTAGCTTCTTAATAACAGTTTGGTCTTAATTGTAAGTTTGTTGTGCTAATATTTTCATGTACTCTTATATATTTAGTGGAGTTTTGTTTGTACTTTACAGTCTTATGTTAAGACATTGCATGCCTTTTTACAGTTTGAGCAAATGAGTAGATATATATTTGTTAAATTCCCATCTTCGCCCACTTACATTTTTATCTGGGCGCTATTAGGAGTTGGGATGATCCGATCACATGACTGTGGGTAACTGATCATGTGATCATCACGTCATGGCTGGTTCGTGACAGCTGCCCATGGTTATTTCTGGGTCCTGAGATACACGCTAAGCCCTGCAGCTGCCATGATGATATAAATCCCCACAATTGCGTTTGTTTTGTACAGAGAATGATGGGCATTATACTACTTGCGGGTACCTATGTATGCTGACATTGTTTTATGTGCTTGAGAAAGGGATTATAATGAGCCCATGATGCTTTGCATGACAGCATTTTTACCTCTGCTTATGTTTAATAAACTAATTTAAAGTTTGGATTGAACATTTTGTTTTTGATGGATGTCAGCATTTAATATATAGTGAAAGTATAGCATTGTTTTTTTGTATTCAACACTTTGGGTTAGGGCTCCCTTTCATCTCCAGATTACTAGAACACCTGGTCTACTCCCTCCTTACACACTTTCTCTCTGACAACTCACTCCTCGACCCCCTCCAGTCTGGTTTACACTAGACCGAAACTGCCCTTACAAAAGTATCAAATGACCTGATGACGGCAAAGTCGAGAGGGGACTACTCCCTACTAATCTTCCTTGACCTGTCTGCTGCATTTGACACTGTTGACCATGACCACCTTCTCACTATGCTCCGCTCTATTGGTCTAAAGGACAACGCTCTTTCCTGGTTCTCCTCCTACCTCTCTGACTACTCTTTCAGTGTCTCCTTTGCTGGTTCCACTTCCTCTTGCTGTCGGGGTACCCCAGGGCTCGGTCCTTGGTCCCCTTCTCTTCTCTATCTATACTGCCCCAATTGGAAAAACCATCCACAAATCCGGCCTCCAATACCATCTCTATGCTGACGACACCAAACTATACACCTCCTCTCGTGAGATCTCTGAACGATTCCTCCAAAATATAACCGACTGTCTGTAGGCTGTATCTAACACTATGTCCTCCCTTTTTCTCAAACTTAACCTCTCTAAAACTGACCACCTCATCTTTCTGCCTTCCAACCTCCCCTCAACGTCTCCATTCCAGTGTCTAGCACCATCATAACCCCCAGAGAGCATGCCCACTGCCTTGGGGTCACACTGGACTCTGACCTCTCCTTTATCCCCCATATCCAATCTCTGGCCCAAACATGCCACATGCACCTCATAAATATTTCCAAAATACGGCCGTTCATCACCACGGACACGCTAAAGACACTCGTGGTTGCCTTCATCTATTCCCGACTTGACTACTGCAACTCGCTACTCATTGGCCTCCCCTATACTAGACTTGCTCCACTCCAATCCATACTAAATGTGGCAGCTAGGCTAATTTTTCCATCCAGCCATCACTTAGATGCCTCTGCATTATGCCACTGCAGAACTAAATTTTAACTCCTCAACCTCACCCACAAAGCTCTGCATGGTGCCGCACCAGCATACATCACCTCCCTCCTGTCAGTACACCACCCAGCCCGCTCACTCCGAACCGCTAACGCAGTCAGATTAAACACCCCTGTAATACAAACCAAACATGCTCGCCTCCAGGACTTCACCAGAGCAGCACCCAATCCTCTGGAATGCTCTACCCCAAGGCATCCGGACAATTCCAGATGCATGAAATTTTAGACGTGCCTTAAAAATGCACCTCTTAAAGGAAGCATACCCAATCCCCTGACCTAGTCCCCCACCCCTCCCTATGGCTCCCCACACCTTCCACCCTGCCTATCTCATATGACCTTTAACCCTGCACCTCCTTACGGCCCACCCCGTTTGCCTTCTAATAACTGATTTCCACATGAAATCCCCTATGGCCTGTGTACCCCCATGCCTCGCCCCCCCCCCCCCTTCCACCTCCTGTACCACCCCCACCCCATTTGTTTCAAACTGAATGTACCTCATATTGTAATTGTATTGTTTTGCATTTATCCCATGCTTGAAAGCGTTGCAGAATAAGTTGGCGCTATACAAATAAAGATTATGTTACGGCACTCGGACCCCCCTGAACGCTGGGTGGGGTGCCCTGAACTTCCCGCACCCCACTGTCCCTGCTTACTTGCCTCGACCCTGGCTAACCCCAGGCGGACAACTGGACGGCGGTCACTATCCTGGCTAGGGACCTGGCGACTACACAAGATGGAACTACCTAACAGGGGGCCGAGTGCCGACAAAGGAGGCAGATGGAGTACCAACAGAAAATGCTGAGCAAAGACAAAGTTTGAGAAAGGAACTGACTAGCAACCTAGCGAACTGACTGAGGAGACCCAACAGACAGGACAGACTAGCAGCAGGCTGAACCAATAACTGGCAGTGAGCTCAGGTCACTGCCAGCCTTATAACTGCAAGACTCCACCTGGGGCGGAGAGTGGGAGGAGCCCACTCCCCCACTGCTGCATAAGAAAGGTGGAGGAGTGCGGGCAGCACCCTACGGGCGGACACGCCCACGCCGCCGCACCCGGCCGCCCCATGCCGCCGGGAGAGCCCCGATTCTAGAGCTCCAGGACGCCGGAGCAGACGCCGGAGCGGCGCATGCCGACCGCGGGACCCCGTGCCGCCCTGCATGGTAACAGATTATTATTATCATCATCTTTCACGTGGACATATTTTTGATCAGTATTTTGTGAGCCAGAACCGGAAGTGGAGAGAAAGTAAAATGTAAACATTTGCATGCCTTCCGTATTTTGGACCCGCTCCTGATTTTGGCTCACAAAATACTGATGAGATATACACCCATGTGAGTAAGGCCTTCTAGTCACGATACCCTGAGCACTGCTGCTTTTATTCTTTAAGAAATATAATATCTTCTAGTTTTGCACAATGCTCATTATGCCAATACATATGTATGACCAAGACATTTCAGTCCATGCATAGTCACAAGGTGTTTAATATGAAAACCTTTATTAATTGTGATTCTTTGCATGTCATTTACATGTTTTATTGTAGCAAGAGGAGCCTCCAATACACGGGGTGCACTACACGCACCTTGTACAAGTGTATTGGAGACCACCTTTCCGATATTAGAAATGCAGGACCACGCAGCATATTGGGTGTCTCGCAGCACTCTGTAGATGGTCACCTAGATGACTTGACTTAATTGTCAGTCACTGCATTGGAAAAAGAAAAGCTTCCCAAAAGGGGTGGAGATTGGGGCCGCGCTGTAATCATGCAGGAGACCTTTTGGATATTTACATTATGTGTACTATACTCCAAAGGTTAAATTACAGGACAAACCGGTTCTATTTGTATATATATATACTAGCTTACCCGTCGCGCGTTGCTGCGAAGACAGACAGACATACATTCATTTGTTTTTATATATCTAGATAACAACCAATCACAGCGCAGCTTTCATGTTACCTCAGCAGAAAGAGAAATAACAACCAATCACAGCGCAACTTTTATTCTGCGTCAGCAATATAAAAAATAGCAACCAATCACAGCGCAGCATTCATTTTACCTCAGTGGTATCAATCACAGAACAGCTGTAATGTAACGTCAGAAGTATAAGTAGCAACCAATTACAGCACAGCTTTCATGTAACCTGAGTAGTATAAGAAGTATCAACCAATCACAACACAGCTTTCATGTTGCCTCTGCAGTATAATATATAGCAACCAATCACAACACAGCTTTCATGTTGCCTCAGCAGTATAATATATAGCAACCAATCACAGCACAGCTTTCATTTTACCTCAGCAGTATAAGAAATAGCAACCAATCACAGCACAGCTTTTATTTTACCTCAGCATTCTCAATATCCAGCAATTGTCTTGCGAAACGTTCGGCGGATGCATCATTTTGTGGTTGAACACTCATCCCGTTGCTCGTAATGCCTTTTGCTTTCGTGCTTGCAATGGAAATCAAACGATCTTTGTCTGGGGGGCATAACTGTCGACGACGCTCTCACGCACCCCACCTATCGTAGGATAGATGTACTATGCCAGTAATCTTCCCAGGAGTGTACTCAACAACTTCCCAAAGATTGGATGAATGGTGTAGTAATACATAAAGGACAGACAGACATACATACATACATACATTCAATTCCGTTCGTAAAATTTGGACGCTAATTCTTTGGCGCTTAGAATTGAATAATCAAGTTGGGACCCATTAGCTTTTCCTATTTATGACATAATCAATGCTTGTGCCAAATTTCAAGTTTCTATGACATCGGGAAGTGAGAGAATTAGATTCCGTACGTAAAATTTGGACGCTAATTCTTTTGCGCTTAGAATTGAAAAATGGAGTTGGAACCCATTAAATTTTTCTATTTATGACATAATCAATGCTCATGCTAAATTTCATGCTTCTACGACATTAGAATTAGTGGCAATGATGGAAATCGAACGATCTACGTGGGAGGGGGGCATAACTGTCGACGACGCTCGCACGCGCGCCATTTATCGTAGGATAGTTGTACTATGCCTATAATCTTCCCAGGAGTGTACTCAACAACTTCCCAAAGTTTCATGGCGATCGGATGAATGGTGTAGTAGCGCATAAAGGACAAACAGACAGACACGCAGACATACATTCAATTTTATATATATAGATTAAGAAAATGTTTTTCATAGTGATTATACAGTCTTGTAATATGTCTATCTGGACAAGAATGAATGGGTTAACGATGTGGAGGCGCTGCCTATGTACTTGGTAATTATGCCTACAAAGTGTTTTGCATGGTGTAACATGCAAAGATTACGATCTAACTCAAGTTTGAAGCACGTAAGAAGTTTCTTAGGGTGCACTTGTTATTTATCCACTGTTTTCAGTAAAGATATCCTTCTATATCTAGAAGGTAGTGCTTGGATTTTGCTGAACCTTTTTAATGCATAAGCGTGTCTTTAATAGGCAAACAATCATGGCAGCCGAGGGGCCTTCAGTAGGTCCCAGGATGTGATGGAACTTGGACTGCATCCTGCAATCTTTGCAAAACAGGAACTTTTGGGACATTTAAATCCTGATTGATTGGGACATGTAAATGCCACTGTCACAACTGACAGTGGCATTTAAAGGGTTACCAGTTGCAATTAGAGTTATCTATGATTGTGGCAGTTGCACGCATGCAAAAAAAATGAAATGAGAACAAACCCATTGAAACCAATGGGTTCTAATCTCTGTGTATTGCGCTTGCAAATTTTGCATACACAAATGCACCCGCGTGAAGCCGCTATAAAGGTCTTGTTCAGGATTAGAAACACATGACTGGTTTCTAACAAATAATCACACCTGTCCACAGGATGCATGTGGTATGACCATTCACCTTAAGGGAACTGAGCTCTATACTAGACCCAACCCGTGGAGAGGTGTGATGCTGTATCTGAATCTCCCCCTTTAAAAAGACACTTGAAAGGGTTGTACTAAGATTGCAAGTTATTCCCTATCCATAGGGATCACTGCTGAAACCCCCACCCATCCTGAGATCAGGGGTCCCATGTCCACTGCCCTCCTCACTGCAGGGTTACTGCAACCCCCACAGCGAGGAAGAGACTGAATGGAGTGCTGGTCACGCAAGCACACAAGCGCTTTATTCACTTTCAGCGAGTTATTTCCGGCATCCCCGTTTAAATGAATTGAGTGCTGACCACCAGGGGCGTAACTATAGAGGGTGCAGGGGATGCGGTTGCAACCGGGCCCAGGAGCCCGGTACTATGAATAGAGCATTATAGTTGGGGACCCTGTTACAGGTTTTGCATTGGGGCCCAGAAGCTTTTACATCAGGGCCCCTGAGCCTTTAGTTACGCCCCTGCTGACCACATACGGACTCCTTTCATGCTAAATTCACTGGGGTGAATCACTGGAGATCAGCGGGGCTCTTAGCAGTGCGACCCCCATGGTTTAACAAGTTATCCCCTATCCTATGGATAGAAAATAACTTGCAATCTTGTTACAACCCGTTTTAATGAAGTGTCCTCACCATTTGGCATGATTGCATATAAACATATTGCATAAGACATCTCTAAAGTCAAGGAGCCTGGTGCCACATTTCACATTATACATTATATACAGCTCATGAAGCCTACAGATAACAGAGTGAATCCCCATCAGCATGGTATGTTTCGTTGGAAGTTTATATCTTTAATCTGTTCATTTCTTAAGGATCTGGGTTTCCTTCTAGAAGATAAAAAATGGACACAATAAGAAATCAATGCAATAAAAACATTCTAACTTGGGAACGCAACGGGACAGGTGTTAAAATGTAAACTATTGTACGTCCAACAGCAAATCTGGGAATTGTTGTTGGAAATCAACTTCATGGGCAGAATCCGAAAAGCTAGCCACGCTGTTACACTACATGTTGCAATCGTTCTGAACACATAAATAATTACAGAGGAGAAATGGAACATGTACTCTCCGGAAACTTCATAATTCATAGTCAGACATTTGTTTTGTAAGTTGATGGTAATTGCGTTGTATTTTATCAACAGAATTAAAAAGGATGTTTTCATTTTTTTGCAACTTCCTGAAAGAAAGAGATGTGGAGAGCGCCTGCATTTATATAAGCGAGTGTGCAGAAAATCAGCGCTAAATCTAAAGCATCATTTATAAAGGTTCATGAAAACTGCTTACATGCAGCTGTTACTGAGGAGAATAGTAAATGCTATTTCATGTTCTCTACATTTAGAAATACGACAAAGGCAAAAATTCACAGACACACGTCTCAAGATCCTGTATGTCTTTAGGGTTTGCGTATTTTTTTTGAAAGCGTGGACCGGAGTGAGCTTGTTAGTGCAAAATTTCTTCAAATCTGTAGATCGGATCAGTTTCCTTTACCCCTTGTTCCATATTAGCGGCATCTTTAGAAAGTCACACCCTCAGGTTTCTTAGGAACTACAGGCAGATTTGGGTATGGTGGGTCTACGGAAAGGAAAACATCCTCCTGAAGGGGAGTCAAAAAAGCTACAGGAGTTGGGGACACACTGACTGGAACCAAGTTCAGCATAGACTCCTCTACCTGACTGGACCAATCATGATGAGCCCAGTCGCAGGGCTGCAACATGTTCAATGGCATATTCCTCACCAGATGGGAGACCACACTTGTCATTCTAGTAACTTTTAATAATATTAAAACAGTAATGTGAACAACAGTAGTCCTCATTTGTGTTTTATAATCCCCAATTTGAGCTCAGGAAGTCCTTGTAGAGAAATCTTGACCAGGCAAAATCAAAAGTAGATGTTCTAACAGTTCTTATGACGTATTGATTCATTTACAAATATGGTCACCCAAAATTTGACAGGCTGCAGAGGTGGGACTACGTAGGCCTTAGTCTAGGCGATTCAGACCCTCATTACACCAGTATATAAGGATAAGGATGAGTAGTCTTACTGGGGCAAAAAGGGCTTTGAGTAGAGACCTAAGAGGGATGAAGGTTTTGGGTGGGAAAAAAGAGAAAAGAACAATTTTGGGGATTTAAGGCAGGGCGCTTCCCCAAATAGAGTTGCCTCTATAGAAGATTTTGCTCACCACAAGTTAATTATGTCACTGGACCACCAGATGTGATAAAAAGTGCCTGTCTCCTTCCTGCATTTTCAACAGGTATCAGAGCTGCTCGGAGAGTACAATATAGTGACATCTGGCATCCTGTACCACCTACAGAGCACTTTGTAACTATTTACCTGTACATGCATGCACCTTGAGATTTGTTGTGGGCTTTTTAAGAGATCTAGAGTTTTCTTAGTGGAAAAGGTTTGACCTAGGTCCTCACCCCATAATCTGAGACAGAGGGAGATGTATGGAGGAAAGTAATGAGTAACATAGTAAATTTGTGAAATAGGTTTATTCTGATGTTATGAGCCATTATGTCTTCAAACCAAGAAAGTGAGCGTGTACAAGATGGTGACTTACATAAGTCAGTTATGGTAGAATAGTAATGGAATGTATGTGTAGTATCTCTGTGGTTGGATACTCCAGCACTTGTTGAGCCGACTATAGCCTTACAATCAGGTCTTAAGGTGATGTTTAATACGTGTGAAATTTTATGATGTTATTGTTCATATTTCTAACTAAATTATGTGTTCTGGTAATATTGTCCAGTCCCTGGGTGGCAACAGTCAGGGGAGTGGTTAGCCAGGTTCATCAAAGAGTAGATAGCCTGGGATTAGTAGTTTGGATCACGTATTACAGGTTGAGCTAGTGTGGTAGCATGAAAGAGAGGAGTGGGCAGAGCTAGGCTCAAGCTTGAGAGAGGTCAGGGAGATACAAGGGAAATGCTAGTCCAGTGGGAAGTGGAACATCTAAAGTGTGAGTATTCAAGAGTAAGAACATTCTAGTAACAGAAGAGTGAGAAGAGGAGAAAGAGATCTACATCAGCCATTCCAAGCAGAAAGGAAACCAAGTCGGTCAGAGTCAGGCCCAGCCAGGGAACAGATTTAAAATGCAAGTCACAGAGGATAAATGTATTTCCCGGTATCAAGTCCCTGAGGATCTGGAGAAGCAATTAATGCCTGTAGCTGTAAGTGTTTCTGCTAAAGTCTGTCAATGCAAACTGCATGCAACAAGTCAGGTTTATTTCTAATCTGATCTTGAAAAATAAAACCATACAACCCAACTCCTGGAGTCACTTCCCACCATCTATTCCATCATCAACATCTGCACTGAGGTACCAACTAAGCATTCCAGGCGGTACAGAGGTTAATCCCCCATTTTTGTTTAGTTCTCCACTTTTTAATATTTATTATTTTGTTCAGATCGGGTCCCTACCTGTACATGGACTGGCATTGCAACAAAACAACATCTTCCCCTACGTGGGTCCACGGGTAGTGCCCCACTGGGGTATCCCAATCTTACCCTGCCCAACCCCATGGGTAGCACACAGTGAGAACTGTCAAATTTTGCCAGTGTGTAGCACCACATCCAGACCACCTTTAGCAACTTGCCAGGAGGAACAGCAGAGCCACTGTGACTACCCATCTTATTTTCCTCACTGCTTAGCCCCTCCTAGGTCTGGGCCAGTCACCACATATGTAGTAGGAATATAGAGTTTCTGGGTAATAATTGAGGTTGGCAGATGACAAACGTATTCATCAAAAAGGTCAGAAACTGAGATTTTGTCAGTCTGATGGTTCTAGGTATACTGCTCTACAATTCCATGGGGGTCCCAATAATAACCCATGATTCAGACTTGATAGGGATCCTTCCCACAATACCCTGTGCCTGAACATTAGGATCCATTTAGTTCGTCTGCTATGGCATGCATTTGTTCTTGCTGTTTGTTGTTACTGTATGGCTTGGCTTGTTTTGCTGGCTATCTTCTGCTGTCTGCCCTAACCTCTTTTTACAACCAAACTCTGCCAATCTCAACTACTACCCTGTCTATGATTCCTCCCTGCTGCCTTAGTACTGTGTAATGAGACTGCTTGTGTAGTGGCCCAAAGCCTATGGTGCCCCTCCAGAATGGATGCTTTTTGTAGATAGTATTGTCTTGTACTTTGTCTGGTGTAGCATCTTTAATGTGGAATGAATCAGCTAAATTTACTAATGTTTGCAGGAATGAAAAGGTTAACATCTGCAAATGTGTTGTCTGTGTCTGGAAATGTATCATTTTATGTTGTGAGTTTGAAGTCATGTGACCCTGTGTTTGCAAGGTGGAATGCAAGTGAGTCGAGTGGTTCGTCAGTCAGTGAGAGACTGTAGTCTAGTTTGCAAGAGAGAGGTGCAGATGCTTTTGGACCCCCGCAGACACTGATCGGTCTGTGCGTGGTTGATGGAAGAGGCCGAGCAATATCCTGAGAGTGGCCCTGGGACTACTACCTGAAATGTGAGTGTTGACAGGTTGAGAGTCCGGTGGAGTGAAGAGTGTATTTTCCAACATTGCCTATACTGGTGTTTTGCTTGGGCCTATGTGCTATTGGACTGTTTAGTGTTGGTATCTCAGTAAAGCAACATTGCTGACCGTTCCTGGCTTTGTTTTCAACTATACTCTGTGCGTGTGGACTATTATTACATCATGCAGTTTGACCGCAGAGGAAGGAATGGTGGCGTCTCGCGACATTGAACTTTTCTGAACCGCAGCTCGGTTCATTGTTCCTTTTGAAGCCTCCCCCTGAGCAGTGGCCTGGATGGATCTTGTTCATCCCTAATGGCGAAGGAGATGGTAGAGCCACTGTAACAAGTGACATTTCTACCCCCACCATCTCCTCAGCAGTGGGCCCACTCCTCGCCTGCTGCACTTGCTTGTCTACCTGCCAGCATTTGCTAATTCCTCGAGGAAATTAAGGCCGTTCTAATATGGCCTAGAAAATGATGTGAGATTTGTGTGTTGTGAGATGCACAAATCTCACATGAGTATGAACCCCATTCTTTTGAATGGGGTCATACACATGAGTAATTTATTTATGTTTCCGCATATCTTTGGGCGCTCCCTCAGAATGCCTCCCATCGCCTATTGTTTTCAATGGGGCCTGGCACAGCATTGCATGGCATGCGAGATGTGATGCACGCGGGTGTGATGCAAGGTTTCTCCATTGAAAATAATAGGCGATATGAGGCATTCAGAGGCAATGCCCAAAGATAGGATTGCTACTTCCCTGAAGTTATGTGAGGCAGCAAATACCCTGAAACAGCTGTCTGTGCATTGAGTCTGGCTTTGCTGTTAATTCCTAGTCATTGTTTCAAGGCTTGTATAAAGAGTCTGACTTTGGCTTGAAGGAATGCTGTCTTCCTATAGGTGGCACTGTAGAGGTTTTATTTCATCTCCCTTATTTGCATATTAACCAGAGAAGCATGCATGGCCATTTGAGTCTCCTCACTCATCGTCTAGGTGCTCTCCCTAAGGAGAAAAGATAGCATTTCTGATCCCTGTCTCAGGCCTCTCACTAGCAAAGCCAGACTCCTACTGTACACTGATGAAGGGCAAATACCCTGAAACAGCTGTCTGTGCATGGAGTCTTGCTTTTAATTCCCAGTCATTGTTACAAAGCTTGTATAAAGAGTCTGGCTTTGGCCTGAGAGAATGCTGCCTTCCAATAGGTGGCACTGTGGAGGTTTTAATTCATCTCCTTTATTTGCATATTACCCAGAGGAGCATGCATGGCCATTTGAATCTCCTCACTCATCATCTAGGTACTCTCCCTAAGGAGAAAAGAAAGCATTTCTGATCCCTGTCCCGGGCCTCTCACTAGCAAAGCCAGACTCCTACTGTATGCTGATGAAGGGCAAATACCCTGAAACAACTGTCTATATATGGAGTCTGGCTTTGCTGTTAATGCCCAGTCATTGTTACAAGGCTTGTATAAAGAGTCTGATTTTGGCTTGAAGGAATGCTGCCTTCCAATAGGTGGCACTGTGGAGGTTTTATTTCATCTTCCCTATTAGTTTTAACACAAAAACGTCTTCCATCCACGGGGATATTGCATGTTGGCGAGCATGATATTGGGCTATGTTTCACAGTCCCATATCGCATTTACCCATGTGAAATTAACCTAGAGATGAACACATGTGAAAATCTCATTGCCCTGTTATGTGGCCATGATAATCGTAGCCGTATAATGGGACGAAACCAAACCACTGATTTCAATGGATTTCAGTGCTTTCATTTTCCCTAGCTCTTTTCTTGGCCATTAATACTATGTGCGGGAAAGATAGGGCAGAACCTATCTTCTCACATTTTTTTTCTCAAACTCCTGTGCTATGGCGTGGAATATGAATGGTCAGAGAAGGAGAAGAAATTTCCCTTGTTCATACTCAACTATGCTCTGTACTGGTGAGAATAGTTGCGCACACGGCCGCCTGTTTTGGCCCTCTGGGTGAATAATACACAATGACTTAGAGGCTGCTCCCTGGTTTAGGCCTAAGTCAAATCCATTAGTGACCATGGTCCCTGCTGATAACCCTCTTTTTGATGTCTAGGAGACAGCTAGTGAGCTTGCTTAACAATGTTCCCATCAGGCCCAGATTTTTCAGGCAATCGAAAACATGACAGCATGTTTGGAAGTCTTGTCTTTATTCACTTCCACATCACCTGCTCCTGTGCCTCCACCGGCTCAGTCCTGCTCTTCCTAGTTCCTCTGGTATGAGTTCCAACTGGCCCAGGTCTTTATAAATATAGTTTTCCATGATAGGATGGTAACTACAAGACCTGTAAGGGGTTTCTCAACCAGCGTACTATTCAATTAGAAGGTCAGGTCTGACTCATCATGTTACATCGTTCAGTGTTAACGACAAACATGAATTTGTTCCCTTCTTGTTAATCATTCGGTTTATGCATGCATACAGCTCAACAACGAATCAGCCCATGTAAATAGTCAGTTGTTTATTTATAAAGGATTGCTGGAATGAAGGCAGGCGGGTTAGAATGATCGGCGGACCAATCTGCCTCCATTCACTCAGCGATGCTTGCCAAGTATCCGTGTGATGACATCTGTGCCCGACAGGTCATTGCATGTAAAAGGGCCCTTATATTATTTCTTTGAAGCTCTGACCTGAGTCACTGCTCTCTGGCAATGAAATAATCCAACGCTTCACAATACTAAAAGTTGCCCATGTCAGTGAGATTTCTTGTGATTATCTCGAGATCATTTGTGACATTTTCATATAAGAAAACATTGAGGTCAAATTACAGCAATCCTGGAGTGTATTATGACGTGATGAATGCCACGGAGCTTCAGTTAGAACCCCTTAAGAATGCAGCCAATTTTGATGTTCACCACTTAAGGACCAGCTGTTTTCTAAATGATTTTCTCTTGTCTTTTCATCCCTGCTATAACTTTTTTGTTTTGCCATCAGCAGAGCTGTATGAAGGCTTCTCTTTTCTGGGACAAGTTGTATTTTAATGATATCATTTCAAGTGTCCTAAAATGTATTAAAAACCTTTAAAACATTTCTGAATGTGGTGAAATAGGAAAAAAATGCTTTTGTGCCATTTTTGGTCAGTCTTGTTTTTACAGCACTTATGTTGCAGAAAAAAACTGAAATCTTAGAGGGGTTTTCCAGTTAAATACTATTGATGACCTATTATCAGGATAGGTCACCAGTAGTTGATCGGCTGCGTTCCGCCGCTCTGGACCCCGACCGATCAGCTGAGTGGGCGCATGCTGTCAGCGCCGTAAATACACAGATGTCGGAGCGAAGCCTCCAATCTCTTTGTAGTGGCCGGCACTTATAACTGCAGGATTGGCTCTCATTGAAATCAATGGGAGCCGTACCTGCAGTTACAAGCCCCGGACGCTACATCGGAGGTCGGCACAGAGGTTTCCGCTCTGATCTCTGTGTGTTTGGAGCGGAAATAGTTTTTGTTGTAGTGTTACTGGTAAGAAGAACATACATAAATTGCAATTCCACCATTGTGATATATTTGATCACATGCAAGTATTGTAATTTACGGTATGTTGGTTGCACAATAGAGATGAGCGAACATGTCCGTTACGGACACATCCGCACCCGGACACCGGCTTTGCCGAACACTGCAGTGTTCGCGCGTAAAGGTCCGGGTGCCGCCGGGGGGCGGGGAGATGCGCGGCGGCGCGGGCGGCAGTAGCGGGGAACAGGGGGGAGCCCTCTCTCTCTCCCTCTCCCCCCCACTCCCCGCCGCACCCCCCCGCGCTGCCACGGCGGCCCCCGAACTTTTTCGCCCGAACACTGAAGTGTTCGCAAAGTTCGGTGTTCGGGCGAAAAAGGGGCGGGGCCGAACGTGTTCGCTCATCTCTATTGCACAACTAGAGCATTATACGTTCATGTTCGGAGGCATTTATCTGATGTGGTTAATCGCAGTGTGGTGCGGAGCTCAGTGGATTCTAACACTTTGCAGAATAACATGCAGGCTGCACTAATTGTTTTTTCAGCGCTGCGGAATAAGTTGGCGCTATACAAATAAAGACTATTATTATTATTGTCTTATGCCTTTGTATTGTCTGCAACTTCAGTGTGCATGAAGTATGTATGGTGCACCTCTGCAGCACTGAAAGAGTTAATGTCTGCATGAGCCTCTTTGTCTGGAAATGTATCTTTTTGTGTTGCGAGTCTGTGGTCACATGACCATGCTATATATTAATGTTTGTACAGTGTGAGGAGAGAAAGGGAGAAATAAAGAGAGAGAAAGAGGGGTAGAAGAAAGAGAAGTGGAAAAGTAGAGAAAGGGAGTCTGCAGTGAATGTCAGTGTGAGTGAGTCAGCTAGTCTAGCCAGTCTATCTGCAAGTAGTCTGGCAAAAGCTACTAGGAATAGAGGAGCCCCAAGAGCAGTTTGCCATGCAGCATTGAGAAGCGTCTGGCAATGTGCGTGTTGACAGGTTGTGTGTGATTGTTCTCAGTGAGAGAAACCAAGTAATCTTGAAGATATTATACTTTTTAATGGCTAACAAAATTGCATGATGTTACAGCAAGCAAGCTTTAGGGGATAGCACCCCCTTCGTAAGGCTATTGAATGAAACTTAACCCACTGCCATTCCCTTCAGGACTGAGCTGCATTATACCATGACCGGTATAACCTGTTGTGAGACAACCACTTTAAGTTATAAGTTCCTCATAATGGTGCCACTGAATAGAACTGTGCAAATAAGACCTCATATAGCTATGCCAACGTAAAATAAGTGTAAAGATAATTGGAATGGGGTGAGGGAAGGACAAAATATTCCCTTAAAATTGCATTATCCATTATCTTGACAGGTTGAGAGTCCAGAGAGGAAGGAGTGCGTGATTTTCCAGGAATGGAGCTGCACAAATAACTAGGACTGTGGGTCCGATATTCATTCTGTGTTCTGCCTCCTTATTTCACTACTAATTCCATCTATAGCCGTGCTGTATTGGACTTGTGTACTTTTGAACGGTTTATTACTGGAGTTTGAGTAACGTAATATGGCTGACCGTTCCAGCTTTGTTTTCAACTACTCTGTGTGTGGACTACCTTTCTATAACCTGGCCTCACCGCAGAGGAAGGAACGGTAGCGTCACCTGTGACAATCCAGCAGAAGAAACCAGGTAACGAACTCCCCGATTACCCACACTTTAATAGCCTGCCCGTGGCTCTGTTGGACGGGCCCTTGGCTATCCTCCAGGTAGCGGACAGTAGAGCCGTCTACTCTTCGGACGCTGCATAAACCCTATTGTGAGACAATCCCTTTAAGTTTCCCATACACATTAGACTAAAGTTGATGAAAATGGATAGCTTTAACCATAACAACTGCTTCTTGAGTGAAATATAACAATGAAGGACTATTTTAGTTTACTAATGCTGTACCAACATTGTCTAGAAAGAAGTTTGAAATTTTTGTCCAATAGTAAGGGCCCATTCAAATAGGCAGCACACAGACCCATTATAACCAGCACACACACATGTACACATGGGCCTTTTTTCACACGAAGTAATGGTCCGTGCAAAGAAAATCGTGACATGTCCTATTCTACACCGTATTGCCGACCAGAATCGGACATGCAATGATCATTGCCTGCGGATAACGGACAGTCTTATGTCTCTATGCTGTCTAACGCAAATTGAACTTGACTATCTTGGGGACAAATCAGGTACACACGTGTGAAAGGGCCCGCCCGCCAATGGTTGAACGCGTATGGTTGCATCAGCAAATCAATTGTTCTCCAGACATTATTTGTTAAACAATTGTTTCAGTTACTTCTATTTAATGGAAATCTTTAGCTTTTAATTATTCTCTCAATTTTAGTAACACAAATTCGTATCCTCTAATACCGCCATTACGCTGCTACAACCAAAACCGCATTTGATGCTGCCCCACAATCCCCCCCAAATCAGACTCAGTGCCCCTTTAATTCCAACCTCTTATTCCTGCCGCCAAGACTTCACCAGAGCAGCACCAGCCCTCTGGAACGCACTACCAAAAGCTATCCAGGCAATCCCTGACACAGAAAACTTCAGACGTGCTCTAAAAATGCACCTCTTCAGGGAGGTATACTCTAAACTAAACCCTCTTTACTCTGCCTGATAACATGCACCCTGACCTACTGACTGCAATCCCTGCCAGCCGCATCAACCGCCCCCTTGCAGTCATACTGACTCAGCCACTATATGGCCTAATTTGACTATTGTCTATGTGTATAGCATCCCTCACTCTCCACCTTGTCATACCATGCACATCTCCAGCTCCTGTGCCTTCTGTTATGACCCCATTATTTGTAGTACGTAAGCTCATTGGAGACCCTCCCTTCTACTGTCTCCATCAACTGATTACTTCATGTAACCATGGTTTGGTTTTCATTCCCCTTGTCTTGTAAGCACTGCAGAATATATTGGCATTATATAAAGATTATTATGATAACTGGGTGGGGGGGGGGGTCATCTTGGCTTTGCTGCAGAAATATACTTCCCAACAGCTTGTGGATATATCCTTGATTGCAGTGTCATGGGTCATTCACAAAATGGACAGGAGCTGACCCATTGACTTCTATGGGAGAGTGTTCTATGACTTGTGCAGAGGTCATTGTACAGGGAGGGGGAGGAGGTGATCTGTGAATTGTGTATCCTCTGTTATCTATAGACAAATGTTACCCCTCGTTGTCATACTGCCTTTGATAATGAGATGACTGCTGAAAAATGATCTCTACAGAATAGGAAACAGACTATTATAAAACTTAGTGGTCAGTGTGAGAACTTCAGGATTTTTAGTTTGTTTTTTTCAATAGAGATCTTGACAATAATAAACAAATGTAAAAAAAAAATCACAAAAAATTATTTAAAAATATATGTGTAGCATTGATTTATACAGAAGATCATTTTCTGATGACACATTCCATTTAAATACTATACTCTGGATATAATAGTGCCTGAGGACATGAATGAAGTTAAAAGCAAGACTCTATCTACAAAATGATGAACCCCAGACCAAACTCAACATTAATCAGATCCCAAAGCAGACCCACATTAATTTAGACATCACACTATTACCCTAAATGCAAATCCCAAATCCCAAATTTAATTCATATCCCTCCCTCTTCTCATACAGATTGTCCCCATGCCCCTTTTCTTACATGCCACCCTCTTTCACTCCAATTTACATCCATGCCCTCTTTCTCACACACTGCTTCCCAGTGTCCTATCTTTCTTACACTGGTCTCCTTGTCCCTCCCCTTTCTCACAAACTCTGCTTGTTTCACCTTATTAGCCTCCACCCCAATGTCAACCCCCCTCCTCTGTCCTGCAGGACCTTTGCCATGTGAATATAATGTCACCCAAGGCATCTGCACCTCCTCCTGTTGCAGTTTTGCTTATAAAAACAAAAGCCTTGCAATTTTGCTTCCTTTTTTGTAAAATACCTCAGTTCAGCGCAATTAGCATTAATTTTGCGGAGGTTTTGCTGCAATTTGCATAAATTGTGACAAAACTGCAATATGTAGAGATATACTCACAAACCCCCAGGAGTTTAGTGGCATTTTGGGGATTTACAGGCTCCCCAGTGGGCCCGTCTGAGACTGAACAAACTATTTCAAAAGAACTGTGAATACATTTCATTCCACTATTCAAGATACTTTTCAGTATTGTACTTTTTTTTTTTAACATAAATCATTTTTTTATGTAACTCTGAGGGACAAAATTGGGGAAGTTGTAAGAAAATTGCATGAATGGACTTAATATGACTTAATAGAAAGCTGAGAGACTTGGTATTTAGCTGGCGCAGTTCTAGTGCTTCCAGCTTGTCGGATTGCTTACACATGAATAATTATTTACACTTTATTTCTCGCTCTCTTTATGGTATATTAGTCAGCAGCGGAGTGATATCTAAACTTTAGGCATGCTGTTTTATAATTTCATGAATTTCAATATTGTTCTCCTTGTAAGTCACATATCTGCTTCCTGTCATTTTTGTATCACTGAGCCTGTTACTGAAAACCTTCTAATGTAACAGTGAATACAGAACTCTTGGGGCTTTCTCTTTGTTGATTGTGCAATGATATGTATAATGTGTGCGATCATCTGGCTATAAGTAGATTATAACATCTTGTTTTATCTTCTCTGCATGCTGGTTGCGTAGTGAATGTGCTACAGCATCTGTGATCTTTAACTAGACTAGAATATCACTATTCTACCATATGAGAGTAAGCAGTGCTGTGCAAGTATCTATAGGAAGACGTGTACACAACTATCTCATGGTATTTTAAAGGGGCGCACTCAGGATAGTGGCTATGTTACTGATCATGGGGGTCCAACCGCCTAGATATCACCCTTGGTGTAAAAGGCTTCCCTAAAAGGTTGCTATATGAAAGGACAGAAGATGCACCAAAAATTGTGTCAAATTATTGTCCGTGCCAGAATTTCTAAGTAAACCTTCTGATATGAAACTGAGTGAGTGATGCCTGGTGTATAACAGGACTAATGAACAACCACTTACATACCTACCACATATTGAGGGAAGTGGCTGCTGAGTAGACTTCTGGCACGAATACTGGAATAGACATCAGAAAAAAACGACTCCTTGGGATGCTTTCCCCTGTACATCAGGGTTTCAGTTTTCCTGCTACGTTATGGAAGCCGGAAATGGGAACCACCTGGCCGAATGGTCTTATGATGAGACCAAACAGCACTGAACGGACCCAATTGACTATAATGGAGTCCACTTCAGCTCAGCTGTCCAGCATTATACCAGATGAAAAAGTCCTGCAGGCAGGACTTTTTCTTCTAGTGTTTTGTGCTGAATCTGCGACAGCACCTCCGAATGGACATTCTAGCACAGCTGTAAAAGTAGCCTTAGACTCCCTTCTTATTCTGTTCAAAATATCATAAAAAGAAGATTGGATCTCACTATTAAAGAGACTCTGTCACTATATTTTGGCACCTTTCTGATGGCAGCATGTCATCAGAACCGAACCAGGTTCCTCTGATTTCACTGACTGTTCCAAATTGGTTATCAAAGAAGATGTGCATGTAAAGAACTGACACTGAGACAAAGATGTATCAAAGGCAGCGTGCTTCTGATTTATCTTGGAAGTAATACAGCTTCTTAAAGACAAAGGATTGCATCACAAAATGTTGTTGATAGCTGTTTAGTTATTCATGACCCTCAGCAACCCTAAAGGCGAGCTCCCTCCATGTTTTTCGGTTTTGCTTTTTTCAGTTGTGGGATATCCATGTCAGTATCAGCTATGACAGTATCAGCCAACGTGTCCTTTGGCTCCAGGTCTTCTTTTGCCACTAATCTGTCCAAGCATTATGTTTTTTTCTAGCGACTCTGCTCGCATTACATGGCCAAAATCCGTGAGTCTGAGTCGGTCATCTTGCCCTCCAGTGATATATCGGGTCTTATATGATTCAGGACGTCTCTGTTTACTCTTGCTGTCTAGGGCACATACAGCAGCTTCGCCAGCACCACAGCTCAAACACAACAATCCTCCTATTAGCTTCCTTCACAGTCCAGCTTCCACATCCATACATGGCTCTGGGGGAAATGGTGGTTTGCACTATCCTGTGTTTAGTTGCTATTACAGTATCCCTACTTTTCCAGATTTTGTCCATGTTGAGCATTGTGCATCACCCCAATGCTATCCTACGTTTTATCTCTGGAATAGATCGTCCAGCCTGGTCAATTTTTGAGCCAAGGAAGATGAAGTCTGGCACACATTCAATAACCTCATTGTCGATTTTGATTTGAATTTGGCCTTTTTTTGCAGTTGTCATAATTCTAGTCTTCTTTAAATTCAGGTAGAGGCCCATTTTTTTACTTTCAGTTTTAATCTTTCATATAAGCTGCTTCAGACCGGCTTCTGTTTCTGAAAGCAGAGTTGTGTCATCCGCATAACAGAGATTGTTCATGTTTCTTCTACCTATTTTCACCCTGATTTCCAATTTGTTTAGGTCCATTTTAGGCGTGATCACTTTTGCATATAGGTTAAACAAGAAGGGTGAGAGGATGCAGCCCTGTTAGACGCCTTTGCTGATCCCAAACCAATCTGTGTCCCCATACTGCGTTCGCACAGTGGCTTCTTGATTGCTATAAAGTGATTTTATTAGCTTGACTAGATGTGCCAATAGGCCCAGCTCTTGTAGGGCCTGCCATAGCTTGTCATTGTCGACGCAGTCAAAGGTCCTGATATAGTCATTGAAGCACATGTAGATATTCTTTTGGTATTCTTGAACTTTTTCCATGGTCCATCACAGGTTTACAATATATTTGTGGGTACTACGTCCTCACCGGAATCCTGCCGATGCATCAGTTAGTGTGGCTTCAACTATTGACTTCAGGTTTTTTTCTGCACAATTTTGAGAATGTTCTTGCTTGCATGCAGAATGAGGACTATTTTTCACTAGTTGGAGCAATTCTGGGAGTCGCCTTTCTTTGGTAGAGAGTTGAAGACAGATCTTTTGCAGTGCTGTGGCCGTTCTGTGGATACCCATACTGCCTGGTATAGCACTGTGATGGTTTTCATTGGTACTGGAAGCACTAGCTCTACTGGTATGTTATCTATGCCTGGTGCTATATTTTTGGCTAGTTGTTTCATTGCCATAACCACTTCACAGGCTCCACATCATGCAATGGTCCAGGTATGTGGCTGGAGGCATATAGTTCCTCTGAGTATTCCCTCCACCTATCCTTGATACTCTGTGCGTCATTCAGTTCCTTCCCATTTTTGCCTCTGATCGTGCTGTTCTGTGCCAAGAATGGTTTTCAGGCCATCTTGACCTGTGAGAATAGGCCTTGCATATGGCCTTTCATGACTTCTGCTTCCAGTTGTTTGCAATTCTAATTCCAGTCCATTTCCTTATCTTTCCTTGCAGCTCGCTAAAAATCAGCATTTAGTTGCCGAACTTGGTCTTTGTTGCCGGCCACCTTTGTTGCTCTTCTTTTATCAGCTATTCTGAGGGTTTGCTCGGACAACCAATAGCATCGTTTTTCCTGCTTCTTATAGGTGAGATGCTTACTGGCTGTTTCCATAACTGTGGACTGCATATTAAGCCATAGTTTCTTGAGATGCTTTTCTGATGTGTCAAGCAGTTTGAATTGGTTTGCTGCCTCAATAGCGTATGATTGGGGGATTTAAGCGCTGCGGAATATGTTGGCGCTATACAAATAAAGTTTATTATTATTATTATTATTATTATTAAGAGGTGTAAAATTTTCTCAATGGAGCACCTTTCTTAATGCTATGGAATTTGATCTTGATCTTAGCTTCAAGGAGTTCTTAAATCAGTGCCACAATCAGTGCCAGGAAAGGTTTTTATTGCAACAATTGAACTTCGCCAATGAGGATTACACAAGATGTAATCAATCTAATTTCGATAGAGGCCATTGGGAGATGTCCACGTGTATAGTCGGCATTTGGGTTACATAAACCATGTGTTTGGAATTGAAGTCGCCCATAATGTAAATTATGTCCTTCTTTGGCATTTCGTTTAGAGTTTTCTGAATGTTGGCATAACAATCTTCAATGGTTTCCTCATCAGCATCAGTCATTGGGGCATACCTGTAAGATTGAGATGTTCACTGGCTTACCACGTATCTGGATAGCAATGATACGGTCGCTGATTGTTCTAAAACTTTCTACTGCCTTTAAGGTCTGCTTGTTTGTAATAAAGGCTACTTCATTCCTCTTGATTTCCTCATGTCCCGCATAACTCAATGTGAAGTCATCAGACTGAAAATATCCATTACCTGTCCAGTGCAATTCGCTAATTCCAAAAAAAATCAATTTTAAGTCTTGTCATGTTGCGACTCCTACATGGCTGGGTTATCAGGACATAGGAGTGTACAGAAGGGCAGTGTGCTCACAACAGATTGGCTACATACATATATGGTTGTGTTTGGATAGGCTGATAGAAGAAACACAGAAATTGCATTGATAGATTAGGCTGATGTGAGAAACACAGGAATTGCATAGATAGATATATGTATCTCTCCCACAACAGTCCCTCCTTTTGTTTCTCATAGCAGCCAGGTGCAGAGGCCAGACAGGTACATAATCAAGTTTCAATGACAGAAGCTGGATTTCCTACATGATTTCACTGGATCGCCTGACTAGTTCAACACCTAGTGCTCAAAAGAAATGTATCTTGGGAAGGTGCTGCAGGAATAGAGGGTTGATAGAAAGCAGATTTAATTTCAGAATTAGTAGGCAAAGCATCATAATTAGAGATGATCGAGCACACTGGTCCCAGCTTGATACTCGTTCGAGTATTAGGGTACTCGAGATGCTCATTACTCGAGACGAACACCACGCGGTACTCGAGTCAATTGCATTTCCTTCCCCACATGTTTAGCGCCATTTTCTAGCCAATAGACATGCGGGGAAGGCATTACCACTTCCTGCTGTGACGTACCAGCCCTCCCCCCCCCCCCCACAGTAGTGAGTGGCTGGACCGATCAGGTGACCGTCGAGTACTTAAAGTGGGCCCGCCCGTGGCTCGCCTCAGACGCATGCTGGCAGAGGTTAGGGAAAGTGCTGCTGCTTATATAGGGATAGTGTGAGAGTAGGATCCTGTCGTCAAGAACCCCAACGGTCCTTCTTAGGGCTACTCACTCTTCATAGTGTGTATTACTGTTGTGGCTGGCTGCGAGGAATAGTGCACCAATTTTTTTTTTTTTAAGCATCTCGGGCTGTGCAGGCCATTACAGCTATAGCGTTCTCAGTCTGCAGTGCCGTAGGCAGAGTTTAGGGACAGAGCTGCTTCTATAGGGAAAGTTATACAGTCCTGATATTCTGTACAAGAACCCCAATGGTCCTTCTTAGGGCTACATCTGACCGTGTGCTTTACAGTTGTGGCTGGCTGGGAGCAGTAGTGCATCATTTTTTGTATTATGCATCTAGGCCTGTTCCCAGCCTTTCAGTAATAGCGTTCTCAGCCTGCAGTGCCGTACAACCAGCTCTCACCGTGAAACTGCACTCTAACATCTCCTAGCGTACTGCAAACTACTTCATTTATACCGTTCTGTGTCTGCAGTGCATTAGACAGAGGTCTCACTGCTAAACAGTACTGTAATATTTCCTGGGCCACTGCAATGTATTTCAGCTCTGCCGCTGTGCGGAGCGTCTCACAATACCCTTTCCTTGGTGGGGTTGAGATCGCCGCAGTTACCAGCACTATCCATTGGCTTCAGAGTCTTCTCCAACTCCACACAGCCTCTATTATCTACAAGTCTCTGCGAGCAGTAAATAACCCCTACGTATCAGCGCAAGACAGTGGGTTAATTTTTTCAAGTCACAACATAGAGCCTCCGCTATGAGAAAAATGCATCCTCTATCACCAAAAAAAGGGGGAATTAGCTTTGTCAATCACTCTCGGATATTATTACTCCTCCTCTTCCTACTCCTCCTCCTAAAACAGCATGTCATCACGCTGAACTGTCAATTTTTCTACGGCCCAAAAAGCTCTGTTTAAAAGTTTTTACAATTTTTCAAAGTTTCAAAAGTATTGATACTTTAACAGAAACCAATTTTTTTCACAGGGCTGCCTCCAGGCTCTGTTACAAATTAAGCAACAGCGAGCTGTATCTTTAAAAAAATGTTTATGGGTTTCACCTGCCTTCGCGGTTGAGCAATTATTCAGGGGTGCACTTGTACTCTTGGTACACCAATTTTTCTGGCCCTCACCTATACTGTTATCTAACTAATTTTTCCGGCCTTCGCCTACATTCTTGGTAACCAAATTTTTTCAGGGGTTCGCCTATACTCTTGGTACACCAATGTTTCAGGGGTTCCCCTATACTCTTGCTACAGAAATGTTACAGAGGTCTGCCTATAATTTTGCTACAGAAATGCTATTGGGGTCCGCCTATGCAGTTTCTACTGAATGGTTTGAGGGGTTCGCCTATACTTTTGCTACAGAAATGTTACTGGGGTCCGCCTATACTCTTGTTACAGAAATGTTACTGGGGTGCACAAAGACTTCCCATCGCGGTGTTTTACCTATCTGGCACAAATACACTGACTGACTTGGGCAGAAATGTGGGCCAAGGCCGAGGTCCTTGGCGGGTTGAAACTCTGCCATGTTGGGCACTTTGATTTCTTCCTGTGTAATACCATCTATGTGCACCCACAGCATAGGCGAGCCCAAGAAACTCAAAGACTTCCCATTGCGATGTTGAGCTATCTGACACCTACACAGAATGAAGTGTGTGGAGATCCATGGATTTCTCATAGCTATTTAGCTCACGGCACCTTGGGTCACACAAGATGGAGGCTGGCACCAAGCCTGACCCAGGGCCCACTGACGTACTTCCCACACAGAGTATTGCAGGTCCTACCTTGGTCATGGTTTCTCAGGCTTATTATGCCACCTCCTCCTCCTGCTTGGGGTCTGGGAATCAGTGCTGGGCAACATGTATTATCTCTCGTGCTGCAAATTACCACAGTTATCCAAGATGCTGGATCGGAGCATTTACAGGAAGCGTTAGTGATTTCATGAGACTTTCACAGGGTCACTGTATACCTGTGGTGGTTACTTTTGTACCTTGGTCATGGTTTCTCGGCCTTATTATGCCACCTCTCTCTCCTGCTTGGGGTCTGGGGATCAGTGCTGGGCAACATGTATTTTCTCTTGTGTTACCACAGTTATCTGAGACAGTGGTTTGGGCCAAACAAAAGAAGCATTACTGCATTAATGAGACGTTCTCTGCTGCGCTAGCATCCGAGTCCACTTTATGACCACGATTAATGAGGGTGTAAGCCAAGGCCGAGGTCCTTGGCAGGGTGAAACTGACATGTTTGGGCACTCTGCTTTCTTAATGTGTAATACTATTCTTGGGTTCCAGGGGCTCGCCTATGCTGTGGGTGCACAAAGATTTCCCATCGCGGTGTTTTACCTGTCTAGCACAAATACACTGACTAACTAGGGTAGAAATGTGGGCTGAGGTCCTTGGCGGAGTGAAACTCTGCCATGTTTGAGCACTCTGATTTCTTCCTGTGTAATACCATCTTTGTGCACCGACAGCATAGGCAAGCCCAAGGAACTCAAAGACATCCCATTGTGTTGTTGAGCTATCTGACACCTACACAGAATGAATTGTGTGGGGACACATGGATTTTCCATTGCTATGTAACTCGTGGCACCTTGGGTCACACAGGGTGGAGGCTGGGACTGAGCCTGACCCTGGGCCCGCTCACATGCTTCCCACACAGAGTATTGCTGCATTGTGGAGATGTGTAGAAGTGCTGGCACCTGAGTCCCCTTTATGCCCACGTTTGTGGCTCCTGACAATTTTGTGACGGAGGTGGCACGGGATTGGAATGATGATCGTATGTCAATGCATCATCAATTCTCAACAGCATTGTGGGCTATCGCCCACACTTTCAAAGAGGGTCGCTGCCTAGCCCTGCCAACCCTCTGCAGTGTGTGCCTCTGGTTCCTCCTCATCCAGTATGCACTTATAAATAGACAAGAGGGTGGTGTGGCTATGAAGCGAGCGTGTGGCATGAGGGCAGCTGAACCCTGTGCAGGGAAACTTTTGTGTGCGCTGTGGATGCAGGGTCGTGCGGGGAGGTGGGGGGCGTGGTTGGACTGCAATGCCAGCATGTAACCCAGGAGAAGAGGCAGCGGTGTCACCCGCAGGCAGTGATTGTCCTTGGTTGCAGGTAGTGTGGTGCTTGGCTAAGATGTGCCAGTGTGTGTGCCTTGCTCATGAGGGTTTGTCCAAAGTAAATTGTTAAGGGGGTGACTGCCAGGCTCTTGCCCCCATTTTGGCTTAATAGTGGGACCTGGGAGCCTCAGATGCAGCCATGCATGCTGCCCCTGCCCTCCCTATCCGTTTCTGTGGTGTTTTCACAACTTTCTGATGTTTTCTGGGGTTTGACAAGTCATCACCTATGCGGAGCATTGGTCCCATACAAAAATGCTCGCGTCCCCCATTGACTTCAATGGGGTTCGTTACTCGAAACGAGCTCTCGAGCATTACGAAAAGTTCGACTCGGGCAACGAGCACCCAAGCATTTTGGTGCTCGCTCATCTCTAATCATAATACATAACAGGGACAGCTTTGTCAATAGTCTTAGAGATAAATATTCAAAGGTATGGAATAATGCAACAGTCAATAATGGCAATAACAGCAAGAATAGCAAAAGATGAAATCCAGTGGCTCCATCTGCCGAAAGTATCATTCCACCAGTCACCAAATGGGTCAGAGATGCCAGTATTTTCTGCCAATTCTTCAGAGAGGCTAGTGAGGCCCTTCAGCGCCCTTAGTAATGGAGCCATCTGGAGCACTATTGTTAGGGATAAAAGTACAACAAGAATCACCAATCATTTTACAAATCCCTCCTATTTCAGCTACTAACATATCAAAGGCCAACTGATTTTGGAAAGCCATTGTAAAGGTCGGCTCTTGTTACTCAGCAAGACCCTGGATGGCATCCCTAGTATAATTAATGAACCTTTGTTGATCATACTAAATGTAATTGATCAATCCACATTTCTGTTTATTGTAACAAGAGCTATAAGAGATTCCCACCCAGGTGCAACTTGATTCCTGGCTTTAAATTCATTGGGAACACCTGGAGGAACTCCAATAGAATCAATATTATATATATATATATATATATATATATATATATCGAAGGAGCGCCCAGGTGAGACATCTCTTTTGTTTCTATGCAGAGTCTGGTCGTGACTAGTCACCTGCTGTTTACCCTTTCAGTTATCCTTAAATAGTTAGAAAGGTAGGAGTATTTTGCCCAAGGCATATTGTCCTTTCCATAATGAGAAAAAAGAGGGCATATCTTAGCATCTTCTCATAACCACCATATGTCAGCCCTAGCCGGTGGTTTGATTAATCTATGAAGTGATGTTAGTGACATCTGACTCTAGATACGAAGGGCAAAACCAAGCACCCAGATTTTTTTACATTAGTTGTACCAGAAGTGGAGAGTAGACAAGTATAATTGCCAGGATATAAGGCAACTCCAAGTGCTGCTAAATTGTCAGTTCTAGTGGGAGGGTACAAGTCATGTAACAGTCTAGAGAGTGAGGAAGTTTGTACCTGCCCTTTGTATAGGGAGCAAAGACAGTCTAAGACTCTCTGGTTGAGTTATGTTATCAATGGGAAGTGGTACTGTACCTAAGTGTGGCCTGGCTGACGCACAGGCAAAGCAGTCAGTATTGTTTTAGGACATTGCTGTGTACTTAACCCATTGAACTCAGTAATTAAGGTTAGTGTAGCTTGTTTCTAAGCTAAATATGTCCTCATACGGTAATTTAGGAATATATTAGACATCAAGGGAACTAAGAGGGTGAAGATGATTGGTAGACTTGGAGAGTTATTGGGACGTGTCTTAAAATCAATTAATCGGATATGTCTTAAGTCTTCAGCTGGTCACCTAGAAACATGTCCACCCAAAACATAACTTTAGATTCCCTGGGGATGGATTCTGAATGATCAACAGAAGGAGTCTATAGTTTTTATTGACCCGTTCACAAGGAGGGGGCCTAGGGACCTGTGTTGGGGTCATTCTTTCAAGGAAACTTTTCCCTTTCTTATCCTTCCAAGACAGAGCCTCATTTGGTTGATATCCCAAACTGGTACCAGTATTCCAGTCTATATTTAAAAATGAATTGCAATCATCATTTCTCTGTATGGTAACACATAGGTAGTAATAGGTGTCTCTGAATGGGGATGATTCATTAATAGGGCATTTGACAATGTCACAGAAATAAAACTTAACTGAGAATTCTTCAGACATGTAGCACGGTTAGAGTGCCTTTTTCAGTTCGGGAACTACTGGCATCATGATTTCATACAGCAGCCTTAATTGTCATGGGCACAAGACATAAGGATTAGAGATGAGCGAGCACCAAAATGCTCAGGTGCTCGTTACTTGAGACGAAATTTTCACGATGCTCGAGGGTTCGTTTCGAGTAACGAACCCCCTTGAAGTCAATGGGCGACTCGAGCATTTTTGTATATCGCCGATGCTCGCTAAAGTTTCCATTTGTGAAAATCTGGGCAATTTACGAAAGTGATGGGAACGACACAGCAACGGATAGGGCAGGCGAGGGGCTACATGTTGGGCTGCATCTCAAGTTCCCAGGTCCCACTATTAAGCCACAATAGCGGCAAGAGTGGGCCCCCCCCTCCCAACAACTTTTACTTCTGAAAAACCCTCATTAGCAATGCATACCTTAGCTAAGCACCACACTACCTCCAACAAAGCACAATCACTGCCTGCATGACACTCCGCTGCCACTTCTCCTGGGTTACATGCTGCCCAACCCCCCCCCCCCCACGCACGACCCAGTGTCCACAGCACACACCAAAGTGTCCCTGCGCAGCCTTCAGCTGCCCTCATGCCACACCACTCTCATGTCTATTTATAAGCACGTCTGCCATGAGGAGGAACCGCAGGCACACACTGCAGAGGGTTAGCATGGCCAGGCAGCGACCCTCTTTAAAAGGGGCAGGGCGATAGCTCATAATGCTGTACAGAAGCAATGAGAAATCCAATCCTGTGCCACCTCCATCAGGAGCTGCACACGTGGGCATAGCAATGGGGAACCCATGTGCCACACACTATTCATTCTGTCAAGGTGTCTGCATGCCCCAGTCAGACCGGGGTTTTTTATAAATAGTCACAGGCAGGTACAACTCTGCAATGGGAATTCCATGTGCACCCACAGCATGGGTGGCTCCCTGGAACCCACCGGCTGTACATAAATAAATCCCATTGCATTGCCCATCACAGCTGAGGTAACGTCAGGTTTAATGCAGGTGGGCTTCGGCCCACACTGCATGCCCCAGTCAGACTGGGGTTCTTTAGAAGTGGACACATGCAGTTACAACTCCATGTGGACCGACAGCATGGGTGGCTCCCTGGAACCCACCGGCAGTACATAAATAAATCTCATTGCAGTGCCCATCACAGATGAGGTAACGTCAGGTTTAATGCAGGTGGTCTTCGGCCCACACTGCATGCCCCAGTCAGACTGAGGTTCTTTAGAAGTGGACACATGCAGTTACAACTCCGTGTAGACCGACAGCATGGGTGGGTGCCAGGAAGCCACCGGCGGTACATAAATATATCCCATTGCAGTGCCCATCACAGCTGAGGTAACATCAGGTTTAATGCAGGTGGGCTTCAGCCCACACTGCATGCCCCAGTCAGACTGGGGTTCTTTAGAAGTGGACACATGCAGTTACAACTCCGTGTGGACCGACAGCATGGGTGGGTGCCAGGAAGCCACCGGCGGTACATAAATAAATCCCATTGCAGTGCCCATCACAGCTGAGGTAACGACAGGTTTAATGCAGGTAGTCTTCGGCCCACGCTGCATTCCCCAGTCAGACTGGGGTTCTTTAGAAGTGGACACATGCAGTTACAACTCCGTGTGGACCGACCGCATGGGTGGGTCCCAGGAAGCCACCAGCGGTACATAAATATATCCCATTGCATTGCCCATCACAGCTGAGGTAACGTCAGGTTTAATGCAGGTGGTCTTCGGCCCACACTGCATGCCCCAGTCAGACTGGGGTTCTTTAGAAGTGGACACATGCAGTTACAACTCCGTGTGGACCGACAGCATGGGTGGCTCCCTGGAACCCTCTGGCGGTACATAAATATATCCCATTGCAGTGCCCAGCACAACTGAGGTAACGTCAGCTTTAATGCAGGTGGGCTAAAAATTACTAGGATTACAATGTAGGCGAGGGCCCCCAAAAATTGGTGTACCAACAGTACAAATGTACTTCAGAAAAATTGCCCATGCCCAACCAAGAGGGCAGGTGAAACCCATTAATCGCTTTGGTTAATGTGGCTTAATTTGTAACTAGGCCTGTAGGCAGCCCAGTTAAAATAAAAATTGGTTCAGGTGCAAGTTTCAACGCTTTATTGAATTGAGAATTGAAATGTATAAACATTGTTTACAAAAGTTATATGACTGAGCCTTGTGGGCCTCAGAAAAATTGCCCGTTCGGCGTGATTACGTGAGGTTTCAGGAGGACGAGCAGGAGGATGAATATAATACACAGATTGATGAAGCTAAAAGGTCCACGTTTTTGATGGTGATAGAGAACGATGCTTCCATCCGCGGGTGCAGCCTACGTATTGTTTAGGTACCGCTGCTGTCCGCTGGTGGAGAAGAGAAGTCTGGGGAAATCCAGGCTTTGTTCATCTTTGTGATTGTAAGCCTGTCGGAACTGTCGGTTAACAGGCGGCTACGCTTATCCGTGATGATTCCCCCAGCCGCACTAAACACCCTCTCTTACAAGACGCTAGCCGCAGGACAAGCAAGCACCTCCAGGGCATACAGTGCGAGTTCAGGCCATGTGTCCAGCTTCGACACCCAGTAGTTGTAAGGGGCAGAGGCGTCACAGAGGACGGTCGTGCGATCGGCTACGTACCCCCTCACCATCCTTTAACAGTGCTCCCGCCGACTCAGCCTTGACTGGGGAGCGGTGACATAGTCTTTCTGGGGAGCCATAAAGCTGTCAAAGGCCTTGGACAGTGTTCCCCTGCCTGTGCTGTACATGCTGCCTGATCTCCGCGCCTCCCCTGCTACCTGGGTCGAGCAGTGTGTACACCCAGTAATCCGTAGTGGCCAGAATGTGTGTAACGCGAGGGTCACGAGAAAGGCATCCTAACATAAAGTCAGCCATGTGTGCCAGGGTACCTGTACGCAACACATGGCTGTCCTCACTAGGAAGATCACTTTCAGGATCCTCCTCCTCCTCCTCCTCAGGCCATACACGCTGAAAGGATGACAGGCAAGCAGCATGGGTACCCTCAGCAGTGGGCCAAGCTGTCTCATCCCCCTCCTCCTCATGCTCCTCCACCTCCTCCTCCTCCTCAACGCGCTGAGATATAGACAGGAGGGTGCTCTGACTATCCAACGACATACTGTCTTCCCCCGCCTCCGTTTCCGAGCGCAAAGCGTCTGCCTTTATGCTTTGCAGGGAACTTCTCAAGAGGCATAGCAGAGGAATGGTGACGCTAATGATTGCAGCATCGCCGCTCACCATCTGGGTAGACTCCTCAAAGTTTCCAAGGACCTGGCAGATGTCTGCCAACGAGGCACACTCTTCTGTAAAGAATTGAGGAGGCTGACTCCCACTACGCCGCCCATGTTGGAGTTGGTATTCCACTATAGCTTTACGCTGCTCATAGAGCCTGGCCAACATGTAGAGCATAGAGTTCCACCATGTGGGCATGTCGCACAGCAGTCGGTGCACTGGCAGATTAAACCGATGTTGCAGGGTGCGCAGGGTGGCAGCGTCCGTGTTGGACTTGCGGAAATGTGCGCTGAGCCGGCGCACCTTTCCGAGCAGGTCTGACAAGTGTGGGTAGCTTTTCAGAAAGCGCTGAACCACCAAATTAAAGACGTGGGCCAGGCAAGGCACGTGCGTGAGGCTGCCGAGCTGCAGAGCCACCACCAGGTTACGGCCGTTGTCACACACGACCATGCCCGTTGGAGGCTCAGCGGCGAAAGCCAGCGGTCGGTCTGCTCTGTCAGACCCTGCAGCAGTTCGTGGGCCGTGTGCCTCTTCTCTCCTAAGCTGAGTAGTTTCAGCACGCCCTGCTGACGCTTGGCCACCGCTGTGCTGCCACGCCGCGCGACACCGACTGCTGGCGACGTGCTGCTGCTGACACATCTTGATTGCGAGACAGAGGTTGCGTAGGAGGAGGAGGAGGGTGGTTTAGTGGAGGAAGCATACACCGCCGCAGATACCAGCACCGAGCTGGGGCCCGCAATTCTGGGGGTGGGTAGGACGTGAGTTGTCCCAGGCTCTGACTCTGTCCCAGCCTCCACTAAATTCACCCAATGTGCCGTCAGGGAGATATAGTGGCCCTGCCCGCCTGTGCTTGTCCACGTGTCCGTTGTTAAGTGGACCTTGGCAGTAACCGCGTTAGTGAGGGCGCGTACAATGTTGCGGGAGACGTGGTCGTGCAGGGCTGGGACGGCACATCGGGAAAAGTAGTGGCGACTGGGAACCGAATAGCGCGGGGCCGCCGCCGCCATCATGTTTTTGAAAGCCTCCGTTTCCACAAGCCTATACGGCAGCATCTCCAGGCTGATCAATTTGGCTATGTGCACGTTTAACGCTTGAGCGTGCGGTAGCGTGGCAGCGTACTTGCGCTTGCGCTCAAACACTTGCGCTAGCGACGGCTGGACGGTGCGCTGAGAGACATTGGTGGATGGGGCCGAGGAGAGCGGAGGTGAGGGTGTGGGTGCAGGCCGGGAGACGGTCGTTTCTGTGTCCTGAGAGGGGGGTTGGATCTCAGTGGCAGGTTTGGGCACAGGGGGAGAGGCAGTGGTGCAAACCAGAGGCGGTGAACGGCCTTCGTCCCACCTTGTGGGGTGCTTGGCCATCATATGCCTGTGCATGCTGGTGGTGGTGAGGCTGGTGGTGGTGGCTCCCCGGCTGATCTTGGTGCGACAAACCTTGCACACCACAGTTCGTCGGTCGTCTGCACTCTCAGTGAAAAACTGCCAGACCTTTGAGCTCCTCGGCCTCTGCAGGGTGGCATGGCGCGAGGGGGCGCTTTGGGAAACAGTTGGTGGATTATTCGGTCTGGCCCTGCCTCTACCCCTGGCCACCGCACTGCCTCTTCCAACCTGCCGTGCTCAGTAGGCTTAGCAAACCAGGTGGGGTCAGTCACCTCATCATCCTGCTGCTCTTCCTCCGAATCCTCTGTGCTCTCTTCCCTCGGACTTACTGCAATTACTACTACCTGAGTGATAGACAACTGTGTCTCATCGTCATCGTCCTCCTCACTCACTGAAAGCTCTTGAGACAGTTGCGGGAAGTCCCCAGCCTCATCCCCCGGACCCCGGGAACTTTCCAAAGGTTGGGCATCGGTCACGACAAACTCCTCCGGTGGGATAGGAACCATTGCTGCCCATTCTGGGCAGGGGCCCGAGAACAGTTCCTGGGAGTCTGCCTGCTCCTCAGAATGTGTCATTGTAATGGAGTGAGGAGGCTGGGAGGAAGGAGGAGCAGCAGCCAGAGGATTCAGAGTTGCAGCAGTGGACGGCGCAGAACTCTGGGTGGTCGATAGATTGCTGGATGCACTTTCTGCCATCCACGACAGGAGCTACTCACACTGCTCATTTTCTAATAAAGGTCTACCGCGTGGACCCATTAATTGTGAGATTAATCTTGGGATGCCAGAAACGTGCCTCTCTCCTAATCCCGCAGCAGTCGGCTGTGATACACCTGGATCAGGAGCTCGGCCTGTGCCCACACCCTGACTTGGGCCTCCGCGTCCTCGCCCGCGTCCACGTCCTCTAGGCCTACCCCTACCCATCAGCATGGTGTATTACCAGTAGTGCAGAAACAGAATGCTGTAATTAAATGTGCCGCTTATTGGCCTGTGGTTGGAGGCTGACTTCGCTTACGGAATGCACAGCAGAGCCAGGAAAGAATTTTGCGCAAGCCTGTAATGAGACGTAGGTGCGTATGACTAAGCTAGTGGAATTCACAGCGCAGAAGCAGTCAAGTGTCGAAAGGCCACTAGTAGGCCTTAAGTGTTTTGCTTCTATTTTTTTAAAGGCTGAGCTGAGACAGCAGACAGATACTGTAGGCAGCTTATATATGTATACTGTTTCCCTCTGGACGGGATGACGGCGGTGATGTAACGGGCAACGCAGAGCCAGGAAAGAATTTTGCGCAAGCCTGCTGTAACACTTAGCTGTGTATAAATTAGGACTACTACCCCCAGCAGAGACGCAGTACACTCAAGACGGTCACAGGCAGCCCAAAGATAGTATTTTTACCAAATTTTTTTGAAAAAGCCCACTGCCTATATAGACAGTATATCTCTTTCACCTTTCCCACTGTCCCTGCCTCACCACTACTGGCCCTATACTATGTAAAATTGCTGCAGACTGTTTTCCTCTGGATGGAATGACGGCGGTGATGTAATGGGCAACGCAGAGCCAGGAAACACTTTTGCGCAAGCCTGCTGTAACACTTAGTTGCGTATTAATTAGGACTACTACCCCCAGCAGACACGCAGTATACTCAAGACGATCACAGGCAGATTTCCCAAATTTGTTTGAAAAAGCCCACTGCCTATATAGACAGTATACACTACCGTTCAAAAGTTTGGGGTCACATTGAAATGTCCTTATTTTTGAAGGAAAAGCACTGTACTTTTCAATGAAGATAACTTTAAACTAGTCCTAACTTTAAACAAATGCACTCTATACATTGCTAATGTGGTAAATGACTATTCTAGCTGCAAATGCCTGGTTTTTTGTGCAAAATCTACAAAGGTGAATAGAGGCCCATTTCCAGCAACTATCACTCCAGTGTTCTAATCGTACAATGTGTTTGCTCATTGGCTCAGAAGGCTAATTGATGATTAGAAAACCCCTGTGCAATCATGTTCACACATCTGAAAACAGTCTAGCTCGTTACAGAAACTACAAAACTGACCTTCCTGTGAGCAGATTGAGTTTCTGGAGCATCACATTTGTGGGGTCAATTAAACGCTCAAAATGGCCAGAAAAAGAGAACTTTCATCTGAAACTCGACAGTCTATTCTTGTTCTTAGAAATGAAGGCTATTCCATGCGAGAAATTGCTAAGAAATTGAAGATTTCCTACAACGGTGTGTACTACTCCCTTCAGAGGACAGCACAAACAGGCTCTAACCAGAGTAGAAAAAGAAGTGGGAGGCCGCGTTGCACAACTAAGCAAGAAGATAAGCACATTAGTGTCTCTAGTTTGAGAAACAGACGCCTCACAGGTACCCAACTGGCATCTTCATTAAATAGTACCCGCAAAACACCAGTGTCAACATCTACAGTGAAGAGGCGGCTGCGGGATTTTGGGCTTCAGGGCAGAGTGGCAAAGAAAAAGCCATATCTGAGACTGGCCAATAAAAGAAAAAGATTAAGATGGGCAAAAGAGCACAGACATTGGACAGAGGAAGACTGGAAAAAAGTGTTGTGGACGAATGAATCCAAGTTTGAGGTGTTTGGATCACAAAGAAGAACGTTTGTGAGACGCAGAACAAATGAAAAGATGCTGGAAGAATGCCTGACGCCATCTGTTAAGCATGGTGGAGGTAATGTGATGGTCTGGGGTTGCTTTGGTGCTGGTAAGGTGGGAGATTTGTACAGGGTAAAAGGGATTCTGAATAAGGAAGGCTATCACTCCATTTTGCAACGCCATGCCATACCCAGTGGACAGCGCTTGATTGGAACCAATTTCATCCTACAACAGGACAATGACCCTAAACACACCTCCAAATTGTGCAAGAACTATTTACAGCAGAAGCAGGCAGCTGGTATTCTATCGGTAATGGAGTGGCTAGCGCAGTCACCAGATCTGAACCCCATTGAGCTGTTGTGGGAGCAGCTTGACCGTATAGTACGCCAGAAGTGCCCATCCAACCAATCCAACTTGTGGGAGATGCTTCTAGAAGCGTGGGGTGCAATTTCACAAGCTTACCTCAACAAATTAACAGCTAGAATGTCAAAGGTGTGCAATGCTGTAATTGCTGCAAAAGGAGGATTCTTTGACGAAAGCAAAGTTTGATGTAAAAACAATGTTATTTCAAATACAAATCATTATTTCTAACCTTGTCAATGTCTTGACTCTATTTTCTATTCATTTCACAACGCATGGTGGTGAATAAGTGTGACTTTTCATGGAAAACACAAAATTGTTTGGGTGACCCCAATCTTTTGAACGGTAGTGTATCTCTTTCACCTTTCCCTCTGTCCCTGCCTCACCAGTACTGACCCTATACTCTGTACAATGACTGCAGACTGAGGACGCAATGCTCTGCACGGCCGATATACAAAAAAAAATGTGCAACACTGCTAAAAGCAGCCTCAACAGTACTGCACATGGTCAGATGTGGCCCTAAGAAGGACCGTTGGGGTTCTTGAAGCCTAAAATAACTCCTAACACTCTCCCTATAGCAGCTCCAGCATCAGCAGCTCTTTCCCTGATCTATGTCAGAATGCATCTGTGGCGAGCCGCGGGAGGGGCCGATTTAAATACTCGGGTGACACCTGATCTCGCCAGCCACTCACTGCAGGGGGGTGGTATAGGGCTTGAACGTCGCAGGGGGAAGTTGTAATGCCTTCCCTGTCTTTCTATTGGCCAGAAAAGCTTGCTAATGTCTCAGAGATGAAAGTAAAAGTAACTCGAACATCGCGTGGTGCTTGCCTTGAGTTACGAGCATCTCGAACACGCTAATACTCGAACGAGTATCAAGCTCGGACGAGTACGTTCGCTCATCTCTAATAAGGATATACAGACTGATGGTGAATTTTAATCTGGCTCAGGGGAAACCAGATGCTTTTTACAGTTTGATGCGTAGATCCAAGAGTGCTTCCCTTAAGGTTTCACAGATGTCTCAGTGGCCAGTAGGACTTGGAAGGGACCATCATACCTGGGTTCAAGGCTCTTTCTGGTGTGTCTCTTTAAAAAACACCCAATCCCCAGTGCACAGGGAGTGGATGCCTTGAGCAGAATCAGGATCTGGAAGAGAAGAATAGACATTTGCATGCAATTTGGTTAGTTGAGCAATACGATTGCGTATGTAAGAGGTCATAGAATCATGTTGCATTTCCAGTTGCTGTGGAAAATACAGTCCTAACCGTTGGGCACACCCAAAGAGTACTTCATAGAGTCCTGTCTGTGTATTTGTTAGGTGACGGACTGAAAACAGTGCTAGTGAAAGGCACTCAGACCATAGTTTGTTAATTTTAGTCAAGGCTTCCACAATTTTATTTTTAAGTGTACCATTTAGTCTTTCTACTCTCCCACTGCGCTGAGGATGGTAGGGTGTGTGGAAAGCTTGCCCAATGCCCAACATCCTTGCCATCTCATTCATAAGTGCGGCTATAAAATGACAGCCTTGGTCACTTTTTAATAGTTTCTGGGACCCCAAATATACAGATGACTTCAGGAAGTAGTTTCTTGGCGGTGTTACAAGTGGTTGCTTTGGAGATAGGGTAGCCCCCGGGCCACACAAAAACAGGTCCATACAGACTAGAATGCACTCATAAGGACCACTTCTGGGTAATTAGATGTAATCTATTTGTAGACGTTGGAAAGGAAAAAGGGGGCTGGAGGTATGTTTAACTGGTGGTTTATTGGTCCTTCCAGTGTTGTTAAAAAAAAATTCACTGAGGCAGAAGAATCAAAATAAATTTTAACAGCTTTCACCAAATTGGTTCTAAAACTTAACTTTTAATAATGTACATAAAAATGTATTTCTAGACTGTATATATAGAAAGTACCAATATACCCAAGAGTATTTCCACCACCCTTAGTATTGTCCTCTCAATGGGAGAAGGCAATAACCTATAAACCTAATACTCTCTTCAGGAAAATAAAAACCCACTTATCATATTTAGATCAACCGGGGTTTATGATAGAAACGTACCCTTCACTATAACCCAGTTTGGGAATGAAATTCCCCCCTTGTGTAATCAGATAGGGTTAGATGGAGACGGTACCAGTCCTCATATGAACAAAAAGGCACACAGCGAAGGCTCAAATAATTATAACCTGCTATGTGCTAATGCATCAAATAATTGAGGATGAGCAACCCACACCACCAATAGTAAACAGTGTACTTGTTATCGCAATTTTCGCTCTTCGATATACTGTGTGTTCCAAATTAGATAATATGTGCAGGCCTGGAGAGCCTTTCAAAGACCACACGTCTACATCATGTGTCCCCAAAAGAGTCTCTCTTTATTCACGCGCGTAAAGTTTAAATAAAATCTCAACACAGGAAGTGAGGTAATTTAGGATACAGTTACATTATTTTGTGAGCTGATAGGTCATTCTCAGAGGGAGGTATTTGTGAGGTAGCTTGTGATGTCATCCATCTGGGAGGAACTTCGGTGAGCACGCTCAGTTCAATCTTGAATTTGGTCTCATGAGAAGAACATCCTGTTTCTCCTCTCTGTTTGACCAAGATAAAGACAAAGACAATCCTAGATAGGTTTTTGCCAGTTAGAACCGGTTTGACCAGTTTATGGACACAGAGCACTGCTCCTCCAATTCTTGTGGAGGTGGTGGTGGGGGGTGATGTTCCCTTCCCCCAGAGGTTCAGACCGACCGGAAACACAACATAGCATCTTCACAGTTGACAAAAATACAGAAAATACATATAGGACATCTCCCACATACTCCAGTGGAATAAAATGTTGGGTGTAGCATCACATACTCACATACTGTTTCAAACTATATGACTGATATTGGACTGATCTTGATTTCCGTATACATCTAAGGGTAGCTTAGATAGAAAAAAAGCTTTTCTTGGATAGTGAAATGTCCTATCAGAGCTATTACAAACACACAGTCATCAGATGTATATAATGACGAATATATGTTGTTCAACCATCTCCCAGGTATGACTCATAGCCAGCATGAAATTACATAGCATACAGAGAGATAGCAAAGCAATCTCTGCACAACATGTATTAAAGGGGTTCTGACATCAAAAAAAAAAAATTGTACTCACCTTGCCTGGCCTGGCCCGATCACCAGGCATGTCCCCTCCAGCCGGCATCTTCTTCTGTGCCTTTAAAGCAGAGCAGGAGCGGTCAAAAAGACCGCTTCCTGCTCTGGTCCGTCCGTCAGGCACTTCCGAGGTGAACGGACGGACCGCCCACAGCAAGCACGTCACAAGCAGTGCTTGCTGTGGGCGGCCCGTCCGTCCTGCTGAACTCCGGAGTGCTGCGCATGCGCAGTGGAGACGCAGCCCGTCCTGACTCCTGTCAGAGGGCACCTCTCCACTGCGCATGCGCGCGATCCCAGAGCGGCGCGGCTCGTGCAGACAGAAGAGGAGGAACAGCGCCTGCTGGGAGATGACCCCCCCCGATGTCAACAACAACAGAAGACAAGGTAAGTATTATGTTTTTATGTTTTAGCAGCCATTAAACCGTGGGTTCCCTGGGTCCATTAGGCACACCAGGGAACAATGGCTGCTAAAGCATAAAAACATTATTTGTGTCAGAACCCCTTTAACCCTGCATAGCAACAAGACTGCCCTGCATCATGGCCACCATGCCACGACGCTGTCGGGACAGACACGCCATGACACACAGTCGTGGGTGGTCATGTCTTCTTTCTCGGAAGCATCCATAGGCTCCGTATGTGGTAAGAGAGTAGCAGGGTTGACAACTTAGCAACGGGCAAGGATCACGTTGGTAGGCAGTAAGAGTGCACATTGGAGACATAGATGTCTTACAGTAGAGAGATGTTTTGGTTGCACTTGAGAAGATTACAGTATTGTCATGAGGAGCTAGGACTTGCACCTGATGATCCAGGATGAGGGCTAAAGATTTATCCAGTAGCAGACTGACTGAGGCCACTGCTCTCATGCAAGACAGGGCACCTCTGGCCACTGGGTCAAGATGGGCAGAATGGTAGGCAATTGAATCCTGATGTCCTCCCTGCTCTTGGGCAGGCACAACGGGTGCGTGCCCCGCATTTTCATTCTAGTAGAGGCGGAAGGATTTATCATAAATGGGCAGTCCTGGTACCGAGGCTGCTAGAATGATGTCCTTCAGTTGGTAGAAGAGGTCATGGCATCATCAGTCAGCAGGAAAGGCATTGACTTCAGACAATCATACAAGAGATGCATGAGTTGAGAGGTGTTCTGGATCCAAGGGCGACAGTAGGACACCAAACCTAGAAAAAGTATGCATTGTAGAGACAGAGGTAAGTAATTTCAAGTCTGCTACAACCTTCTTCCAGTCATGGGTAAGGTGTCTGGAGCCAGTAGAAATGCAGTGTCCTAGGAATGTGACAGAAGCACTACAGAATTGTAGTTTCTTCTTTGAAGCTCTACATACATTTTCTGCCAGAAACTGCAGATGAGAAACTGTTGCCCAAACAGTGCCTTGGTGGGGGCACACATGAGTAGATCATCCACATATTGCTGGAATGCTGGATTCCTTACAGAGCCATGCTTCAAGGACCTGAGCTGTCATTTGTGAGTATAAATTCTGGGAATTCTGAGCTCCTTGTGGAAGGACCACCCAGGTATATTGTTTCCCTTGATGAGTAAAGGAAACAGATACCAACTGTCTGTGTTTAATGGGATTGAAAAGAAAACATTTGTCAGATCAATTACTGTGAAGTATACAGAAGATGGTGGAACCTGTGCCAACAAGGTATGTGGGTTTAGAACAATTAGAGTGTTGAGGACAGTAGCTTCCTTGACTGCCCTGAGGTCTTGCACCATTCTGAATTGAGCAGGCTGACGCTTCTCTCTCTTTTTCTTGACAGGAAACAGAGGGGTGTTGCACGAAGAAGTGGTAGGGATTAAAGATCCATTCTTTAAGAGATTTTGAAGATGTGCCGTGATAGCATCAGTTTGTGCAATAGATGAAGGATATTGGGGTTTTCTTTGGAGTGTTGCTCTAGGCTTTAGTTTCACCTGTACTGGCTGGACAGGTAGTCTACCAGTATCTGCCGGACCTTGTGCCCTCAGGGTATCTGGGACCAAGGCTGAAGCACAGTCTAGTTCCTGAGAAATTAGTGATGGGGTCATCATCACAGTAAGTCACTGTTCTTCCTGATAAGCAGCGAGTAGGCAAATGTCTTTCTTTTGAATTGAGCCTTGTAGCCGGACATGTCCATTAGGTTCAAAATCCAGACTTGCTTGAAGTCTTCGAAAGAGATCTGCTCCCAACAGGTTAAGCGGGCAGGTATCACTAATCAAGAATTGGGTGCGCAGTAAATGATTGGGAGCAAAAGTGACACGTAAGTCTTTGGTAAGAGTGTCTTGTGGAGTACCATCTATCCCCATGCAAGAGACAGACTTAGTACTCAGGTCACTGGGGGTCATATGTCTGCTATGTATATATGCTACGCTTTTGACGGCACCAGTGTCAATTAAGAAAGGGAGAGGTCCATGTTCAGCAACCTTGCGGTGGGCAACGGGAGTAGGACACAGGGATGACCTTTTTACATTGACAAGAACTGTATCTGTCTTGAAGTTCATGTGTGTCACTAGTATGCCAACTTCCTAGCATTGAGAAGAGGTGAACATTTGAGCGGGATGCTGACCTGCAGTGTCTCTTAAGATGTCCAGGTTTTCCACAATTGTAGCATGTGACCTGCTTCTTGGCTCCTGGATTCTGCAGGTGTTGATTGACTTGCACATTAGCAGTTAGAGACTGTTGGCATTCCTCACTTTTGGCCACCTGGAGGACTACTTCTTGTGATAGTGTACGCCATTCTGGGCCAGCCAGGTCAACCTTCTTCCTTATACATTCCTTCAGTCCACCAAAGAAAGCCTGGGTTAGCAACTGAACATGCATGGGAATGTGAGTTTGGAAGCCAGTATCTGTCCAATGCAGCTTAATGTTAATGTAGAATTTATCCACAGATTCTACATTATCTAGCTTCATGACATAGAGAGATACGGACTGCATAGTGAGCTATGCCTGGGCCCATCCCATCAATTTAGTGACGTAAGTAACCGGAGACTCCAGAGTACATTCTTCCACTGGGGCATAAGGCCACTCTCACACAGGTGTTTTTTCTGCATTTAACATTGTGTTTTCAGCGCAGCGCTAAACGCTGTCAATCACTACCATTGATTTCAATGGGGCTTCTCAGACAAGTGTTAAAACACAGCATTGTAACGCTGCACTTCTCCAGCGCTGTCTGCTTTATTTTCATGCGTTTATGCATTTTAACATGCTTTGCCTATTGAGACAAATGGAGTGCGTTTTCAGAGCTGCAGAAAATGCGGTAGAATGCGGTTACCGCATTTTCAGCAGCGTTTTTGACTGCGTTTTTTCAGCTCTGGCATTATCAGCTTGCTTGGCTGCATTTATAATGTTACTGAAAATGCAGTCCAACGCTGTCAAAAATGCATGATATTGCAGCTGAAAATGCTGTAAATACTGCATTAAAAAAACACAGCGTTTTTTTCAAGCACCTGTGTGAGAGTGGCCTTACCCATTGTTGCATGAATGATAGGGTAGAAGGAATCCCCTGCCTTAGATCGGACAAGGTCTTCCAAATTTGTCCAGCAACAACTATATGTGTGGGCAATTTAGGCACAATGACGGTCAAATGGCATGGGATCGGTTTGTGGGTCCGGCAAATGGGAGAGCATGGTCATGAGATCTTGTGGACACCAAGGCTTGAATATAGGTTGATCGACAGCTGCAGCTTTGTAGGGAGGGGCAGCATCCTTGTAGCCAGCGTAGTATGCATCGGCTGGCAGAAGTGTAGTTACAAGGAGGTTGCCTTCCGGTAGGGCAGGAGGAGGCAATGGCTGAAGGTTGGGTAATGCTAGTTTGAGGGCAACAAGGCACTCATCAATTGTTGCTGTGCTACCTGCGGTGTGGATGTAGCAACAGCAAAAACAACTGCTATGGTGACAGCGTTAGGTTGCCGTGGAGTCTGATCTAGTGTCTGCTAAAGTGCAGAATCCAAGGCAGTGGGCTGAGTGCAGAAGATGGGTGTTCTAGTCACCACAGGGGTTACTTGTAGCTGCAAAAGGAGTGGAGGCGGTATTGTGTCAGAGACTACCACTGGAGCAAGTATTGGGATGCCAGGTAAAAGTACATCTATGGGAGATGACACCCCAGACTGTGCCTACTGTGGAGTTAAAATGGCTGCTTGGGTGGCAGCCAAGGGTGTTGTTACAGCAGATTCTACATATACTATATGAAGTAGTGTAATATACCGACATGTAATATTCCATAATTCACTGTTGCCATGTCCTCAAAACGTGGAAGACCAAGCCGTGGACGGCGAACAGTTCAAGCAGAATGCTTTGCTCGACAGTTCTTAAAACATTTACAACCATTTTCCCAAACATTTTATGTTCGTGTAGCAAACATCGGGTCAATCTAGTTACTTTAAAAAGTATTTAGCCTCCCTTCAACTAAACAAAGTCTTTCTTAATTAACCTAAACAATGTTGGTGGTACCCATCAAACCAGTGCAGCCTTAGGTTAGAGGCACCCTGTGTGGAATTCTTACCATTGTCATCAGTAAAAAACTATATATATAACATTGATGGGCCACCTCACTGTATTCTGCTTGTGCAAAAAGCAGCAAAACAGCAACATATCCATAACAGAACAGCTTAGTGTATAAATACTATACTAGAACCAAGTTCATAACATAAATACTGCCCAAGAACCTTGCTCAGTGCATAAATACAGCAACAGAACTAAGCTCACAACATAAATACAGTACCAAAACCAAGGTAAGTACATAAATGCAGCCCTAGAACTAATATCGGTGATGAAAAGTGGTCATAGAGGCAGATACTCAGGGCAATATTATCTTATAACCATTTAAGTTATACACAACACAGATGCAACACCCCACAGGGATGACACTGGGCACCTGGTTTACGTGAAGAGTCGGGAGAGTGAAGTGCTGTCGTATCATGGTGGCACTTACCATGCTTTGGTTCTGGAGTTATGACATACAACCAGGGCCAGTGTAGATTGTAGCCAAGCTTCGACACTCCTTTGGCTGGGAGTGCCAATAAAGTGGATGAGGGGAGTAGTAGTAGTTATCATGTCATGACACCACCGTTCCCACACACTAGTATTCTATGCAGTGGAGTAATAAATACGGAGACTTATGCATAGTACCTCGGGTCCTTAGGAATGGTTAAAGCCCGGAAAACTTTACTTGCATAAACTTGACAGGTAGTTACAGGTATCTTTCACTTGAAGCAATTACAGGCTATAACTCAGAGGTAGGGAGGATACACAGCAACAATACGGCCCTATAGTCCACATTATCTATATGTCACCAGTCCTGGAATTTGGAACACTTCGGAAGAAGATAAGGGTAGGGGTTACTCCACAAGCACTCTGGCAGACAAATTACTCAGAAGACGCCTTATCCTAGATGCACCCCGAAACATCCGTGTGGGTGTCACAATTAAGTACCTCTGTGCGGTGATCCTAATGGCAGACGGTTGCACAGGAAAAACGCCCGTGTTGTGAATAGGTATCTGTTTCAGTGAACTGGAGTTGCTCTCTCTCTCTCTCTCTCTCTCTCTCTCTCTCTCTCTCTCTTTCTCTCTGTTGCTGGGACTCACTCCTCTCACATCCACTCTCCAAGCGCCATGGAATGTCACTCCTCTTCCTCCATCTTCACTTACATGGAAGCTAAAGGTGCTTCCATGTGGCTCTGTGTTAGCACTGTCTCCTACTGAAGATGGAACCCTTTTCCCGCTCTCACACTCACATTTATATCCTCACTTCTACCACATGACACAGTAGAAGAGATACATTCAGCAGAAGAGCTGACAGGCAATGATTTTAACCCCTTAGTGACCAAGCCTGTTTGCGCCTTAATGACCAGGCCAAATTTTGCAAATCTGACATGTGTCACTTTAACATGGAAAAACACCAGAAAGGTTTTGCATATCCAAGCGATTCTGACATTGTTTTTTCGCCACATGTTGTGCTTCATTTAGGCGGAAAAAATAGACCGATAGAAATTGTGTTTATTTATTAAAAGCGCCAAAATTGGGAAAATTTTGAAAAAATCGTCATTTTTTCACATTTCCAACTGCAATATCTTAAATATGTGCAAACATAATATAGAAATTTTTGCTAAGATTTATATTTCCATCCGTTTACTTTATTTTGGGCGCACATTGGAAAAACTTTCGTTTTTTTTTAACTATTTAGGAGACGTACAAATTTAACATTACTTTTTAGCATTTTGAGGAACACTTTGTTTTCCTATACCAAGCCGAGATTGGAAAGGCTCATGAGTGTCAGAATAATAGATATCCCCCCAAATGACCTCATTTTAAAAACTACACCCCTTAATGTATTCACTGAGGGGTGTCATGAGTATTTTGACCCCACAGTTTTTTTTCAGGAATTAATTCAATTTAGAGGAGAAAAAGTAAAATTTCATATTTTTGCAAATCTGTCATTTTAAAGACATATTTTTTTCCTATAGTTTACATGAAAATCAGGATTTACACCCCAAAATGGATACCCCTATTTCTCCCGTGTTCAGAAATATACCCATTGTGGTCCTATTGTTATATCTGAGTCCACAACGGGGCCCAAAATGAAAGGAGTAGTCAGTGTCTTTCAAAACAGAAATTTTGCTTGAAGTCCTTTTAGGCCCCATAGCACACATGTAGAGTTCTTGAGCGCCCAAAACCATAGAAAACCCCCACAAATGACCCCATTTTGAAAACTAGACCCCTTAAGGAATTTATCTAGGGGTGTACTGCATATTTTGACCCCACAGTTTTTGAATGAATTCAAACCAAGCAAAAGGAAAGAATTGTGATTTTCGTTTTTTCGGCAATTCTGTCATTTTAAAAACAGCTTTTTTTGTACAGCACACATATGAAGGAAGACTTGCACCCAAAAATGGATACCCCTGTTTGTCCCGTGTTCAGAGACATACCCATTGTGGCCCTAATCTTATGTCTGGATACACAACGGAGCCCAAAATGAAAGGAGCGACCGGTGGCTTTCGGAACACAAATTTTGCTTGAAGTCCTTTTAGGCCCCATTGCCCACTTGTAGAGTTCTTGAGCGCCCAAAACCATATAGAACCCCCACAAATGACCCCATTTTGAAAACTAGACTCCTTAACGAATTTATCTAGGGGTGTACTGCGCATTTTGACCCCACAGTTTTTGAATAAATTCAAGCAAAGCAAAAGGAAAAAATTTGGATTTTTGTTTTTTTGGCAATTCTGTCATTTTAAAAACAGCTTTTTTTGTACAGCACACATATAAATGAAGGCTTTCACCCCAAAATGGATACCCCTGTTTGTCCCGTGTTCAGAAACATACCCATTGTGGCCCTAATAGACTTACAGGACCCATGGCTAGGCCTACAATGAAATGAATACCCGTTGGATTTCAGGGTACCACTGAATAAATTTCAGGCCCCATTGCCCACTTATAGAGCCATTGAGCGGCCAAAACTATAAAGAACCCCCTCAAATGACCCCATTTTGAATACTAGACCCCTTAACGAATTCATCTAGGGGTGTACTGCGTATTTTGACCCCACAGTATTTGAATGAATCTAAGCAAAGCAGAAGGAAAAAGTTACGATTTTCAATTTTTTTGGCAATTTTTTCAATTTAAAAACAGTTTTTTTGTACAGTGCACATAGGAATGAAGACGTTCACCCCAAAATGGATACCCCCGTTTGTCCCGAGTTCAGAAACATACCCATTGTGGCCCTAATCTACTTACAGGACGCATGGCAAGGCCTATAAAGGACGGAACACCTGTTGGATTTTAGGGCACAACTGAATAAATTCCAGGCCCCATTGCTTATTTGTACAGAATAAAGATTGACTCCCTAAAAATTCCCCCCCTCCCCCTCCACGCCCTTTTTGGCGTTCGCAAATCTTAGATAAAAGTAAAAATGTGAACTGTGTAGTATTTCCGAAGACAGGGGTAATTACGGAGGCTGGTTGGAATGGGCCCATGGGGCAATAAAACCGGGTATCCCCCCCCCCTCCTCTCATGCTTTTTGGGGGTATTTCATGACCTCAGTGGCGGGTATGGGGTGTAAAAAGTGGCGTTCCGTGAGTCTCCGTAAGCTTGATGAGGTGCGGCGGTCTCACACAGAAGGCGCTCAACAAGGTGCTCCTGGAACTGCAGGAAAGCGAGCGTTCCCGGGGCTTCTTGTAAAATACGTATCACAGGTAGCGGTCTGAATAACGCCGGGCTCACGCGGGTGCAGGCGGAATCCGCTTGCGGAGGCCCACAGCGGATCCCATCTGTGAGCCCGGCTGTGACCCTGCGTACGGCTGCGTAATGTACTGCGCATAACTGTCTACTCACACAGGCGGTCATGCACAGTACACCTTTGTTTGTATTTCCCGCACCATCGCTTAGCGATGACGCGGGTACCCGCAGCCAGTATACAATGTAGTTGCGTATGGACTGCGGGTATATCCGCGACCATGGAGCACAATGGGCTCTATGTTGCCGATATCCGCAGTAAAATAGAACCTGCTGCGTTCTCTTTTCTGCGAGTGGATTACGCAATTCTGACCCGCTAATGTGAGCGGAATTGTGTAATCCAATGCGATTGATCTGCGTATTACCACGGATCAGACGCATGCGGAATCCGTCATTCCTATCCGGTCATGTAAGACCGGCCTAAGGTAGATCGCTACCTTTTTATCACGTGACCGGGGACCGCTCAACGAGGCCACCCGTCACTGCTCCAGGCTCTCTGTGACCGTTGGTCGCTGGGAGCAAGGAGATTTTAAGTTTCCTGGGCTCCCTGACTCCTGCGCATGTGTCCGGCTTTTTGCCGGCAATCGCATGTGCAGAATCCTGGAAGGTCCACGGAGGAAGATCGCGTCGGGATTCAAATACGCAGGCCTCTGGTAAAAAGATTCATCTCCTCTCACCGATCGCATCAGTGAGGGGAGATGAAACTTCAAATTTTTTTTTTTACTTTTACGTGATCGCCATTATTGGATAATGGCGAACACGTGACCAGGAACCGCTCACTGCGGACCCCCATTAAATCTCCATGCTCTTGGCTACATTTTGTAGCCAGGAGCAGGGAGAATTTAAATTATCCTGGCAATCCACAGCTTTTGCGCATGCGCCCGCCATTTTGGCGACGGGCGCGTGTGCAGAAGCTGTGGTAAGGTCCGCGGATAAATCTGGGGGCCTTACGTACGTACTTTCATCCTCCCTCACGGATATGATCCATGAGGGGAGATGAAACGTACGCTTTTTAAACTTTTAAAAACTTTTTTTTACTTTTTTTTTTTTTTACTTTTTTACACTTTTTTTTCACTTTACATGATCACTGTCATCCATTGGATGACAGTGATCATGTCCCCGGTATAATCTCTCTGCTCCTAGCTACACATGGCAGCCAGAAGCAGAGGGATTTTAAATTCCCTGGGGCTCGAGCCCGTCTGTGCACGCGCCCGATGTCAATCATCGGGCGCGCATGCGCAGACGGGGATTCGAGTCCCGGGACATCGGGACACCGCTGAGGACTGGGGGTGAGTATTTTCACCTCCCCTCATGGATCCGATCCATGAGGGGAGGTGAAACTGACTTTTTTAAAACTTTTTTTTAACTTTTTCGCGATCGCCGCTAACCATTGGATAACGGCGATCGCGGTAGCGGGGACCGCTCACCGCAGTCCCCGCTGACATCTCCTGCCTCCCGGCTACCTACAGGAGCCGGGAGCCAGGAGATTTTAAATCTCCCGCGCCGCCGGGCCTTCTGCGCATGCGGCTGACGTAATGCCGCCTGGCGCGCATGCGCAGAAGACCGGCTTCGGGCCCCGGAGCGGCAGGAGAGCGGGGAGCAGCGTGCCAGACCTCGGTGAGTAATTTCAGCTGCTCCGATGGATCCGATCCATCAGAGCAGCTGAATCTTTAACTTTTATGTACTTTTATTTACTTTTTTTGCGATCGGCGCTATCCATTGCATAGCGCCGATCGCAATGCCGGGGGGGGGCTCCGAACAGCCCGGGATGACAGCTCCATGCTGTCAGCTACCTGCGGACACTGACAGCATGGAGCTGTCACGTCCACAGCCCGAGGGGCATTATTCTCTGCAGGAAGCATGTTTTTACGTCCTCAGAGAATAGAGCCCACTTCGGGAGGACGTAAAAACACTATGGGCTGGTCGTTAAGGGGTTAACACATTATGGAGGGGACCAGGATGACGTTCTGGGACACTACACAGAGATTAAAGAAACCCATCAGGAAGAGGTGAGAGCATATAAATAATTAATTTAAAATACGGTACTTCATTAGGATAATTTGTTTGCCAAATTGGCTTAAATATAATTTTTGCCCAGTTTTGTGTGGAGGACACAATGTATTTTAATATGTCACATTATAGCTCTAGTTTCCATTTTTGAGTTTTACATATTACTTTGGCTTGGAAGGTTTAGCTTTTTGCATATACAATACATAAAGGGTGTACGTTTTTTTATATTCTTATTCACTCTTAAATAGGTTAATTAGCTTTTGTAAAACTGCCTTGCAAACTTTAGCTGCACTGCTATGTTCTTTTTAGAAAGATGAGGCTCTCTCCTGGCAACCCTTCCCTACAAGCCACACTTGTCAATCATTTTCTAATTGTACTGTCATGAACTTAAACATTTTACATGGTAACTGAAGCGTTCAGAGTCTGAGATGTAGCTCTTGGGTTCTTGCAATTTTTCTCAGCATTACACAGTTTGACCTTGAGGTAAGTTTGGTGGGACGTCTATTCCAAAGAAGATTGTCAACTGTCTTGAATGTTTTCCACTTGTGAATAATCTTTCTCAATGGACTCCAAATTGATTGGAAATAGCCCTGTAACCCCTCCCAAATTGGTGTGCAACAACAATAGCTTTTCTAAGATCATTACTGACATATTTTCTTCTTGGCATATACCTGAATGCTCCAGACTAGCAAACTGCAAATACTTCTGCTTTTATAGAGGTGATTACATTTGCTGATGATGATGATCAATTAATTAAGGGTGTTGCTACCTTTAACAAGTATTGCTTTCCTGTCATTACGGAAGTGCTTATATGAGCTGTCTGTCAGGATTCCCTTGGTGATTCTTGTCACTGTGAAAGGTTCCTTAGGTATTGCATGATAGGAATACCTCAGAGTTCCACTCGGCCTGAAAGTCCTGCTTGACAACTAAGACATTCCTGAAAATGTCTCTTCAACTATTTGGCTTTATATATATATAAAATGATATACCTTTCCGTCTGCTAGAATTAAATTGAAGACTGAATTTTCCCCTGAAGACCAGCTAAAAATGGAACTAGACAGGGACGCCCTCTGTCCGCTATTTTGTTGGTAGTCACAATGGAGACGTTTTTGGAAAAAATTAGACAAAATAACAGAATTAAGGGTATGAAATGCGTCCCCAGAGAACATAAAACAGCTTTCTACATAGACAACATGCTGTATTTCCTCACAGATCCTAAAATCCTAATCCCTTCCATTTTACAAGAGTTTAAAAAATATGGCCAACTATCTAATTTTAAATTACGCCTCTCCAAATCAGAATAGCTAAATATTAATATAGAGTTGGGTTCTTGGACAGAAATTTTCAAAATGTCACCCTTAAAAACACCTTAAATACAGGTAAAGAAATTACTTATATAGGGGTAAGATTAGCCCAGAATCTCACACATCTTTACAACTTAAATTCTGTACCTCTGCTTGGGAAAATTGAAAAGGATCTCAATTCTTGGAGCTCTCTTCGGCAGGAAGAGGCTAAATAAAATCATTTACTTGCCTGAAATTTTATACTTACTATAAACTCTACCAATAGAGATCTCACATGATTTCTTCACCAAACTGAAGTATCTTGTGGGAAAATTAATTTGGCAGGGGAGGGGCCAGTTAAAAAGAGTTAAATACACACCGCTCATAAAAGCGAAAATATATTGTGACATCGGCCTCCCAGGCTTTGAAATCTATAAGACTGCTTCACAGCTAAACTGTCTAATTGATCTGACCTGTCAATCAAACCTCAAACTTTGGGTGTAGCTGGAACTCGTTACTCTACATGATTATCAGAAATTTCTACTGTGGTCTACTTCATACAATAAAATCAAACTCGAGCGGATCCAAAATCCTTTTACCAACTAACCTTTGATATAAGTCAATAAAAACTACAAACTCATGCCTTGGATAAGCAGATTTACTCCATTCCTCCTACTAATCTAATCAAGAAATCTTTGAAAATTCCTGCAGAACAGGAGAAGTCCAAGAAGATTGGAAAAGGGCAAGTGTTGTCCCTATCTTCAAAAAAGGAAGAAGGTGGACCTAGGAAACTACAGGCCTGTGAGCCTGACGTCTCTACAGGGAAAGATCTTTGAACAAATTATTAAACAGCATGTATGCAAGTACTTGGATGAAAATAGAGTAATTAACCAGAGCCAGTATGGGTTTGTAACAAACAAGTCATGTCAGACGTATCTAATTTCCTTCGATGACTGAATCACCGACTGAGTTAATCAGGAAAATGCGGTGGATATAGTATATCTTGACTTTAGTAAAGCATTTGACAAAATATGGGATTGACCAGGCAACTGTAAACAACTGACTGAGTGATCATACTCAAAGAGTGGTCATAAATGGCTGCACATCCAAGTGGAAGAATGTATCAAATGGGGTACCACAAGGCTCTGTCCTAGGTCCAGTGTTGTTCAACATTTTTAGAAATGATCTGGAGGAGGGAATTGATGGGAAACTGATGAAATTTGGCGACAACACAAAGCTAGGAGGGATAGCTAACACTAGGGAAAAGAGAGAGAGTATTCAAAAAGATCTAGAAAAGCTTGCACAGTAGGCAGCAACTAACAGAATTGCATTTAACAAGGAGAAATGCAAAGTCCTACATCTGGGCAAGAAAAATAAAAAAAAACACATACAGAAAGGGAGGAATTGGGCTAAGCAGCAGCACATGTGAAAAAGATTTGGGTATATTAATAGATCATAAACTGAATATGAGTCAACAATGTGATGCAGCAGCCAAAAAGGTAAACACAATTCTGGGATATATTAAAAGGAGCATAGAGTCTAGATCATCTGAGCTAATTATCCCCCTCTACTCCTCCTTAGTCAGACTTCATCTGGAATACTGTGTCCAGTTCTGGGCACCCCACTTTAAAAAAGACATAGACAAACTGGAGCAAGTGCAGAGAAGAGTTACCAAGATGGTGAGCGGTCTGCAAATCATGTCCTATGACGGATGGTTAAAGGATCTGGGAATGTTTAACCTGCAGAAGAGAAGGCTGAGAGGAGACTTAATACCCTGTTTCCCTGAAAATAAGACATACTCTGAAAATAAGGTAGCTGTCTACAAATATCTGATGGTCTGTCACAGTGCAAAGGGATCAGCCCTATTCTTATCTGCACAAGGAAAGACTAGAAGCAATGGGATGAAACTGAAAGGGAGGAGACACAGATTAGATATTAGAAAAACTTTCTGACAGTGAGGGTGATCAATGAGTGGAACAGGTTACCATGGGAGGTGGGGAGTTCTCCTTCAATGGAAGTGTTCAAACAAAGGCTGGGCAAATATCTGTCTGGGATGATTTACTGAATCCTGCACTGAGCAGGGGGTTGGACCAGATGACCCTGGAGGTCCCTTCCAGCTCTACTATTCTATGATTCTAAATTTAGAGGACCTCAAAGAAAAATTAGACGAGACACTTAATCTAGTGTCATCACAATCCCGTTGTCTCATAACTAACAACTTCACACTTCAGGACATTCGGTTCATAAATCACCTGGGGGGGGGGGGGGGGGCACTTTCAAAGATGAAGACCTACGCATTATTAGAGACTCTGTCATGATTTACTCTCCAGCCATTACTGACACAGACTGGAACTTGTTTTTCCATAAACTATTGTGGAACCCCCAACCTGTTAAAAATTCAATCTCTACAATATATAGTGCCCTGACACAGAATGATCTACAGACCACCTTTGTCCACTGCTGGGAGACAGAATTAGATATGACTTATACTGTAGACAAGGAAAAGAAGCTTTTACATAACTCGCACTCAAGATCAATTTCCTCTAGGTTCCAAGAGTTAAACTATAAAATCGTATCTAGGTGGTATAAATGTCTAGGTGGTACAGTACAATCCCCTCTGTTCTAGAATAATATAATGAGGTGAACACTATCTGTAACTTTGAAAAGATCAAAAATAGAGATGAGCGAGCTGCAAAATGCTCGAGTGCTCATTACTCGAGTCGAACTTTCAGTGATGCTCGAGAGTTCGTTTCGAGTAACGAACCCCATTGAAGTCAATGGGCGACTCGAGCATTTTTGTATATGACTGGTGCTCCGCTAAGGGCAGGCGAGGAGCAACATGCCACAATAGTGGCAAGAGTGAGACCCCCCCATCCCGCACTGTCAGCATAAAGATCGTTCTCCTCTGCCACAGCTGTAACAGCTGTGGCAGAAAAGAACGATGTTAGCCCATTGAAAGCAATGGGCTACCGGCGAGCGCGGGATGAATTTTCGGGAAGGGCTTAAAAATATAAGCCCTTACCTGAAAATCATCCTAAGATGTGTAAAAATAAAAAAATAAAATTATGTCAGCATTAAGATCGTTCTCCTCTGCCACAGCTGTAGCAGCTGTGGCAGAGCAGAACGATGTTAGCCCATTGAATTCAATGGAGCCGGCAATACAGCCGGCTCTACTGAAAGCAATGGGCTGCCGGTGAGCGCGGGATGAATTTTCGGGAAGGGCTTAAAAATATGAGCCCTTCCCTGAAAAAGAAACATTTTACTGCAAAACAAAAAAAGAATTAAAAAAAACGTACCTCTCCGCCGCTGCTGTGACCCCCGCGGGCATGAAGAACCCACGCATGCGGCAGATGTATCCTTCACCCCCGCTAGTTAAAAGAATTCCCTGCTGCTACATCTGCCACATCTGTAGCAGATGCAGCAAAAGGAATTCTTCAGTTCTCAACTGCAGCTGTCACACATGACAGCTGCGGTAGAGAATCCTGCTGCCGGCATCCTGTCAATGGCTTTTCAGGGAAGGGCTTCATTCCTGAAAAGCCATTTAAATTAGTGCAAAAAAACCCAATTCTCACCTCCCTTCAGTTGCCGGGGCTCAGCCGCGACTTCTAGCGCTGTCCCAGGCTCTGTAGTTCTAAGCTATCAGCAGCCGGGGATTTAAAATCCCCAGCTGCTGATAGCTCAGCAGTGCTACAGAGCCGGGGACAGCGGCAGAAGTCCCCGCTGAGCCCCGGCAGCTGTTAGTGGCTTTGCAGGGAAGGGCTTCATAAGCCCTTCCCTGAAAAGCCTTTTAAAATAGTAAAAAAAAAAAAAATAGGTACTCACCTCCCTTCAGCTGCCGGGGCACAGCCGTGTCTTCTCCTGCTGTCCCCTGCACTGTGTTGCTGAACTGCTGATCTATCACCAGCCGGGGATTTAAAATCCCCGCCTGCTGAAAGAGCTGAATGTAATTGGCTGAGTTGCTCAGCCAATCACAGGCAGCTCTCACCTGTCATTCATTCGGGGAGAGCTGCCTGTGATTGGCTGAGCACCTCAGCCAATCACATTCAGCTCTTTCAGCAGGCGGGGATTTTAAATCCCTGGCTGGTGATAGATCAGCAGTTCAGCACCACAGTGCAGGGGACAGCAGGAGAAGACAAGGCTGTGCCCCGGCAGCTGAAGGGAGGTGAGTACCTATTTTTTTTGTTTTTTTAAATCACTTTTAATTCATTTTCAGGGAATGGCTTATATGTAAAGCCCTTCCCTGAAAAAGAATTCAGGTGTGCCAGCAGACCATTGTCTTCAATGGAGTCGCCGGCAGCAGCAGCGGCTCCATTGAAGAGAATGCCTGCATTTTTATTCTTTTTTATACTAAAATCTTTCTTTTTCAGGGAAGGGCTTATATGTAAAGTCCTTCCCTGAAAAAGAATGCAGGGAGCCAGCAGGCCATTGTTTTCAATAGAGCCGCCGGCAGCAGCCGCGGCTCCATTGAAAACAGTGTGTGCATTCCCTATGGTGCATGCATGTCCTATCTTTGCAGGCACGCACCTGCAAAGTACGGACATGTGCACACACTATAGGGAATGCAGTATTGTAAATACAAGCGTGTTTTTGTGCGTGCGTATGCACGCACCAAAACACGCTCGTCTGAACACATCCTTAAGGATGATTTTCAGGTAAGGGCTTATATTTTTAAGCCCTTTTCGAAAATTCATCCCGCGCTCGCTGGCAGCCCATTGCTTTCAATGGAGCCGGCTGTATTGCCGGCTCCATTGAATTCAATGGTCAGTGCTCGTTTAATCGAGACGAGTACCGCGTGGTGCTCGTCTCGAGTAACGAGCATCTCGAGCACCCTAATGCTCGAACGAGCATCAAGCTCGGACGAGTATGCTCGCTCATCTCTAATCAAAAACAGAGGAGAAGGGAACATGGAGAAGTTTCAGAATTTATGGGGTGCATTGCTTACTTTCTTTTATGGGGTGTTTTCTCTCCCCAAAAACGTTTTACAATACATTACATGCATCCAAAATCATACCAATTAAAACTACAGTTCACCACAGAAAAAAAGCCCTCATACAGCCATGTCAACGGAGAGATGAAGTTCTGGATTTTTGTGGAGATGAAAATGCCCCCAAACTTGCTGTGTCCTCATGGTCTAAATAAGCTGCATGACTAAGGGGTTAATAAGTTTCAATGTAGCTATTCTCTCCTGAAGACTATGCACCTTCTCCTCCAGTAGCGACACAAGCTTGCATTTCTGGGTGGTGAAGTTTGGCTTTTCCTCTGGTTGGTCTGTAAACATATAGAATACATTGCAGCTCACCATATGGCTCCTCCCCCCTCCATGTTGCATGTTCCCCGTTCATTTGGTATCGACTATCAAACTTCTAAAAGTTAAGAATTCTTGTAATGATATTTAACCTATAAAAAGTTACTAAATGCCTGATGTTGTGGTTGTATCATAGGTGTAGCGTTAATGGTTGCTGGGGTCACGGTGGTGACCCAGCCCCTGCGCTCAGGGGGCCCCAAGGCCGCCATGCGCCATACACATATGCACAATCAGTGCATTAATGGCTGGCCGTTCTTTCTGCTGCAATGCTCCAATCACGCGGCAGGCAGAACGGCCAGCCTAAGAGGAAGCAGGGAAGAGCAGAGGGGAGGAGGAGGGAGGCAGTCACATGGGTCGGCAGGGCACAGTGAGGATATGATCATGTTCTGCCCATACTTCCTGCTGAACGGAAGCTGCTGCGTCTGCCTGTGCTGCTGCTGTCACATGGAGGAGAAGTGTTCCGGGCCCGGGATATATATGTGTGTGTATGTCTGTCTGTCTATCTTATCTCTACTATCTATCTATCTATCTATCTATCTATCTATCTATCTATCTATCTATCTATCTATCTATCTATCTCATATCCATCTATCTCATATCTATCTAACATCATACCTATTTATATATCTATCTCTGTCTCATATCTATCTATATATCTCTATCCTATCTCATATCTATCTATTGATTGATCTATCTATCGCTGGTATAAATTATATATCTCCCTGGATTTACTGTGTATAATTTCACCCTTTACACACAATTAAAAAAGGCATCAAAACCACATGCAGTTTTTAATTGTGTCTGCAGCTCCTTAATAACGTACGCGGTCTTTAAATACAGCATGCAGGTTTTTTGTGTGTTTTTTAAATTGTGGTTTCCAAAGACGTGACCCCCCTAAGGCCGCTCTCCCACACGTGTTCAGAAAACGCAGCTTGAAATTGTGGCATTTTTACCGGAATTTTGAGCAGCATTTTTGAACACAGGTTACAGCGTCTGATGGCGCTTTTTAATGCACCCCATCGTTGTGAAGAGGTGTGTTAAAAACCACGAAAACGCAAAAGTAGAACAGACAGCTCTTGAAAATCGCGGCGTTAGAAACACCATGTTTGAGCGCAGGTTTGAGCAACCTCATTAAAATCAATGGGAGTGTTGTACCGCGGTGTGTGTGAGAGTGGCCTGCAGGGCTACAAACAAATTTTCATGTGCAGGACATGTGTCATATTTGGAAAGATTACGCTAAGGGGGAGATCATGTATGCAGCACGATCTAAGTATGGGTATGGGGGAGTGTGTGTGGGGGTGGGAGCTGAACTTTTGCACCCGGGCCCCTGAGCCTTTAGCTACGCCCCTGAGCTGTATCCTCCAAGCAGCTAGACCCGGCTAAACCCAGCAATTGTCCCACTCACAGCGACTCTTCAGTTTTCCAGAATGCATCAGGAATACACTAATTATCCTCCTGGAGCTCCAATCCCTGTTTTTTTCCGTACATCATATGGTACGTTAAATAGTACAATTGAAAAATACAACTCATGCCACAAAACACAAGCCTTCATACAGCGACGTTGATGGATAAATAAAAGAGATACCATTTTTTTGAAAGTGGGTAGGAAAAAGCGAAAATCAAAAAAGAAAAAAGAGACACTTCTTTAGGGGTTAATTAATTTATATATATATATGTATTGAAAAAGAAAAATATTCCTTCCTGTTTGCTTCTGCATTGCGAATCCTCCAGTAAGATGGCGCACAGATTTCTAGAATGATTGGTAGTATCTGTGGAAACAGCTGCAGCTTCTTCTGTGCCCACAGATACGTTACTGTACAAGTTAGAGAATAGCTGATCCGTGTCATAGAAATCATTGCATGTGAAACAAAGAGGCCGCTGTGCGCTCTCATCCAGTCTTGTTCAATGAATGCGCTAACATTTTTCTATAAGAATAAAGGATAATGTAAATAATGTAAAGCGCACTTTGAGCGCGCTTCACATTTAAAGCAGATTATTCCATAAATGGGTTTGGCAGCCTGATTGATAAGATACTCTACCCACTCTCTGACAAGAAGCAAATTCAGCACTACATGATGGAATTAGAGGGAATCATTAAGGTTGACTAAAACTAAGAGTGGATGGATGGGATAGTACTGGACCCTCGTAATGTCCGGTGGTGGCTATAAATCATCGTGCATGCATTAAGCAGATACTAGCATAGCCCCAGTATTGGCTTTAGAATCAATCCCTATTAGACGTATAGGCATGGTACTCAGCGCAGGAATATTTAATGAATCGAATGGCTCACAAGACATGCTGCAGTATTGATCATCTGATGACACGACTCTGCTGGGAGCTGAAGAAAGAGCAGAAATAAACCCACAGCCATTTCGGTTGGGGGAAATAAAAATATTTTTTTTCCTTTTTAGGGCAGCGTCACATAAAGGCTTTTTTAACCCCTTTATGACGCAGACTATTTTGGTCCTCAAAACACAATGATTTTTTTTTTTAATTTTCATCCCCACTTAAAAAAAACACCGTTGTGGCCCTATGACGGATTGCTTCTGCATGGCAAGTTGTAGTTTTTATTGGTACCATCTTTTGGATACATATAATGTGCTGTATGACATTTATGCAGAAGGTCTCTTTTTATTTTGCTGCACGCTATCATTGACTCATGGGAAAAGGAGCCATTATTAATGATTAGGGGGAAAATTGAGACATTATTAGCGATTGTAGGAGACCAGGAACCCTTATTATTGATTGGGTGTGAAGGAGTTATTATTACTGATGGGAGCAAAAGGGGCATTATAACTTGGTGGGGTATAAGGAGGCATTATTATTGATTGAGGGAAGAAAAGCCAATGATAGTTATGGGGAGAGAAGGCATTATTACTGATGGGTGAAGAAGGAGGCATAATTAACAGGGGGGTAAAATTACTTAATGGGGGCATAAGAGGTATTATTACTGATTGGGGCCAAAGGGGGACATTATTCATGAGGCAAAAGGGCCTTGATAACTGAGTGAGTGTTCTTTTACTATATATAATACCTACAAGGGGCACAAACAAGGAAATGCTATTACTGTGTGGGAGACCACAGGTCACATTATTATTATCTGGGGGATATGGATGTGGAAAATGAAGGCATGTTGCTGAAAAATTGAAGAGCCAAAGATGTCTATATATTAAATTCTGCAGAGACAAATTGTTGCTGGGAGAAGTCATCATGGCAGTCTGGGCCAGTTGGAGAAAAAGAAACGTAAAAAACTCCAGTCAGAGAAGACTGTTCACCTATGATTACTGGAGGTAGCTGTAGTGTAAGCAATTATATACATTCTACATAGCACCTGTGTAGTCCTTGTATCTTCCAATATATGCTCACTGTATTGTGGTAATATTGGCCTTTGTATAGGAGTTTTTTCCAGTAACAGCATGGGGGAATTAGTCACTTTGTGGTGCTAATATGTGACCATGGTGTGGCAATACGATTTGGCCCTTACATAGTGTTGTTGTTGGTAATGTTGGTCCCACAATTAAAGGGTCGCTTAACCTGATTTCATTAGGGGTGTGGGCTGGGTGGTGGATTGAGATGAGGGAGGCAATATAGGGGGGCGCTGCGCTGTGGAGGGCTTTGTGGATGAAGCAATGAGTTTGTATTGAATTCTGTATTTTATGGACAGCCAGTGCAGTGACTGGCACAGGGCAGAGGCGTCCAAGTAGCGGTTGGACAGGAAGATGAGCCTTGCTGCAGCAATCAGGATGGATTAGAAAAGAGAGGGTCTGGTGCGGGGGAGGCTGATCAGCAGCGAATTGCAATAATAGAGCTGCGAGTAAATCAGGTCAACAGTGCATGTTTTTAAGGCTAAAAATCAGGTCCACAGTGAGAAAAGGATTTTTGCAATGTTCTTGAGGTGCAGGTGACATGTTCGGGCAAAAGATCGGATGTAAGGAGTAAAGGAGAGATCGGAGTCAAATATAATCTCAAGACAGCAGGTGTGCTGGGAGTTATGGTGCCAGTCACTGAGATGGAGATGTTAGGATGAGGTCGGTTAGCAGAGGGCGGAAACACCAATTGGTCAAATTTGAGAGGTTCAGTTTTAGGAAGATAGAGGACATAGTGTTAGAGACAGTGGACAGATAGTCGGTGGCATTCTGGAGGACCGGTGCTGTGATGTCACGGGAGGAGGTGTATAACTGGGTGTTGTCAGCATAAAGATGGTGCTGAAAGCCAAATCTCCTGATGGTTCGTCCAATAACGGATGTGTAGATGGAGAAGAGGAGAGAGCCGAGCACCGAGTCCTGGGGGACCCCTACAGCAAGTGGAAGAGGAGAAGAGGGGGCTGAGGATCGAGCCCTGGGGACCAAAACACCAGGAGGAGGAGGAGGGGAGGGGGCCGAGAACTGAGCCCGGGGGGACCCCAACAGCAAGGTGTAGAGAAGGGGAGGTCAGATAGATAGGAGGAGAACCAGGAGAGGGCAGTGTCCTTTAGACCAATGGAGTGTAGCATATTGAGAAGGAGTTTATGGTCAACAGTGTCAATTGCTGCAGAGAGGTCTAGGAGGATCATTAAGGAGTAGTCACTCCTTGATTTAGCCGTCAGGAGGTCATTTGACACTTTAGTCAGAGCAATTTCTGTCAAGTATAGAGGGCAGAAACCAGACTGTAGGGGGTAAAGAAGAGAGTTTACTGAGAGATAGCTTATAAGGCGGAGTAAACCAGGCATTCTAATAGTTTAGAGATGAAGGAGAGATTTGAGATGGGTTGGTAGTTGGCAGCATCGGTCGTGCCAAGAGTCAGTTTGTTTAGCAGTGGGGATATAATAGCATGTTTGAATGAGGATGGGGTGATGCCAGAGGTCAGAGAGAGGTTGAATATAGTGGTGAGATGGGAGATGACCACTGGGGGGAGGGACCGAAGGAGGTGTGAAGGAAGTACAGACAGTGAGCAGGAGCTAGATGTAGTACTGATGAGACTAGGGTCGGGGCTAGTCTGGGATTGGGAGGTTATTTCCTGACAGATGTTGTCGATTTTCTTTTTGAAGTAAGCAGCCAACTCTACAGCACTGAGATCTGTCACTGAGGGTGACAATTTAGGGTTGAGATAGGAGTAAAAAGTATCAAAGAGTCGTTTATGGTTGTGAGATAGTGAGGAGATGAGAGAGGTGAAATAGACTTGTTTGGCATGGTGAAGGGCGAGGTTGTAGGTTCTGAGCATAAATTTGAAGTGAACAAAGTCTGTGGACTTTTGCAACTTTCTCCACAGCCATTCAACGCACATAGAGCACCGCCGAATGAAGCACGTTTTTTTTTTGCACTTTGTATACACAGTATGTAATATAATTTAGGGGTCTGGTCTGGGGTGACATATCAGTGCTTAGCTGTTTCTTGCACTATTCCAAAGCCTGTAAGAGGATAGGCACACTTTGCTGCCTTTTTCTCTTCTTTTAAGTGCAACTTGGCAGGAGAGTGTGTCCTTACCTGAATGTTTACATGACTGTCATATGGGGCTTGTAAGTATTAAGGTCCTGGATGAGGGGGGGGGGGGGGGAGTTGGGGGGGCTCATTCAAATTTTTTTTATGGGGCCCAGTCTTTTTTTGTAGTTACATCCTTGAATATATGATGTTTTCTTTTTGTTTGGGAGCCCCGGAACATTCCTTGCACAAGGGCCCTGTGTATTCTGCGTCCGCCCTGATCCTACTGCTATATTCCCCTACAATGACACTACTGGCCGGTTCCCCACAGATTACAGCTAAGTGCAGTCTGTATAATACTTCATAGCTCAGAGAAGTGATGAGATGATGTCAGTCCGGGAAATAATCCACAAGAAATGCGCTCCTCTGTTCCGTTCGCCTTCTCTCTGTACATAGGCTCCTCGTGGCTCCACTGTAGGCTCTATTGTGAACGGAGTACGCTCTTCTGCCAGCACCCATTTCTGACTTCTCACAACTAAGATGTGTGTGCTATTCATCCGGTTCTGCCTTTTATCCCAAACCCTCTTATGTATAGACGCAACGCCAGTTAGCAGGTGGAATTCGGAAACACCTTACTGTCATGACAACCGGATTTCTGGCAGAAGGTCTCATTAGTGATGTTCAAACTGCTATTTTTGACTTGTCAGCTGCTGTCCAGACTGGTTTAAAGACAGAGATTATCAAAGTGTGCAGTCAGACTGCATTCATCCATATTCATATGTTAGCTGGCGCTTCAAAACATTTCATTATTGTAGCCCACAGGAAAATCTGCGCATGAGAGAAAATAACTAATCGCTGGGAATTGGTGCTCAGGTTTTCATAATCTTTATGGTGATTAAATCAATGTTACACATGTACATGGTGAGGTTTGTAAAGGGTAGGAAGGTATTGGATCTCCTCGGAGATGTACTGCCACGTTGTGCTCCTGGGACTTGTAGTACTATGACCCGGAGCACACTGCTGCAGGTGGGGCTGACTGGGCTAGCTGATCCTGTGGATGGCTCCAGCCAGCCAATCACCTGGGGTCTGTGCAGATAAATACCGGCCCCTCCTGTTAGAGGGTGCTGGTCATTATACATATTGCATCATCTCCTTGCAGTCACACATGCTGTCAGGGACTTTCTATGTTGTTTCAGCTAAGGCTAGTTTGAGTCATCCTCCTACATTCCCTGAAGATGGTCTGAACACCCGATTTCCCTGTTCACATGTGGCCCCCTGCTCCCTTACTCTTCTGTCAGGTGTGGAGCCAGGCATCAGATGTCCTTTATGCTTTCAAGATGGATGATGTCTGACACCTTAGTCCCTACTCCATCAGATGGGTCCCTTCTCTATCACATGGGTGATCTCTGACAACTTAGTCCCTACTCCATCACATAGGTGATGTCTGACAACTTAGTCCTTACTCCATTAGATGGGTGATGTCTGACACCATAGTCCCAACTTCATCACATGGGTGATGTCTGACAACTTAGTCCCTACTCCATCACATGGGTGATGTCTGACACCTTAGTCCCGACTCCATCAGATGGGTGATATTTGACACCTTAGTCCCTACTCCATCAGATGGGTGGTGTCTGACACCCTAGTCCCGACTCAATCAGATGGGTGATGTCTGACACCATAGTCCCGACTTCATCACATTGGCGATGTCTGACAACTTAGTCCCTACTCCATCAGATGGGTGATGTCTGACACCTTAGTCCCTACTCTATCACATGGGTGATGTCTGACAACTTAGTCCCGACTCCATCAGATGGGTGATATTTGACACCTTAGTCCCTTGTCCATCAGATGCGTGATGTCTGACAACTTAGTCCCTACTCCATCAGATGGGTGATGTCTGACACCTTAGTCCCTACTCCATCACATAGGTGATGTCTGACAACTTAGTCCTTACTCCATTAGATGGGTGATGTCTGACACCATAGTCCCAACTTCATCACATGGGTGATGTCTGACAACTTAGTCCCTACTCCATCACATGGGTGATGTCTGACACCTTAGTCCCGACTCCATCAGATGGGTGATATTTGACACCTTAGTCCCTACTCCATCAGATGGGTGGTGTCTGACACCCTAGTCCCGACTCAATCAGATGGGTGATGTCTGACACCATAGTCCCGACTTCATCACATTGGCGATGTCTGACAACTTAGTCCCTACTCCATCAGATGGGTGATGTCTGACACCTTAGTCCCTACTCTATCACATGGGTGATGTCTGACAACTTAGTCCCGACTCCATCAGATGGGTGATATTTGACACCTTAGTCCCTTGTCCATCAGATGCGTGATGTCTGACAACTTAGTCCCTACTCCATCACATGGGTGATGTCTGACAACTTAGCCCCTACTCCATCAGATGGGTGATGTCTGACACCTTAGTCCCTAGTCTATCACATGGGTGATCTCTAACACACCCCTATTCTTGAGATTGGTGTGAGTCTCAGCAGTGAGACCCCCACTGATCAGCAAGTTATCCTTTATCTTGTGGATATCCTGTGAAATTCTGGTATAACCCCTTTAAAGTTTAAAAACCCGTGGTCCCTAGGTGCTGCTAACCAGAGTCGTCAGTGCAAAGCCTTATTGTGGACATGCTGTTGCTGAACAGGCAATTCCTCCCTTTACAGCTTTGTCCAGGATAAACCACAATGAAGTGTTAGGGTCCTTTATACCAGCTGACTCTCGCTTGATTAAACAAATGGGAGAATGAGGTCACCGCTAACTCGTTCGCACTCATGCAGACAGACAGATGAATTGTTCGGTCCCTGTATAAGCGAATGAGAGGGACTGAACGATTGCTGTTTAAGCCGTACATTAAAAAAACAAGAAAACAATGGTTTTTATGCCTACAGAAAATGAACAATGAAAGAAAGCTAACAATTCCCGTTGATTGTTCAGTAGTTGGCTTGTGTTTGGACCAAATAATTATCGTTCACTTTGCTCGTTTGAACAATTTTTGAACAATAATTGTTACGTCTAAAAGCACCCCAAGTCGGCGCTGCTGAAAGAAGAACGCTGGACTTTCTCTTTTACTGACGATTCACGGAGCAAACAATTACTATCTGTTCTAGTAGCTGCATTTATATCTCACACTGCTTGGTAATTTGAACTTCTAGATTGTTGCACACGCTGTTTATATATTGTTACTAGTAATTATTAGAAAATTATGGTACCAGTATTTCTGGTGGCACAATGCACCACACAGCTGTGCTACATGGTAGATCACACACACAGCTGTAATAGATCCATCCTGACCCAACACATCACACACACAGTTCTGCTACATCCTGATTCACACACGCACAGCTCTGCTACATGGTACATCCATTATGATCCCCCCACATCACACACACAGCTCTACTACATCCATTCTGACCCCACACATCACACACAGCACATGACAAACACAGCTCTTCTATATCCTGATTCATACACACAGCTCTGCTACATGGTACATCCATGCTGATTTCCAGACATCCCCAGCTCAGCAGACTCCTGGATACAGTGTTTGGCCCCCGGTCATGTGATTCCTGACTCCACACACACAGGTGATCATATGACAGTGACATCATCACAGGTCCTGGTAGTTTCTACCAAACTGCACAATGGCTCCTCCCACAGCAGTGATGTCACTGCAGGTCCTTCAGCTCACTGGATATCTGTGGTCGTGGTAGGTCAGTGTCTTCTGTCACAATTCACCGCTGAGTTGTGTCTGAGATAATAATGGCTTAGTGGTATTCTCATTTTGTTATTTTTGTCCTCCCCTTCCAAGAGCCCTAACTTTGTTGTTCTTCTGTCAGTCAGGCTCGGTGCTTTATATATGTTGTAGGACCTGCGTTGACATCACCAGGGGTAGAGCATGAGAAGCACCAACACACAAACATACATACTCATGGTCAAGTGATCGTTAGTAGTTTGATGGAAGGTATTAAGAGAAGAAAGATATAAAGGAAGGGTTATATATATTGAAGGTTAGTGAATGAAGATTATAGAAAGAAGGATAGCGAAGGATGAACTGTTATACAAATAAAATAAAGTAAAGGAAATAGTTTGACAACAGATCTCTGTGTATGTGTTGTGGCTTTGTTCTGTCATACATGTATATCTGTATTAGGCCTGTATGGATAAATCCTATATGTCATTCTGTCGGTCTGGCTTATGTCTGTTTTTCCGTCCTATGTCAATTCCACCTGTCCACTGCTTGTTGGACATCCACTTCTTGTTTGTTTGCTCTACTCATCCATTGGTGGGCAGACGTTCGAGTCTGTGTATGTCTTTTGGTGTTCCATGTGAGCCTGACCCCTGTGTGTTGGGTACCTGTATCCCCAGAGGCCCCTGTTTAAGGGAGAGGTACTGTTATGGTTGTGCTGGCTAGTATCTGTTTTGCCACAGTGTGTGATGTGTATGAATTAGGATGCATGTAGTAGAGCTATGTGGGGATCATAATGGATGTATCATGTAGCACAGATGTGTGGCGCATTGCACCACCAGTAACACTGGTACTATAATTTCCTAATAATTGCTAGTCTTTCTATATCCTTCTTTCTTTACCGTTATCAAAAGTAATATGCAAGCTAGTGGGCCACGTCATGGCTCCTGGCTATACCGCTAGTCCCTACACTAACCAGGAGTCCAGCAACACGACCAAACAAATCCCAAAACACAAACCTTCCTTGCAGCCAGCACAACACAGACAGAGAATGAGAAAAGAGAAAAGTGACCACACGCACACCTGGGAAGACAGCTTGTATGTGTACAGATCTGGAGTGATTGGCTGACTGGAGACACACACAACCAGCCAGCTCAATGTACACCATCTGTATAGCTGTGCTGCTAGAAACACTGTGGTACAACAGATCCCAGCCAGCACAACCCTAACAGTACCTTAAAGAGGGGCCTCTGGGGATACAGGTGCCTAACACAGCCTGTATGATCTCATCCTCATCTGGCTGCCTTGTGTGAGCTGTCCTCCTTATCTACAGTTTGTGTGATCTGCCCTCCCTAAAAACATAGCTGCTTTCTCTTTTTCTTCACCATCTGATCTGCTGGGAACATCATCTTCCTGATTTGTGCTGGTAGCTCTACTGCCTCTAAAGGTTCCTTCACATGGGCGATGGGATTTTCGGCTGCACGCGACTAGGTCGTGGCTTCATGTCCCGTTTAAATGCCCGTTCAGATGAGCCGGGTGTGGCATGTATACGCCGCAGTCCCGAATACTCCCTGCTCCTTTCCCCCCCTTGCTGGCTGCCAGCAAAGGGAGGGGGCGTGACGGGGTGGGAGCTGGTATGTTAAACTCCTGCCACCTATCCACCCCTTGCCAGCTGCCAGCAAGGCGAGGGGGTGGAATGGGGCAGGAGCTAGTTAGTGTGCTAATCTCTTGCCCCGTCCCTTTGCTGGCAGACAGCAAGGGTCAGAGAGGGGGAGAAAGGGGGAAGGAGTTTAGCAGAGCCGCTGCTAAACTCTTTCCCAGCTCTCTTTTCCGGCAGCTCCCATAGTCTCCCATAGGAGTCTGTGGGACCGGTCTATGTATTCCAGCCAAAAGATAGGCCCAGATCTATCTTTTACGGCCAGCCGATTTTACTCCCCCCAAAATCGCCCATCTGAACAAATGCATTGGAATCCATTTATCCAAATGCATTTATCACAGCGGCAAAAAATGGTGTGATAAAATGCCAGTGTGAATAAAGCCTCATGCTGAGAGAATGGAGGTGGAGAGCAGAAAAAGACATCACAACTAGGAGCAATGTGCTCTCCAAATTTTGTCAGAAGTTGCACATAAAGACTCTTCACCAGCAAAATGATAGGAATTTTTAATGAATGCTATATAGAAAGGTGCCTAAATTTGCATTTAGGATGCAAATGAACAAGAGAAAAACTTTTTTAGTACAGAAGTCTCCAAATTCTTTAACTACTTTTGGACCACCGAACAACTATAAACATCTTATGGTCCTGAAGTGTGTATAACATGGGCTCAGGAGCTGAGTCCACAACATGCCTGGTGGCTATCAGCCTTTTCTGATAGCTGCTGAGATTAGAGTTAGCCCTGATTGCAGCAATTAACACATTTAGGTGCTGCAGTCAAAGCTGACCTTGCGTATAATAATCAGAGGGAGAGGCGGCACCCCCTCCTGCATCTATTGGTACTCCTTACGGCATGATTGAAGAGTACCAATGGTCTAGCAGGACGGCCTGGAGCTTATGGAAGGCTACCAGGACTGCCACACATAGATGTCTTTCAAGCATGTTGCAGAGCTTGAAATGCAATATCAAAAATCGCTATATACTACAATACTCTGGGGCTGGAAGATGGCTAGAAGGCTGGAGGAGTGTTTAAGGGACTGAGTGTTTAGGGACTGGGGGAAAGGCAAAAAGAGAAACAGGGGGGTAGACAGTGTAGATAGCGACCTGGGACCAAGTAATGGGAATGCTGGTCGAGCAGGGGGTGGGGTTAGTACAGTTAGAACTAACAGAACAGCCAATAGTACAATTAGTAGCAGAATAAATATAAAGAACAACAACAAGTGTAAAAATTGTATGGCAACGAATGCAAGGAGTCTGATCGGTAAAATCGGTGAGCTTGAAGCGAGAATGGCCGACGAAAATTACAGTATAGTGGAAATAACGGAAACATGGCTTGATGATAAGTGCAATTGGGCGGTGAATTTACAGGGTTACAATCTCTTCAGAAGAGTCGTGGGAACCAGAAAGAAGGAGGGGTATGTCTGTACGTTAAATCCTACTTAATGTCGAGGCTACAGGAAGATATAGGTGCAGGAGATGAACACATGGAATCTCTGTGGGTAGAAATACAGGGAGGGAAAAATAACAAAATCATGATAGAGGTTTACTATAGGCCACCAAAAGCAACAGAAGAATCGGAAATCTTATTATTAGGGCAAATAGAAGAGGTGTCAAACCGCAACGAAGTAATTATTATGGGGTACTTTAAAGGGGTTGTCCCGCGAAAGCAAGTCGGGTTATACACTTCTGTATGGCCATATTAATGCACTTTGTAATGTACATTGTGCATTAATTATGAGCCATACAGAAGTTATTCACTTACCTGTTCCGTTGCTAGCGTCCTCGTCTCCATCGTGCCGTCTAATTTTCAGCGTCTAATCGCCCGATTAGACGCGCTTGCGCAGTCCGGTCTTCAGCTTTTCTCAATGGGGCCGCTCGTGCCGGAGAGCGGCTCCTCGTAGCTCCGCCCCGTCACGTGCCGATTCCAGCCAATCAGGAGGCTGGAATCGGCAATGGACCGCACAGAAGAGCTGCGGTCCACCGAGGGAGAAGATCCCGGCGGCCATCTTCACCAGGTAAGTAAGAAGTCACCGGAGCGCGGGGATTCAGGTAAGCACTGTCCGGTTTTTATTTTTAACCCCTGCATCGGGTTTGTCTCGCGCCGAACGGGGGGGCTATTGAAAAAAAAAAAACCCGTTTCGGACAACCCCTTTAATTATCCAGATATAATAAGGAAGAGGAAACCTGCAAATCTCACAAGGGCAATAAGTTCCTGAGAACAATTAAAGTTAACTACTAGAGATGAGCGAACGCGTTCGTCCGAGCTTGATATTCGTGCGAATATTAGGGTGTTCGGGATGTTCGTTATTCGTAACGAACACCATGCGGTGTTCTGGTTACTTTCACTTCCTTCCCTGAGACGTTTGCGCGCTTTTCTGGCCAATTGAAAGACAGGGAAGGCATTACAACTTCCCCCTGTGACATTCAAGCCCTATACCACCCCCCTGCTGTGAGTGGCTGGGAAGATCAGGTGTCACCCGAACATAAAAGTCGGCCCCTCCCGCGGCTCGCCTCAGATGCCTGGTGAGTTAGATGAGGGACAGTGCTGTTTGTACCGGAGCTGCTGTAGGGAAAGAATTGGTAGTTAGTGTAGGCTTCAAGACCCCCCAAAGGTCCTTATTAGGGCCACTGATAGCTGTGTGTTGGCTGCTGTTAGCAGTGGCAAATTTTTTTTTTCTCAAAATCGGCAGTGCAGAGCATTGCACCCGGCATTAGGGACAGAAGTGCTGCATAGGCAGGGAGAGTGTTAGGAGTGAGTGTAGCCTTCGAGAACCTCAACGGTCCTTTCTAGGGCCATATTTAACCGTGTGCAGTACTGTCCAGGCTGCTGTTAGCTGTGCTGCATTTTTTTTTGCTTCTCAAAATCGCCTCTGCAGAGCATTGCACCCTCCATTGATACTGCAGGGAAAGAATTGTATAGGCAGGGCCACAACACAGTTGTTATTCATTGAATATACGCAGTGCTGCCTTTTGGTGCCAAAAAACGGAAAATAATTAAATTTGTCCTGCCTCTGTCCGTCCTAACGCCGGTGGACACATGTGAGCTGCGTCTGCAACCTGTAAAAATCAGACGCACCCAGCTACGCTTTACTGCTGGCTTCGCCATTTGCTTTCCTTAATTGGGAAAAAAATACCTGCTCTGCCAGAGTTATAATAACTCTGCTACCCTCACGTTCTGTGACACATAAGCAGGGACACAGCACAGTTATTAAACTTCTCATGTTCATTGAATATACGCAGTGCTGCCTTTTGGTGGAAAAAAACTGAAAACAAATCTATTTGTCCAGCCTCTGTCCGTCCTAAGGGCTGTGGACACGTGTGAGCTGCGTGAACAACATTGCTAAATCAGACGCACCCAGCTACGCTTTACTGCTGGCTTCGCCATTTGCTTTCCTTAATTGGGAAAAAAATACCTGCTCTGCCAGAGTTATAATAACTCTGCTACCCTCACGTTCTGTGACACATAAGCAGGGACACAGCACAGTTATTAAACTTAGATTATTCATTCACTAGAGGCAGTGGGGCCTTTCGTTTTCCAAAAATGGCAAAAATTATATTTGGCCTGCAGTCTTGCGCCAATTTATTTCCTGCCTGTGAAATCAAATCACTGGTAATACAGCATGCTGAGGGGTAGGGGTAGGCCTAGAGGACGTGGACGCGGCCGAGGACGCGGAGGGCCAAGTCAGGGTGTGGGCACAGGCCGAGTTCCTGATCCCGGTGTGTCGCAGCCAACTGCTGCGCGATTAGGAGAGAGGCACGTTTCTGGCGTCCCCACATTCATCGCCCAATTAATGGGTCCACGCGGGAGACGGTTATTAGAAAATGAGCAGTGTGAGCAGGTCCTGTCGTGGATGGCAGAAAGTGCTTCGAGCAACCTATCGTCAACACGCAGTTCTGCGCCGTCCACTGCTGCAAATCCGAATCCTCTGTCTGCTGCTCCTCCTTCCTCCCAGCCTCCTCACTCCACTACAATGACACCTGCTCAGGAGCGGGAAGACTCCCAGGAACTGTTCTCGGGCCCCTGCTCAGATTGGGCAGCAGCGGTTCCTCTCCCACCAGAGGAGTTTATAGTCACTGATGCCCAACCATTCGAAAGTTCCCGGGGTCCGGGGGATGAGGCTGGGGACTTCCGCCAACTGTCTCAAGAACTTTCTGTGGGTGAGGAGGACGATGACGATCAGACACAGTTGTCTTGCAGTGAGGTAGTAGTAAGGGCAGTAAGTCCGAGGGAGCAGCGCACAGAGGATTCGGAGGAAGAGCAGCAGGACGATGAGGTGACTGACCCCACCTGGTGTGCAACGCTTACTCAGGAGGACAGGTCTTCAGAGGGGGAGTCAAGGGCATCAGCAGGGCAGGTTGCAAGAGGCAGTGCGGTGGCCAGGGGTAGAGGCAGGGCCAGACCGAATAATCCACCAAGTGTTTCCCAAAGCGCCCCCTCGCGCCATGCCACCCTGCAGAGGCCGAGGTGCTCTAAGGTCTGGCAGTTTTTCACAGAGACGCCTGACGACCGACGAACAGTGGTGTGCAACCTTTGTTGCGCAAAGCTCAGCCGGGGAGCCAACACCAACAGCCTCACCACCACCACCATGCGCAGGCATATGATGGCCAAGCACCCCACAATGTGGGACGAAGGCCGTTCAGCGCCTCCGGTTTGCACCCCTGCCTCTCCCCCTGTGCCCCAACCTGCCACTGAGATGCAACCCCCCTCTCAGGACACAGGCACTACCGCCTCATGGCCTGCACCCACACCCTCATCTCCGCTGTCCTCGGCCCCATCCAGCAGTGTAGTTCAGCGCACCGTCCAGCCGTCGCTTGCGCAAGTGTTCGAGCGCAAGCGCAAGTACGCCGCCACGCACCCGCACGCTCAAACGTTAACCGTCCGCATCGCAAAATTCATCAGCCTTGAGATGCTGCCGTATAGGGTTGTGGAAACGGAGTCCTTCAAAAGTATCATGGAGGCGGCGGCCCCGCGCTACTCAGTTCCCAGTCGCCACTACTTTTCCCGATGTGCCGTCCCAGCCCTGCACGACCACGTCTCCCGCAACATTGTACGCGCCCTCACCAACGCGGTTACTGCCACGGTCCACTTAACTACGGACACGTGGACAAGCACAGGCGGGCAGGGCCACTACATCTCCCTGACGGCACATTGGGTGAATTTAGTGGAGGCTGGGACAGAGTCAGAGCCTGGGACCGCTCACGTCCTACCCACCCCCAGAATTGCGGGCCCCAGCTCGGTGCTGGTATCTGCGGAGGTGTATGCTTCCTCCAATAAAGCACCCTCCTCCTCCTCCTCCTCCTCTGTCTCGCAATCAAGATGTGTTAGCAGCAGCATGTCGCCAGCAGTCGGTGTCGCGCGGTGTGGCAGCACAGCGGTGGGCAAGCGTCAGCAGGCCGTGCTGAAACTACTCAGCTTAGGCGATAAGAGGCACACGGCCCACGAACTGCTGCAGGGTCTGACACAGCAGACCGACCGCTGGCTTGCGCCGCTGAGCCTCCAACCGGGCATGGTCGTGTGTGACAACGGCCGTAACCTGGTGGCGGCTCTGCAGCTCGGCAGCCTCACGCACGTGCCATGCCTGGCCCACGTCTTTAATTTGGTGGTTCAGTGCTTTCTGAAAAGCTACCCACGCTTGTCAGACCTGCTCGTAAAGGCGCGCCGGCTCTGCGCACATTTCCGCAAGTCCCACACGGACGCTGCCACCCTGCGCACCCTGCAACATCACTTTAAGCTGCCAGTGCACCGACTGCTGTGCGACGTGCCCACACGGTGGAACTCTACGCTCCACATGTTGGCCAGGCTCTATGAACAACGGAGAGCTATAGTCGAATACCAACTCCAACATGGGCGGCGCAGTGGGAGTCAGCCTCCTCAATTCCTTTCAGAAGAGTGGGCCTGGTTGGCAGACATCTGCCATGTTCTTGGTAATTTTGAGGAGTCTACCCAGGTGGTGAGCGGCGATGCTACAATCATTAGCGTCACCATTCCTCTGCTATGCATCTTGAGAAATTCCCTGCAAACCATAAAGGCAGCTGCTTTGCGCTCGGAAACGGGGGCGGGGGAAGACAGTATGCCGCTGGATAGTCAGGGCACCCTCCTGTCTATTTCTCAGCGCGTACAGGAGGAGGAGGAGGAGCATGAGGAGGATGAGGAGGAGGGGGAAGAGACAGCTTGGCCCGCTGCTGACGGTACACCGGCTGATTGCCTGTCATCCTTTCAGCGTGTATGGCCTGAGGAGGAGGAGGAGGAGGAGGAGGAGGATCCTGAAAGTGATCTTCCTAGTGAGGACAGCCATGTGTTGCGTACTGGTACCCTGGCACACATGGCTGACTTCATGTTAGGATGCCTTTCTCGTGACCCTCGCGTTGCACGCATTCTGGCCACGACGGATTACTGGGTGTACACACTGCTCGATCCACGGTATAAGGAGAACCTGCCCACTCTGATTCCCGAAGAGGAAAGGGGTTCGAGAGTGTTGCTATACCACAGGACCCTTGCGGACAAGCTGATGGTAAAATTCCCAGCCGACAGCGCTAGTGGCAGAAGGCGCAGTACCGAGGGCAAGGTAGCAGGGGATGTGCGTAGATCGAGCAGCATGTACATCCCAGGCAGTGCAACAGTCTTTAAGGGCCTGGCCAGCTTTATGGCTCCCCACCAAGACTGTGTCACCGCTCCCCAGTCACGGCTGAGTCGGCGGGAGCACTGTAATAGGGTGGTGAGGGAGTACGTAGCGGATCGCACGACCATCCTTGGTGACGCCTCTGCCCCCTACAACTACTGGGTGTCGAAGCTGGACACGTGGCCTGAACTAGCGCTGTATGCCCTTGAGGTGCTTGCTTGTCCTGCGGCTAGCGTCTTGTCGGAAAGGGTGTTTAGTGCGGCTGGGGGAATCATCACAGATAAGCGTAGCCGCTTGTCAACCGACAGTGCCGACAGGCTAACACTCATCAAGATGAACAAAGGCTGGATTTCCCCAGACTTCTGTTCTCCACCAGCGGACAGCAGCGATACGTAAGCAATACGTAGGCTGCACCCGCGGATGGAAGCTACGTTCTCTCTCACCATCCAAAACGGGGACATTTCTGCTTCATCAATCTGTGTCTAATATTCCTCCTCCTCCTCCTGCTCCTCCTCCTGAAACCTCACGTAATCACGCTGAACGGGCAATTTTTCTTAGGGCCACAAGGCTCACTCAAATAATTTTTCTGAACAATTTTTATAAGTTTCAATGCGCTTAAAAGCGTTGAGACTTTAACTTGAACCAATTTTTCGTTACACTGGGCTGCCTCCAGGCCTAGTTAGTTACCACTTAAGCCACATTAACCAAAGCGATTAATGGGTTTCACCTGCCCTCTTGGCTGGCCATGGCCAATTTTTGGGATGTACATTAGTACTGTTGATACAGCAACTTTTGTGGGCCCTCGCCTACGGTGTAATCAAATTAATTTTTAGCCCACCTGCATTACAGCTGACGTTACCTCAGCTGTGTTGGGCAATGCAATGGGATATTTTTGTGTACAGCCGGTGGGTTCCAGGGAGCCACCCATGCTGTAGGTGCACACGGAGTTTTTAATACATGTGTCCACTTGTAAAGAACCCCAGTCTGACTGGGGCATGCAGTGTGGGCCGAAGCCCACCTGTATTACGCACGACATTACTACCTCAGCTGTGTTGGGCAATGCAATGGGATATTTCTATGTACCGCCGGTGGCTTCCTGGCACCCACCCAGGCAGTGGGTCCACAGGGAGTGTAACCTACATGTGTTTCCACTTGTAAAGAACCCCAGTCAGACTGGGGCATGCAGTGTGGGCCGAAGCCCACCTGTATTACGCACGACATTACTACCTCAGCTGTGTTGGGCAATGCAATGGGATATTTCTATGTACCGCCGGTGGCTTCCTGGCACCCACCCAGGCAGTGGGTCCACAGGGAGTGTAACCTACATGTGTTTCCACTTGTAAAGAACCCCAGTCTGACTGGGGCATGCAGTGTGGGCCGAAGCCCACCTGTATTACGCACGACATTACTACCTCAGCTGTGTTGGGCAATGCAATGGGATATTTCTATGTACCGCCGGTGGGTTCCAGGGAGCCACCCATGCTGTAGGTGCACACGGAGTGTAACCTACATGTGTCCACTTGTAAAGAACCCCAGTCTGACTGGGGCATGCAGTGTGGGCCGAAGCCCACCTGTATTACGCACGACATTACTACCTCAGCTGTGTTGGGCAATGCAATGGGATATTTTTATGTACCGCCGGTGGGTTCCAGGGAGCCACCCATGCTGTCGGTCCACAGGGACTTCACAATAGGGAGTTGTACCTGCCTGTGTCTATGAATTAAAAAACGCCGTCTTACTCGGGCATGCAGACACCTTGACAGAATGAATAGTGTGTGGCACATAGGTTCCCCATTGCTATGCCTACGTGTGCAGCTCCTGATGGCGGTGGCACAGGATTCTATTTCTCATTGCTTCTGTACAGCATTGTGGGCTATCGCCCCGCCCATTTTAAAGAGGGTCGCTGCCTAGCCGTGCCAACCCTCTGCAGTGTGTGCCTGCGGTTCCTCCTCATGGCAGACGCACTTCTAAATAGACATGAGTGTGACGTGGCATGAGGGCAGCTGAAGGCTGCGCAGGGACACTTTGGTGTGCGCTGTGGGGGGGAGGGGGGGCGGTTGGTCAGCATGTAACCCAGGAGAAGTGGCAGCGGAGTGTCATGCAGGCAGTGATTGTGCTTTGTTGGAGCTAGTGTGGTGCTTAGCAAAGGTATGCCATGCTAATGAGGGCTTTTCAGAAGTAAAAGTTGTTGGGGGGGGGGGGGGGGCCACTCTTGCCGGTATTGTGGCTTAATAGTGGGACCTGTGAACTTGAGATGCAGCCCAACATGTAGCCCCTCGCCTGCCCTATCCGTTGCTGTGTTGTTCCCATCACTTTCTTGAATTGCCCAGATTTTCACACATGAAAACCTTAGCGAGCATCGGCGAAATACAAAAATGTTCTGGTCGCCCATTGACTTCAATGGGGTTCGTTGTTCGAAACGAACCCTCGAACATCGCGGGAAGTTCGTTCCGAATAACGAACACCCGAACATTTTGGTGTTCGCTCATCTCTATTAACTACCTTACCCAACTGGTGCAGGAGCCAACTAGAGGGAAGGCTACTCTGGACTTAGTACTAACTAACAAACCGGACCGAAAAATGGAAGAAGACGATGGGGGGAAGGTAAATCTATTAAAAATCTATTTTCTTTTCAAGTGTACTCACGAATGAAAAAGAAATGACACATGAGATGCAGGGGAATACAACAAACCCGCCACTAAATATTGCTTGCCTAACACAGGAGGAAGTGCAGAGTCAGTTAAAGAGGATTAAAACCGATGAATCGCCTGGGCCAGATGGAATACACCCAAGGGTTCTAAGTGAAGTGATAGCTAGACCGCTATTTCTTATATTTATGGACACTATCTAGACCGGGGTTGTACCATTGGATTGGCACATTGACAATGTGGTTCCAATTTACAAAAAGGGGTCCAAAAGAGAGCCTGGTAACTACAAGCCGGTAAGTCTCACTTCAATAATTGGAAAAATATTTTAGGGGTTTCTGAGAGCCATCCTAGAATACCTCAAGGAAAACAATGGAATAACTCCTCACCAGCATGTGTTTATGAGGGGTCGATCATGTCAGACCAATCTGATCAGCTTCTACAATTAAGTAAGTTCTAGGCTGGGCCTAGGAGAGTCTATTGATCTCGTATACCTGGATTTCTCTAAAGTATTTGACACCGTGTCGCATAATAGGCTGATGTATAAAATGAGACAGCTCGGATTGGGTGAGAACGTGTGTATCTGGGTAAAGAATTGGCTTCGAGATAGAAAACAGAGGGTGGTAATAAAAGGTTCGTACTCTGATTGGGCCACTGTTACTAATGGGGGGTGCCACAGGGTTCAGTACTAGACCCCATTATGTTCAATATATTTATCAATGACCTGATAGAGGGACTGCACAGTAAAATATTAATATTTGCAGATGATACAAAATTCTACAAGATAATTAATACAATGGAGGATAATATGCGGCTACAAACGGACCTGGATAAGCTGGGGCTTGGGCAGAAAAATGGCAAATGAAGTTCAATGTAGATAAATGTAAGGTTATGCAAATGGGCAGGAGAAATGGATGTCACCAATATACACTAAAAGGAATGCTGCTAAGAAAAAGTGATATGGAAAAAGACCTGGGGGTACTAGTTGACTGTAGATTTAACTGGAGTAACCAATGCCAGTCAGCTGCTTCAAAAGCAAATAGAGTCTTGAGGTGCATTAAAAGAGGTATAGGGGCGAAGGACTAGAACATTATTCCCCCACTATATAAGGCACTTGTCAGGCCTCACATGGAATACTGCGTACAGTTCTGGTCACCGGTGCTCAAGAAAGATGTTGCAGTGCTTGAGGGGGGTCAAAGACAGGCAATTAAATTAATAAACGGAATGAGAGGCCTGGAATACCCAGAGAGGCTATGAAAGTTGGGATTATTACCCTGGAAAAAAGATGGCCAAGGGGCAATCAAATAACTATGTATAAATACATTAGGGGACAATACAAGGATCTCTCCCATGATCTGTTTATTCCAAAGACTGCGACGTCAACAAGAGGGCATCCTCTACGTCTAGAATAAAGCAGGTTTCATCACCAACATAGAAGGAGGTTCTTTACTGTAAGAGCAGCGAGACTGTGGAACTCTCTGCCTGAGGACGTGGTGATGGCAAAATCCATAGAGGAGTTTAAGAGGGACTAGATGTCTTTTTAGAACGCTATGATATTACAGGATATAGACAGTGGGGTTGTTGATCTGAAATGTTGATCCAGGGATTACTCTAACTGCAATTATTGAGCCAGGAAAGAATTATTTTCCTCCAAATGAGCTAATTTGGCTAGTTGTTTTTTTTTTATTGCCTTCCTCTGGACCAACAAGGAAGGAAGGGGGGTTTGAAACAGGCTGAACTAGATGGACATTGTCTTCATTCAGCCTAACATACTATGTTACTGAACTATTGCATCTATCCTATCTATCGCACCTCTAGGAACCTCCAGTCCTTTCGCACCAAACAGTTCACCAAAACCATTCAGTCCTCCCTGTCCCCTATCTCTCTCCACTGCTGTCGTAACCTGGCAGCTGAACACTACCACACCACCCTCAGCCGAGCCCTGGATGAAGCAGCACCACCCGTGACCTGTGCCGTTAACCGCAGACCACGACAATCTTGGTTCACGTCCCAAACGCGCTTCATCCGGCGGTGCTCTAGATGCGCCGAGTGGCTGAGGAGAAAATCAAAGCTGCCCGCAGGCTTCCTCCACTTCAAATTCATGCTTAAAACTTATAACCTAGCCCTTCACCATGCCAAACAAGTTTATTTCACCTCCTTTGTCTCTTCACTATGCCACAACGCTAAATGACTCTTCGAGACCTTCCACTCCCTCCTCAGCCCCAAAGAACAGGCCCTGTAACAGACCTGACTGCTGGAGAAATAGCTGTGTATTTCAAAGAAAAAATCGATAACATCTGAAAAGTAATCTCTGAAAACTGCACGGCTAGCCCCGATCCCAGTTTCCTCAGCACTGCCTCCAGCACTCACTCACTTTCTGTGTTAGAACCAACGACAGAGGAAGAAGTCTCCAGGCTCCTTTCCGCTGTCTGCCTCACCACCTGCGCTAGCGACCCTCTCACCTCCTCTGGTCCCTTTCCCCAGCTCTCATTACTCACCTCACCACAATCTGCAACCTCTCCCTATCCTCTGGCACATTTCCCTCCTCATTTAAACACTCCATCATATCCCCTCTGCTTAAAAAAACAACCCTGGACCCGACTGATGCTGCCAACTACCGACCCGTCTCAAACCTCCCCTTCATCTACAAATTAAACAGTAAGGCGTGGATGGCGCTCCAAAGAATGAAAAGTATTAGAGCTATAGGGGTGAAGAGATTGAATGAAACTCACCCGACGTCACCGGGCCATCATATGAGGCACCAGTATGTCAGTCCAAGATGGCGTATAACTCCAATGAGTGTCTGGATCTTTCACTAGGATCCAAATTTAGCAATAGGCACTGGTCAGTTAAGGCATCCTCAGGAGAGCATCATGGTAAATTCCAGGAGTAAAAAGTACAACCACGGAATGAGAGTAAGTGACAGCAAGGTAAAACAAAAGTTACCAGCGCTCCAGTGCAGGTGTAGTGAGAAAGGAATAGTATAAAATTATTGCAGTAAAAAGATGAACACTTACTTCACAGGGGTGCCTTGTAATCGGCACCCCTGGATCCCAGAATGCAGGCAATATCGCAGGTATAAAAAGTAAATAGTCGTTTATTGCAAGGCGATGCAATTCAGCCTGATAACAAGCTTGAGAAAGGCTTGTTATCAGGACGAAACTTGTCACCTTGCAATAAACGACTATTTCCTTGTAACCTTGTAATACCTGCAAAATTGCCTGCATTCTGGGATCCAGGGGTGCCGATTACAAGGCACCCCTGTGAAGTAAGTGTTCATCTTTTTCCTGCAATAATTTTATACTATTCTTTTCTCACTACACCTGCACTGGAGCGCTGGTAACTTTTGTTTTACCTTGTCGTTACTTCATCTCCAAATTACTACTACGCCTGGTCTACTCCCGCCTTATACACTTTCTCTCTGAAAACTCACTCCTCGACCCCCTCCAGTCTGGTTTCCACTCTCTACACTCAACAGAAACTTCCCTCACAAAAGTATCAAATGACCTGATGATGGCAAAGTCGAGAGGCGACTACTCCCTACTGATGCTCCTTGACCTGTCTGCTGCATTTGACACTGTCGACCATGACCTCCTTCTCACTATGCTCCGCTCTATTGGTCTAAAGGACACTGCTCTCTCCTAGTTCTCCTCCCACCTCTCTGACCGCTCTTTCAGTGTCTCCTTTGCTGGTTCTATTTCCTCTCGATGTTGGAGTACCCCAGGGCTCGGTCCTTGGTCCCCTTCTCTTCTCTATCTATACAGCCCCAATTGGACAAACCATCCACACATCTCTACGCTGACGACACCCAACTATACACCTCTTCTCGTGAGACCTCTGGACCATTCCTCCAAAATATAACCGACTGTCTGTAGGCTTGACAAAGATCATTATGTGATCGAAGCGTTGCACAGAGGAATAAAGACAAACATCTGATTAACTACTGCATCATTATTGCTGCTGTGGCTTATCTTCTACTTGGAAATGCTGAACCAGTGGAATCTTACTGAGTGGCTGAACATTCCATGGAGACGGAATACAGCAGGATTCAGAAAGAATGGCGCAAAAGTAAGGCTGACGTCTTCATCCATGAACTGACATACAGCAGCCTGAATGACATGACAGATAGAAGGGCTTTTCCAGTTTTTAATGCAGCTTACAGATGTTTCATGCGGGCGACACGGCGGATGTGATGTCAGCAGCCCGGCGCTGCCCGTCCCGGCGTATCCTGTGTTATCAATTCCACTGCAACGGAGAAAGCTTATTTTAGGCCGTCTAGTGTCACCAATGAGCTTGTTGCTTTTGTGGGATGAGTTGTACTATTTAAGGGCCGCACTCGGGAATACAAATAATGTGTTGTAGAACTTTTATTACATTTTTTAGGCGAAGATGGAAAAAACGTCCAGAAATTCCGCCATTATTTTTTGTTTTGTTTTTACAGCGTTCACTACTATTATCGGATCGGCACGATTACTGCAATATCAGGTTATAGAGATGATTTTATTTTACTACTTTAGCACAATAAAAAGTATAACAATTGACTCTGCGGCGCCGCATTCTAAGACCCAGAGCATTTTTATTTTCTGGCAGTGGAGCTCTGTGAGGACTTGCTTATGTAGACAGAGTTGTAGCTTTTATTGGTACCTTTTTGGGGTACATGGAGCTTTTTGATTGCTTTTTATTGTGTTTTTTGGGAGGCAAACAAAAGTAAACTAGCAATTCTGACAATACTTTTTAAAACTATTTTTAAGCCATTTCAGGCAATAAAATATTTTCATCGTCTGCATGCAGTAATATCTATTATGTGCTCCTTTAAAAACATTTTGTATCCATTTATAAAGGATTTCTCCTGGAAGCATCCCTTAAACAAATTGGTTGAGGCCCAAAACTCTTGGATGGAATCATGGCTCTTTACTCATGCCCTACAGCCAGGGTTTGAGTGAACGGATCGGTATCTTCTTCCATACCCATAAACAATGGTACCAGACAAGGTTGCCCCCTCTCTGCGCGGCTCTATGGGCTGGTGATGAAGCATCTTGCAGTTGCAATTAGGAATAACCCGACAGTCCAGGGCCTACAAATGGAAGGTGGCCACTATAAGACAGCCCTGTATGTTTATTATACATCTCTCAACCCTAATTACTCTTCCCTCCTTGATACAGGAGCTTGAGAAGCACTAAATATATCACTACCAATAGCAGGGAAAAGACACATTTCGGAGATATTTCCCTTCAAGTGGCAAAAGGAAGCTGTCCGGGGGAGTGGCCTAGCATCCCAGGCTGACGGACATGGAAGCGCTGAGCTCCAGGATCCAAGAACGCTACTGCTGTTATCCGAGCCCATTCTGTCTCCACAGCATCTCAGCAACCCCCCTCCACTACACTCGAGGTACCCTGTGTTGGCTGGATTTGGAGCGCCCACAGCGTTCTTTAGCCGGGCTACTTGAGGCCTACTGAGGCTTTTGCATCCTGTAGTGCCACGCTCCGCCGGCCTGGCACGGGGCCGACACAAATCTCCCCTCCCTGTCTGCCACATTAATCTCTATGCCAGCACCTTCCTGGTGCTGCCGCTGGCCCCAAGGAGCCCACTCCCAAGCTCCTCAGTGGCTGCCAAGAAGGTAAAGCAGATCCGGCAGCACGGCAAGCAGTGCAGCGGCTGGGAAACACGCCCCCTATCAGCGATCTCTCGCCTGGAGCCCAGGGATTCTCTTTACCTCCTCACCACCAGAATTAATGGGCAGCTGTGCCCCCAAAGCCCCAGTTACTCACCCTCTTGTACTGGCAGTGGCCATCTTGAGAGGAGATAAGAGTGATACCAGCTCCCATGAGAATATCAAAGGAGGGTGAGTGAATCAGCAGAAGTGCCTCATATGTTCCCAACACCATACAAACCCTATTCTGCCAACACTATTACACCCCCACCCACCCCCCTCCCGGCTTGAGAACCGTCTTGCCTATATTTACAGAACATCATCTGGACTACAATGAACATTTTGGCTGCAGCCCATTACATTACTTCTTCTAAGTCAGGAGTGCTCCTTCTTTGAAATACTTTAGGTAAACTCTGGTGCCACCTGGTGGTAGAAAGCAATATAGCAACCTACAATTACCTGCAGAGGCACTAGACCTGAAGAAACCGCCACAATAAAACGTAATAAGTAAACATAATTCATACCCGACTCTCCCAACATAACGACAATCAGACAGGCAAAATGGGAAAACCCATGAAAACAGTAAACATTGAAAACACCAGGGACTCTTAAAACCCAAAAAAAACACAAGATTCTGTGAAAACTTCCAGAAAATCCTCCCATGATATAAATCAATCCTAACAGATGCTATCCAAAGAGGATAACAAATCCCGCAAGCCTCTCCTCCAGGCTCAGAAAGTAAATCTGAAGACGATTCGCTATGGGCTTCAGATGCAGACATAAAAGAATACATAAAAGCCCTGCCTACCAAAGAGTGTATCAGAGATCTCTTTAAAGAATTCACGCAAACCGTTAAGGAAGAGCTATCAGATCTAAAGAAAGATGTAAAAGACGTATATGCTGAAATTAATACCCTTGAGGACTCATGCACCACAATGACTACCGATGCAGAAAAAGTCAAGGAGATTCTAATTGACAATCATAAATAACTCTACTTCCAAAGAATCCACATAGACGACCAGCATATACCAACATATACGTGGAATTCCAGAAAATACCCGACAGAGAGATTTCTACCACTTTTTTTTCCAGATTTTTAACATCCTGGAGAGAGACGAAGGCATGGATCTTGGCCTGGAAATGGCCCATAGGGTCTTTAGGCCTAAATCTGTGAAATCTGATAGGCCACAGGACGTCTTCTGTTGCCTTCAAAGTTTCAAAACCAAAAGAAGAAATTTTGCACAAAGCCAGATTAGCTAAAAAAATAGAATATGATGGCAAAGAAATTCAGATTTTTCAAGACCTTTCCAAATTTATGTTAGACCTAAGAAGACAATTCCAACCCCTTACGAGAGTGCTGTGAGAAAAAGGAATACCCTATAAATGGTTATTCCCATTTGGCCTGGCCATTTCAAGCCTGAAACAGAACTTGGATCATCAAAATGCCAGAGGACCCTTCCCCTAGTCTTAAACAAATTAGACGTTTCTCACATCCAGATCCCACACTGGACATCAGTAGAGGAATCACTTGACCTGCCTCCTCTCCTCAAAACGGATTCCTGGACTCAAATCACACCGAACAAATCAAGGAAGATGAGAAGAACAGAACCGAAGCATACCAGATCCCTCAGAAGAAGCCTTCCAACAGACGTCTCCTGACTTGATAGGACATTATTCGCATCCTCAGCAGTAGTGATTGACTGTTTCTATTGAATGCAGTTTCCCCTTTTTTTTTCTCTTTTATCCTAATGTTATTCTCAGTTATGCTGGGAGATCTGATGTGAATAAATCTGATTTTGTTCAATCAGCTAATCCCATCGATATTTGATAATATAGGATCGTAAACGATCCTACCTGGTTTGCAGGCTTTTCCCCACAAACTTTGACTACTTGCTTTTGAACCTGAGCAGGAGGGGACATTGTCCATAATCTCCTGCCCAGCTGCAAAACGTTATCAAGCATTGCTTTCTCAATTTCATTCTCTTGTTAATAATGACGTGTTTTCCTTTATTCCACTCACTTATCCCCACTTAACTCTGCTGATCCGAACATACACAAAAAACCAACCTTTACAATAGATAATGGCTGAGCTACACATGACTTCTTTTAATGTTAAAGGCATCAATGTCCCACAACAGAGATCCCAGATCCTTCCTTATTTAGAAACTAATACAACAGATATAGAGAAAGACTCTTTAAGAAGTGCTACACTCCTTTATCCAAAAACAAAACATTTACTAAATGGTATAATGCTCAAAAGACACAAAGACATGGCGATCGTCTTAAACAAAAATCTTACATTCCAATTTTTAAATGTCCAACCAGACCGAGAGGAACGTTATATTCCTCAAAAGCACAATCCATGATAAAACGTAGACACTTGTCAATATGTATTCTATGCCCCAAACAACAGCCACACTAATTTTTTCCTCAAAATTTTTGATTGACTAGAAAAATTTAAAGGACAATTAATAATAGGGGTTGATTTTAATGTACCTCTACAGCCCTCGATCGATATTATGATTATATCGATCATATAATGGTGCATCCTCATTATCTTATTCAAATTTTAAGAAACTTTTAAAATTATTTTCCGAGCTAAATCTGGTCGACCCCTGGAGGATACATAACCCCTCCACAAAAGAGTTTTTCTTCTACTCACCCATGCATAAAAAATAATCTAGCATTTACTCAGTATTATCATAAAAGTATTAACCTATATCACCATATGACTCAATTCTTTTTCCGGACCATACTCCTTTTCCCATTGAAATAGCACTTACAACAAATAAAAGGTGTCCACAGGATATTAATTGAAAGTCTTTCCCAAAACAAAGAGGACATTGCAATTATTATGGAAATATCCAGATGTATTTCAAGGACAACACAAGCTACCTCACAAAACCCACAATTCCATGGGAGGCTCATAAGGCGGTAATACAAGAACATTGAACAAATAAGTTCTAGAAGAAAAAAAGATAGAAAGATAAATGCGACTTTAGTGAACAAATTAAATAACTAGAACTACAACACAAAAGAACAACTACTCATCTTATAGAAAAAGAACTCATTGATTTACACATTAGAGTAAGGGAATTGCTTAACATAAAGACTGAAAAATACCTTTTCTAGGCTAAATTCAAGCACTGCTCTCTATCAGACAAATGCGGAAAAAGACTAGCTTCCTTGATCAAAAAACAAAACGTTAAAACTAGAGATGAGCGAGCACCAAAATGCTCGGGTGCTCGTTACTCGGGACGAAATTTTCACGATGCTCGAGGGTTCGTTTCGAGTAACGAACCCCTTTGAAGTCAATGGGCGACTCGAGCATTTTTGTATATCGCCGATGCTCGCTAAGGTTTCCATTTGTGAAAATCTGGGAAATTCAAGAAAGTGATGGGAACGACACAGAAACGGATAGGGCAGGCGAGCGCTACATGTTGGGCTGCATCTCAAGTTCCCAGGTCCCACTATTAAGCCACAATACGGGCAAGAGTGGGCCCCCCCCCTCCCAACAATTTTTACTTCTGAAAAGCCCTCATTAGCAATGCATACCTTAGCTAAGCACCACACTACCTCCAACAAAGTACAATCACTGCCTGCATGACACTCCGCTGCCACTTCTCCTGGGTTACATGCTGCCCAACCCCCCCCCCCCCACAGCGCACACTAAATTGTCCCTGTGCAGCCTTCAGCTGCCCTCATGCCACACCACCCTCCTGTTTATTTATAAGTGCGTCTGCCATAAGGAGGAACCACAGGCACACACTGCAGAGGATTGACACGGCTAGGCAGCGACCCTCTTTAAAAGGGGCGGGGCGATAGCCCACAATGCTGTACAGAAGCAATGAGAAATCCAATCCTGTGCCACCTCCATCTGGAGCTGCACACGTGGGCATAGCAATGGGGAACCTATGTGCCACACACTATTCATTCTGTCAAGGTGTCTGCATGCCCCAGTCAGACCGCGTTTTTTTTTTATAAATAGTCACAGGCAGGTACAACTCCGCAATGGGAATTCCGTGTGCACCGACAGCATGGGTGGCTCCCTGGAACCCACCGGCTGTAGATAAATGTATCCCATTGCAGTGCCCTGGACAGCAGAGCTAACATCAGATTAAATGCAGGTGGGCTTCGGCCCACACTGCATGCCCCAACCTGACCAGGGTTTTTAATTCATAGACACAGGCAGGTACAACTCCCTATTGTGAAGTCCCTGTGGACCCACAGCATGGGTGGCTCCCTGGAACCCACCGGTGGTACATAAATATATCCCATTGCAGTGCCCAGCACAGCTGAGGTAATGTCATGTTTAATGCAGGTGGGCTTCGGCCCACACTGCATGCCCCAGTCAGACTGGGGTTCTTTAGAAGTGGACACATGCAGTTACAAGTCCGTGGGGACCGACAGCATGGGTGGGTGCCAGGAAGCCACCGGCGGTACAAAAATATATCCCATTGCAGTGCCCAGCACAGCTGAGGTAATGTCATGTTTAATGCAGGTGGGCTTCGGCCCACACTGCATGCCCCAGTCAGACTGGGGTTCTTTAGAAGTGGACACATGCAGTTACAACTCCGTGTGGACCGACAGCATGGGTGGCTCCCTGGAACCCACCGGCGGTACATAAATATATCCCATTGCATTGCCCATCACAGCTGAGGTAATGTTATGTTAAATGCAGGTGGGCTTCGGCCCACACTGCATGCCCCAGTCAGACTGGGGTTCTTTAGAAGTGGACACATGCAGTTACAACTCCGTGTGGACCGACAGCATAGGTGGGTGCCAGGAAGCCACCGGCGGTACATAAATATATCCCATTGCAGTGCCCAGCACAGCTGAGGTAATGTCATGTTTAATGCAGGTGGGCTTCGGCCCACACTGCATGCCCCAGTCAGACTGGGGTTCTTTAGAAGTGGACACATGCAGTTACAACTTCGTGTGGACTGACAGCATGGGTGGCTCCCTGGAACCCACCGGCGGTACATAAATATATCCCATTGCATTGCCCATCACAGCTGAGGCAATGTCATGTTAAATGCAGGTAGGCTTCGGCCCACACTGCATGCCCCAGTCAGACTGGGGTTCTTTAGAAGTGGACATATGCAGTTACAACTCCGTGGGGACCGACAGCATGGGTGGCTCCCTGGAACCCACCGGCGGTACATAAATATATCCCATTGCATTGCCCATCACAGCTGAGGTAATGTCATGTTAAATGCAGGTGGGCTTCGGCCCACACTGCATGTCCCAGTCAGACTGGGGTTCTTTAGAAGTGGACACATGCAGTTACAAATCGGTGTGGACCGACAGCATGGGTGGTTGCCAGGAAGCCACCGGCGGTACAAAAATATATCCCATTGCAGTGCCCAGCACAGCTGAGGTAATGTCATGTTTAATGCAGGTGTGCTTCGACCCACACTGCATGCCCCAGTCAGACTGGGGTTCTTTAGAAGTGGACACATGCAGTTACAACTCTGTGTGGACCGACAGCATGGGTGGGTGCCAGGAAGCCACCGGCGGTACATAAATATATCCCATTGCAGTGCCCAGTACAGCTGATGTTACGTCAGTTTTAATGCAGGTGGGCAAAAAATTAATTGGATTACACTGTAGGCGAGGGCCCCAAAAAATTGGTGTACCAACAGTACTAATGTACCTCAGAAAAACTGCCCATGCCCAACCAAGAGGGCAGGTGAAACCCATCAATCGCTCTGGTTAATGTGGCTTAATTTGTAACTAGGCCTGGAGGCAGCCCAGTTAAAATAAAAATTGGTTCAGGTGCAAGTTTCAACGCTTTAATGAGAATTGAAACGTTTAAAACTTGTTTACAAAAATTATATGACTGAGCCTTGTGGGCCTAAGAAAAATTGCCAGTTCGGCGTGACTACGTGAGGTTTCAGGAGGAGGAGCAGGAGGAGGAGGATGAATATAATACACAGATTGATGAAGCTAAAAGGTCCCCGTTTTTTATGGTGATAGAGAACGATGCTTCCATCCGCGGGTGCAGCCTACGTATTGTTTAGGTATCGCTGCTGTCCGCTAGTGGAGAAGAAAAGTCTGGGGAAATCCAGGCTTTGTTCATCTTGATGAGTGTAAGCCTGTCGGCACTGTCGGTTGACAGGCGGGTACGCTTATCCGTGATGATTCCCCCAGCCGCACTAAACACCCTCTCTGACAAGACGCTAGCCGCAGGACAAGCAAGCACCTCCAGGGCATAGAGCGTGAGTTCAGGCCACGTGTCCAGCTTCGACACCCAGTAGTTGTAGGGGGCAGAGGCGTCACGGAGGACGGTCGTGCGATCGGCTACGTACTCCCTCACCATCCTTTTACAGTGCTCCCGCCAACTCAGCCTTGACTGGGGAGTGGTGACACAGTCTTGCTGGGAGCCAGAGAGTTGTCAAAGGCCTTAGAGAGTGTTCCCCTGCCTATGCTGTACATGCTGCCTGATCTCCGCGCCTCCCCTGCTACCTGGCCCTCGGAACTGCGCCTTCTGCCTCTAGCGCTGTCGGATGGGAATTTTACCCTCAGCTTGTCCGCCAGGGTCCTGTGGTATAGCATCACTCTCGAACCCCTTTCCTCTTCGGGTATGAGAGTGGATAGGTTCTCCTTATACCGTGGGTCGAGCAGTGTGTACACCCAGTAATCCGTAGTGGCCAGAATGCGTGTAACGCGAGGGTCACAAGAAAGGCATCCTAACATGAAGTCAGCCATGTGTGCCAGGGTACCTGTACGCAACACATGGCTGTCCTCACTAGGAAGATCACTTTCAGGATCCTCCTCCTCCTCCTCCTCAGGCCATACACGCTGAAAGGATGACAGGCAAGCAGCATGGGTACCCTCAGCATTTGGCCAAGCTGTCTCTTCCCCCTCCTCCTCATGCTCCTCCACCTTCTCCTCCTCAACGCGCTGAGATATAGACAGGAGGGTGCTCTGACTATCCAGCGACATACTGTCTTCCCCCGCCTCCGTTTCCGAGCGCAAAGCGTCTGCCTTTATGCTTTGCAGGGAACTTCTCAAGAGGCATAGCAGAGGAATGGTGACGCTAATGATTGCAGCATCGCCGCTCACCATCTGGGTAGACTCCTCAAAGTTTCCAAGGACCTGGCAGATGTCTGCCAACCAGGCCCACTCTTCTGTAAAGAATTGAGGAGGCTGACTCCCACTGCGCCGCCCATGTTGGAGTTGGTATTCCACTATAGCTCTACGCTGCTCATAGAGCCTGGCCAACATGTGGAGCGTAGAGTTCCACCGTGTGGGCACGTCGCACAGCAGTCGGTGCACTGGCAGATTAAACCGATGTTGCAGGGTGCGCAGGGTGGCAGCGTCCGTGTGGGACTTGCGGAAATGTGCGCTGACCCGGCGCACCTTTCCGAGCAGGTCTGACAAGCGTGGGTAGCTTTTCAGAAAGCGCTGAACCACCAAATTAAAGACGTGGGCCAGGCATGGCACGTGCGTGAGGCTGCTGAGCTGCCGAGCCGCCACCAGGTTGCGGCCGTTGTCACACACGACCATGCCCGGTTGGAGGCTGAGCAGCGCAAGCCAGCGGTCGGTCTGCTCTGTCAGACCCTGCAGCAGTTCGTGGGCCGTGTGCCTCTTCTCTCCTAGGCTGAGTAGTTTCAGCACGGCCTGCTGACGTTTGCCCACTGCTGTGCTGCCACGCCGCGTGACACCGACTGCTGGCGACGTGCTGCTGCTGACACATCTTGATTGCGAGACAGAGGTTGCATAGGAGGAGGAGGGTGGTTTAGTGGAGGAAGCATACACCGCCGCAGATACCACCACCGAGCTGGGGCCCGAAATTCTGGGGGTGGGTAGGACGTGAGCGGTCCCAGGCTCTGACTCTGTCCCAGCCTCCACTAAATTCACCCAATGTGCCGTTAGGGATATATAGTGGCCCTGCCCGCCTGTGCTTGTCCACGTGTCTGTTGTTAAGTGGACCTTGGCAGTAACCGCGTTGGTGAGGGCGCGTACAATGTTACGGGAGACGTGGTCGTGCAGGGCTGGGACGGCACATCGGGAAAAGTAGTGGCAACTGGGAACCGAGTAGCGCGGGGCCGCCGTCGCCTTCATGCTTTTGAAAGCCTCCGTTTCCACAAGCCTATACGGCAGCATCTCCAGGCTGATCAATTTGGCAATGTGCTTGTTTAACGCTTGAGCGTGCGGGTGCGTGGCGGCTTACTTGCGCTTGTGCTTAAACAGTGGCGCTAGCGACGTCTGGACGCTGCGCTGAGAGACATTGCTGGATGGGGCCGAGGACAGCGGAGGTGAGGGTGTGGGTGCAGGCCAGGAGACGGTAGTGCCTGTGTCCTCAGAGCGGGGTTGGATCTCAGTGGCAGGTTGGGGCACAGGGGGAGAGGCAGTGGTGCAAACCGGAGGCGGTGAACGGCCTTCGTCCCACCTTGTGGGGTGCTTGGCCATCATATGCCTGCGCATGCTGGTGGTGGTGGCTCCCCAGCTGATCTTGGCGCGACAAAGGTTGCACACCACTGTTCGTCGGTCGTCAGGCGTCTCTGTGAAAAACTGCAACACCGTGGAGCACCTTGACCTCTGCAGGGTGGCATGGCGCAAGGGGGCGCTTTGGGAACCAGTTTGTGGATTATTCGGTCTAGCCCTGCCTCTACCCCTGGCCACCGCACTGGCTCGGCCTGTGCCCACACCCTGACATGGGCCTCCGCGTCCTCGCCCGCGTCCACGTCCTCTAGGCCTACCCCTACCCCTCAGCATGCTGTATTACCAGTAGTGCAGAAACAGAACGTTGTAATTAAATGTGCCGCTTATTGGCCTGTGGTTGGAGGCTGACTTCGCTTACGGAACGCCAGGAAATAATTTTGCGCAAGCCTGCTGTAACACTTAGCTGGCTGCGTATGAATTAGGAGGACAACTACACCCAGCACAGACCCAGTACACTGAGGACAGTCACAGGCAGCCCAAATAGATTTTTTTCCCCAAATGTTTTTGCAAAGGCCCACTGCCTATATTCAATAAATATATGTCTTCTGTCCCTGCCTCACCACTACTGGCCCTGGAGTATGTAAAATAACTGCAGACTGTTGCACTGTGGACTGGAATGTGATGTAACAGCCAACACAGAGCCAGGAAATAATTTTGCGCAAGCCTGCTGTAACACTTAGCTGGCTGTGTATGAATTAGGAGGACAACTACACCCAGCACAGACCCAGAACACTGAGGACAGTCACAGGCAGCCCAAATAGATTTTTTTTCCCCAAATGTTTTTGCAAAGGCCCACTACCTATATTCAATAAATATATGTCTTCTGTCCCTGCCTCACCACCACTACTGGCCCTGGAGTATGTATAATTACTGCAGGGCGCAATGCCTTGCACGGCCGATATACAAAAAAAAAAAAAAAATGTGCAACACTGCAAAAAGCAGCCTCCACACTACTGCACACGGTTAGATGTGGCCCTAAGAAGGACCGTTGGGGTTCTTGAAGCCTAAAATACTCCTAACACTCTCCCTATAGCAGCTCCGGCTCCAACAGCACTTTCCTCCTCTATGTCAGAATACATCTGTGGCGAGCCGTGGGAGGGGCCGATTTTTATACTCGGGTGACACCTGATCTCCCCAGCCACTCACTGCAGGGGGGTGGTATAGGGCTTGAACGTCGCAGGGGGAAGTTGTAATGCCTTCCCTGTCTTTCTATTGGCCAGAAAAGCGCGCTAACGTCTCAGAGATGAAAGTGAAAGTAACTCGAACATCGCGTGGTACTCGTCACGAGTAACGAGCATCCCGAACACGCTAATACTCGAACGAGTATCAAGCTCGGACGAGTACGTTCGCTCATCTCTATCTATGATCTATTAGTATACCCAAGTCTTTTTCACATGTGCTGCTGCTTAGCTCAATTCCTCCCATTCTGTATGTGACTTTTTCATCTTTCTTGCCCAAATGTAGGACTTTACATTTCTTCTTTTTAAATACAATTCTGTTAGTCACTGCCCACTTTTACAAATCTTTTTTAATCCTCTCTGTCTCTTCTCTAGTGTTAGCTATCTCTCCTACCTTTGTGTCATCTATAAATTTGATCAGCTTCTCCTCAATCAACTCATCCGGCTACTTTATAAAAAAAATGTTGAACAACACTTGGCCCTGATACTCCACTTGACACATTCTTCCAATTGGATGTGCAGCCTTTTATGACTACCCTTTGATTATGATCACCTACCAGTTGCCATGGCAATCCCATATTTTGTCATTTTTTTCAATAAGTATGGTATGAGATACTTTGTCAAATGCTTTAGTAAGTCATGATGTACTATATCCACCGTATTTCCCTGATCAACCCAGTTGGGGATTCTGTCATAGAAGGAAATTAGATTAGTCTGACATGACTTGTTTGTTACAAACCCATGTTGGCTCTAGTTAATTACTCCATTCTCATCCAAGCACTTGCATACATGTTGTTTAAAAGGTTCACAGGTCTGTAGTTTCTTGGGTCCATCTAATCCCGCTCTTTGAAGATAACAACAACATTTGCCCTTCTCCAATCTCCTGGGACTTCTGTTCTCCAGGAATTTTCAAAGATTATGCCGAATGGTTTATCAATTACCTCCGCTGCTTCCTTTAGTATCCTAGGATGTAATTCATCTGGACCTTGAGACTTGAATTCATTTAAGTTAGCTAAGTGTTCCCTCACCATCTCTCTGCTTATAGATGGTATAGATAGCCTGCATTCTTTTATTCCCCCAATAGCACTTGGAAGATTAGTTGATGTTAAATTTACTTTCTGATAGAAAACAGATAGAAAATAGTAATGTAAATTTCTGGCCTTCCAACATCGTTTCTGACCAATATTATATTGAATATTTTCAGCAATTTCTTAAAAGGAACTTCATACCAAAGGTAAACCTTGGGAACTCATCACACTCTCTGCTAATGGGAACATCTGATCACCTATTAAAGGTGCATCAATTCAAGCACAAAGCCAACCAATCTTTATAGACAAAATTAGTAATAAGTACAACATAGTACGGATCGTACTAGTGACATAACATGCCACCATAAGTCAGTTCATGAAATTTCTAATCTGCTAGATGTGTCCCGGTCAATTGTAAATGCTACTATCATGAAGGGGAAATGTCCAGGAGTAACAACTGCCAAATGCTGAAGTGGATGGTGCATAAAATTATTTTTTTCTCTGCTTCATCACTCATTACAGAGTTCCATACTGCCACTGTAAGTGACAGCAGCACAAGAACGGTGCATTGGAAACTTATGAAATAGGTTTCTATAGTCAAGCACCAAAGCACAATCCTAACAGCACTTGAACTTCATCTGCCATTTTTCTCCCCTATCCCCCAACTTATCTGCGTCCATGTGTAGCCATACATTGTCCTCCATCATATTAATTATCTTGTATAATTTTCCAGCCTGGAGTTACCAGGCTCTCTTCTTTACTCCTTTTTGTATATTGAAACCATATTGACAATACGCCAATCCAGTGGTACAAACCTAGTCTCAATAGTGTCCCTAAATATAATATATAGTGGTCTGTCTATCACGTCACTTAATTCCCTTAGAATCCTTGTAGGTAATCTATCTGGATTTGGCGATTTGTCTCTTTTTAAACATTTTTAGCCGACTCTGCAGTTCCTCCTACATCTTGTGTGAAATTTCTTTTTCTCTCGTGAATATACTTGAGAAAAAATAGTTTAATAGATTCACATTCTCCTCATCATCTTCTATGGTTTCCCCTGCATTATTTGTTAAAGGGCCAGTACTTTCAGTGTAAATTCTTTTACCGTTTATATTTGGCAATCAGTCTATCTGCATCCTCCTTGGCAGTTTTGATCTTTTCCTTACATATTTTGTTTTTCCCAGAATGGTTTTAGTGCTTCTTCGCTGCCTTCTTGTTTCAGTAATCTAAGCACTTTCTTTTTTTCGCTTATTGCCCCCCTTACTGTCTTGTTGAGCACATTGGTTTCCTTCTATTCGTAGTTCTTTTATTTTTAAAGGGTGTGAACTGCTCACATAAGGTATTTAGGATGTTTTTAAACTTCTCCCATTTGCCGCCTGTACTATTACTTTTGAGGACACTGTCCCATTTAATGTTCCCAAGAGTAATTCTGAGCTGATCAATTTTTGCTTTACTAAAGTTCATTTTTTATGTCGCTCCCTGATAAGGCTTCCTATTGAATGAAATTCATTATATTGTGGTCACTATTTCTCAAGTGTCCCTCAACCTGCACCCCTCATGATTCTTTCCAGTGTGTTAGTTAATAATATTTCCAAGATGGCTCTCCCTCTAGTTGGCTCCCGTACAAGTTGGGTAAGGTAGATATCTTTAATTGTTCTCAAGAACTTATCACCCTTGTGAGATTCGCAGGTTTCGTCTTCGCATATTATACCCGGATAATTAAAGTCGTCCATAATAATTACTTCATTGCGGTTTGACACCTCTTCTATTAGTCTTAGTAATAAATTTTCAGTTTCTTCTTTTATTTTTGGTTGCCTATAGAAAACCCCTATCAGGATTTTATTAGTCTTCCTTCCCTGTATTTCTACCCACAGAGATTCCACGTGTTCGTCTCCTACACCGTTCATATTCTCATAGTCTTGGCATTAAGCAGGATTTAACACACAGACATATCCCTCCCCCTTTTCAGTCGACATGATTCCTTCTGAAGAGATTGTAATCCTGTAAATTCACCACCCAGTCGCATTTATCCGTTATTCCTACTATATCATAGTTTCCTTCAGACATTCTCACTCCAAGCTCACCTACTTGTTGCCGTACAATTTATGCAGTTGTGGTTATTGTTTGTATGTATTATTCTACTTATGACCCTATAAGCTGCTCTGTCAGTTTTAACTGAACTACACCCCCGCTCTGCCCACATTTCGATTCCTTAATCCCATAACTCTGTCTACACTGCCTTTCCCCCTATTTTTCTTGTTGCCTTCCCCCCTGGTCCCTAGTTTAAATACTCCTCCAGTCTTCTAGCCATCTTCTGCCACTGCACAACTGCACCCTTACCAATCAGATGCAGCCTTCCCCCACGGTAGGGCCTATAGCCAACAGAAAAATTAGCCCAGTTCCCCAAGAACCCAAACCCCTTTTGCTTACACCAACTCTGGAGAACTTGTTTACCTCCCTAATCTCCCTCTGGCTCATGGTAGAGGTAGTATTCCAAGAAAACTACCTTGGAGGACCTTGTCCTGAGCTTAGATCCTTGGTCCCTTAAATCGCTTTTAGGGATCTAGGATTTAAGCTCAGGGCAAGGTCCTCCAAGGTAGTTTTCTCAGAAATATATTTATACATAGTTATAAGAGCATCCCCTTTTTACATTTCTGGGTATAATAGATGATGGAAGAGATCTCTGTATTTCCCCGTGATATATCTATACATTGGTAATACAGCGCCCCCTTGTTACAGTCCTGGGTATAAATAAATAATGGGAGAGATCTCTGTACTGACCCCTGATATATCTATACATAGTTATTAGAGCGTCCCCTTGTTACAGTCCTGGGTATAATAAATGATTGGAGAGATCTCTGTACTGACCCCTGATATATCTATACATAGTTATTAGAGCGTACCCCCTTGTTACTGTCCTGGGTATAATAGATGATGAGAGAGATCTCTGTACTGACCGCTGATATATCTATACATAGTTATCAGAGCGTACCCCCTTGTTACAGTCCTGGGTATAATAGATGATGAGAGAGATCTCTGTCCTGACCCCTGATATATCTATACATAGTTATAAGAGTGTCTCCTTGTTACAGTCCTGGGTATTATAGATGATTGGAGATATCTCTGTACTGACCCCTGATATACCTATACATAGTTATTAGAGCGTACCCCATTGTTACAGTCCTGGGTATAATAGATGATGAGAGAGATCTCTGTACTGACCCTTGATATATCTATACATAGTTATTAGAGTATCCCCTTGTTACAGTCCTGGGTATAATAGATGATAGGAGAGATCTCTGTACTGACCCCTCATATATCTATACATAGTTATTAGAGCGTACCCCCTTGTTACACTCCTGGGGTATAATTGATGATTGGAGAGATCTCTGTACTGACCCCTGATATATCTATACATAGTTATTAGAGTATCCCCTTGTTACAGTCCTGGGTATAATAGATGATGGGAGAGATCTCTCTACTGACTGCTAATATATCTATACATAGTTATAAGAGTGCCCCCTGGTTACATTCCTGGGTATAATAGATGATGAGAGAGATCTCTGTCCTGACCCCTGATATATCTATACATAGTTATAAGAGTGTCCCCTTGTTACAGTCCTGGGTATAATAGATGATTGGAGAGATCTCTGTACTGAACCTTGATAAATCTATACATAGTTATTAGAGTATCCCCATGTTACAGTCCTGGGTATAATAGATGATGGGAGAGATCTCTGTACTGACCCCTCATATATCTATACATAGTTATTAGAGCACCCCCTTATTACAGTCCTGGGTATAATAGATAATTGGAGAGACCTCTGTACTGACCGCTGATATATCTATACATAGTTATTAGAGTATCCCCTTGTTACAGTTCTGGGTATAATAGATGATGGGAGAGATCTCTGTACTGACCCCTCATATATCTATACATAGTTATTAGAGCGTACCCCCTTGTTACAGTCCTGGGTATAATAGATGAGGAGAGAGATCTCTGTACTGTCCCCTGATATATCTATGCATAGTTATTAGAGCGCCCCTTTCTTACAGTCCTGGGTATAATAGATGATTGGAGAGATCTCTGTACTGTCCCCTGATATATCTATACATAGTTATTAGAGTGTCCCCTTGTTACAGTCCTGGGTATAATAGATGATTGGAGAGATCTCTGTACTGTCCCCTGATATATCTATACATAGTTATTAGAGCGCCCCCTTGTTACAGTCCTGGGTATAATAGATGATGGGAGAGATCTCTGTACTGACCCCTGATATATATATATACATAGTTATTAAAGCGTACCGCCTTGTTACAGTCCTGGGTATAATAGATGATGAGAGAGATCTCTGTACTGACCGCTGATATATCTATACATAGTTATTAGAGCGTACCCCCCTTGTTACAGTCCTGGGTATAATAGGTGATGAGAGAGATCTCTGTCCTGACCCCTGATATATCTATACATAGTTATAAGAGTGTCTCCTTGTTACAGTCCTGGGTATAATGGATGATGGGAGAGATCTCTGTACTGACCCCTCATATATCTATACATAGTTATTAGAGTGTACCCCCTTGTTACAGTCCTGGGGTATAATAGATGATTGGAGTGATCTCTGTACTGTCCCCTGATATATCTATACATAGTTATTAGAGCACCCCCTTCTTACAGTCCTGGGTATAATAGATGATTGGAGAGATCTCTGTACTGACCCCTGATATATCTATACATAGTTATAAGAGTATCCCCTTGTTACAATCCTGGGTATAATAGATGATGGGCGATATCTCTGTACTGACCCCTGATATACCTATACATAGTTATTAGAGGGTACCCCATTGTTACAGTCCTGGGTATAATAGATGATGAGAGAGATCTCTGTACTGACTGCTAATATATCTATACATAGCTATAAGAGTGTCCCCTTGTTACAGTCCTGGGTATAATAGATGATGAGAGAGATCTCTGTACTGTCCCTTGATATATCTATGCATAGTTATTAGAGTGCCCCTTTGTTACAGTCCTGGGTATAATAGATGATGGGAGAGATCTCTGTACTGCCCCCTGATATATCTATACATAGTTATTAGAGTGTCCCCTTGTTACAGTCCTGGGTATAATAGATGATTGGAGAGATCTCTGTACTGTCCCCTGATATAGCTATACATAGTTATTAGAGTGTCCCCTTGTTACAGTCCTGGGTATAATAGATGATTGGAGAGATCTCTGTACTGACGCTTGATATATCTATACATAGTTATTAGACTATCCCCTTGTTACAGTCCTGGGTATAATAGATGATGGGAGAGATCTCTGTACTGTCCCCTGATATATCTATACATAGTTATTAGAGCGCCCCCTTGTTACAGTCCTGGGTATAATAGATGATTGTAGAGATCTCTGTACTGACCCCTGATATATCTATACATAGTTATTAGAGTATCCCCTTGTTACAGTCCTGGGTATAATAGATGATGGGAGAGATCTCTGTACTGACCCCTCATATATCTATACATAGTTATTAGAGTGTACCCCCTTGTTACAGTCCTGGGGTATAATAGATGATTAGAGTGATCTCTGTACTGTCCCCTGATATATCTATACATAGTTATTAGAGCAACCCCTTGTTACAGTCCTGGGTATAATAGATGATTGGAGAGATCTCTGTACTGACCCCTGATATATCTATACATAGTTATAAGAGTAACCCCTTGTTACAATCCTGGGTATAATAGATGATGGGAGATATCTCTGTACTGACCCCTGATATACCTATACATAGTTATTAGAGCGTACCCCATTGTTACAGTCCTGGGTATAATAGATGATGAGAGAGATCTCTGTACTGACTGCTAATATATCTATACATAGCTATAAGAGTGTCCCCTTGTTACAGTCCTGGGTATAATAGATGATGAGAGAGATCTCTGTACTGACACCTCATATATCTATGCATAGTTATTAGAGCGTACCCCCTTGTTACAGTCCTGGGTATAATAGATGATTGGAGAGATCTCTGTACTGACCCTTGATATATCTATACATAGTTATTAGAGTATCCCCTTGTTACAGTCCTGGGTACAATAGATGATGGGAGAGATCTCTGTACTGACCCCTCATATATATATACATAGTTATTAGAGCGTACCCCCTTGTTACACTCCTGGGTATAATAGATGATGAGAGACATCTCTGTACTGACTGCTAATATATCTATACATAGTTATAAGAGTGTCCCCTTGTTACAGTCCTGGGTATAATAGATGATGAGAGAGATCTCTGTACTGTCCCCTGATATATCTATGCATAGTTATTAGAGCGCCCCTTTGTTACAGTCCTGGGTATAATAGATGATGGGAGAGATCTCTGTACTGACCCCTGATATATCTATACATAGTTATTAGAGTGTCCCCTTGTTACAGTCCTGGGTATAATAGATGATGAGAGAGATCTCTGTACCGTCGCCTGATATATTCATACATAGTTACTAGAGCGCCCCTTTGTTATAGTCCTGGGTATAATAGATGATGGGAGAGATCTCTGTAACTCTATTTTATTAGAAAAATGAAAAACATAACAAAACAAGCCTTTTGGACTAAGCCAAGAAAACAACAGAAATGTCCAAAACAACATAAACAGGTTTGCTTCAAACTGTATCCATGGGACCTCCAGTATGCGCCCACTTCAGACTTCCTTGTAAGCCAGATGTTTTCTGGTTAGGGACCTTTTTTTCGGACTCCAGGTGTTCCTCAGGTATTTACCGTCCGTCCGGAAACAGAATAGAAAAGGATACAATTACTAAGGAGGTCATACCCCACCAAGACCGATGCTGCACAAAGATGTGTTACAGAAATTGTAGCAGAAGCCACAGCAGGAGCTGCACTGTCCCATCTCTCTTACAACTTGAATATATACATCATTATTCATTTGTGATAATTATACTCTCCATAATACAGTTTACCATATGCAATATATATACACACACGCATTTTTTTTTTTTTTTTTTTATTTATTTAATTTTTTTTTAATTTTTTTATTTTATTTTATTTTATTTTATTTTTTTTAATTTTTTTTTTTTTTTTTTTTTTTTTAACCCCCTCTTCTTTTTTCCCCCATGTGGCCTAAATATAAACCTAAAAACAAAACCATATCTCAAAAAGAAAACATAACCCAAATACCCGTCTACAGAAATAATGGACAGAAATATAAACTTTTTTTTTTTTTTTTTTTTTATATTATACTTTCTTCTTCTTAGTTTATACTAATACGACACCTTATACCCTACATACCACACACCTTATACCCTACATACCACACACCTTATACCATTAAGAAGCTCAAGTTCAGTGCTTACAAGCCCTCTTTTCTTCCTCTATTTACTAAAACAAAAAGCTATCAAGTGAATAGAATAAAATTAGCCCATCACCGGGAAAGGAGACCCCGGGCTAGGGCACTCCAAAAGAAAGACCCCTCCATAGGCGAGAGGCCCTGAGTGCACCCAACCTGTTGAACTCCAAAGAACGCACCTTCACCAGGTCACCGAGGATGTCCCTACACACCACATCCACAGGGAGGATTTTTTGACGCGTCGAAACTAAACACCGCGCGTGCCACGTGTAGTACCTAACCACTAGACTAACTAGATATAATGTGCACCTGTCCCGTCCACCCAGATCTCTGAATGCCCCATAGGCCCACTCAGGATAGGAGAGGACAGCCAGCCTAGGCCAACCGATGGAAGCCCCTACCCTTCTATAGACCTCTGTATTAAAGGGACACTGAAGTAAGAAATGCTCCATAGTTTCCACTACAGAGCCACACTCCTCCCGGGGACAGTCCCTCTCCTCCACCTTTCTGTACTTCAAGTTATCCCTCACATACAACTTACCATGGAAGGAGCGCCAGGCCAAATCCCAAAACTTCAATGGGACCCTTACTGAATTTAACAAAACTAACCCTACCTCTAGGTCCTGACCTGGGCAGTCCCTGAGGGCCAGTGGATTTTGGAAGCGGGTGACCAGAACCCTATTATCAAGGAACCTCCTTGACAGAGTCCTAATCTCCTCAGCTCCCAAACCCCAGCGACGGATGACCTTCAGAACCGGCGCAACGTAAGCCGGGAGATGTCCATGGGTTGAACGAAAATCTTTCACACGCCCTCCTGTCTCCCATTCCTGGAAGAAAGGCTGAAACCATGCCTTAGAGGAGACTACCCACAAAGGAGCCCTTCCTGTATTCCAGAAGTTTGCTATATTGGTTTTAAGAAAGGTATTCACTAGGAATACCACAGGGTTGACCATACACAACCCCCCTAGTCTCCTTGTGCGGTATGTGACTTCCCGCTTTACTAGGTTTAGTCGGTTCCCCCACAACAGCTGGAAGAACAGACTATAGACCCGTGTCCAGAGAGGCTCCGGCAAGATACATACACTGCCCAAATAGATTAACAACGGGAGCAGGAAAGTCTTGATAAGGCTAACCCTTTCTCTCAGGGACAAAGACCATCCCTTCCACTGGTCAACCTTCTGACTGGCATCTTTCAGTTTACCGTCCCAATTTCTCCCTGGGTAATCACCCTGGCCAAATTGGATGCCTAAAACTTTTGCAAATTCTTGAGGCTCCGGGAGAGTGTCCGGGAGACTGAAATCAGGATCTCCTACCCCCAGCCAGAGACTTTCACACTTGTCCCAATTGACTCGGGATCCGGAAGCCTCCGAATACCTAACCACCTCTGACATCACCCATCCAGCCTCCTCCTTGGACGAGACAAAGACAGTGACATCGTCAGCGTAGGCCACCGCCTTAAGTGCAGACTCCGGCCCCTCCAGGCTCATCCCGACCCCCGCCAATGGTCCGCCACTCAACCGCCTTAAAAAGGGGTCAATTGCGAACACATATAGCAATGGGCTCAAGGGACCACCCTGGCGGACACCGGACCCCACCCCAAAGGGGCGCCCGACCCAACCGTTCACCAGCGGGAAACTCTCAGCCCCTGCATACAAAACTTTAAGCCAATCAATAAACCCTATTGGTAAACCGTATCTCAGAAGGACTGACCAGAGGTACTCATGGTCAACCCTATCAAAGGCCTTTGCCTGATCCAAGGACAGCAAGAACCCTTTCCAATTACCGGCCCTACCCTGTTCCACAGCCTCCCGGACACCCAGTACAGCACTGAAAGTACTTCGGCCAGGAACAGAGCAGTGCTGGTCCCCCGAAAGTAGTTTGGGTGCAAAATGCACCAACCTGTTAAAAATGATCTTTGCAAGAACCTTCCGGTCCGTATTGAGAAGTGCTATGGGACGCCAATTCTCAATCCGGGATGGATCTTTACCCTTTGACAAAATGATCAGGGCCGATCTCCTCATTGACTCTGGCAGAATGCCCGAGGATAGACATTCATTAAATATCTCGGTCAACAGGGGAGCCAACAGCTCCTTAAAGGTCTTATAAAATTCGGATGTTAAGCCATCCGGACCTGGCGTTTTCTTGAGCGCAAGCCCATCAAAGGCCAGTCTCACTTCCTCTTCCCTGATCGGTTCCGTCAAAACGTCAAGCGCCGACGCCACCCCCTGCTCAGGGATGGTATCAGCCAGGAAAGCCGACATCTTGACTCGATCTAGATCTTTCCTTGCCAAAAGGTGTGAGTAGAAAGATCTGACGACCTCCAAGATCCCTGAACTGGACCTTTTCAGAGATCCTGTACTATCAACCAGACCCGTTACCAACCTACTATTCACTGACAACTTACAGTTTCTGTAGGGGTCGGGCGAGCGGAATTTCCCGAAATCCCTCTCAAAAACTAAAGATGTGTGCCTATCATACTGACATCCCTTCAGCAAGGCTTTCACCCTGGAGGCCTCCTCACGGCTGCCCCCAGTCGAGACAATTTGCTCGAGTTTCCTCCTCAAAGCTTGATATAAACGGTACTGGGTCAAACTTCTGAGGTTTGAGAGCTCACGGAAATATTTTGCAACCCGTTTCTTGAAGATCTCCCACCACTCTGACTTACTGTTACAAAGGCCCATCAGTGGAAGCTGGCTCTGCAGAAAATCCTGAAAGGACTGTCTTATTTCCACCTCCTCCAGGAGTGCCGAATTTAACTTCCATAAACCTCTTCCCATCCGAGGGGTTTCTGAAACATTCAGAGAAAACATAATTAAACAGTGATCGGAGAATTCCACCTCCACCACCAGAATTGGTGAGGAGACAGCCTCCTCCTTTAAATAAAACCTATCTATTCTAGATCTACAACTACCTCGATAAAAAGTGAACCCCGTGTCGCCTGTGGTGTGCCGAACGTGGACATCCACCAGGCGAGCCTCACTCACTATATTATTCAAAGCGACGCTGTCGTAAGCCAACTTGTCTCTGGCACCTCCCCTATCACAGAGCCTCGAGACATTATTGAAGTCTCCGCCAAAGATCACCAGTCGACTCGTAAAAAGAAAGGGCTTGATCCTTATGAAGAGGTCCTTCCTCTCGTTCTTGCTCTGAGGACCATAAATATTTATGAGCCGAAGCTCTTGACCTCTCATAAGGACGTCCAAGACCAAGCACCTCCCCATTTCCACCTCGATTACCCGTCTGCATTCAACCGCTGCGGTTTTAAAAAGAACCGCCACCCCGCTATATGGTTCGGCCGCAAGAGACCAATAGGAGGGCCCATGAGTCCACTCCCTCTTTGCTTTATGGATACTGGCCAGGTCTGTTAGCCTGGTCTCTTGCAAAAACAAAATATCAGCTTCATTCCGGCTGAAAAAAATCAAAGGCCATAAAGCGAGCCATATCAGACTTAATGCTAGCGACATTAATGGTCGCCAACGTCAACGGGGTGAGTGCCGCCATCAAGGGTGATCGAGTTGGACAGCTCTCTTCTTTACATTACCCGATTCCCCACCAGAATCCCTACCACCCCTTTTTAAACACTCCGACATATCCATTTCTACAATATTTATATTTTTTACATGATTGTTTATTTCTTTTTGCGAACCCCCCTCCAGATTCGGAGAGGAGCCCTCACCTTTGTCCCGTGGCACTGAGTCTCCCCTAACCCCCGGAGGAACTTGTGGCCCCCCAGGGGGGAGGGGAGCGACGTCCCCCACCGGCACTACTCTATTCCTTGGCTCCCCCACCTTCTCCTCCTCTAATGAGGAGGATTCAGGGTCGCCTCCTTCCAGAGTCTGAAAGCGGTTTGTTAAGATGACCAGAGGGGAGTCGGTTTGGCCCTCCTTTAGCATCTGACCTGGAGGGGGAGAAGATTTCTTTTTCCCCTTCTTTTTATTCTGTTTACCCTTCTTACGTTTTTCCTTTTGCCATTCCCTACTCTCCTCATCCAAACTGTCTTCTGGATGGGAACTTGATAGGGAACTGGACCTTTCGTCCTCCTCTCTTGCCAGTCTCCTGACCTCTTCCTCCAAATCGCTGCCCCTTATGTCCTCAGAGGTGGTCACTGGCCCTTGGGAAACAGGGACCAGGGTCATCCTACTAGATTCCCCCCCTTCCCCTGCCTCCTTTCGGGACATCTGCTGTCTGGTCTTACTCACTCTTCCACCTTTTTCCATCACCGGACCTCCAGACCCCCTACTTCCGCCCTCCCCCTCTCCAGCTGAGGCCCCGCTGCCCCGGGGTACCCCAGTCGGATCAGGAGCAACATCAGCACGGGCACGCTGAGGACAGCGACTGAAGGGGTGTCCTAGGACACCACACAGGTTGCAGCGAATGTCTGTACACGAGGCGGCATGGTGACCGTCTCCCCCACACAATGTACACATCACTTTGGTACATGCCGCACTGAAATGTGTGGGGTCACCGCACTTGTGACAGACCTTCGGCTGCCCCTGGTAAAAGGCCAGGATCCTATCTCTTCCCAAGAAAGCAGAGGAGGGAATGTGGGTAACAGAGTTTCCGGACCGCCTCAATTTCACCAGGAAAGTCCAGGCTCCAGACCAGATGCCGTACTCGTCACGGTTCTTTGTGGGGTTACCCTGCACCTCCCCGTAACGAGATATCCAGGTCATGATGTCAATGAACGACAGTGACTCATTACGGGTTAAAACGGTCACTGACTTCACCGTGTCCTGGCGGGAAACGGGAATCACCTCGAAATCCCGCCAGTTGGGCCTAGTCTGAACCAGCTCATAATTCGACCAGAAAAGTTCAAGACCTTCTGACCGAACAAAGCTGATATCAAACTCCGAGGTGCCAAAAGGATGGATCAGGGCAAAGATGTCATATGCCCTGAAGCCCATATTCAGCAGGAGCTCAACCACCTTCCCCCGTTTTGGGCATGTATCTCTGCTACCTATGTGCCGAAGACGGACTACATTCCTTCTGGCCCCCGATGGCCCGCTTGTTGGGAGCGACCAATTCCCTCTATTCTCTCGGAAGGCCCCAAGTCCATGCCGCTGGATCCAGAACTCGAGGTTAACCTGCTCACCCTCTATATTGGCCGTCTTTTCTCCCCGCCTCAGGGCCTCCAAGAGACGCCGCTGTAAATTTCCCTGTCCAGCCCCACGGGAAAAAGGCCTCTCTGCCCCCCCCGGTAACCGCTCCAGCATAACTTTTGGGGCCAGGCACCACCGGGAGGGGAGATGGGTCAGACACAGCCCCCACCGCACCCCCTACTACGGCAACATCAGCCCTGGCCTGTTCCTGGGCACCAGTCCTATTATCTGTAGCACCAGATGGGTGGGCAATCATCCCCAAAGCATCCCTTTCTGGACAAACCGCCCTCCCATCCCTAGACTCTGGCTGTTGTACTATCCCAGACATCCTCTCCTCCCCTCCTGTGACTCTGGATCCACTACCATCCTCAGTGCTCCTACCAGCATTCCTACTACCACCCTCCTCCTCTGCAATCACAGTAGATATGCTACACCCACCCTCATGTAGCCCCTTCCCCTGGACCTCCTTCACACTTTCACGTCCCACCACCTGCATCCCTGTTGACACTAGTACCCCTGAAACAGGAGAAGCCTTCTTCACTCCAACTGCCATTTGACCTCCATGACCTGATGTCACCGATTTTGCCACTGTAACGTCACTAGGCTCCGCCCCCTTCCTAGATGCCGGCACCGCCGCCGATGCCCTGGTGTCCCGTGCTGCCGGAGCAGCTGCAATATCGCGCCCAGACTCTGACACCGCCGCTGATGTCTGCCTGCTCCGGGCATCAGGATTCACCTCTGACAAGGTGATAGCCTGCACCCCCTCCCCGGATGCCTGCCTGCTCCGGAGGGCGGGGTCTATCTCGGAAGACGGCACGCCACCCGCGAGCGTGCAGTCCATGGGAGTCTCAACACCCACCGCAGGTGCCTGACTAAAAACGGATGCCATACCTTTCCCTCCCTGCTCAGCATCCAACACCATTACTGGTACTGGGGTCGGCTGAGCAGGGGGGTCTTTCCCATCCTCCCCCTGGGTGCCGCTGGGAAAGATTCTCTCCCTCTGATCCATTCCCGGGACCACCACAGATGCCGAGTCTGTTTGACCAGAGGGGCTAGGAAAAGGTACAAAACGTGTGCATACGACCTGTAATTGCTTCTTCTTCTTGTTTTTCTTCTGCTTGCCTTTTCCTGATCTTTCTTTGCCCTCCTCAGGTAGGTCGTCCCCAAAAGAAAGATTAGACAGATTAGTAGGGGATTCCATTCTTTTAATTTCTGCCATTAAATAACCACCTTCTCCCTCCCTTTCCTCCTCATCTGAGGAGTAAGAAGCACTCAGCCTTGGGCTGGGCTGCCGTGGGGGGATGGGCTGGGAAATCTCCACAGGTGATAGATCTGGAGACGCCCTGCAGGACATCACACCTGGAGATGCCATTACACCTGCCTCATCCTCCTCACTGTCAGACACAGAGGTTACTGCCAACTCCTTCCCAGAGAGGTTCCTCATGCTGTCGAACCTCTCTTGGTTGCTCAGTCTTTCTTTAAATGCACCAGCATTCTGTAAAATGTATTCTTTTCTAGTGGAATGAAGCTTGATGGCCTCTCTCACCTTCCCCATCTCTTCTGATATAGTCACACGGTCCTTTTTCCTTGCAGCAGTCTCTGCCCGAGCCTTCAAAGATTTCAGCTCCATCTGCAGCTTTTTAAGCTTCTGACCGCATGCCTCAAATTCATTAGTACATAGATGAATTCTAGCACTATACTTGTTGGTGGTCTCCCCGGGACGGCGCTCACCCCACCCCTTGTACTGGATAAGGGAACTGCCACCATCCCGTCCTTGGGAAGACTCACCTTTCTTTCCAGGATGGCCTGCACTCTCTATGGAGTCTTGCTGCATCAGCCTCTGGGATCTTCTTAATCGCTCTCCTCCTGAGACCAGTAACACACCATCATTCCCCGCTGGTCTCACCCGGGGAACGGTGGAGGATGTGCTAGGTTGCACACTCATGGAGGCCCCCTCACCTCTCCAGGGAGAGGGAAAGGGCTCCAGACACGTCTGCTCAGTAGCTCAGCTCTGCTCAGACTGCAAGGCTCCACCTACTCCCAACCTACTCCAGCCCCCTTGTTACAGTCCTGGGTATAATAGATGATTGGAGAGATCTCTGTACTGTCCCCTGATATATCTATACATAGTTATTAGAGCGCCCCCTTGTTACAGTCCTGGGTATAATAGATGATTGGAGAGATCTCTGTACTGTCCCCTGATATATCTATACATAGTTATTAGAGCGCCCCCTTGTTACAGTCCTGGGTGTAATGGATGATTTGAGAGATCTCTGTATTGACCCCTGATATATCTATACATAGTTATTAGAGTATCCCCTTGTTACAGTCCTGGGTATAATAGATGATGGGAGAGATCTCTGTACTGACCCCACATATACATATACATAGTTATTAGAGCGTACCCCCTTGTTACACTCCTGGGTATAATAGATGATGAGAGAGATCTCTGTACTGACTGCTAATATATCTCTACATAGTTATAAGAGTGTCCCCTTGTTACAGTCCTGGGTATAATAGATGATGAGAGAGATCTCTGTACTGTCCCCTGATATATCTATGCATAGTTATTAGAGCGCCCCTTTGTTACAGTCCTGGGTATAATAGATGATGGGAGAGATCTCTGTACTGACCCCTGATATATCTATACATAGTTATTAGAGTGTCCCCTTGTTACAGTCCTGGGTATAATAGATGGTGAGAGAGATCTCTGTACTGTCCCCTGATATATCTTTACATAGTTACTAGAGCGCCCCCTTGTTACAGTCCTGGGTATAATAGATGATGAGAGATATCTCTGTCCTGACCCCTGATATATCTATACATAGTTATAAGAGTGTCCCCTTGTTACAGTCCTGGGTATAATAGATGATTGGAGAGATCTCTGTACTGACCCTTGATATATCTATACATAGTTATTAGAGTATCCCCTTGTTACAGTCCTGGGTATAATAGATGACGGGAGAGATCTCTGTACTGACCCCTCATATATCTATACATAGTTATTAGAGCGCCCCCTTGTTACAGTCCTGGGTATAATAGATGATGAGAGAGATCTCTGTACTGACCCTTGATATATCTTTACATAATTATTAGAGTATCCCCTTGTTACAGTCCTGGGTATAATAGATGATCGGAGAGATCTCTGTACTGACCCCTCATATATATATACATAGTTATTAGAGCGTACCCCCTTGTTACAGTCCTGGGTATAATAGATGATGAGAGAGATCTCTGTACTGACTGCTAATATATCTATACATAGTTATAAGAGTGTCCCCTTGTAACAATCCTGGGTATAATAGATGATGAGAGAGATCTCTGTACTGACCCTTGATATATCTATACATAGTTATTAGAGTATCCCCTTTTTACTGTCCTGGGTATAATAGATGATGGGAAAGATCTCTGTACTGACCCCTCATATATCTATACATAGTTATTAGAGCGTACCCCCTTGTTACAGTCCTGGGTATAATAGATGATGAGAGAGATCTCTGTACTGTCCCCTGATATATCTATGCATAGTTATTAGAGCGCCCCTTTGTTACAGTCCTGGGTATAATAGATGATTGGAGAGATCTCTGTACTGTCCCCTGATATAGCTATACATAGTTATTAGAGTGCCCCCTTGTTACATTCCTGGGTATAATAGATGATGAGAGAGATCTCTGTCCTGACCCCTGATATATCTATACATAGTTATAAGAGTGTCCCCTTGTTACAACCCTGGGTATAATAGATGATTGGAGAGATCGCTGTACTGACCCTTGATATATCTATACATAGTTATTAGAGTATTCCCTTGTTACAGTCCTGGGTATAATAGATGATGGGAAAGATCTCTGTACTGACCCCTCATATATCTATACATACTTATTAGAGCGTACCCCCTTGTTACAGTCCTGGGTGTAATAGATGATTGGAGAGATCTCTGTCCTGACCCCTGATATATCTTTACATAGTTATAAGAGTGTCGCCTTGTTACAGTCCTGGGTATAATAGATGATTGGAGAGATCGCTGTACTGACCCTTGATATATCTATACATAGTTATTAGAGTATTCTCTTGTTACAGTCCTGGGTATAATAGATGATGGGAGAGATCTCTGTACTGACCCCTCATATATCTATACATAGTTATTAGAGCGCCCCCTTGTTACAGTCCTGGGTATAATAGATGATGGGAGAGATCTCTGTACTGACCTCTGATATATCTATACATAGTTATTAGAGCGTACCCCCTTGTTACAGTCCAGGGCATAATAGATGATGGGAATGATGGAAGAGATCTCTGTACTGACCCCTGTCAGTACTATGGTGGAATTGAAAGCCATTAGCTCGCTGTTCCACCATCCTCTCTCATAGGCTACTAGCTTCTTAATGCCTGCAGCTTATTAGACCTCCAGATGGGTCTACTGAACAGACCGGCATGATTACATCATTACATGTCATGGGAAATCCTTTCTGGTGTGATAGAGGATGCAAGCATGAAGAGACAGAGCTCCATTCATCATAGGAACAGGACATGGTGAGCATTACTTTATTTGTTTTATTGAGGCACTATTATTGAGTAGAAACACTATAAGACATAATTACCTAATAAGGCCAATATTACTTAGTAAGGTAACTAGGGGGCACTATTATTACATAGCAAATGGCACAATTGCTTAATAAGCGTAGTATAAGGCACAATTAACTAATAAGGACACTATGTGGCACTATTACCTAATAAAGACATTATAGAGCACAATTAAGGGACACCTTAATCTACGGGGGGCATAAAGTAGATACCATTATTGAGTAGGGATTCTAAGTGGGCATCATTACTGGTCGGCCATTTATAGGGCATTATTGCCTTTAAGGGGAGACACAAGGAACATTATTGCTTTTAAGGTGCATTATCACTGTCTAAAAAACAAAAACCTATTAGAGTGCACGTGGGGGGCATTATTATGTTCTATCGGGACACATGGCATTTCTGCTTCTACGGGACACACTAGTGGGCAGTTTTACTATGTGAGCTCACTAAGAGAAGCACTAGTATTGTTTAGCGTCATTGAGAAGATCACTATTACTCTGTGGGGTAAAAGTTGTCCCACTAAGGCTGGGTTCACACAGGGCGTATTCCCATTGGAAATCTCGCGGTTTGGCCGCAGCAAAAACCGCGAGATTTCCGCCGGGAGAACCGCCGCGGAAAAAGCCGCGGCGGCTTTGAAGCAGCCCGGCCGCTCGCTTTTCCGTTGCGGACGGCGCTCCCATAGAGGAGAGCGCGGCCGCAACGAAAGTAAATAATAAACAGACATGCTGCATCTTTTGAAAGCGGTTTCAGCCGGACTTACCGCAGCTGATTAGCCATCCCGTGTGGACGAGATTTCTGAGAAATCTCGTCCACATGGCTGGCTAATCCCGAGATAAGCGGCCGCGGGCGGATTTGCTGCGGCGAAATTCCGCGTGGCAAAACCGCGGCAAATCCGCCCTGTGTGAACCCAGCCTTATTTACTGTGTGATGCATTATTAACCTCTAGGGCACTGTATATTTGGGATTATTAATTTTAGGAATATTATTTGTGTGGCACAATTTTTTTTTAGAGGTGGAGGTGCAGTTATAGTTATGTCAAAAATTATAGTTTGGGTACAGAATTTTGGGGAACTGTGCCATAGAGCAGGTACAGTAATATAGGTAGATGGCCTAGCAACAGGTACAGAATTGGGAGTAGCAGAAGGATGGGGAGATTTTGTAAGAAAAGGTAGGGAGGGTAATGGAAAAGGAAGGAGCCAAAAATGTTGGTGTTACAAACATTTTAGAGAAAAGTCATGGCTGGAAAAAATTGTCATTGCGGTCTGGGCCAGATAGAAAAGATGGGAAAGCAAACAACTCCAGTCACTGAGGACTTCACCTGTGATCATTGGTTTTAACACTAGTATTATCACTTACATGTCTGCAGAGCGTCTGTGTAGAACTGGTGTCTACCACTAAATGGTCACTAAATGTGGTAATATTGTTTTTTGTATAGTGGTTTTTATTCAGTAACAGTATAATGGTATTATTTGGTCACTATTAGAGATGAGCAAACACACTCGTCCGAGCTTGCTACTCCTTCGAGTATTAGGGTTCTCGAGATGCTCGTTACTCGAGACGAACACTACGCAGTATCGAGTCAATTTCCCTTCCCCGCATGTTTAGCGCCATTTTCTAGTCAATAAACATGCGGGGAAGGCAGTAATGTGGTACGGGGACTTATAAGCTATTGTTTCTCTGTTACCAGCCCAAAGGCTGAAGCATATTATATTGTCCTTTTACACATACTTATAAAACATAATTATAAGTATCTAACAAATGAAATATAGCTACTGTATACTAACTTCACATAATCTTTCAGTTCCCTAACTATGAACATGGGAATGCAATCTCCTTTACTCAAGAATGTGAAGTTTTGCTGTGTGACGTAAGTGGTTGTCAAGACAATGGGGCACTGTTGTACCAGGTGCTGATTCTGTATCCCTCCCCCGTTATGTACGTATCTAAAGTGTAAACTGCATGTTGGTTGGGATGCATCCCCCTTGCTGACCCCCTTAGCTTCGACTACCACTTACTTCCTGTACTTGTAACTGGTTTAAGAGATAAGATGAGCCAATAGGTGTTAGATTCCAATAAGACTGCCTATCTAGTATTTAAAGGGGTTGTCCGGCAGCAAGTGGGGTTATACACTTCTGTATGGCCATATTAATGCACTTTGTAATGTACATTGTGCATTAATTATGAGCCATACAGAAGTTATCAAAAGTTTTTCACTTACCTGTTCCGTTGCTGGCGTCCTCGTCTCCATGGTTGCCGTCTAATTTTCGCCGTCTAATGGCCAAATTAGCCGCGCTTGCGCAGTCCGGGTCTTCTTATCTTCTCAATGGGGCTCCGTGTAGCTCCGTGTAGCTCCGCCCCGTCACGTGCCGATTCCAGCCAATCAGGAGGCTGGAATCGGCAATGGACCGCACAGAAGCCCTGCGGTCCACGGAGGGAGAAGATGCCGGCGGCCATCTTCACCGGGTAAGTAAGAAGTCACCGGAGCGCGGGGATTCAGGTAAGCACTGTCCGGTGTTCTTTTTTAACCCCTGCATCAGGGTTGTCTCGCGCCGAACGGGGGGGGGGGGGGGGGTTGAAAAAAAAAAAAACCCGTTTCGGCGCGGGACAACCCCTTTAAGAATCTGCTATGATGTCACAAGTCAGTCTGGATTTGAGAACCTTTGTGTCTCCTAGACTCATTCATGTCGACATTGAATAAATCTTCATTTCCTATGTCCCTGGTATCGTGTTGGATTTCGGCTTCTACAACATCACCACTTCCTGCTGTGACGTGCCAGCCCTCTGCCCGCCAACAGCAGTGAGTGGCTGGGATGATCAGGTGACCACCGACTACTTAAAGTGGTCCCGCCCGCGGCTCGCCTCAGACGCATGCTGGCAGTGGTTAGGGAAAGTGCTGATGCTGATATAGGGAAAGTGTTAGAGTCCTTCTTAGGGCTGCTCCTCATCGTGTGCATTACAGTTGTGGCTGGCTGGGAGCAGTAGTGCACCCTTATTTTTTTTAAAGCATCTAGCCCTGTGCAGAGCATTACAGCTATAGCATTCTCAGTCTGCAGTGCATTAGGCAGAGTTTAGGGAAAGAGCTGCTAAGATAGGGAAAGTGTTACAGTCGGGATCGTCTCTTCAAGAGCCCCAACGGTGCTTCTTAGGGCTACTCCTCATTGTGTGCATTACTGTTGTGGCTGGCTGGGAGCAGTAGTGCACTTATTTTTTTCTAAAGCATCTAGCCCTGTGCAGAGTATTACAGCTATAGCATTCTCAGTCTGCAGTGCATTAGGCAGAGGTCCCACCGCGAAACAGTACTGTAATATTTCCTGGGCCACTGCTAACCATTTCAGCTCTGCCCCTGTGCAGAGCGTCTCACAATACCCTTTCCTTGGGTGCGGTGAAGTAGCCACAGTTATTAGCACTGACCACTGCCTGTATAGCTTTCTGCCCTGTGCAGAGCGTCTCACAATACCCTTTCCTTGTGGGGGTTGAGGTAGCTGCAGTTACCAGCACTATCCACTGGCTTTAGAGTTTTCTCCCACTCCACACAGCCTCTCTGATCTACAAGTCTCTGTGAGCGGTAAATTACCCCTCGGTATCAGCGCAAGACAGCGGGTTAATTTTTTTTAGTCACAACAAAGAGCCTCCAGTATCTACAAGTCACTGTGTGCGGTGAATTAGCCACAGTTAGCAGTGCTGTACAGTGGGGTAATTTATCTGGGCCCTGCTCTATCCTTAATCCGCCATGATGAGAAGTAGGGGTAAGGGTCGAGGAGGTGGACGCAGACGCGGGTGTCTAAGTGAGGGTGTGGACACAGGCCGAATTCCTGGGCGGGGTGAATCACAGCCGGCTGCAAAGGGATTAGGTGAGCGCCGCGTCTCTCCGCTCTCCAGGTTCATATCACAATTTGCGGGTCCGCGTGGTAGACTTTTATTACAAGCACAGCAGTGCGAACAGGTCCTGTCGTGGATCACGGATAACGCATCCAGTAATGTATCGAACCCCCAGTCTTCCATGCAGTCTACTATTACCGGGCTAGGGACTGCAACTCTGAATCCTCTGGCTGCTCCTCCTTCCTTCCAGCCTTGTCACTCCAAGAAAATGACAGATTCTGAGCAGGCAGATTCCCAGGAACTGTTCTCGGGTCACTGCCCTGCGTGGGAAAAAATGGTCCCTCTCTCACCTGAGGAGTTTGTCGTGACCAATGCCCAACATTTGGAAATTTCAAAGAGTCCAGGTGATGAGGCTGGGGACTTCCGGCAACTGTCTCAAGAACTTTTTGTGGATGAGGATGATGAGACACAGTTGTCTGTCAGTGAGGTAGTAGTAAGGGCAGTAAGTCCGAGGGAGGAGTGCACACAGGATTGGAGGAAGAGCTGCTGGACAATGAAGTGACTGACCCCACCTATTTTGCTAAGCCTACTGAAAACAGGCCTTCAGAGGGGGAGACAAGTGCAGCAGCAGGGCAGGTTGGAAGAGGCAGTGGGGTGGCCAGGGGGAGAGGCAGGGCCAGAGCGAAGAATCCCCCAACTGTTTCCCACAGCACTCCCTCACGGCAAGCCTCCGTGCAGAGGGCTAGGTGTTTAAAGGTGTGGATGTTTTTTAGTGAGAGTGCGGACGACTGACGAACAGTGGTGTGCAACCTGTGCCGCACCAAGATCAGCCGGGGAGCCACCACTACCAGCCTCACGACCACCAGCATGTGCAGACATATGATGGCCAAGCACCCCACAAGGTGGGACGAAGGCCAGTCACACCACTGCCTCTTTCCCTGTGCCACAACCTGCCACACAGATCCAATCCCCCTCCAAGGACGCAGGCATGAGCGCCTCCCAGCCTGCACTCACACCTTCACCTCCACGGTCCTCCACTCCATCCAGCAATGTCTCTCAGCGCAGCGTTCAGCTGTCGCTAACACAAGCATTGGAACGAAAGTGGAAATATGCCGCCACCCACCTGCATGCACAAGCTTTAAACGTGCACATTGCCAAATTAATCAGCCTGGAGATGCTGCTGTACAGGCTTGTGGAAACGGAGGCTTTCAAAAACATGATGGCGGCGGCGGAACCGCGCTACTCGGTCCCCAGTCGCCACTATTTTTCCCGGTGTGCCGTTCCCGCCCTACACCAGCACGTCTCCCACAACATTAACCGTGCCCTGACCAATGCGGTTACTGGGAAGGTCCACTTAACGACGGACACATGGACAAGTACTGGCGGGCAGGGCCACTATATCTCCCTGATGGCACATTGGGTGAACTTGGTGGAGGCTGGGACCGAGTCAGAGCCCGGGAACGCTCACGTGCTACCCAGACCGAGAATAGCGGGTTCTACCTCAGTGCTGGTATCTGCAGCATTTTATCCCACCTCCTCCAAACCCTCCCCCTCCTCCTCCTCTGCCACCTCTACCTCTCAATTAAGAAGTGTGAGCACATCGCCAGTAGTCAGTAGCTCGCGGCGCGGCAGCACAGCGGTGGGCAAGCGTCAGCAAGCCGTGCTGAAACTAATCAGCTTAGGCAACAAGAGGCACACGGCCCCCAAGCTGTTACAGGGTCTGACAGAGCAGACCGATCTCTGGCTTTCACCACTGAGCCTCCAACCGGGCATGGTCGTGTGTGACAACGGCTGTAACCTGGTGGCAGCTCTGCAGCCTGGCAGCCTCACACGCGTGCCATGCCTGGCCCACATCTTCAATCTGGTGGTTCAGCGGCTTCTGAAAAACTGCCCCCACTTGTCTGACCTGCTCGGCAAGGTGCACCACGTCTGCACACATTTCCACAAGTCCACCACGGATGCTGCCACCCTCAGGATAGTGCAACGTCGGTTTCAACTGCCAGAGCACCAACTGCTGTGCGACGTGCCCACATGCTGGAATTCTACGCTGCACATGTTGGCCAGGCTGTATGAGCAGCGTAGAGCAATTGTGGAATACCAGCTGCTACATGGGCGGTGGAGTGGTAGTCAGCCTCTGCAGTACTTTACAGCGCAGTGGGCATGGATGGCAGACATCTTCCAGGTCATCGGGAACTTTGAGGAGTCTACCCAAATGGTAAGCGGCGATGCGGCAATCATTAGGGTTATCATCCCGCTGCTTTGCCTGCTGAAAAGCTCGCTGCAAAGCATAAAGTCCATCGCTCTGCGGTTAGAACAGGAGACGGGGGATGACAGTATGTCGCTTGATAGCCAGACCACCCTCAAGTCTATATCTCAGCGCGTTTTGGAGGAGGAGGGAGAGGTGGAGGAGGAGGGGGAGGGAGAAGAGACTTCTGGCCACACTGCAGAGGCTACCCATGCTGCTTGCCTCTCCTCTGTTCAGCATGTATGGGGTGAAGAGGAGGAGGAGGGGGAGCAGGATCCTGAAAGTCATCCTCCTACTGAGGACAACAATGTGTTGCGTACTGGGACCCTGGCACACATGGCTGACTTTATGTTAGGCTGCCTTTCCCGCGACCCTCGCGTTAGACGCATTCTGGCCAACAAGGATTACTGGGTGTGCACCCTTCTAGACCCACAGTATAAGGAGAACCTTTGCACTCTCATTCCCGAAGAGGAAAGGGGTTCGAGAGTGATGCAATACCACAGGGCCCTGGTGGACAAACTGATGGTAAACTTCCCATCTGATAGCACTAGCGGCAGAAGGCACACTTCCGAGGGCCAATAGCAGGGGAGGCACGGAGATCAGGCAGCATGTTCAGCGCAGGCAGGGGAACACTCTCCAAGGCCTTTGCCAGCTTTATGGCTCCCCAGCAAGACTGTGTCACCACTCCCCAGTCAAGGCGGAGGCAGCAATGTAAATAGATAGTGAGGGAGTACATAGGCGATCATACCACTGATGCCTCTGCTCCATACAACTATTGGGTGGCAAAGCTGTACACATGGCACGAACTTGCGCTGTACGCCCTGGAGGTTCTGGCTTGCCCTGCCGCTAGCGTCTTGTCAGAAAGGGTGTTTAGTGCAGCTGGGGGGGATCATCATGGATAAGCGTACCCGCCTGTCAACTGCCAGCGCCGACATGCTTACACTGATAAAAAAATAAAAAAAATTCACAGAGAGGCAGCAAGTCTTTTCAAAATTATAAAGGCCCTGTCACAGAAAAGACGAACGTAAAAGAGATAAATTTTATTGAAGTTTCATTAAAAACTGCACTTAGGGCACAACATATAACACACACAAATGGTGTCGCCAAGACAAGAGGAAGTGGCGCACCTACTACACTTGGACAAACATTCACACATACGGTCTGAGCCCCACTGGCTAGGGTTATTAATAGTGTATCGGATGAACTGAGGGTCCGACAGTAGGCTGCGGAGAGGCCTAGTGGTGAATTAGAAGATATGCCAATACGGGCTTAACAACTCGTTTATGGCCTCCACGCTTAAAGTCTTTCACTCAGACTAAAGACCCTTTGTGAAATTCATTCAATAGAAATTGATAGGGTCTTGTTTATAGAGAGTGCCTGGGCTGGTGGGGCCTCGGATAGAAGTGTTTTAGTTACTAAAAAGACTGAATCTACGGTCTTATTTTCAAATAGAATGCTACAGAGAGTGTGTCTCCAAGTACCCCAATGGTATGTAAAGGTAAGTATGTTATTCCTGAGTAATGAATTTCAATGGAGAATGTCTCTGTAGGTGACCAGCTCATTAAAAACTTCGTACGGATTGTGAATGCTGTGTGGTTAAGCTCTTTAGTATATAATTCTGCTCGTTTACTTCAACTATAAACGGTTTCGACTGCTTACACTGATAAAGATGAACAAAGGCTGGATTTTTCTCCACCAGTGGAAAGCAGCAGATCCTAATGATTCATTTAGCTGCAACAGGAGAAATATGCATCCTCTCTCTAACCCCAAAAAAGAGGAGAAGTAGCTTGGTATATCCCTTTCGGAAAACAGCATGTCATCACGCTGAACCGCCAATTTTTCTGCGGGCCAAAAGGCTCAGTTAAAACCAATGTTTTCGGAGGGCTGCCTCCAGGCTCTATTACAAATAAAGCAACAATGAGCTGTATCTTTAAAAAATATTTATGGGTTTCACCTGCCCTCGGGGTTAAGCAATTTTTCAGGGGTACACTTGTACTCTTGGTACACCAAATTTTTCAGGCCTTCGCCTATACTCTTAGCCAACAAATTTTTCCTGCCTTCACCTATACTCTTGGCAAACAATTTTTTTCAGGCGTTCGCCTATACTCTTGATACACCAATGTTTGAGGGGTTCGCCTATACTCTTGCAACAGAAAAGTTTCAGGGGTTTGTCTATACTCTTGCTACAGAAATGTTTCGGGGGTTCGTCTATACTCTTGCAACAGAAACGTTTCAGGGGTCTGCCTATACACTTGCTACTAAGAGGTTTGAGAGGTTCGCCTAAACTCTTGCAACAGAAAGGTTTCAGGGTTTCGAATATACTCTTGCTACAGAAATGTTTCGGGGGTTCGAATATACTCTTGCAACAGAAAAGTTTCAGGGCTCAGCCTATACACTTGCTACTAAAAGGTTTGAGGGGTTCGCCTATACTCTTGCTACAGAAATGTTTCCAGGGTTCGCCTATACTCTTGCAACAGAAAAGTTTCAGGCGTTCGCCCATACTCTTGCTACAGAAATGTTTCAGGGGTCCACCTATACACTTGCTACTAAAAGGTTTGAGGGGTTCGCCTATTCTCTTGCTACAGAAATGTTTCAGGGGTTCGCCTATACTCTTGCTACAGAAATGTGTCAGGGGTCCGCCTATACTGTGGGTGCACAAAGGTTTCCCATAGTGGTATTCAGCTGTCTGGCACAAAAATGACTTGTGCAGAAGTGTGGGCCGAGGTCCTGGGCTAGGTGAAACTCATGTGTGCCCATGTGTGGGCACTCTGATTTCTTCATGAGTAATACTGTCTTTAAGTTTCATGGGCTCGTCTATGCTGTGCGTGCACAAAGACTTCCCATTGCATTGTTTTACCTATCTGGCACAAATACACTGAATGACTAGGGCAGAAGTGTGGGCCAAGGTCCTTGGCAGGCTAAAACTCTGACATGTTTGGGCACTCTGATTTCTTCATGTGTAATACTTTGAGTTTCATGGGCTCGCCTATGCTGTGGGTGCACAAAGATTTCCCATTGCGGTGTTTTAGCTATCTGGCACAAATACACTGAATGACTTGAGTAGGACGCAGACGGCTTTCCCAGCGTGGTGCTCAGCTATCTGACACCTACACAAAATGAAGTGTGTGGGGACACATGGATTTCCCATAGCTATGTAACTCACGGCACCTTGGGTCACACAAGGTGGAGGCTGGGACCAAGCCTGACCCTAGGCTCGCTCATGTGCTTCCCACATAGAGGATTGCGGGTCCTACCTCGGTCATGGTTTCTCAGGCTTATTATGCCACCTCCTCCTCCTGCTTGGGGTCTGGGGATCTGCACTGGTCGACATGTATTTGTTCTCGTGTTACCACAGTTATCTGAGACACTGGTTCGGACCAATCAAAAGAAGCGTAACTGAATTAAGGAGATGTAATCAGCTGTACTAGCATCCTAGTCCCCCTTATGCCCATGATTGCTGAGGGTGTGTGCAGAGGCTGAGGTCCTGGGCGGAGTGAAAGTCTGCCATGTTTGGGCACTGTAATTGCTTCATGTTTAATACTTTCCTTGAGTTTCATGGGCTCGCCTATGCTGTGGGTGCACAAAGATTTCCCATTGCGGTGTTTTAGCTATCTGGCACAATTACACTGAATGACTTGGGTAGGGCACAGAAGGCTTTCCCATTGCGGTGTTCAGCTATCTGACACCTACACAGAATTAATTGTGTGGGGACACATGGATTTCCCATAGCTATGTAACTCACGGCACCTTGGATCACACGAGGTGGAGTCTGGGACCAATCCTGACCCTGGACCTGCTGACGTACTTCCCACACAGAGTATTGCGGGTCCTACGTTGGTCATGGTTTCTCAGGCTTATTATGCCACCTCTTCCTCCTGCTTGGGATCTGGGAATCAGTGCTGAGCAACATATATTATCTCTCGTGCTACAAATTACCACAGTTATCCAAGATGCTGGATCGGAGCATTTACAGGAAGCGTTAGTGATTTCATGAGACTTTCACAGGGTCACTGTATACCTGTGGTGGTTACTTTTGTGACACCTCCTGCTTCAAACCAATCTTTGGTGTTAGTATGCGCTGCTGCATTATGGAGATGTGTAGAAGTGCTAGCACCTGAGTCCCCTTTATGCCCACATTTGCGGCTCCTGACAATTTTGTGGCGGAGGTGGCATGGGATTGGAATGATGATTGTACGTCAATTTATCAGCAATTCTCATCAGCATTGTGGGCTATCGCCCACACTTTCAAAGATGGTCGCTGCCTGGCACTGCCAACCCCCTGCAGTGTGTGTATCCGGTTCCTCCTCATCGCAGACGCACTTATAAATCGATATGAGGGTGGTGTGGCTATGAAGCGAGCGTGTGGCATGAGGCCAGCTGAACACTGCGCAGGGAAAATTTTGTGTGCGCTGTGGACGCAGGGTCATGCAGGGGGTTGGACAGCAATGCCAGCACGTAACCCAGGAGAAGAGGCAGCGGTGTCACACACAGGCAGTGATTGTCCTTGGTTGCAGCTAGTGTGGTGCTTAGCTAAGATGTGCCAGCACATGTGCCTTGCTAATGAGCGTCTGTCCCAAGTAAATTGTTAGGGGGGTGACCACCAGGCTCTTGCCCCAAATTTGGCTTCATGGTGCGACCTGGGAGACTCAGATGCACCTATGCACGCTGCCCCTGCCATTCCCTATCCGTTTCTGTGGTCTTTCCATTACTTTCTTTTTTTTTCCAGGTGTTTCACACAACCTCCCCCATGCGGAGCATCGGTCCCATACAAAAATGCTCGAGTCCCCCATTGGCTGCAATGGGGTTCGTTATTCGAAACGAGCTCTTGAGCATTACGAAAAGTTCAACTCGAGTACCGAGCACCCGAGCATTTTGGTGCTCGCTCATCTCTAATCAGTATAAGGTAGTACTATATAGTTATGATATAATAATATGTTTGGGCCTTGTATAATAGTCTTACTTGTAAGATTGGTCTTGTACATTAGTTTTTATTCAGCAACTGTATAATAATAGTTTTCAAATAATATTTAGTGGTAACACTGGTGATCATGGTGTGGCGGTATTATTTGGATGGTACAAAAAATGTAGAAGGTTTCCACAACTTGGTATGGGAGGTATATGGACAACCTGTTGTGTATTTGGCAAACCTCTGCTGAACTTGTTCCCCATTTTATTTCTTATCTTCATAAAAAGAGCTTGATTTGAGATTTAATTTTCACCCAAACCAGTCCTCTATTTCTTTTTTAGATATTGTCCTAAAGGGTTATCATATCACATTTAAAGTCACTACTAAGTTATACAGGAAACCCTTCTGCATGTCCGTATTTGTCATCCTCTGCATGTGGTTAAACATCTTCCCATTGGGGAATTTGTGAGGGCCAAGCGTGCCTGCTGCCCTAACGCTGACTGTATCTGAATGCAGGTTATTTCAAGTAGACTAAAGCATTGTGGATATAGGGGGAAAGTTATACAATGAATATTGTGGATTCTAAGGCCAGATGGCTGGGACTCTCATCTAACTTTTTCTACCAACTATATATGCATTTTTTGAAATAAATAGGACTGTTCTAACAAATATGGCAGTACTGATGAGGATGATACACCTGCTCACACTTTACATACTGTGCTACCATTCTGTACAGCTGGTAACATTGTTGCTCGCAGTCTATACATATTAGTCCTACGAACCTGTCTCATTGGCTGACATGTAAAGGCTGCTATAATTGTACTCAAGTCTGCTGTAATCTAGGTTTATTTTAATACCAACTCAAATCTTTTCATTCTTTTCCACTAACAAGTCAGATGTTGGTAATTATTTTCTTAGCAGCAATGCTACACATGTAGTTTATTTAATTCAATGTAACAATATGTCAGGGACAATATATGTCGGCTGCACCTCCCGCAGACTCAAGTATCTTATTGCAGAGTGCATTGCAGGCTCTGCTCACAAAGGCTCTTTATCTGCAGCATCTGGACACTTCTTGGATATACACCAGGGAGATGTTAGTTCCTTAAAGGGGTTGTCCCGCGGCAGCAAGTGGGTCTATACACTTCTGTATGGCCATAATAATGCACTTTGTAATATACATTGTGCATTAATTATGAGCCATACAGAAGTTATAAAAAGTTTTTTACTTACCTGCTCCGTTGCTAGCGTCCTCGTTCCCATGGAGCCGACTAATTTTCGCCCTCCGATGGCCAAATTAGCCGCGCTTGCGCAGTCCTGGTCTTCTGCTTTTCTGAATGGGGCTCCGTGTAGCTCCGCCCCGTCACGTGCCGATTCCAGCCAATCAGGAGGCTGGAATCGGCAATGGACCGCACAGAAGAGCTGCGGTCCACGGAGGAAGAGGATTCCGGCGGCCATCTTCATCGGTAAGTATAGAAGTCACCGGAGCGCGGGGATTAAGGTAAGCGCTCCGGTAAGCTTTCTGTACGTCCCTGCATCGGGGTTGTCTCGCGCCGAACGGGGGGGGGGTTGAAAAAAAAAAAACCCGTTTCGGCGCGGGACAACCCCTTTAATCCCTTGAGTGGCACGCCCGGAAATTTTCCGGGACGAGCTCCACTGCAGATAGTGATATAGCCCGGGAGCTGCAGAGCACAATGCCACAAGCTGTAGCATTGTGCTCTGCCTGCACAGTCCCACAGAGAACAAAGCAAGGGCTTTGAACAACAGAAGCAGAAGATATTGCAGATATGCCGGTAACCTTCTGCTTCTAAGTCTCCTGCTTTGTTTACAGGTTGCTATAGAGACCATTGGCTTGTCAGAAGCAAGCCGTTGATCTCTGTGGCAGGGAGAGCTAGTGCTTAGCTGTCAGAGGACAGCTAGGCACCAGCTCTTACAGCAGATATCAGAGAAAACCTCTGATCTCTGCTGTGTTAACCCTTTACATACTGCAGTCTATGTGACTGCAGCATGTAAAGGGCTGTCACTGCAGCATGTAAAGGGCTGTCACCATCAGACCCCCGGAAAGTGATCAGGGGGTCCTGATGGGTCCCTGTTGAAGTCCCCTAAAGGGACAAAAATAAAAAAAAGTTAAAAAAAAACGAAAGAAAAAAAAATAATAAAAAAAATAATAAAAACACTTGTCTTCCTTTACTTTGTAAAAAATGTAAAATAAAATCACACATGTGGTATCCCTGCGTCGTAAGACCCAGAGAAGGAAGTTGGTATATTATTTAACCCCTTAATGACATGGCCCCCTTTTTTTTCTTTTTTCCCCATTTCTTTTTTTCCTCCCAGAAACGTAAAAACTGTATAAACTTGCTATCGCCAGAATGGTGCCGACTCAGAGAAAAATGTTATCACATTATTTATTCTGCATGTTGAACGCCGTAAAAATGAAATCCAAAAAACAAATGGTAGAATTTATTTTTTTTCCCTCAATCTCCCTACAAATATTTTTACAAAAGTTATGCAATACATTATATATACCCCAAAATGATGCCATCAAAAATTACAACTTGTCCCGCAAAAAACAAGCCCTCATATGGCCTGGTCAATGGAAAAATGAAAAAGTTATGGCTCTTGGAACGCAACTTTTCTTTTCTTCCTGTTTAATACTGCCCCGGTGTTCCAGGGGCACGCCTTTGCTGTGGGTGCACAAAGACTTCCCATTTTGGTGTTTTACCTGTCTGGCACAAATACACTGACTGACTTGGGTAGGGTGTACAAAGATTTCCCATAGCGGTGTTTTACCTCTCTGGCACAAATACACTGACTGACTAGGGCAGAAGTGTGGGCCAAGGTCCTTGGCAGGCTAAAACTCTGACATGTTTGGGCACTCTGATTTCTTCATGTGTAATACTTTGAGTTTCATGGGCTCGCCTATGCTGTGGGTGCACAAAGATTTCCCATTGCGGTGTTTTAGCTATCTGGCACAAATACACTGAATGACTTGAGTAGGGCGCAGGCGGCTTTCCCAGCGTGCTGCTCAGCTATCTGACACCTACACAGAATGAAGTGTGTGGGGACACATGGATTTCCCATAGCTATGTAACTCACGGCACCTTGGGTCACACAAGTTGGAGGCTGGGACCAAGCCTGACCCTAGGCCCGCTCATGTGCTTCCCACATAGAGGATTGCGGGTCCTACCTCGGTCATGGTTTCTCAGGCTTATTATGCCACCTCCTCCTCCTGCTTGGGGTCTGGGGATCTGCACTGGTCGACATGTATTTGTTCTTGTGTTACCACAGTTATCTGAGACACTAGTTCGGACCAATCAAAAGAAGCGTAACTGAATTAAGGAGATGTAATCAGCTGTACTAGCATCCTAGTCCCCCTTATGCCCATGATTGCTGAGGGTGTGTGCAGAGGCCGAGGTCCTGGGCGGAGTGAAAGTCTGCCATGTTTGGGCACTGTAATTGCTTCATGTTTAATACATTCCTTGAGTTTCATGGGCTCGCCTATGCTGTGGGTGCACAAAGATTTCCCATTGCGGTGTTTTAGCTATCTGGCACAATTACACTGAATGACTTGGGTAGGGCACAGAAGGCTTTCCCATTGCGGTGTTCAGCTATCTGACACCTACACAGAATTAATTGTGTTGGGACACATGAATTTCCCATAGCTATGTAACTCACGGCACCTTGGATCACACGAGGTGGAGTCTGGGACCAATCCTGACCCTGGACCTGCTGACGTGCTTCCCACACAGAGTATTGCGGGTCCTACGTTGGTCATGGTTTCTCAGGCTTATTATGCCACCTCTTCCTCCTGCTTGGGGTATGGGAATCAGTGCTGAGCAACATATATTATCTCTCGTGCTACAAATTACCACAGTTATCCAAGATGCTGGATCGGAGCATTTACAGGAAGCGTTAGTGATTTCATGAGACTTTCACAGGGTCACTGTGTACCTGTGGTGGTTACTTTTGTGACACCTCTTGCTTCAAACCAATCTTTGGTGTTAGTATGCGCTGCTGCATTATGGAGATGTGTAGAAGTGCTGGCACCTCAGTCCCCTTTATGCCCACGTTTGCGGCTCCTGACAATTTTGTGGCGGAGGTGGCATGGGATTGGAATGATGATTGTACGTCAATTTATCAGCAATTCTCATCAGCATTGTGGGCTATCGCTCACACTTTCAAAGAGGGTCGCTGCCTGGCACTGCCAACCCCCTGCAGTGTGTGTATCCGGTTCCTCCTCATCGCAGACGCACTTATAAATCGACATGAGCGTGGTGTGGCTATGAAGCGAGCGTGTGGCATGAGGCCAGCTGAACACTGCGCAGGGAAAATTTTGTGTGCGCTGTGGACGCAGGGTCATGCAGGGGGTTGGGCAGCAATGCCAGCACGTAACCCAGGAGAAGAGGCAGCGGTGTCACACACAGGCAGTGATTGTCCTTGGTTGCAGCTAGTGTGGTGCTTAGCTAAGATGTGCCAGCACGTGTGCCTTGCTAATGAGCGTCTGTCCCAAGTAAATTGTTAGGGGGGTGACCGCCAGGCTCTTGCCCCCAATTTGGCTTCATGGTGCGACCTGGGAGACTCAGATGCACCTATGCACGCTGCCCCTGCCGTTCCCTATCCGTTTCTGTGGTGTTTCCATTACTTTCTTTTTTTTCCAGGTGTTTCACACAACCTCCCCCATGCGGAGCATCGGTCCCATACAAAAATGCTCGAGTCCCCCATTGGCTGCAATGGGGTTCGTTATTCGAAACGAGCTCTTGAGCATTACGAAAAGTTCAACTCGAGTACCGAGCACCCGAGCATTTTGGTGCTCGCTCATCTCTAATCAGTATAAGGTAGTACTATATAGTTATGATATAATAATATGTTTGGGCCTTGTATAATAGTCTTACTTGTAAGATTGGTCTTGTACATTAGTTTTTATTCAGCAACTGTATAATAATAGTTTTCAAATAATATTTAGTGGTAACACTGGTGATCATGGTGTGGCGGTATTATTTGGATGGTACAAAAAATGTAGAAGGTTTCCACAACTTGGTATGGGAGGTATATGGACAACCTGTTGTGTATTTGGCAAACCTCTGCTGAACTTGTTCCCCATTTTATTTCTTATCTTCATAAAAAGAGCTTGATTTGAGATTTAATTTTCACCCAAACCAGTCCTCTATTTCTTTTTTAGATATTGTCCTAAATATCATATCACATTTAAAGTCACTACTAAGTTATACAGGAAACCCTTCTGCATGTCCGTATTTGTCATCCTCTGCATGTGGTTAAACATCTTCCCATTGGGGAATTTGTGAGGGCCAAGCGTGCCTGCTGCCCTAACGCTGACTGTATCTGAATGCAGGTTATTTCAAGTAGACTAAAGCATTGTGGATATAGGGGGAAAGTTATACAATGAATATTGTGGATTCTAAGGCCAGATGGCTGGGACTCTCATCTAACTTTTTCTACCAACTATATATGCATTTTTTGAAATAAATAGGACTGTTCTAACAAATATGCCAGTACTGATGAGGATGCTACACCTGCTCACACTTTACATACTGTGCTACCATTCTGTACAGCTGGTAACATTGTTGCTCGCAGTCTATACATATTAGTCCTACGAACCTGTCTCATTGGCTGACATGTAAAGGCTGCTATAATTGTACTCAAGTCTGCTGTAATCTAGGTTTATTTTAATGCCAACTAAAATCTTTTCATTCTTTTCCACTAACAAGTCAGATGTTGGTAATTATATTCTTAGCAGCAATGCTACACATGTAGTTTATTTAATTCAATGTAACAATATGTCAGGGACAATATATGTCGGCTGCACCTCCCGCAGACTCAAGTATCTTATTGCAGAGTGCATTGCAGGCTCTGCTCACAAAGGCTCTTTATCTGCAGCATCTGGACACTTCTTGGATATACACCAGGGAGATGTTAGTTCCTTAACCCCTTGAGTGGCACGCCCGGAAATTTTCCGGGACGAGCTCCACTGCAGATAGTGATATAGCCCGGAAGATTTCCGGGCTATGTATCACTATGGGAGCTGCAGAGCACAATGCCACAAGCTGTAGCATTGTGCTCTGCCTGCACAGTCCCACAGAGAACAAAGCAAGGGCTTTGAACAACAGAAGCAGAAGATATTGCAGATATGCCGGCAACCTTCTGCTTCTAAGTCTCCTGCTTTGTTTATAGGTTGCCATAGAGACCTTTGGCTTGTCAGAAGCAAGCCGATGATCTCTGTGGCAGGGAGAGCTGGTGCTTAGCTGTCAGAGGACAGCTAGGCACCAGATCTTACAGCAGATATCAGAGAAAATCTCCAATCTCTGCTGTGTTAATCCTTTACATGCTGCAGTCTATGTGACTGCAGCATGTAAAGGGCTGTCACTGCAGCATGTAAAGGGCTGTCACCATCAGACCCCGGAAAGTGATCAGAGGGTCCTGATGGGTCCCTGTGGAAGTCCCCTAAAGGGACAAAAATAAAAAAAAGTTAAAAAAAAAACGAAAGAAAAAAAAATTATAAAAAAAAAATAAAAATAAAAACACTTGTTTTCCTTTACTTTGTAAAAAATGTAAAATAAAATCACACATGTGGTATCCCTGCGTCGTAAGACCCAGAGAAGGAAGTTGGTACATTATTTAACCCCTTAATGACATGGCCCCTTTTTTTTCTTTTTTCCCCATTTCTTTTTTTCCTCCCAGAAACGTAAAAACTGTATAAACTTGCTATCGCCAGAATGGTGCCGACTCAGAGAAAAATGTTATCACATTATTTATTCTGCATGTTGAACGCCGTAAAAATGAAATCCAAAAAACAAATGGTAGAATTTATTTTTTTCCCTCAATCTCCCTACAAATATTTTTACAAAAGTTATGCAATACATTATATATACCCCAAAATGATGCCATCAAAAATTACAACTTGTCCCGCAAAAAACAAGCCCTCATATGGCCTGGTCAATGGAAAAATGAAAAAGTTATGACTCTTGGAACGCAACTGCAAAATTAGTTGAAATTCAATGATTAGACCATTTTAAAAACCTGCCCTGGTGGGCACGACAGGGTGGTAGGAAACTCGCCACTCAAGGGGTTAAGGCCGCTTTCACATGGGCGACAAAATTGTGTGATTTTCTCATGATGTAACAGCGCTACAAATCACATGTATGTAGAGCCCAGGCTTTCCTATGGGTTCTTTCACATTAGCGATGTTTTGTGGGCTGCTACATTGGAAAAATAAAAAATGCGGCACGCTCTACACAGCCGCGATTTGCGATGTTTTGTAGCCCATTTTTCCCTATGGAGCCTTCCTTTCTGTTGCATCGCATCGCATAAAAACACGGTTTTCGTGCGGTGCGATGCAACTTTTACCGGAGAAGGTCCTACTGTTTGTCCCTAAAATAAGTCTAGCTGCATAAAAAAAAATATAAAACTATATATTACCTAACAGGCGCTGTCTGCTCTGCCACACTTCCCCTTCTGAAGCTCCACAGCACTTGTCTGTAGTCTTCAGCCTGCGCTTTCTAGTTAGGGGCTTCAAAAAGCCCACCTCCCGGAAGCGCTGTCTCTGTTTGGTTCTCAAGCACCACAGCTCAGCCAATCAGCTTAGCCATCACATTGAATGGCTGCGATTGGTTCATTGAGCACTGCAGTGATTGGCTCAGCCGTGGCGCTCAAAAACCAATCAGAGCTAGTGCTTCCCGGAGGTGGGATTTTTGAAACCCCTAACTAGGAAGCGCTGGCTGAAGACTAGAGACAAGTGCCGTGGAACTGCCGGAGGAGAAGTGTTGTGGAGCGGACAGCGCGTGTTAGGTAATGTATTTAGCAAAAGAGTGCTATAAAGTCGCCTGACTTTGTAGTGCTACATAATCTTATTATTGCTGTCAGACAATGCAGCAATATCGCTGTTTCCCGTGTGAAAGAGGCCTAAAGGCGATTGGTATTGAAAGAGTCTTCTGCCCTATTAGTGCCTGGGGCTGGCTTAAAAAACTCCTTTCTCGGGAGGTGTACTGGATGGTGATATTGCGCACCCATTTACCCCCATGGTGTGAGTTTTCGGTCAGATTTAATCTATATTTATTAGTAATTTTAACACTTATGCTTGTGGCCGTTGCGACTTGACTGATACATTATTTCCTTGCTCTCTTTAAATGCACTTTTATTGATGTGAGGGTTATACTATGAGTACGGCTAACTATAGCTGAAACGCATGGGTTCTTCTGTCTACAGCGCTGTACTAATGCTTCCATATTATGATAAAGCTTTTGGCTTTTTATGCTTGAACCTTTCTACATTGTTTTGAATCATGCTTGTATACCTGGGATCCGGCCTGGCGGTGGTTTGCGTTTACTTCTTACCAGTTATGGCGCCATAACAGAACAGGTGGATATACTTCGGTTGCAGACATTTGGCGAGCTGGGTCCGCCTCTTTTTTTGTATTATTTGGACCTTTTATAGTGGTATGATTGTCCCTTGTATAGCGCGTTTTGTTCAGTAAGAGTATGATGGGAATATTCAATTACTGTATAGATGTGGACCGGGCACACTGGCAAAAATGTTATATGATAATTACATATGTATTAAGATCACATTTTTTCCAGAATGGGGGGGGGGGGGGGTGATATATGTCTTGGGACTTGTGCCTCTGATCTTTAAAATCCTTTCCGGCCCTGGCCATGCGCTTCAGTACAAGTATGTTTCTAACTCCGTAATGACATAGGATGTATAATTATGTCCTATGTGTTCAGGGTATGTATGGAGGGGATTGAGGGGTGATGCCGCTCCCTACAACACGAGTTCTGGCTATCTCTCGCAACTGACACCCGCCAGCAACAGCTGCAATCAACACTGATCGCAGATGTTAACCATGTAAATGCATTTAAATCCCTTGATTGTTTTTGCAGGGCCCCCAAATGGCGTTCACCTTAATCAGACTCCGAGGTGCCGTTTGGCTACCATGGCAGCCTGGGACCTTCTGAAGTCTCTCAGTGCTGCCATGGCTGATTGCCTATATCAAGTCATGTGGCATAGCTTGATCATACGGTGATCTGACAGGTAGTCTGTGTAATACTATGGTATTACATTATACTGCAGGAGCGATAAAACTAGGGGGACAAAAAAAATTTAAAGTGAGTTTTAAAAAGTTTTATTAAATATTAGAAAAAATAAAAAGTATTAAAAGTTATAAAAACCTTTTTCCATATTTGTAATAAATAAAAACAAAAAAATAACCATAACATATTTAGCATTGCTGTGTTTGTAAAAGTCTCATCTATCAAAATACTGTATTAATTATTTATTAGTCCTGGTAGCATGCACCATTTATGGTCCTTTTGTGTAACACACTATTATATATGCTGCAGTCATTACCGAGACTGAGAACATACACAAGAGCCAAGTAACGCCTTCTATGAGATTACAATGTATTTCCTGCATCCTAAACCCCGTACTGCCTCTATCTAATAAAACTCATGAGTGTTTCTGTAATCCCACCTGATGACCAATTTTTCCAGCACAAATAACATTATATCAGACTTGTCAGGGATAATTGATTTTCATTTGCAGCCATTAGTCAAATCCCTAAAGAGTGCATTAGAAGTGCGCAACATCTACTCGCACAATCTCAATCATTTCTGGAAAGCATTTACTGTGCCCCGTTCTCTTCTGTGTCCTCACACACACGCTTGGACCCTACAGAACATTTAGATATACGGACATTTACTGGGTCTAGTTTTAAAGAGGTTTCCTGCCAGCTTGTTACATTCTTCCATTTTGAGTGAATCTTTTATTAGTGACACATTTGATTTTCTAGCGAAGAGAATAATAATCATCACATGTAACATGTGAAATAAAGCATAGGAACATATATTTTGGGATGAGAGTCTTCCTTCTCAGGACAATGTCAATAATATACGAACACCTACTCTAAATGTACGGCAGGCAGTCGTGGGGGGTATATGGAGTGCGCTTGGCAGCCAAGCTCGCCCTCTACACAGCGGGTGGCAGTTGTTTCTGACAGCTGACACTTGTCTGCAACAGCCAAGATCAGACCCCATCACCCCCTCCCGGCAGTCCAGAGCCTAAGGCATAATCCCTTAATGCTGCACCGGCCCTTTTTCGCGTTCTCATTTTTTTTTTTTCCCTCCCCATTTTCAAAAAATCTTAGCTTTTATTTTCCCGGATCCACTGTTACATTAGGGCTTGTCTTTTGCAGAATAAGATGCATTTTTCAATAGTTCCATTTGACATACCATCCACTCCATAGAAACCCCAGCCGAGGTGCTGATGGATCCATTATAATGGAGATCCCCCAATCCAGGCTGTTTCACAAGGCTTTATTAACCCCTTCCTGCTCCAGGGCGTAAGTTTATGTCCTGGCAGCGGGGTATTTCCCGCAACAGGGCGTAAACTTACGTCCTGGGGATAGCGCGAGATCACTTATGATCTCGCGCAATCCCGCAGCAGGAGCCGGCTGTCAGTCACAGCCGGCCTCCCGCTGCAACAGCAGGGGTGCATCGGAGATGCGCCCTCCTGCTGTTAACCCCTTCCCGCGGCATGAAGTTGCCGGGCTCTCGCGATATAATCGCAGAGAGCCTGGCCTCCTGTAGTGCCATAGCCTGTAATCGCTTATAAGCAAAAATGTTTTAAAAAAAAGTTTTTAAAAAAACTTTTTTTAAGCTTTTTCTCATATTAGCATAAAAAAGGTAAAATAAAATTTAAATCCCACATATTTCATATTGTTGCGTCCGTAACGACGTGTACAATAAGCTGCACATGCTTTTGACTGTGCACGGAAAAAAGCATTAAAAAAACGCTAAAAAACTGAGGCAAAATGCTAATTTTTAGCATTTTGCTTCCCTAGAAACGCAATAAAAGTGATCAAAAAAAACATATGTACCCCAAAATAGTACCAATAAAAACTACAGCTCATCTCGCAAAAAGTAAACCCTCATAGAGCTCCGTTCATAAAAAAATTAAAAAGTTACAGGACTTTGAATGCAGCAATTTAGGGAAAAATTTTTTCCAAAAAAAGGGTTTTTAATGCAGAAAAGTGGAAAAACCTAAAAAAAATGTAACAATTTTGGTATCGTTGGAAGAAAAAATGTATTGTGTCATTTATGCTGCATGGTTAACGCTGTAAAATAAAAATCTATGGCAGAATTGATGCGTTTTCTCTCCCTGCTATCATAAAAAAAATAATAAAAGTTTTACAATATAGTCTATGTACCCAAAAGTGGCACCGATAAAAACTACAGTTCGCCACACAAAAAACAAGCCCTTATACGGCCGCATCGACAAAAAAAATAAAAAAGTTGTGACTTTTGAAAAATGGAGAAGAAAATCCACCAAAAATCGTTGCGTCCTTAAGCCCCAAATAGGCCGTGCCATGAAGGGGTTAAAGGCTACGCATAGAACAGGAAATTTTTATTTAAAATATTTTTAAAACATTCTTATATGAGATCCAAATAGTTCTTTATTTCATATTTATTTACAAAGTAAGAGCGGTCCACTTTTACTAGAGCAGGTAAGATATATTGGTAGCACATCTGTGTGATGTGTCTTAAAATATATATTCTTTAATCAGATCATTTTAATTGAAATTACATTTTTGAATACAATTATCCTTTAATTTCAAGACGTTTATACATGCACGGGTATAATATACATGCAACATATCATTACCCCAAGCAATACAACCAATCATAACTATATATAAACAAATCATAATCTCGCCCAACAACAACAACAAAATTGTTAGGCGCATAGAAAAAAAAACGTAAGTCTTCTCCACCTTCTACCCTCTCTCACATCCCATCAACTTTTCAATGATACCTCCATCAACCAGCACTCAATGTGAACTGCCCATTATATATATCAGACCATCTTCCCCAGATTAGATAATACTAAGTCAAAAAGCCTCTTTTTTGATATATTCCATTCTGTAAAGATATAACCTCACTTATCTTTGCCCAAATCTCCTACTGTCGGGGGCGGGGGGGGGGGGGGGGGGAGGGTTACAAGCTGCACCCAACCGGCAATAACCAGCTTCCATGACTGAATTCCCAGAAAAGTACACCCATCACTAATACCCAATATACCCAATATACCCAATAAAGTTCTGGGACTACAACTAATATTGACAAGATAGATTTTGTTTTTTAATTATGCCTAGTACCCCATTCCAAAATTCATACAATTTTACACAATCCTAGACCATATGCATTAAATCTGCACCATCCATGTAGCATTTCGCACAGTCTGAGCAGAGGCATGCCAAAAACACTATGAGGGTGTTGTCAAAAATATTAAAATTGTCAAAATCAGTAAAAGAAGGCTGACCATGGACATTTGTGGGGAGAACTCATTGAGTACGCTACATCCGCTACGATTAGAGGAAAGTAGGTTTCATCACCAACACAGAAAGGGGTTCTTTACTGTAAGAGCGGTTAGACTGTGGAACTCTCTACCGGAGGAAGTGGTGATGGCAAAATCCATAGAGGAGTTTAAAAGGGGACTTGATGTCTTTCTGGAGAAGAAGGATATTACAGGATATAAATATTAGGTTAAGTGTCAATCCTGGTATATAGGCAGGTAGGAACTATTAGGGGTTGATCCAGGGAACAGTCTGATTGCCATTAGGGAGTCGGGAAGGAATTTTTCCCCCAAAAGGGCTAATTGACTTCTGGCCTTGGTTTTTTTTGCCTTCCTCTGGATCAACACAGTAGGATAGACAGGCTGGACTAGATGGACAATGTCTTCATTCGGCCTTACATACTATGACTATGACTATGACTATGACTATGAGTAGGCTGTAAAATAACAGGGCTGTTGGAGACTGTGCTCCACAGTTTTGGCGACACCCTCCCCCCACCCCCTTCCCCTTAGGCCTCATGTCCCTGGAAAATTCGGGCCCACACAGATTCCCCATACAGAATCCCACAGCAGGTCCCTCTTCACCCGCAGACATGAGGCAATGAAATAGATTATACTCAACTGTCCAGACGCTGCGGGTCTCCCCTCCATCGCGGCCGGATCTTGCTTTTTATGCCTGGTGGATGTGTCTGGCACGCAGGCAGCGTGCCGCGTGCATGCGCCGTACACACGTTTTTTTAAAACTCCTGCTTTCCCACGATCCTGTGGGAAATAGCTGTGGGTGTGCCACGGAACTGGACGGCTTCCATTGGCTTCAAATGGAGCATGATGCGGGTGGTCTCCAGTGCATCTGATCCGCGCGCCGGGGAAAAATTACATCTGCAGGTTATTTACTACCTGCGGGTGTCCAATGATTCCCTATGGGCACGGATCACACGTGTCGTTGACCCACGGTGGATTACTAATTTTATTTTGCCCGTGGGCATTGGGCCTTAGTGATTGTATTACCTCTTATATTTTATCCAAATCCATGCATGATGCAGTATGATTTGATATGCTGTTAAAATTCTTTTCAATTCAATTTTTCCTATTATATTTTTACTTAGTTTTTATCTTGAATTGTATATGCATTCGTATATCTTTATGTATTCATATGTGTATATAGAATTTTATTTAATGAGCTGTATGCAGATATCTGACTTGTAATTGTTTCATGCAGTGCATTTCTTGGAGGATCCTTGTGACAATAATTGCCTTTATTATGACCTATAGTACCCAATCAGGTTTACCGATGTGGTGCTGATTCACCAATGAGTGCGTTACTACCACTGACGTAACTATAGGGGATTCACTTGCAACCGGGCCCAGGAGCTTTAGGGGCCCATAAGAGCTATCTTCTCCATATAGGGAGCCCAGTACTATGAATAAAGCATTATGCTATGTCTTGCAGCTGCTAATGTATAATGAATGCCACTGGATAAGAGGCTGAAGACTGCCCGGCGAACTCTGATTGATTCCTCCAAAAATATGCGGGTGTTAATACCTGATCCCTTAATTGTTTGGTTTATGGGTCTTATTTTTCAGGCTCCTACACATATTTACCAACCATTCCTAGCAACAACAGTGATAGATAACTGCCTTACTCTCTGTTCATTGATTGTTGATATTGATATTATGTGTTCCTTTGGCGCTTCCAGGTACTTGATTCCTAATACAACTCACTCTGTCCCAATTGAACATGTCGATTAAGATCTTATCGTAAAGTACAAAAGGGCTAAACTCCCCTTTTAAAAGGGCAATGATCTGGAAGGACACAAACGTGTCTAAAGCTGAGATGTTGTGTCTGTAAGAGACCCACTTCTCGGAAATAGCCTGCCCGAGATGCACTAATAAAAAATACCCCCAAATTTATATGATACTAGCTTACCCGTCGCGCGTTGCTGCGAAGACAGACAGACATACATTCATTCGTTTTTATATATCTAGATAACAACCAATCACAGCGCAGCTTTCATGTTACCTCAGTGGTATTATATATAACAACCAATCACAGCGCAGCTTTCATGTTACCTTAGCAGTATAAAATATAACAACCAATCACAGCGCAGCTTTCATGTTACCTCAGCAGTAAGAGAAATAACAACCAATCACAGCGCAACTTTTATTCTGCCTCAGCAATATAAAAAATAGCAACCAATCACAGCGCAGCTTTCATGTTACCTCTGCGGTATTATATATAGCAACCAATCACAGCGCAGCTTTCATGTTACCTCAGTGGTATAATATATAACAACGAATCGCAGCACAGCTTTCATGCAACCTCAGTAGTATAAGAAGTAGCCACCAATCACAGCACAGCTTTCATGTTACCTCAGCAGTATAAGAAGTAGCAACCAATCACAGCACAGCTTTCATGTTACCTCAGCAGTATAAGAAATAGCAACCAATCACAGCACAGCTTTCATTTTACCTCAGCAGTATAAGAAATAGCAACCAATCACAGCACAGCTTTCATGTTGCCTCAGCAGTATAAGAAATAGCAACCAATCACAGCACAGCTTTCATTTTACCTCAGCATTCTCAATATCCAGCAATTGTCTTGCGAAACGTTCGGCGGATGCATCATTTTCTGGTTGAACACGCATCCCGTTGCTCGTAATGCCTTTTGCTTTTGTGCTTGAGATGGAAATCAAACGATCTTTGTCTGGGGGGGCATAACTGTCGACGATGCTCGCACGCGCGCCACCTATCGTAGGATAGTTGTACTATGCCTATAATCTTCCCAGGAGTGTGCTCAGCAACTTCCCAAAGTTTCATGGTGATTGGATGAATGGTGTAGTAATGCATAAAGGACAGACAGACAGACAGACAGACATACATTCATTTATATATATCAGGGAGTGAGAGAATTAGATTTCGTACGCAAAACTTGGACGCTAATTCTTTTGCGCATAGAATTGAATAATCGAGTTGGGACCCATTAGCTTTTCCTATTTATGGCATAATCAATGCCCGTGCCAAATTTCAAGTTTCTATGTGAGAAAATGACATTCCATACGCAAAATTTGGACGCTAATTCTTTTGCGCATAGAATTGAATAATGGAGTTGGGACCCATTAGCGTTTTCTATTTATGACATATTCAATGCTCGTGCCAAATTTCATGTTTCTATGTGAGAAAATTACATTCCGTACGTAAAATTTGGATGCTAATTCTTTGGCGCATAGAATTGAATAATGGAGTTGGGACCCATTAGCTTTTCCTATTTATGACATAATCAATGCTCCTGCCAAATTTCAAGTTTCTATGACATTGGGGAGCGAGAAAATTAGATTCCGTACGTAAAATTTAGACGCTAATTCTTTGGCGCTTAGAATTGAATAATCGAGCTGGGACCCATTAGCTTTTCCTATTTATGACATAATGAATGCTCGTGCCAAATTTCAAGTTTCTATGACATTGGGAAGTGAGAAAATTAGATTCCGTACGTAGAATTTGGACGCTAATTCTTTGGCGTATAGAATTAAATAATTTAGTTGGGACCCATTAGCTTTTCCTATTTATGACATAATCAATGCTCGTGCCAAATTTCCTGTTTCTGCGACATCGGGAAGTGAGAGAATTAGTGGCAACGATGGAAATCGAACAATCTACGTGGGGGGGGCGTAACTGTCGACGACGCTCGCACGCGCGCCATTTATCGTAGGATAGTTGTACTATGCCTGTAATCTTCCCAGGAGTGTACTCAACAACTTCCCAAAGTTTCATGGCGATCGGATGAATGGTGTAGTAGCGCATAAAGGACAAACACACACACACAGACAGACAGACACACAGACAGACACACAGACACACAGACACGCATACATTCAATTTTATATATATAGATGTGCTAAAAAAAAACAAGCAGGAGTCCTTATTGCAATTAGAGAGAATCTTAATTTTGTGATTCTACAACAAGTAACAGACTTAAAAGGTAGATATATAATTCTGGTGGCCTCTAGAAATGGGAACACAATTACATTAGTGAACGTGTATGCTCCGAACAATGGCCAAATCTCCTTTCTAAATAAAGTCCCGAAAAAGATTAGAAAAATCCAAAAAGGGAAATTAGTAATATGTAGAGAGTTCAATATCATCCCAGATAAAATAGTGGACTCCGCAGCCAGTAAAAGAATCTCCTCTACCCTTCACCCCTGGCTACACATATAGGTTTTGTATGATGCTTTCAGGTGTCTCAACTCTTCATCTAAAGAATATACTTTCTACTCCCTTACGACCTTTTCCTAGTTGACAGATGGACCCTTCCAATAATCCTAGCTTCAGAAATAAGCACGACTACTTGGTCAGACCACTCACCTATATATTTAAAACGTGAGTAAGGGATACCCCAAGGATTTACTAGGAACAATGTAAAACTACTTAAGTCCCCTAAAAATCAATCAGTGATAAATGAGGCCCTAAAAAAATAAATTCAAGACCTGAATTAAGAAATTCATTACAGTATCCAGGGTAACTGACGAAGTGTCCAGGAATCAGCAGTCCCTCTGGAGTTTCAGGGGGCTTGATTGAAGAAATCCAAGTGTATTGCAAAAAGTCTCTCCGTGCTTCAGGATCTGGGGTTACATTTAAAACAAACCCATTGGTCCGAGGTTATAATAAACCCAGATGTGTTGTATAACTTTAATAAAAAATAGAAAAGGTTTATTATAATCTCACACCATGGGGTGTGTTTTCAATGTAACCTCGGATCCTGAAGCGCGGAGAAACTGTTTGCAATGCACTTGGACAACCCCACGATTAAAGTATCTCAATTCAAACAAATAGCAGAAGAATTTAAAGCCTTTTATGCCAATTTGTACAATTTAAAAGATGACCCCTCTACTACTCAACCTAACTCAACTATTCTAAATGATTTTTTAAGTAAAATGAGCCTCCCAAGCATAGGCAACAAAAAAGAAGAACTAGATAAACCCATTTCATTGTCCAAAGTGCTTAAATCTATAGGAGTCTAAAAAGTCCCCCGGCCCAGACGGGTTCTCAAACAAATACTACAAAATATTTTCCCATGTATTGTGCCCATACCTTACTTCTACCTTTAATGAAGCCATGACTAAAGGTACACTCCCAAAAGAGATGTTGCAAGCAACTATAGTCACTATTCCTAAACTGGGGAAAACCTTTGAAATTCCAGCCAACTACAGACCGATATCACTTCTTAACTCAAATGCTAAAACTTATTCCAAAATACTAACTACAAGACTTCTCAGAATTTTACCGATATAATACATAACGACCAGGTGGGATTTACCAGGGAAAGACAGGAGGCTGATGACACGCTAAGGACACTGAATTTGATTGCAGCCATGGGGTCGAGTCGAGCGCTTTCTCTCCTCCTTGCTCTGGATGCAGAGAAGGTGTTCGATGGACTCCATTGAGGGTTTCCTTTTGCCATCCTACAGAGATTTGGAATAAGAGGCAATTAAAGGCCTTTACTCTTCATCAACAGCCAGAGTTTTGGTAAATGTGGCCCTATCCACTTCCTCTCATATAACTAATGTAACCTGTCAGTGGTGTCCCCTTTCCCCACTATTGTTTAAAATTATCATGGAAGCATTGGTGGAACTGATTAAAATGACCCCTGAAGTCAAGGGCTTCCCACCTGGACTTAAGACAACACAAAATTGGACTCTTTGCGGCCGACATGCTCCTCTCACTAGCTGATCCCTTAAACTCTTTCAGGAAGGTGAGAAAAAGGATCTCCTTATTCAGCAAGGCTTCATACTACAGCTTGAGTATCAACATACACATTCCTAAAAGTAGACATCCAAAGAGAATTCTCCTTTCAATGGTAATCTGAAATCTCATATCTAGGTATAAAACTACGTTATCCACTGTTGAATATCATACACACCAACTTAAACCCCTTGCTTTCCTCTATTCAAAAAGAACAGGATAATTTAGGCAAAACAGAACCGCCCTGGTTCGGCAGAATGATACTCTATAAGATGAGAATATTACCCAAAGTCTTATACTTTTTTCGTACCTTAGTATATACAATTCCACAATTTACTCTAGCAGGATTCCAGAAACAATTAATGGGCTTTATCTGGAATAACAAAAGGCCTAGAGTAGCAGCTTCAATCTTATACCTACACAAGAGACAAGGAGCACCGGGAGTTCCAAATTTGAATTCATATTATGATGCAATTATCATGAATCAATCCACTTTGTGGTTGATCAACTCTCCAAAACCGACTTGGAGTATCATGGAGAAATATCTCAACAGGAGTAGACCATTAGACTCTCTTCTCAAAACCTCAGTACTTATTATTCTCTACCCAAAGCTGTCCACATCCTTGAGCATACAAAACTTGTCTCCCCCTATGGGCTCGACTCTCCAAGTCTGGAACTTGTGTGGTTACAAATTTAAATGACTCCTAGGGAGGAAACGCCTTGAACTGACCATTGAGACCCTCACGTGTTTTGTCCCACGTCTAAACATTGGAGGATGGAGCAAAAGAAGTATTAAATCTGTTACTGGTCTCCAAGATGGAAAAAATATAGCTCCATTTAGTTGGCTTAGAGAAAAATTCAATTTAGATGTTAATGACTTCTACTGCTATTGTCAGATAAAATCCTTCCTTCACAGCTCACACTTGTAGGAATGTACTGTCCCAAATGAAGCGATGTCTCTTGTCTCCAAGTGTCTCAATACACAAAAATCCCTTACTAGGATATTCTATAATATCCTTTCTGGAGACATAGAAGAAACGAAAAGGATCCATTTAATAAACTGGGAAAAAGAACTAAAGGAGAAGTTCTTCCTCCCACAATGGGTGTTGGCCTTTGAGTGGGCTAACAGGGCTTTTTTGTCTGCTAACCTTTCACAAACCCACTATAAGGTCCTGACCAGGTAGTACTACACGCCCTCTAAATGAGCAAAAAGCTTTCCTGTAGGGAGTAGAGAATGTTGTAGAAACTGTGGTCAAGAAGGCACACTGCCCCACATTTTCTGGGACTGCCCCCAATTACAATTGTTTGGAGGGAAGTGTTCTGCTACATTCAAAATATAATGGATATTGCCCTAGTCCGCAGTCCACACTTAGCCCTGCTTCTTCTAGAATGTGACTCCATACCCCGACAATATCGAAAATGGACTTGCCATTTTCTACTAGCTGCAAAACTCACTATAGCTAGGAGGCGGAAGACATATTACCCCCTGGCATTGATGAGCAGTACATATAGTATGAGAAAATGTATGCTGGATCAAACAACAACCTTGATAGATTCAACTCTGTTTGGAATCCCTGGAGGCCCTATGTGTTAACCCTTTGCAATCCAATTTTGGATTCAGGGTTTCCTAGGGGGCTCTCTCTTTCTGCCATTATACAATGGCATCATCTGCTGGCTAGAGCCAGTACTGCGGTATAGGACATGGTGGAGAGGCTCCCCAACAACAGAGCAGCCAGTAATATACAGTAAGAATACCCTGCCGGATGTCTTCCAATATCGAAGCTGTACAGCCTTCAATCAGAATGTCTTCAGACGTCAGACAGTGGATTGGAAAAGGTTAATGAGTTAATATATTGTTGTCCAATGATATAATACGTTTCCATAATAAATGTTACTTTACTAATGCATAACATCTGAAACCACTAATTTTACCTTAATGTGATTGAGAATTGAGTATTGAGTTAATCTGTGAATGTTACCAATAATTGCAAGTACCTTAATATCTCTTTTTCCTTTCATATACGTATGCCTAAGTCTATGCATCATAATGTGATGTTAAAACTTAATCTCTGGAAAAAATCCAATAAAAACTATTTTGGAAACAAAATGTGAAGATTTATCCCGGCCCCCTACCCTGGCAGTAAAAGCAAGGCAGAGAGTTTATGGCTATCATGAATCCCTGCATTGGTGACAATGTTCATTCGCAATGACTGTAGACACAAAGATGATTTGTAGTTAAATGTCTTCAAACGCCGGTGACATGTGATGAAAAGAATTGCTGCATTGTGTTCTTACCCAGAAATTCACCGGGTGACAGAAATTATTAGCACTTTTGCTTTGGTCATTTAGGTGAAAATGGAGTGTCATAATTAGGACTTTCTTCAGACTGAGATGTGTGGAATGTCTGTGATTTCTTTTGTATTCTCTGTGATGCAAATTGTTTGTAGATTTTAAAGCTCTGAAATTTGTTATAGGATCAATAATACAGAAAATATCAATTCTCTCCAGACTTATTCTACTTATTTGGACATAAAAAACTATGATGGAAATGATTGGAATAAAATCATCTGTAATCTGAGGCCTTTCAGCTGTTAACGGTAGCCCCCTACTTCTTGTGCCGAAAGTCCTGTACAATGTGTGGTGTTAAGAGGAATCCACAGATCCCTTTATTCCTCTTCTGCGTCACTCCACCGTCCAGACATTAGCCTTTATGTTTATCCTGCGCCATATGTAAATTAGCTTTGCTCCATCCGATGAGCGGTCCACCGCAGCCCTACCTCTGGTGATAATAGAACCCAGAATGTCTCCAGCGGGTGGAGCTGCAGACGTCCCTAAGGATAGAAAAGGGCAGGTTATTAAACACTGGGGAAGGAGAGAGCCCGGACCGAAGGCAGCATGGACCACTGGATATTTTCATCAAAATTACAAGAACTGCCCCAATACTTACACACGTTCAGATGTCCAAAGTACATAAAAGGATGCTTTGAAGACATGCGCAAGTTGTGCAGAATTGCGTACGTAAAAAAATACGCAATGATGCTCCCAGCCATTGAAATGGCCAATTAGTTTAATGAGTTCAAGATGGATTCTTTCCCTGGGCAAATGTGCAGGAAAATAGAACATGCTGTGTATTTTATTGTGCGGCTGAAATGTGCATGCCAAATATGTGCATGTCAACGAACCCATTGCAATCAATTGGTTCTATTTTCGGCGCATTGTGTGCACAAATACGCTTGTGTGACACAGACCTTAAAGTGACACGTGTAAGATTGGAAAAATGGGGCCTGGTCAGGAAGGTCAAAACTGGCTGCAAGGGTTAAAGTAGATTACAAACCACTGACACAGCAGAACACCAGTAAATCACATTCCTTGGAAGGACCAGTCCCACTGGGACTTGCTGTGAAGGACTCTCCTGATTTGGGGCAAATGAAAGGGACAACAGGAGCATTGGGGAGGCAACAGCGAGACAAGACGCTCACACAAAGGTAATGGAGACAATTCCTCTCCTTCCTGACAGATTCTTCTCTTGTTTTGCTAGTGTTCTTGTCACTACTTGTACATGATGTCATTGTTACCTGCAGCCCTATCAATCCTACAGCCGTCACAAGAAGGTTTACTTTGTCTCCTAGCACAGTCTCAAGAAGATGGAGCAGATACCAGAGCATGGGCTGTTACATGAGGAGAGCTGGACAGGGCCACGGGAGGGCAATAACACAGCATCAGGTCTACTGATATGCTACTAGTATGCATGTTTCTGGCCAAACTGTCAGAAATGAATTCCATGAGGATGGTATGAACGCCCGACCTATATGCTTACAGCCCAGCACCGTGCAGCTCGATTGGCATTTCCCAGAGAGCATCAGAACCGGCAGGTCCGCCATTGGAGCCCCATTCTCCTCACAGATGTGTAAGGGGGTTTCCCATTATTGCCTTCCTGTACTTTCCTTTTAATGTGTTTCCTGGCCATTATTTTGTTCTAGATACTGTAGATATGAGGGCCTGCTGAATGAGCTGCCTCTGATTGGTCACAGCCTGACATTCAGCTGAGAGCTGCCCCTGACCAATCAGAGGCAGCACTCACTCACCCATTCATGAATTCATGAATGGGTGTGAGTGAGATCTGCCTCTGATTGGTCAGGCTGTGACCAATCAGAGGCAGCTCATTCAGCAGGCGGGGATTTTAAATCCCCGGCTGCTGAATACTACTCACAGCTGTTCAGAGCAGTTCAGGAGGACTGCCGCCGGCCGCGCTGAACTCCGTCTGCCGGGACCAGGTGAGTATATATATTTTTTTTATTTTTACACATTTCTGGATGAATTGCAGGGAAGGGCTTATATATTTAAGCCCTTCCCGACAATTCATCCCGCGATCGCCGGCAGCCCATTGCTTTTAATGGAGCCAGCTGTATTGCCGGCTCCATTGAATTCAATGGGCTAACATCATTCTTCTCTGCCACAGCTGTTACAGCTATGGCAGAGGAGAAAGATCTTTACGCTGACAGTGCGGGGGGGAGGGGGGGTCTCACTCTTTCCACTATTGTTGCTTAATAGTGGGACCTGGGAACTTGAGATGCAGCCCAACATGTAGCCCCTCGCCTGCCCTATCCGTTTCTGTGTCATTCCCATCACTTTCTTGACTTTCCCAGGTTTTCACAAATGAAAACCTTAGCAAGCATCGGCGATATACAAAAATGCTCGAGTCGCCCATTGACTTCAATGGGGTTCGTTACTCGAAACAAACTCTCGAACATCACTGAAAGTTCGACTCGAGTAACGAGCACTCGAGCATTTTGGTGCTTGCTCATCTCTAGTAATGGCATTTTAACCTCGTTTTACTATACCCTATATTTGTACTATCAGAGCAGTAATGTGCATAAGAATAGACAGCTAACACAAATGTCACCTTCCTTCTTTTAGCTTCTTTATCTACTGCAATAAAGGTTTTTAAAACTCTTTTCTGTGTCATAACATTACATTCGGCTTCTTATACTTTCAAAGACTCATCAATAAAGTCTGTTACCTGTATTATGTGTTACCTGTAAAATGTGCACTGCGTTATGAAAATGATGTTTTCTGTAGTGCAACCCCAATTCCAAAAATGTTGACGCACTGTGTAGAATGCAATGAAATGTAAAAGGAAAAGTTGGGTGGGTCATGTCCACTATTGTGTAGCATCGGCTCTTCTGGTAAGTGAGGAGACCAACTGCTGGAGTTTTGGGAGAGGAATGCTGCCCCATTCTTGTCTGATGTTGGATTCTGGCTGCTCCGCAGTCCTCGGTCATCTTTGCTGGATTTTTCGTTTCATAATGTACCAAGTGTTTCCTATTGGTGGACGGTCCGGACTGCCGGCGGCCGGTTCATCACCCGGACTCTTCTTCTATAAAGCCATGCTGTTGTGATGGATGCAGCATGTGGTTTAGCATTCTCTTGTTGAAATATACAAGGTCTTCCCTGAAACAGACGCCTGGATGGCGCATATGTTGTTCTACAACCTCTATGTACTGCTCAGCATTGACAATGCCTTTGAGCAGTGTGAGGAAACATCCTCACGCAATGTGGCCATGGATGTCCGTGCAGGTCACACAGTGGAACGCATGACTATGCGCGTAGCGGGGTGACATCAGTGACGTGGTGACATCAGTGACGCAAAATTAGGCAACTAAGCATAGCCCTGCTACATATTACAGTGTGTGACGGGTATACCAAAGGCTGGCTGTTAGTACAGACATAGCGTGTGCCTATAGACAAAAAGCCGTACTCAAGTTACAGTTATGAATAACAGATGTATGTACATGTATAAATAAATTGTATATAATCAAAACACATATATGTAGAAAGGCTTAAAACAAGGTGCAAACGCATGACCGGATCCTAAGTTTCTGTTTATGGGTGCCTATGAGGAACAGAATATTTTAGATCCCAGAATAGTTTTTTTATTGTCATTTAATTGAAATTATTTTTTTATTCTGGAAGGGGAGTAATGAGGATCGTGCTAATTTTATCACAGGATTAAACAATAACGACTGGGGCTTGGAATTTATAGGTAATGTCGACCCTTTTAAAGCCATCTCTTTAAGCATAGACGTTTTTATTAACGAGAGGAGGATCCACACAGTAACACATTTTAAGAAGACAGATACTAATAGTTATTTAAATTTTCGAAGTGGCCACGCCAAAGCCTGGAAGACGAATATTCCACATGGCCAGTTCACCAGAATCTGGAGGAACTGTTCCAATATAGAAAACTTCCAAATCACAGGCCCTAATCCTGGAAAGAAGGTTCGAAGAAAAAAAGTATCCAACCAAACTAGTAGAGGCAGCTTACCAGAAAGCTTTAAAAAAGGACCCTGCAGAAACTCCACTTGAAGTGAAAGAAGTGAGTGTTACGTTGTGCTGCTGGGACCTGTAGTACTAGGGTTTCTAGGAGCACAGCCCACAGGTGGTAAATGAATGTGCTAGCTGGGTGTGGTGATCTCCTGCCAGCCAATCCCCCTGGGTCTTTGCTCACATATAAACCCAGCTACTGTTCAGTGTCTGTCTGGTGTCCAGGGTGAGCAGTCTTGCTACTCCTGTGTTGCAGCTTGCTGTTTGACTGGTGTCCAGTGTTTGGCAAGTGGCCAGACATTAGGTGTGGATAGCCCTGTAGGGGGTATATGGTGTGAACAGTGTCAAGTTCTGTATGTCTGAGCAGGTGGCTAGACATGAGCAGTGAATTGTCATGTTCAATGTGGTTGGGTGTCTGGCATGCTAACCCTAGTGTGTTGCGGTGTGAACTGTGCCTGGTGCTGCTGGACTCCTGGTTAGTGTAGGGACTAGTGGTATAGCCAGGAGCCGTGAAGTGGCCTGCTAGCTTCCACATTTTGATCAAAATGTCAACTAATACCTGGTATTTATATATAGCTTACTATCTACTATTAGTGGTTTCATGTTGGCTGCTGTATGCTGTATTTTCTGGCTCTGTGTGTCAGCTTACTCTGTCGACTTGTCCCTGTCATGTGGCATGTTTGTTTGTCCTGTTCTGGTACGCGGTTCCTAGGAGCAGCTATGGCCCAGAACCCAAGACCGCTGGACCACCCTTTATTGGGGCGATGTCCCCGCTTAGGTAGGCCCAAGTCATCCTCCCTGTAGCACAGGGTCAGTTGTTAGAAACCTGTGCGTATCCATTGTCTGTGGTCACGATCGTGTGGGCCCCGTGCTTAGTTTGCCCACACGATTGTAACATAATGCACCCCCTTTTGTACCGTTATGTTCTGGAGCAGGATGAATCAATCAGCAATATTGCCCTGGCAAGCTATCTCCTGCTGACAGAGTAGTTATCTTGGCCTCTGATGTTGGCTTTGGATGACATTGTATACCCTAGCCCTATTTTTCATCGTTATTCGTGGGCCATTGGATTGAGTGTACTACGGTGCATATCAGAATATTTTATGCACATACACGTTTTTCTTATGAGGCCTTCATTATCTTTTTTACATAATAAATTACTAGTAAAGTTACATTTTCATTTAAAGGAGTCAAGTCTGTGAAGGCACTTTTTGAACTACTGATTCGGCTGTTATACCTGCATGGTTCCCTATGAGCGCAGAATATTTAATGTTTAGCATTTGCTTTGTTTCATGTCCTGGGGTGGCCACTGGGCCCTCTGCCACTTCTGCAGCCTTTCACCCATTGGATGGTCCCCAGCATAGGGACCTGTCACCTTTTTTCATCGTCCAGGACCATAGGGGAGGCACTTGGAGACCCGACCCTGGGTCTAGGTGTCTGCACCAGGTTAGTCCGCGCCCTTCCTCTGAGGCGCTTTCCTATTTTATATATGTATATATATACAGTTTTTCATGTTATCTCAGTCCATTTTAAATTAGCTTTGGCCCAGAGAAGATGCTGGTATTTCTGGATTGTGTTAATATGTGGCTTCTTTTTTGCATGATACAGCTTTAAATTGCTTTTGTGGATTGCATGGCAACCTGTGTCACAGACAATGATTTCTGGAAGTGTTCCTGAGCCCACACAGAGATTTGCATTATAGAAGCATGCTTGCTTATAATTCAATGCCGTCTGAGTGCCCGTAGATCAAGAACATGGAATATTTACCATTGTCCTTCTGTGTTGGTGATGATCTTTCCTCTAGATGTAGAGGATGCCCTCTTCTCACTGTCGTAGTCGTGGGTATAAACAGACCATGGGAGAGATCCTTGTTTTGTCCCCTCATGCATTTATACTTGGTTATTTGATCGCCCCTTGGCCATCTTTTTTCCAGGGTGAATAATTCCAATTTTGATGCTTCTCTGGGTATTCCAGTTCTCTCATTCTGTTTATTAATTTAGTTGCCCTTCTTTGGACCCCCTCAAGCACTGCAACATCTTTCCTGAGCACCGGTGTCCAGAACTGTACACAGTATTCCATGTGAGGCCTAACAAGTGCCTCATATAGTGGGAGGATAATGTTCTCGTCCTTCGCCCCTATACCTCCTTTAATGCACCCCAAAACTTTATTTGCCTTTGCAGCAGCTAACTGGCATTGATTGCTCCAGTTAAATCTACAGTCCACTAGTACCCCCAGGTGTTTTTCCATATCACATTTCCCTAGCAGTACCCCATTTAGTGTATATTGGTGACATCTGTTTCTCCTGTCCATGTGCATAACCTTACATTTATCAACATTGAACTTCATTTGCCATTTTTCTGCCCAAGCCCCCAGCTTATCTAGGTCCGTTTGTAGCCGTACATTGTCCTCCGTTGCATTAATTATATTGTATAATTTTGTGTCATCTGCAAATATTGATATTTTACTGTGCAGTCCCTCTATCAGGTTGTTGATAAATATATTGAACAGAATAGGGCACAATACTGAACCCTGTATATTTTTGCTCTCTTTGGCAATCAGTCTCTCTGCCTCTTCCTTTGCAGTTTTTATCTTTTCCTTACATACCGTATTTTTCGTTCTAAGATGCACCGGACTATGGGATGCACCCCTGTTTTAGAGCGGGAAAGTAGGGAAAAATATTTTTAACTCACCCAAAGACAGCGCAGGGTTAGTGCCGGGCAACGGAGCAGAAGAAGTAGCAGAGTCTGAAAAACCGGAGCTCCATGTCACACCGGATGTTCGGTGGAGGGAAGAAGCCATTTGGTGGAGGCAGAAAGCAGTAGCAGTTCCCACGGGAACTTACCGCCAATCAGCAGTATGTAGGGGCTACAGTGGGGAGGAGAAAAAAATGTTAACTAATTGCTCATTTCTTCATCCAATCGTGTGTGTAACGCAGGATCGCGTTAACTAAATCATGATTGCGCGCTAAACTCAAGATCACGCGAAAAAATGGCGATTGCAACAGACTTTGGTACATCCGCTCTATAAGATGCAGAGACTTTTTTCCCCGCTTTGAAAGGAAGAAAAAAGTGTCTTATACAGCGAAACATACGGTACTTTGTTCTTTTCCCTGTATGTGTTTAGCGCTTCTTCGCTGCCTTCTTGTTTTAGTAATTTAAACACTTTCTTTTTTTCGCTTATTGCCTCCCTTACAGTCTTGTTGAGCCACATTGGTTTCCTTCTACTCGTAGTTCTTTTATTTTTAAAGGGTATGAACTGCTCACATGAGGTAATTAAGATGTTTTTACACTTCTGCCATTTGTCGTCTGTACTGTTATTTATGAAGATGTTGTCCCAATTAATGTTGCCGATAGCAGTTCTGAGCTGATCAAATTTTGCTTTACTAAAGTTTGGGTTTTTTGTTGCTCGATGATAAGGCCTCCTATTGAATGATAACTGGAAATTGATTATATATGGATAATCAATAGACTAATAGATCATAGCCTGAACATGAGTCAACAATGTGATGCAGCAGCCAAAAAGGCAAACACAATTCTGGGAGGTATTAAGAGAAGCTTAGAGTCTAGATCACGTGAGGTAATTATCCCCCTCTACTCTCCCTTAGTCAGACCTTATCTGGAATATTGTGTCCAGTTCTGGGCACCCCACTTTAAAAAAAGACATAGACAAACTAGAGCACGTTCAGAGAAGAGTTACCAAGATGGTAAGCGGTCTGCAAATCATGTCCTATGAAGAACGGTTAAAGGATCTGGGAATGTTTAGCTTGCAAAAAAGAAGGCTGAGAGGAGACTTAATAGCGGTCTACAAATATCTGAAGGGCTGTCACAGTGCAGAGGGATCAGCCCTATTCTCATTTGCACAAGGAAAAACTAGAAGCAATGGGATGAAACTGAAAGGGAGGAGACACAAATTAGATATTAGAGAAAATTTTCTGACAGTGAGGGTGATCAATGGAAGTGTTCAAACAAAGGCTGGACAAATATCTGTCTGGGATGATTTAGTGAATCCTGCACTGAGCAGGTGGTTGGACCAGATGACCCTGGAGGACCCTTCCAACTCTACCATCCTATGATTCTATGATTATATTGTGGTCACTATTTCCCAAGTGTCCCTCAACCTGCACCCCTGTGATTCTGTCTGGTCTGTTGATAAATAATAAGTCCAGAATGGTCCTCCCTCTAGTTGGCTCCCGTACAGTTGGGTAAGGTAGTTAACTTTAATTGTTCCTAAAAACTTATCATCCTTCTGAGATTTACAGGTTTCATTTTCCCTTATTAAATCCAGATGATTAAAGTCCCCCATAATGATTACTTTATTGTGGTTTGACACCTCTTCTATTTGTCTTAGTAATAAGTTTTCAGTTTCTTTCTGTTATTTTTGGTGGCCTATAGAAAACTCCTATCATGATTTTGTTAGTCTTCCCTCCCTGTATTTCTACCCACAAAGACTCCAGGTATTAATTTCCTACACCTATATCTTCGCCCACTCCTGGCATTAAGTAGGATTTAACATAAAAACATACCCCTCCCCCTTTTCAGATTCCACAGTCCCTTCTGAAGAGGTTGTGACCTAGCCGCATTCTTCATTAAGCCATGTTTCCGTTATTCCTACTATATTGTAGTTTTCCCCAGACATTTTCGCTTCAAGCTTACTCACATTACTGATCAGACTTCTTGCATTTGTTGCCATACAGTTTATAAGGTTGTGGTTATTTGTATTGATTATGCTACTTATGGTCCTATTAGCAGCTCTGTCAGTTCCATCTGCCTTACCCCACCCCCTGATCGATCCCATATCCATTCCTTAATTCCAGAACTCTGTCTACACTGTCTTTCCCCCTACCTCTCTTGTTGCCCTCTCCCAAGTCCCTGGGGGGGAGGGTAACACTCCTCGAACCTTCTAGCCATCTTCTCCCCAGCACAGGTGTACACTCTCCATTGAGATGCCACCTGTCCCTACGGTAGAGACCATAGGCAATAGCAAAGTCAGCCCAGCTCTCCAGGAACCCAAATACCTCTTACTTACACCAACTCTGAAGCCACTTGTTTACCTCCCTAATCTCCTGCTGCTTTTCTGGTGTGGCACATGGTACAGCTAGCATTTCCGATAAAACTACTTTGGCGGACCTTGCCGTGAGCTTAGATCCTAGGTCCCTGAAATCAGTTTTAAATACCTCTTAGTACCACTTACTTTTCCAGTCATTTGTTACCCCTCCCCCAACTTAATTGAGATGTGCTGCTGCCATCAAATTCTACATGATCTAATTTTTTTTTATGAAATGGAAAAATGTTTCTCTTTCCCTTCTGATATTTTTTTTATGTTCAGTTGTGAAGAAAATACAGTTAGGTGAGATTTTCAAATCAGTTCCTTCTTTTTTACTTAACATTTCTTTACATTTTACACAGTGTCCAAACCTTTTTGGATTTGTAATTCCTGCACTATATTCTACAGTGTTTATGAGCACAGTATATCTCCATAATGGTTAACTCATTTATAACATCGTAAGTAAGTGCAATATTAAAAGGGCCTCAAAGTAATTGGAAGTTCAACTATTTTACCCAGAGAAAGTACCACTTTTGTACAAAGGCTGGACCTCAATGTCAAGTGAAAGATATTAAGGAATATCATAACTGACGTTTCCCATGGAAAAAAGGTAATGCCATTTCTTGGCATCTATAACCCATTTATAGATTAACTAGCTTACCCGTCGCGCGTTGCTGCAAAGACAGACATACATTCATTCATTCGTTTTTATATATCTAGATAACAACCAATCACAGCGCAGCTTTCATGTTACCTCAGTGGTATAATATATAACAGCCAATCACAGCGCAGCTTTCATGTTACCTTAGCAGTATAAAATATAACAACCAATCACAGCGCAGCTTTCATGTTACCTCAGTGGTATAATATATAACAACCAATCACAGCGCAGCTTTCATGTTACCTTAGCAGTATAAAATATAACAACCAATCACAGCGCAGCTTTCATGTTACCTCAGCAGTAAGAGAAATAACAACCAATCACAGCGCAACTTTTATTCTGCCTCAGCAATATACAAAAAATAGCAACCAATCACAGCGCAGCTTTCATGTTACCTCTGCGGTATTATATATAGCAACCAATCACAGCGCAGCTTTCATGTTACCTTAGTGGTATAATATATAACAACGAATCGCAGCACAGCTTTCATGCAACCTCAGTAGTATAAGAAGTAGCCACCAATCACAGCGCAGCTTTCATGTTACCTCAGCAGTATAAGAAATAGCAACCAATCACAGCACAGCTTTCATTTTACCTCAGTATTCTCAATATCCAGCAATTGTCTTGCGAAACGTTCGGCGGATGCATCATTTTGTAGTTGAACACTCATCCCGTTGCTCGTAATGCCTTTTGCTTTCGTGCTTGAGATGGAAATCAAACAATCTTTGTCTGGGGGGCATAACTGTCGACGATGCTCGCACGCGCGCCACCTATCGTAGGATAGTTGTACTATACCTATAATCTTCCCAGGAGTGTACTCAACAACTTCCCAAAGTCTCATGGCAATTGGATGAATGGTGTAGTAATGCATAAAGGACAGACAGACAGACATACATTCATTTATATATATCAGGAAGTGAGAGAATTAGATTCCGTACGTAAAATTTGGACGCTAATTGTTTTGCGCTTAGAATTGAATAATCGAGTTGGGACCCATTAACTTTTCCTATTTATGACATATTCAATGCCCGTGCCAAATTTCAAGTTTCTATGTGAGAAAATTAGATTCCATACGTAAAATTTGGACGCTAATTCTTTGGCGCATAGAATTAAATAATCGAGTTGGGACCCATTAGCTTTTCCTATTTATGACATAATCAATGCTCGTGCCAAATTTCAAGTTTCTATGACATTGGGAAGCGAGAAAATTAGATTCCGTACGTAAAATTTGGACGCTAATTCTTTGGCGCATGGAATTCAATAATCGAGTTGGGACCATTAGCATTTTCTATTTATGACATATTCAATGCCCGTGCCAAATTTCAAGTTTCTATGACATTGGGAAGCGAGAAAATTAGATTCCGTACGTAAAATTTGGACGCTAATTCTTTGGCGCATGGAATTGAATAATCGAGTTGGGACCCATTAGCTTTTCCTATTTATGACATAATCAATGCTCCTGCCAAATTTCATGTTTCTACAACATTGGGAAGTGAGAGAATTAGTGGCAGTGATGGAAATCAAACGATCTACGTGGGGGGGGGGATCGTAACTGTCGACGACGCACGCACGCGCGCCATTTATCGTAGCATAAATGTACTATGCCTAAAATCTTCCCAGGAGTGTACTTAACAACTTCCCAAAGTTTCATGGCGATCGGATGAATGGTGTAGTAGCGCATAAAGGACAAACAGACACGCACGCAGACACGCACGCACGCAGACAGACATACATTCAATTTTATATATATAGATTGAAGGTATTCTGCAACATAAGTCCACCTTAGGGCTCCCACCCACTAGCGTTTTTTGTCACTGCGAAATTCGCACGTTTTTTTTTTCTACAGGGGGTCTATGGGACTTGTAAAGCTAAAATCGCGATCGCGCAAAATCGTGATTTACCGCGAAATCGCGATTTTGCGCAATCGCGATTTTAGCTTTACAACTCCCATAGCCCAAAGACCCCTGCAGAAAAAAAAAACGCTGCGAATTTCGCATTAAAAAAACGCTAGTGAGTGGGAGCCCTTAAGATGAACCGTTACCGTCAAATCGAGACCTCAATGTGACGCTCAAAGTTACCTCGGCCAGACATTGACCGAACCAGCACCCTTTTGGGACGCCGTATAGTTTTACAGTTAATTATTAATTGCCAGCGAGGGTTATTTAGAGTCATGTTCTTGACTCTCAGTTAGAGTTTGTTTTGTCTATGTTCAACTGGTGGGGGGGGGGGGGGGGGGCAGGAGAGCATCCTGGAAGACTCGGGTGCCTTTAACCTCCTCCTCCAACGGGTAGATGCCACTTAGTGCCGTCAAGAGCTGACCTAGGTCAGTTACCCACGTTACAAGATCAGGACTCTTTACCCCGATCGACAGAATGTATATTTTCTGTCTCTACACACATTCTTTAGTCTTACTCTACCCCTGTATGTCTCTTCATCTTCTCCAGTGCCTTATGCCCTGGCCACCGGAGCAGCCCGCCCCAGTCTCTATAGTTTGCCACCATGACCAGTCTCTCTTTTTGTACATACAACACCAGAGGTCTGAATTGCCCCACTAAAAGGGGACAGATTCTGGCTCATATGCACAAAAAAAGGATACTCTTAGTGCTATTCCAGGAGACACACTATCGAACGGGCCATATACCCAAATGTAACAACAAACACTATAAAACCTGGTATCACAGCCCACATCCTGAGAAGAAGGCGGGCGGGGTTTCTGTAGCAATACACAAAAGTCTCCCTCATAAGCTCCTTGCCTCCAAAGAGGACAAGGAAGGCAGATATATATTCCTAAAGTTGGAGCTAGGACATCGCATAATCACAGTGGCTAATATCTATTCTCCCAATACAGATCAAGCCTCGTTTGGACATCGTATACTAGGAGACCTGGCGCAGTTCGCCTCCGGCACGAATATCATTTTAGGAGGAGACTTCAACCTCTGTCTAGAGCCAGGCCTGGACTCGTCCTCGGGTAAGTCCAGCTCATCCCTAGTGGCTCTGCGCAGGCTGCGGAGACGATTATCAGAACTGAGACTCGTTGACCTCTGGAGAACTTTACACCCAGGGGTCAAGGATTACAGTCATCACTCCTCCTCACATAATAGTTATGGGAGGCTGGACTACATTTTTGTCTCCCATGGTCTCCTAGATCTGGCCCCTCGAAGTTCTATGGGTAACTTTATTTGGTCGGACCACGCGCCTGTCTATGGGGCACTCCTAGGGGGGGAGACAAGAGCGGGACTAAATACATGGCGACTCAATGACAATAGGTGACGCTCTATGCTTGGCTGAAATCAAGCAGTCTATTGAAACTTTTGTGGAAGTTCATAAAACGGACACAACATTCCCAACAACACAATGGGAAGCTATGAAATGCGTCTTGAGAGGCATTTTCATCTCTCACGGGGCTAGACTAAAAAAAGATAGGACAAGGAAGCTGACAGAACTGATAGCTAAACTAGATAAAAAAGAGCAAGAGAATAAGTCCCAAGCCTCCCCGTCGCTGAATGCTGAGATCTCGTTATTGCGTCAACAGATTTTGGGACACATGGATCAAGCCCACCTACGCATGAGAGACAGGATAAAAGGGGGCTTCTACGAATATGGCAATAAATGCAGCTCCTGGCTCGCGAGAGCACTAAACCCACGGGAAAACCAGTCTTACATCTTTGCAATAAACTCAAAGGAAAAGGGGAAAGTACACGCCACGAACGACATTCTAGAATGCTTTCAGAAATACTACAGCGAACTCTACAACATCGGAGATGGGGGAACTGACTCAGGGGGGGGGGGGCACCCCAACAAACATTGAACAATACTTACACAGTTATGCTCCACCACCAATCTCCACAGAAGAAGCCAAGAAATTAGAGCAGGACTTCCTAGAAAAAGAGATCTTGGAGGAAACCTGGAACCTAAAAGCTGGAAAGAGCCCTGGCCCCGATGGCTTTACTCCTAGGTTTTATAAGATTTGTGGGGAAATGGTAGCCCCTATATTGAGCAGGGTTTTTAACGCAGTGTCATTGAATTGCCCGTTCCCACGTCAAGCATTACAGGCCATCATCACAATCTTACCAAAACCAGGTAGAGACCCCATGCTATGTGGAAATTACCGTCCAATCTCTCTGCTAAACGTAGACACCAAACTTTTAGCGAGAGCTATAGCCACACGCCTGAGACTGATAATCCCCCAGATCATTCATAGGGATTAGGTGGGATTTGTCCATGGACGAGAAGCCAGAGACAACACCATTAGAACACTCTCATTGATAGAAAGGGCAAGGGCCACAAACATCCCATTATGCCTTTTATCAGTAGACGCCGAAAAGGCATTAGATCGAGTAAATTGGGTATTTATGGAGGCTACACTATGGAAGATAGGACTAGGTAACAGGCTAATAAATTGGGTGATGGCTTTGTATAACGACCCCACGGCACAGATCCGGGTGAATGGGAAACTGTCCAGGCCAATCGATATCAAAAATGGTACGAGGCAGGGATGCCCGCTCTCCCCAACTCTATACGTCCTGGTCATGGAGTCATTAGGCAACGCCATCAGGGTGAATAAAGAAATACAGGGATATTCAGTGGCTCAGAACGAACATAAAGTAGCTTCATTTGCGGACGACCTTCTAGTATATGTCACAAACCCCAGCAAAGCTATGCCCGCCGTCCTGCGAGAATTTGACAGATATAGCCAAGTTAGCAATTTTAAAATCAACCTTAATAAGTCAGAAATATTAAATATTACCTTGTCTCCTATGGAAGTCCGGCGACTCAAGTCGCAGTACCCTCTGAGCTGGAGAGAGGATCACATTAAGTACTTGGGAGTGATCCTGTCACCTGACCCGGGACAGCTATATGAGCTGAATTTTGAGCCTATTTATTCTACGCTGGTGAGAGACTTTGAGAGATGGGGACCATTAACTCTCTCATGGTTTGGCAGGATAAATACCACCAAAATGAACGCTCTCCCCAGGCTCCTCTACCTATTCCAGACACTGCCCATTCAAATCCCAAGAAACTACTTTCTTAAACTAAAGAAAGCGGTAAGACGTTTTATCTGGGGAGGCCATAAACCACGCCTAAGTTACAGGCTACTCACTCAGCGGAAGGAAAAAGGAGGAGCACGACTACCGGACTTAACTTTATACTATAGAGCTGCGATTAGCAAACTGGTTTTAGATCTGTTCCACGAGAACCCGCCCAAGCAGTGGGTTGAAATGGAGCAGTGCCAGGTGCCGGGAAGGATACGGGGACTCTTTTGGCTAAAAGGCGCCTTAGGGCGACGAGGTATAGGGGTCTCTCCCCTGATGGCTTCAATACTAAAAATTTGGGACAGATACGCACAGCGACACCACCTAGTAACATTACCGGGCCCTTTAACACAACTTCTGGGGAATCCGTACTTCCCCCAGGGAGACATGGGATTACCTCTGCTGGAAAGAATGGGTTTACGGACACCCAGAGTAAGGGACCTAGTGGGGGTAGACGGTCTGTTACCATTAAACACACTCCTGGGGGGGGGGGGGGGGGGGCCCTAGCAGGCGCATGGTTCCAATATCACCAGATAGGCCACTTTATACGAGCCTTGGGGCCAATCTCGGATTTGACTGTACCACTCACGCCCTTCGAGGTGCTCTGCGAGGAGCCTCGGCGGACAAAGGGTGAAATCTCCGCTGTCTATGACATTATGGTCACTGGGGAGGACAAGGACACGGCGAGGAGGATTCAAAGATCCTGGGAAAGGGAGTTGGGTCGATCTCTGACAGAGGATGAATGGGATAAGGCCTGGCAAATGACCCATAAGATGTCAGTATAAGGCAATCACCAAGAGCTGAACTATAAAATCATAACGAGGTGGTATCGCACTCCAGCTAGATTGGCTAGATTCTACCCAGGACTTTTCGGATGTATGCTGGAGGTGCTCGGGAGAGAGAGGTACGCTCACTCACATCTGGTGGTCGTGTCCCCAACCCTCCAGACTGTGGTCGGAAATAGAGGGTCTGTACAACACTCTGAACAGGGCAGCTATAACTCTAAGGCTGGAAATTGTCTTATTATCCGTTCTGCCGGGGCCAATTAGCACTAATAAAAATAATATTCTGAGATTCTTCATCCAGGCCATGAGGGTAGTGATCCCTAGGGGCTGGAGATCACAAGATCCGCCGACTTGACTAAATTGGGTGACAGCAATGGATGAAATCGGACGTATGGAGGAGATGAGGGCTAGAGACGACGCTCAATATTCTTCTTATTTTGCCACCTGGGAGGTTTGGATGACATTTCGCAAGTCTATCAGGCTGGACCAGTGGCTGGCGGATGGGTATATTTCACAGTGATGACGGGGTGGGGGGGGGGCTGGGTCGGTGGCGGGGAGGGGAGGCACGCATCTTCTTTCTTCTCTATCTTCAACTCTTTTGTTAATCCCTCATCTTTTGGTTCTCACTAGAGATGAGCGAGCACCAAAATGCTCGGGTGCTCGTTACTCGGGACGAAATTTTCACGATGCTCGAGGGTTCGTTTCGAGTAACGAACCCCATTGAAGTCAATGGGCGACTCGAGCATTTTTGTATATCGCCGATGCTCGCTAAGGTTTCCATTTGTGAAAATCGGGGCAATTCAAGAAAGTGATGGGAACGACACAGCAACGGATAGGGCAGGTGAGAGGCTACATGTTGGGCTGCATCTCAAGTTCCCAGGTCCCACTATTAAGCCACAATAGCGGCAAGAGGGCCCCCCCCAACAACTTTTACTTCTGAAAAGCCCTCATTAGCAATGCATACCTTAGCTAAGCACCACACTACCTCCAACAAAGCACAATCACTGCCTGCATGACACTCCGCTGCCACTTCTCCTGGGTTACCTGCTGCCCAACCCCCCCCCCCCCCCGCACGACTCAGTGTCCACAGCGCACACCAAACTGTCCCTGCGCAGCCTTCAGCTGCCCTCATGCCACGCCACCCTCATGTCTATTTATAAGTGCGTCTGCCATGAGGAGGAACTGCAGGCACACACTGCAGAGGGTTGGCACGGCTAGGCAGCGACCCTCTTTAAAAGGGGCGGGGCGATAGCCCACAATGCTGTACAGAAGCAATGAGAAATATAATCCTGTGCCACCACCCTCAGGAGCTGCACACGTGGGCATAGCAATGGGGAACCTATGTGCCACACACTATTCATTCTGTCAAGGTGTCTGCATGCCCCAGTCAGACCGCGTTTTTTTTATAAATAGTCACAGGCAGGTACAACTCCGCAATGGGTATTCCATGTGCACCCACAGCATGGGTGGCTCCCTGGAACCCACCGGCTGTACATAAATGTATCCCATTGCAGTGCCCATGACAGCTGAGGTAACGTCCGATTAAATGCAGGTGGGCTTCGGCCCACACTGCATGCCCCAGTCAGACTGGGGTTCTTTAGAAGTGGACACATGCAGGTTCAACTCCCTGTGGACCCACGGCATGGGTGGCTCCCAGGAACCCACCGGCGGTACATAAATATATCCTATTGCAGTGCCCAACACAGCTGATGTAATGTCAGCTTTTATGCAGGTGGGCAAAAAATTAATTGGATTACACTGTAGGCGAGGGCCCCAAAAAATTGGTGTACCAACAGTACTGATGTACGTCCGAAAAATTGCCCATGCCTAACCAAGAGGGCAGATGAAACCCATTAATCGCTTTGGTTAATGTGGCTTAATTTGTAACTAGACCTGGAGGCAGCCCAGTTAAAATAAAAATTGGTTCAGGTGAAAGTTTCAACGCTTTAATGAGCATTGAAACGTATAAAAATTGTTTACAAAAATTATATGACTGAGCCTTGTGGGCCTAAGAAAAATTGCCCGTTCGGCGTGATTACGTCAGGTTTCAGGAGGAGGAGCAGGAGGAGGAGGATGAATATTATACACAGATTGATGAAGCTAAAAGGTCCACGTTTTTGATGGTGATAGAGAACAATGCTTCCATCCGCGGGTGCAGCCTACGTATTGTTTAGGTATCGATGCTGTCCGCTGGTGCAGAAGAGAAGTTTGGGGAAATCCAGGCTTTGTTCATCTTGATGAGTGTAAGCCTGTTGGCACTGTCGGTTGACAGGCGGGTACGCTTATCTGTGATGATTCCCCCAGCCGCACTAAACACCCTCTCTGACAAGACGCTAGCCGCAGGACAAGCAAGCACCTCCAGGGCATACAGCGCGAGTTCAGGCCACGTGTCCAGCTTCGACACCCAGTAGTTGTAGGGGGCAGAGGCGTCACGGAGGACAGTCATGCGATCAGCTACGTACTCCCTCACCATCCTTTTACAGTGCTCCCGCCGAATCAGCCTTGACTGGGGAGCCGTGACACAGTCTTGCTGGGGAGCCAGAAAGCTGTCAAAGGCCTTAGAGAGTGTTCCCCTGCCTGTGCTGTACATGCTACCTGATCTCTGCGCCTCCCCTGATACCTGGCCCTCGGAACTGCGCCTTCGGCCACTAGCGCTGTCGGATGGGAATTTTACCATCAGTTTGTCCGCCAGGGTCCTGTGGTATAGCATCACTCTCAAACCCCTTTCCTCTTCGGGTATGAGAGTGGAAAGGTTCTCCTTATACCGTGGGTCGAGCAGTGTGTACACCCAGTAATCCGTTGTGGCCAGAATGCGTGTAACGCGAGGGTCACGAGAAAGGCATCCTAACATGAAGTCAGCCATGTGTGCCAGGGTACCTGTACGCAACACATGGCTGTCCTCACTAGGAAGATCACTTTCAGGATCCTCCTCCGGCCATACACGCTGAAAGGATGACAGGCAAGCAGCATGGGTACCCTCAGCAGTGGGCCAAGCTGTCTCTTCCCCCTCCTCCTCATCCTCCTCATGCTCCTCCTCCTCCTCCTCAACGCGCTGAGATATAGACAGGAGGGTGCTCTGACTATCCAGCGACATACTGTCTTCCCCCGCCTCTGTTTCCGAACGCAAAGCGTCTGCCTTTATGCTTTGCAGGGAACTTCTCAAGAGGCATAGCAGAGGAATGGTGACGCTAATGATTGCAGCATCGCCGCTCACCATCTGGGTAGACTCCTCAAAGTTTCCAAGGACCTGGCAGATGTCTGCCAACCAGGCCCACTCTTCTGTAAAGAATTGAGGAGGCTGACTCCCACTGCGCCGCCCATGTTGGAGTTGGTATTCCACTATAGCTCTACGCTACTCATAGAGCCTGGCCAACATGTGGAGCGTAGAGTTCCATCGTGTGGGCACGTCGCACAGCAGTCGGTGCACTGGCAGATTAAACCGATGTTGCAGGGTGCACAGGGTGGCAGCGTCCGTGTGGGACTTGTGGAAATGTGCGCAGAGGCGGCGCACCTTTCCGAGCAGGTCTGAAAAGCGTGGGTAGCTTTTCAGAAAGCGCTGAACCACCAAATTAAAGACGTGGGCCAGGCATGGCACGTGCGTGAGGCTGCCGAGCTGCAGAGCCGCCACCAGGTTACGGCCGTTGTCACACACGACCATGCCCGGTTGGAGGCTCAGCGGCGCAAGCCAGCGGTCGGTCTGCTCTGTCAGACCCTGCAGCAGTTTGTGGGCCGTGTGCCTCAAATCTCCTAAGCTGAGTAGTTTCAGCACGGCCTGCTGACGCTTGCCCACCGCTGTGCTGCCACGCCGCGCGACTCCGACTGCTGCCGACGTGCTGCTGCTGACACATCTTGATTGCGAGACAGAGGTTGCGGAGGAGGAGGGTGGTTTAGTGGAGGAAGCATACACCGCCGCAGATTCCACCACCGAGCTGGGGCCCGCAATTCTGGGGGTGGGTAGGACGTGAGCGGTCCCAGGCTCTGACTCTGTCCCAGCCTCCACTAAATTCACCCAATGTGCCGTCAGGGAGATATAGTGGCCCTGCCCGCCTGTGCTTATCCACGTGTCTGTTGTTAAGTGGACCTTGGCAGTAACCGCGTTGGTGAGGGCGCGTACAATGTTGCAGGAGACGTGGTCGTGCAGGGCTGGGACGGCACATCGGGAAAAGTAGTGGCGACTGGGAACTGAGTAGTGCGGGGCCGCCGCCGCCATCATACTTTTGAAAGCCTCCGTTTCCACAAGCCTATACGGCAGCATCTCCAGGCTGATCAATTTGGCTATGTGCACGTTTAACGCTTGAGCGTGCGGGTGCGTGGCGGCGTACTTGCGCTTGCGCTCCAACACTTGCGCTAGCGACGGCTGGACGGTGCGCTGAGAGACATTGGTGGATGGGGCCGAGGACAGCGGAGGTGAGGGTGTGGGTGCAGGCCAGGAGACGGTAGTGCCTGTGTCCGGAGAGGGGGGTTGGATCTCAGTGGCAGGTTGGGGCACAGGGGGAGAGGCAGCGGTGCAAACCGGAGGCGGTGAATGGCCTTCGTCCCACCTTGTGGGGTACTTGGCCATCATATGTCTGCGCATGCTGGTGGTGGTGAGGCTGGTGGTGGTGGCTCCCCAGCTGATCTTGGCGCGACACAGGTTGCACACCACTGTTCGTCGGTCGTCTGCACTCTCAGTGAAAAACTGCCAGACCTTTGAGCACCTCGGCCTCTGCAGGGTGGCATGGTGCGAGGGGGCGCTTTGGGAAACAGTTGGTGGATTATTCGGTCTGGCCCTGCCTCTACCCCTGGACACCGCACTGCCTCTTGCAACCTGCCCTGCTGCTGCCCTTGCCTCCCCCTCTGAAGACCTGTCCTCAGTAGGCGTAGCAAACCAGGTGGGGTCAGTCACCTCATCGTCCTGCTGCTCTTCCTCCGAATTCTCTGTGCGCTCCTCCCTCGGACTTACTGCCCTTACTACTACCTCACTGATAGACAACTGTGTCTCATCGTCATCGTCCTCCTCACCCACTGAAAGGTCTTGAGACAGTTGCCGGAAGTCCCCAGCCTCATCCCCCGGACCCCGGGAACTTTCCAAAGGTTGGGCATCGGTCACGACAAACTCCTCCAGTGGGAGAGGATTCGGAACCCTTGCTGCCCATTCTGGGCAGGGGCCCGGGAACAGTTCCTGGGAGTCTGCCTGCTCCTCAGAATGTGTCATTGTAATGGAGTGAGGAGGCTGGGAGGAAGGAGGAGCAGCAGCCAGAGGATTCAGAGTTGCAGCAGTGGACGGTGCAGAACTCTGGGTGTTCGATAGATTGCTGGATGCACTTTCTGCCATCCATGACAGGACCTGCTCACACTGCTCATTTTCTAATAAAGGTCTACCGCGTGGACCCATTAATTGTGAGATGAATGTGGGGACGCCAGAAACGTGCCTCTCTCCTAATCCCACAGCAGTCGGCTGCGATACACCTGGATCAGGAGCTCGGCCTGTGCCCACACCCTGACTTGGGCCTCCGCGTCCTCGCCCGCGTCCACGTCCTCTAGGCCTACCCCTACCCCTCAGCATGGTGTATTACCAGTAGTGCAGAAACAGAACGCTGTAATTAAATGTGCCGCTTATTGGCCTGTGGTTGGAGGCTGACTTCGCTTACGGAACGCCAGGAAATAATTTTGCGCAAGCCTGCTTTAACACTTAGCTGGCTGCGTATGAATTAGGGGGAGAACTACACCCAGCACAGACCCAGTACACTGAGGACAGTCACAGGCAGCCCAAATAGATTTTTTTCCCCAAATGTTTTTGGAAAGGCCCACTGCCTATATTCAATAAATATGTCTTCTGTCCCTGCCTCACCACTACTGGCCCTGGAGTATGTAAAATAACTGCAGACTGTTGCACTGTGGACAGGAATACAGCGGTGATGTAACAGCCAATACAGAGCCAGGAAATAATTTTGCGCAAGCCTGCTGTAACACTTAGCTGGCTGCGTATGAATTAGGAGGACAACTACACCCAGCACAGACCCAGTACACTGAGGACAGTCACAGGCAGCCCAAATAGATTTTTTTTCCCAAATGTTTTTGAAAAGGCCCACTGCCTATATTCAGTAAATATATGTCTTCTGTCCCTGCCTCACAATATATGTCTTCTGTCCCTGCCTAACCACCACTACTGGCCCTGGAATATGTATAATTACTGCAGAGCGCAATGCTCTGCACGGCCGATATACAAAAAAAAAAAAAAAGTGCAACACTGCAAAAAGCAGCCTCCACACTACTGCACACAGTTAGATGTGGCCCTAAGAAGGACCGTTGGGGTTCTTAAAGCCTAACATACTCCTAACACTCTCCCTATAGCAGCTCCACCAAGATAGCACTTTACCTCCTCTATGTCAGAATGCATCTGTGGCGAGCCGCGGGAGGGGCCGATTTTTATACTCGGGTGACACCTGATCTCGCCAGCCACTCACTGCATGGGGGGTGGTATAGGGCTTGAACGTCGCAGGGGGAAGTTGTAATGCCTTCCCTGTCTTTCTATTGGCCAGAAAAGCGCGCTAACGTCTCAGAGATGAAAGTGAAAGTAACTCGAACATCGCGTGGTACTCGTCACGAGTAACGAGCATCTCGAACACGCTAATACTCGAACGAGTATCAAGCTCGGACGAGTATGTTCGCTCATCTCTAGTTCTCACTTTTTCCCTCTCGTTCCCCCAACCCTATTCGGGGACTGTATTGATATTAGAATCATCAATAGCTAGGTTAGGGAATAGATATTCCCATTAATGATTAAGCACTTACTATAGTTTATCTGAATGTTTCATAGTTTGAGGCTAGTGAATAAAGAAAATATAGAGACTTATTTAGGAAATATTTTATTAGATATTCGTTTAACTCATTCATTAAAATTCTGTTCAGGAGATTGTAATGAATATAAGATGGAGAGGAATAACATTGTGATGATGCTTTCACTCTAGTCTGTATTCTATTGTACAAGTCTCTAATAAAAGACATTTTCGATAATATACCGAACTTGATCCTGGAGCTGTATTTATGTACTGAGCTTGGTTCTGATGCCGTATTTATACTATGAGTTTGGTCCTGGTGCTGTATTGATGTTATGTGCTTGCTTCTGCATTTTTCACTGAGCTGTTCTGGAGTGAGTATGCTGCTATCTTGCTGCTTTCTGCACAAGCAGAATCCAGACTACTGCCTATCAGTGCAATAGATATAATTCTTTTCTAATGAAGGAAGGGTCACCAAATACTTCCACGCAGGGTGCCATCTAGTGTAAGACTGGCACTGTGTAAATGTTCATAGAGATTCACAGAATTAGAGATATGTGAGATAAATTGGTGATAACTGCTGAACATAATTTTTGGACTCCTTGTCTATAGCTTTGCAATCAGTTTCTTCTTAGACTGATTTAGCTGCTTGCACTCAATAATACTGTATGTGTAGCTAACACATTAAACTCGGTACTCGGTCCTGATAAATAGGACAGACAGAATATCTGTAGTATGAACTGAACTTATAGCTGAATGACACTTATATATTCCTTCTCCTATGTGTATATTTAAATTGGGACCAAATTGTGCCTTTTTTTGCATTCTAGACTGTAGATTGTTTTGCCTTGACTGATCTCTTTCTGCCACATGGTGGGGCCTGATACAGTCATCTCACACAGAGCTTTATGCTGCATTACCGAAGCCAACAGCAGCTTCTCTCAGCATTTCACATTGGGGTGACATTTCTTAGGCTATTGAATAATTTAAAAAATAAACCTTGATGGATGTAATATTATTTACCAGCAATGACTTGCTCTGTGGTTATGTCTTAGGAGGGGTCTGTGCACTGCTGTAATGTGACAAATAGCCATGGCAAGATCTATAGCATAACACAGGGCGACTCAAGAGAGATCTTAGTCATTTATCTGGGCAGAAATTAAAAAAGAAGGCAGTAAATAGTGAAGTCTAGAGGTTAACCGGGTTATTACTACATTTTGTAAACATTCAAATATGTAATGAAAATCTGATATTAATAACCTGGAATGCAAATGTTGTTGGTAATATCAGTAGAGAGAAAAGTGACAACTAAAATGGATGAGATCTCAGGCTAAAATATTATTTTTTCATAAGTAGAAGTTCAATAAATATATATGGATAGAAGAAATAATGTGAAAATTATGAATTGATAGATAGATATGAGATAGAGAGATAGACAAATATGGGTTAGATAGATATATATGAGATAGATAGATATGAGATAGATAGGAGATAGAAAATAGATATGAGATAGATAGATAGACAGCAAGATAGGTAGATAGATACTAAATAGATATATATCAGATAAATATGAGATAAATAGATAGAGATGGGATAGATAGATAGATGTAAGATAGATATGAGATAGATAGATATGAGATAGATAGATGTAAGATACATATGAGATAGATAGCTATGAGATAGATAGATAGATAGATAGATAGATAGATAGATAGATAGATAGATATGAGATAGATAGATATGAGATAGATAGATATGAGATAGATAGATAGATATGAGATAGATAGATAGATATGAGATAGATAGATAGATAGATAGATAGATAGATAGATAGATAGATAGATAGATAGATAGATAGATAGATAGGAGATAGATAGATAGATAGATAGATATGAGATAGATAGATAGATAGATGTGAGATTGATAGATAGATATGAGATAGATAGCTATGAGATAGATAGATAGATATGAGATAGATAGATAGATAGATATGAGATAGATAGATAGATATGAGATAGATAGATAGATATGAGATAGATAGCTATGAGATAGATAGATAGATAGATATGAGATAGATATGGAGATAGATAGATAGATAGATAGATAGATAGATAGATAGATAGATATGAGATAGATAGATAGATAGATAGATATGAGATAGATAGATAGATATGAGATAGATAGATAAATAGATAGTAGAGATGATCGAGCACACCCATCCAAGCTTGATGCTTGTTGGAGTATTAGGTTACTTGAGATGCTCGTTACTTGAGACGAACACCACGCGGTACTCTAATCAATTGCATTTCCATTCCCTGCATGTTTAGCGCCATTTTCTAGCCAATAAACATGCAGGGAAGGCATTACCACTTCCTCCTGTGACGTGTCACCCCCTATCCCACCCCACAGTAGTGAGTGGCTGGGCCGATCAGGTGACCGCTGAGTACTTAAAGTGGTCCCGCCCGCGGCTCACCTCAGACGCCTGCTGGTAGAAGTTAGGGATAGTGCTGCTGCTGATATAGGGAAAGTGTTAGTGTAGGATCCTGTCGTCAAGAACCCCAATGGTCCTTCTTACGGCTACTCCTCATAGTGTGCATTACTGTTGTGGCTGGCTGGGAGCAGTAGTGCACCATTTTTATTTTTTTTTTAAGCATCTAGGGCTGTGCAGGCCATTACAGTTATACTTTTCTGTGTGTGCAGTGCCGTAGGCAGAGTGTAGGGACACTGCTACTTATATAGGGAAAGTTTTACAGTCCTCCTGATCCTCTGTACAAGAACCCCAACGGTCCTTCTTAGGGCTACATCTCACCGTGTGCATTATAGTTGTGGCTGGCTGGGAGCAGTAGTGCACCAATTTTTTTATTACGCATCTAGGCCTGTTCTCACCCTTTCAGTAATAGCGTTCTCAGCCTGCAGTGCCGTACAACCAGCTCTCACCGGGAAACTGCACTCTAACATTTCGTAGCCTACTGCAAACTACTTCAGTTATACTGTTCTCAGTCTGCAGTGCATTAGGCAGAGTTTAGGGACAGAGCTGCTTATATAGGGTAAGTTTTACAGTCGTGATCCTCTCTACAAGAACCCCAACAGTCCTTTTTAGGGCTACTTTTCGCCGTGTGCATATTAGTTGTGGCTGGCTGGGAGTAGTAGTGCACCATTTTTTTTTATTATCCATTTAGCCCTGTGCAGAGCCTTTCAGTTATACCGTTCTGTGTCTGCAGTGCATTACACCGCGGTCTCACCGCTAAATAGCACTGTAATGTTACCGGGGCCACTGCAAAGTATTTTAGCTCTGCCGCTGTGCAGAGCGTCTCACAATACCCTTTCCGTTGGTGTGGTTGAGATAGCAGCAGTTACCAGCACTATCCACTGTCTTTAGAGTCTCCTCCCACTCCATACAGCCTCTATTATCTACAAGTCTCTGCGAGAAGTAAATTACCCCTAGGTATCAGCGCAAGACAGTGGGTTAATTTTTTCAAGTCACAGCATAGAGCCTCCGCTACCTACAAGTCTCTGTGGGCGGTGAATTAAGCCCCAGTTGTCAGCGCTGTACAGTGGGGTAATTTATTTGTGCCCTGCTCTATTCTTAATCTGCCATGATGAGGAGTTGGGGTAAGGGTCGAAGACGTGGACGTGGACGCAGACGTCCAAGTGAGGGTGTAGGCACAGGCCGAGTTCCTGGTCATGGTGAATCACAGCCGGCTGCTGCGGGATTAGGAGAGAGGCAAGTTTCTGGGGTCCCCAGCTTCTGGGGTGAGGAGGACGGTGATGATGAGACACAGTTGTCTATCAGTGAGGTAGTAGTAAGGGCAGTAAGTCCGAGGGAGGAGCGCACAGAGGATTCGGAGGAAGAGCAGTTGGACGATGAGGTGACTGACTCCACTTGGTTTGCTAAGCCAACTGAGGACCGGTCTTCAGAGGGGAGGCAAGTGTAGCAGCAGGACAGGTTGGAAGAGGAAGTGGGGTGGCCAGGGGGAGAGGCAGGGCCAGAGCCAAGAATGCCCCAACTGTTTCCCTAAGCATGCCCTAGCAGCAAGCCTCTGTGCAGAGGGCTAGGTGTTCAAAGGTGTGGATGTTTTTTAGTGAGAGCATGGGCGACCGTTGAACAGTGGTGTGCAACCTGTGCTGCACCAAGATCAGCCAGGGAGCCACCAGCCTCACCACCACCAGCATGCGCAGGCATATGATGGCGAAGCACCCCACAAGGTGGGACGAAGGCCATTCACCGCCTCCTGGTCACACCACTCCCTCTTCCCCGTGTGCCACAACCTGCCACACAGATCCAATCCCCTTCCCATGACGCAGGCATGAGGGCCTCCCGGCCTGCACCCACACCCTCACCTCCACGGTCCTCCATTCCATCGAGCAATGTCTCTCAGTGCAGCGTTCAGCTGTCGATAACACAAGCGTTGGATCGAAAGCAAAAATACGCCGCCACCCACCCGCATGCACAATACCAGAATACCAGCTGCAACATGGGCAGCGGAGTGGTAGTCAGCCTCCGCAATTCTTTACTGAGGAGTGGGCATGGATGGCAGATATCTGCCAGGTCCTCAGAAGCTTTGAGGAGTCTACCCAGATGGTGAGCGGAGATGAGGCAATCATTAGCGTTACCATCCCACTGCTTTGCCTGCTTAGAAGTTTGCTGCTTGCCTCTCATCTGTTCAGCGTGTATGTTATTATTAGGGTTGGTCTTATTTTCGATAGATAGAAAGATATAGGATAGGTAGATAATAATAATAAACTTTATTTATATAGCGCCAACATATTCCGCAGTGCTTACATAAACAGGGGGAATACAGAAAGACAAAATACAAAAATTACAGAACCACGGTTACATGTAGTAATCAGTTGATGGATACAATAGGGGTGAGGGTCCTGCTCCACAGAGCTTACATACTACAAGTAATGGGGTGATCCAGAAGGTAAAGGGGCTGGAGATGTGCACTGTATGGCGAGGTGGAGAGTGAGGGATGCTATACACATAGACAATGACATAGAAACGGTGTGATTGCAGGGGGCAGTTGATGGTGGCTAACAGGGATTGCAGTCCATAGATCAGGCAGCCATGCTATCAAGCGGAGTACAGAGGGGTTTGTTTAGGGAATGAGGTATGCTTCCCTGAAGAGGTACGTTTTTTTTTTGGTAGTGCGTTCCAGAGGACCGGTGCTGCTCTGAAGAAGTCTCGGAGGTGGGAATGACAGGTTTGAATTAAAGGGGCACTCAGTCTGGTTTCGTTAACAGAGTGGAGAGCGCGGGCTGAGTGATGGATTGAGATGAGGGAGGCAATATAGGGGGGTGCTGCACTGTGGAGGGCTTTGTGGATGAAGGTAGTGAATTTAAATTAAATTCTGTATTTAACGGGCAGCCAGTGCAGTGACGGGCACACGACAGAAGCGTCCAAGTAGCGGCTGGACAGGAATATGAGCCTGGCTGCCGCATTCAGGATGGATTGCAGGGGAGGCCGATCAGCAATGAGTTGCAGTAATCGAGCCGCGAGTGCATGAGGGCAACAGTGAGCATTTTTAGCAAGTCCACTGTGAGAAAAGCGCGTATTCTTGCGATGTTCTTGAGGTGCAGCTGACATGTTTGGGCCAGAGATGGGATGTAGGGGGTAAAAGAGAGATTGGAATTGAATATGACCCCAAGGCAGCGGGCGTGCTGTCTGGGAGTTATGGTGGTGCCACACACTGAGATGGAAATGTCAGGATGAGGTCAGTTAGTAGAGGGCGGAAATACCAGGAGATCAGTTTTTGAGAAGTTCACTTTTAGGTAGAGAGAGGACATAGTGTTAGAGACAGCAGATGGGGTCAGTTATGTTTTGGCGGAAAGGTGCAGAGATGTCACAGGAAGAGGTGTATAGCTGGGTGTTGTCAGCGTAGAGGTGGTATAAAGGCCAAATCTCCTGATGGTTTGTCCAATAGGGGCTGTGTAGATGGAGAAGAGGAGGGGCCAAGGACCGAGCCCTGGGGGACCCCAACAGCAAGGGTAAGAGGAGGGGAGGTAGAGCCAGCAAAGGAGACACTGAAGGAGCGGTCGGATAGGTAGGAGGAGAACCAGGAGAGAGCAGTGTCCTTTAGACTGATGGTGCGAAGCATACTGAGGAGGAGTTTGTGGTCAACAGTGTCGAATGCTGCAGAAAGGTCGAGGATGATCAGTAAGGAGAAATCGCCCCTCGATTTGGCTGTCAGGAGGTCATTTGACCCCCTTGTAAGGGCAGTTTCTGTCGAGTGTAGGGGTCGGAAGCCGGACTGTAAGGGGTCAAGAAGAGAGTTTTCTGATAGATAGCTTACAAGGGGGGAGTAAACCAGGCGTTCCAATAGTTTGGAGATGAAGGGGAGATAAGAAATGGGTCGGTAGTTGGCAGTATCAGTCGCATCAAGAATCAGCTTCTTTAGCAGTGGGGATATAATGGCATGTTTGAAGGAAGAGGGAAAGATGGCAGAGGTCAGTGAGAGGTTGAATATAGTGGTGAGATGGGAGATAACCACAGGGGAGAGGGACTGGAGGAGGTGTGAGGGGAGAGGGTCGCTAGCGCAAGTGGTGAAGCGAGCAGAGGACAGCAATTTGGAGACTTCTTCCTCTGTTGTTGATCTGTGTACAGGCAGTGAGCAGGAGCTAGATGCAGTGCTGATGAGACTAGGGTCAGGGCAGAGATAGATAGATAGATAGATAGATAGATAGATAGATAGATAGATAGATAGATAGATAGATAGATAGATAGATATGAAATAGATATGAGAGAGATAGATAGAAAGATAGATATGAAATAGATAGATAGTTGTAATGTAATGCAGCTAGGGCTTATTTTTAGGCTAGGGCTTATATTTCAAGCCTCCTTGAAAATCTCGAAAAAGCTAGAGTAGGGCTTATTATTGGGGTAGGTCTTATTTTCGATAGATAGATACATATAAGGTAGATAGATATGAAATAGATAGATAGATGTAAGATAGATATGAGATACATAGATAGATATTTTACATTGAGTAATTAACAAGCCAAATGTGATATAGTTGAAATATGCAATTTATATTAATGGATGTAACAAGAACCTATCATTTTGCTAGCAAATTGAATCCCAGCTACCGAGCGTCGCCTCATGTGCCTTTGATGTGCTGGTGGGATGCTTATGGGATGATAGTTACAGCTAATGGCTATTTCTTCGGAGATTTAACAGCTCTGTCTAGAAAGTGAAACTGATTCTCTGATGCTCCTATCGTATGAGTCTATCGATCGCTTCTAATGGAGTCTCTTTAAAGAAGGAGCGCGGTGCCTCAGCCCACATTGAGTGATCTGCAGCTCTATTGTCCTGGCTTTTGGTCCTTAGATGACAGATCAGGCTTAGTTAGGAGCAGAGATCACAAGGATAAACGGTGTAAATACATCCTGCCCCCTTCCTGATATAACATTGCTGTAATGTGCTCCAAGCCATCAGTGATGTGCGCAGAGAAACCCTCAGCTCATCTTTATTAAGGATCGGAATACTGCAGGGATTATTAGCTGATAATGACAGAACTGCACATAGCATTTATCAAGAAGAGTGTTGGAGATCAATGCATCATCAGGAGTAACAACATTACTAGAATGCCTGGACTTCCCTTCCACAATGTGAAGATGCATGCTATAAACATAATGCACATACAAATATATAGTCACACAGATCACGGTGTACTGGACTACCATCTGATGTATGGACACTGACCAAAAGTCCTGGAACAGCAATATGTAAACTGGTTATGAAGTGGCGTTACCTCAGATGACGGCTTAGGAACGTCCTCATCTGTAGAACTTGGGAGGTGTCCCCTTGTGAGTGAGCTTGAGCACTGGCCAGTGCGCTCATGGTAAGTCAACATGAATTAGCGGAGTTTGAACAAGACATGATAGTGGGTGCCAGACAGATGGGACATTCCTATTACTGCTTGAAAATGGGCCTTGTTAGTGTGAGTGCTCTGCAATCGTGTTTAATCAGAAGTCAGTGCGCCCTCCGCCAATTCCTCCACAAATACCCGCTCAGTGTGACGACCAGATAACTTTGACTGGCCTCTTCATCTACTCGAAGAGGGAGAGAGGAATAGAGAGAGAATTAAAGAATCAAAGACTGTTGTTATGGGGCTGTGTAAAGTACTGTTGGAGTTTCTACTGTATGGAAGAACTGTCCCATGAATGTTATTTTCATCAACCTGCTAGAGATAGTAAAACTGTGCTACTATGATTTTGCAAAGATCATTTGGCTTGAACTCTTTATTCTCTAACGACATTACTCTTAGAGGTACTGGCATCACGTGACAATTGTTCTAACAACCTTTTTTGGCAATTCGCCTGCTGCGCGAGTCACCATTTAAGGTAGGGTAGCCACTATTGTGACATAAGCTGGAGTTCCCACTTGGGCTACCCCTGCCGATACCAGGCCGCTGCATCTATGTTGCTGTAAGTTAACCCCTTAGTGACTAAGCCTGTTTGCGCCTTAATGACAAGGCCAAATTTTGGAAATCTGAGATGTGTCACTTTAACATAGAATAACTCCATAACGGTTTTGCATATCCAAGGGATTCTGACATTGTTTTTCTTCACATGTTGTAATTCTTTTAGTTGGTAAAAATAGACCGATAGAATTTGTGAATATTCATTAATAGTGCCAAAATTGGGAAAGTTTGGAAAAAATTGTATTTTTTTTCACATTTCTAACTGCAATATGTCAAATATGTGCAAACATGCTGAATACATTTTTGATGAGATATGTATTTCCATCTGTTTACTATATTCTGGCAGCACATTGGAAAAACTTTAGTTTTTCTTTAACTATTTAGGAGACGTACAAGACGTATAAATTTAACATTAATTACTAACATTTTGAGGAACACTTTGTTTTCGTACACCAAGACAAGATTGCAAAGGCTCATGGGTGTCAGAATGATAGATACTCCCACAAATGACCTGTTTTAAAAAAATAGTATCCACCTTAATGTATTCACTGAGGGGTGTCATGAGTATTTTGACTCCACCGTTTTTTTTTAGGAGTTAATGTAATTTACAAGAGAAAAAATATAATTTCATATTTTTGCAAATATGTCATTTTAAAGACAGGATTTTTTTTCTATAGTACACATGAAAATGTAAATTTACACCACAAAATGTATACCCATGCTTGTCCTGTGTTCAGAAACATATCCACAGTGGCCCTAATCTTATATCTGTATGCACAAGGGGGACCAAAACAAAAAGAGCAGCTGTGGCTTTCAGAACAGACATTTTGCCAGAAGGTGATTTAGGCCCCATTGTCCACTTGTAGAGCCCTTGAGCGGCCAAAACTATAGGGAACCCCCACAAGTAAAAAACACTTTTTGAAAACTAGACCCCTTAAAGGGGTTGTCCCGCGCCGAAACCTTTTTTTTTTTCCCCGTTCGGCGCGAGACAACCCCGATGCAGGGACTTAAAAAAAAAAAACGCACAGCGCTTACCTGAATCCCCGCGCTCCGGTGACTTCTATACTTACCTGCTGAAGATGGCCGCCGGGATCTTCTCTCTCGGTGGACCGCAGGGCTTCTGTGCGGTCCATTGCCGATTCCAGCCTCCTGATTGGCTGGAATCGGCACGTGAAGGGACGGAGCTACACGGAGCCGGCATCCTGCACGAGCGGCCCCATTGAAGAAAGAAGAAGACCCGGACTGCGCAAGCGCGGCTAATTTGGCCATTAGACGGCGAAAATTAGTCGGCTCCATGGGAACGAGGACGCTAGCAACGGAGCAGGTAAGTGAAAAACTTCTTATAACTTCTGTATGGCTCATAATTAATGCACAATGTACATTACAAAGTGCATTAATATGGCCATACAGAAGTGTATAACCCCACTTGCTGCCGCGGGACAACCCCTTTAATGAATTCATCTAGGGGTGTACTGCGTATTTTAACCCCACAGTTTTGAATAAATCTAAGAAAAGCACAGGGAAAAAATTACGATTTTCGTTTTTTTGGCAGTTGTGTCATTTTAAAAAGTTTTTTTTTATACAGCACACATATATGAATGAAGACTTTTACCCCAAAATGGATCCCCCTGTTTGTCCTGTGTTCAGAAATGTATGTACCCATTATAGCCCCAATCTGCTTACAGGACACATGGCTAGGCCTATAATGGAGGGAACACAACTGAATAAATTCCAGGCCCCATTGCTCACTTGTGCAGAAAAAAAATGACTCCCTAAAAATAAACCTCCCTCTTTCCTTCCGTTTTGGCATTCCCTAAAACTTAGATAAAAGTAATAATGTAAACTGTGTGGTATGTATGAAAATGGGTAATTATGGGGGCTGGTTGGGATGGGCACATGGGGCAATAAAACCGGGTATCGCTCCTCCTCCCAGGCTTGTTGCAAACCCGACATTTCTTGACCTCAGCGGCAGCGATGGGGTGTAAAGTGGTGCTCTGTGAGGCTTCGTAAGCTTGCTGAGGTGCAGCGGTCTCACAGAGAAGGCGCTCAACAAGCTGCTCCTGGAACTGCAGGAAGGCGAGCGTTCCTGGGGCTTCTTGTAAATTACGTATTACAGGTAGTGGTCTGAATAACGCCGGGCTCTCAAGGGCGTATGTGGAATCTGCTTGTGGAGGTCCGCAGTGGATCCCCACTGAGCCTGGCCGTGACCCTGCGTATTTCCCGCAGTGTCACTTAACGACAACATGGGTACCCGCAACCTGTACACAATGGGCTCTATGTTGTGGATATTCGCGGTAAAATACCTGCTGCGTTCTGGTTTTTGCGAGTGGATAAACATAATTCAGACCCGCTAATGTGAATGGAATTGTGTAATCCAGTGCACTTGATTGATCTGCGTATTACCGAGGATCAAACGCATGCGGAATCTGCAATTCTTATCCGGTTGTGTGAGATCAGCCAAAGGTAGATCGCTACCTTTTTATCACATGGCCGGGGACCACTCAACAAGGCCATTGGTCACTGCTCCAGGCTCTTGGCTACTTTTGATAGCCAGGAGCAAGGAGATTTTAAATTTCCCGGGCCCTCCTCGACTCCTGCACATGTGTCTGGAATTTTGCGGTGGGCTCATGCACAGAAGCCGGGGAAGGTCTGTGGAGAAGGATCACGTCGGGGTTCAAATGCGGAGGCCTCCGGTAAGAAGTTTCATCTCTTCTCACCAATCGCATCAGTGAGGGAAGATTAAACTTGAACTTTTTAAAAACTTTTTCATGATCACCATTATCTATTGGATAACAGTGATCACGTGACTGGGGATTGTTCACCGTGGCACTCAGTTACTACTACCTTTAGTAGCCAGGAACAAAGAGATTTCAAATTTCCCAGGCCCTCCTCAACTGGCGCTTGTGTTTGCCATTTTGCCAATGGGCGCATGCGCACAAGCTGGGGAAAGGTCTGTGGATAAAGATACCACCTGGGGACATCGCCAGAGGCCTTAGACTCCTCACAGATGGGCTCTGTGACGGGAGGTAAAACTTTAACTTTTTTTTATTTTTACAAGATCGCTCCAGTTTGTCGATGTCTTTTTTAAAGTGGGGTACCCAGAACCAGACACAATATTTCAGAGAAGGTCTGACTAAGGCTGGGTTCACACGTGGTTGGAATTGCCACAGAATTTTCATGCGGACTTTCCACATGGAAATTCCGTATGCATTTTTAAGTCTGAGACTTAGCAGCAATGTGGATCTTGTCCACACACTGCGGATAGTCTGCTGTAGACAAGCTGCATGGAAACTGACATGCATCATGGAATTCGAATCTGCGACATGACAATTGTATCGCCACTTCTGCTGTGGGCTTTCTATGGGGAGAGATTTCTGCAGCGTAATTATGCTGCTTCAAAACAATCACCAAATGGCACGTGTTTTGAAGCACCCTTCCACTGCAGAAATCTCACAGAAATTCCATGCGGTCGCACTGCAGGCATTCCATGAGATTTCCGTCCTATGGGAACACAGCCTAAGAAAGAGTAGCGGGGATAATTTCCTCACGTGATGTAGCCTCTTTGCTTCTCTTAATACATCCCAGAATTGTGTTTGCCTTTTTGGCTGCTGCATCACATTGTTGACTCATGTTCACTGTATGATCTATTAGTGTACCCAAGTCTTTTTAACATGTGCTGCTACTTAGCCCAATTGCTCCCATTCTGCATGTGCTTTTTTCGTTTTTCTTGCCCAGATGTAGGACTTAGCATTTCTCCTTGTTAAATACCATTCTGTTAGTCTCCGCCCACTGTTCAAGTTTTTCTAGATCTTTTTCAATACTCTTCCCTAGTGTTAGCTATCCTTCCTAGCTTTATGTCATCAGCAAATTAGATCAGTTTCCCCTCAATTCCCTCCTCCAGATCATTTATATGTTGACCAACACTGGGCCTAGGACAGAGCCGGTACTGGTGTATCTTGTCTCCACCACAAGTATGGGTGGAGACCTACTGATGGGCTGTATTCACCCAGTTTACACCCAGCAGCTACTGATTGGCTGGCTGGAGCAAGGTCCTATCAGCGCGGGAATGTAGTTATGGCTGGGATGGATGGTTCGGGTTAGTTTCAGTGTTAGGCTTACATATTAGCTGTAGATCCTTCCATGTGAGAGGGGGCTGCATTAACATGGAAGCATTTACAGGTAATAATCTAAGCCTTACATTGAAAGTAACACTTACTCTAACCCTCCATCCCAGGCAATAGTGATTGCACGCTGCTAGGAGCTTGCCGGCCATGTCACCTCATCTCCCCTGCAGCCTCTCCCTGCTAAGCTGTTACCAGGGCTGCGGCCCTCAATCTAGGCAATCAGACAGTGGTCCCCGCTTCAGTCGCACATATCCCCAGCTTGAAGAGGCTTCACTGCTGGCGCCCTAGAAAGTGGCCCCCCGCTATGTGTTTTACCACAGACTATGGTCGGCAGCTGGGAGGCCAGTGCCCTGGGGACACTGAGAGTGGCTAGCCGCAGAGGAGACTGAGAGAGACATGTAGCAGCTGGGGAGGACACTCACACCGCTGCCAAAAGCACAGAGAGGAGGACAGCACCGAGGAACACTGGGGGAGCGTGGCTTGGTCACATGGGACGGCGCTGGCTGACACAGTGACAGGGGGCCACGAGAGCAGAGGATGGCAAGAGGGGAGGGGTTGCAGGAGCACAGTGACAGCGGGGACGCAGGGTCAGCAGTCACCCGGTCGGTCTCCCCGTCACCATCCACAGTGTGCTGCTAAAGTTCAGAGGGAAAGTATCTTCCCAGCCGGACATAGAGCGATGCACCCAATCGGAAACTAGGGGTGCGACAGGAGCGTTCCCTCCTGCTAAGTAAGGGCTGTCAAACCCCTAGCTTCCGGTGTCGAAAAGGTACAACAGTACCGACAGAGTCTTGTGGTACACCACTTGATACATTCTTCCACTTGGATGTGCAGCCATTTATGACCACACTTTGAGTACGATTACTCAGCCAGTTGTGAATCCACCTTAAAGTTGCCTTGTCAATCCCAGTTTTGGCTAAGTATTTGTATAGCGTCAACTCTGCAGCGCTTTGGAAATTCCAGAAAACATACACTAAATGAGTCATAACATACAGTATTAAACTGATATGAGGTTTGAACAATAAGGGTGACGACCGTGCACAAGAACTCACAGACTATAAGGAGGTACACACATAGGGCACCGTACATACATACATGAAGCTATGTGAGTAGATCACAGCTGTCACCCAGGACTGTAACAAGGGGGCGCTCTAATAACTATGTATAGATATATCAGGGGTCATTACAGAGATCTCTCCCATCATCTATTTATACCAAGGACTGTAACGAGGGGGCGCACTAATAACTAAGTATAGATATATCAGGTGTCAGTACAGAGATCTCCCATCATCTATTATACCCTGGACTGTAACAAGGGGGCGCTCTAATAACTATATAAAGATATATCAGGGGTCAGTACGGAGATCTCTCCCATCATTTATTATACCCAGGACTGTAACAAGGGGGCACTCTAATAACTATATAAAGATATATCAGGGGTCAGTACGGAGATCTCTCCCATCATCTATTATACCCAGGACTGTAACAAGGGGGCGCTCTAATAGCTATGTAAAGATATATCAGAGGTTAATACAGAGATCTCTCCCATCATCTATTATACCCAGGACTGTAACAAGGGGGCGCTCTAATAACTATGTATAGATATATCAGGGGTCAGTACAGAGATCTCTCTTATCATCTATTTATACCCAGGACTGTGACTCTAACAAGGGGGCGCTCTAATAACTATGTATAGATATATCAGGGGATAATTCAGATATCTCTCCCATCATCTATTATACCCAGGACTATAACAAGGGGGCGACCTAATAACTATGTATAGAAATATCAGGGGTCAGTGCAGAGATCTTTCCCATCATCTATTATACCCAGGACTGTAACAAGGGGGCGCTCTAATAACTATGTAAAGATATATCAGAGGTTAATACAGAGATCTCTCCCATCATCTATTATACCAGGACTGTAACAAGGGGGTGCTCTAATAACTATGTATAGATTTTTAAGGGGTCAGTACAGAGATCTCTCCTATCATCTATTATACCCAGGACTGTAACAAGGGGGCACTCTAATAACTATGTATAGTTATATCGGGGTCAGTACAAAGATCTCTCTCATCATTTATAATACCCAGGACTGTGACTATAACGAGGGGGCGCTCTAATAACTATATATAGATATATCAGGGGTACGTACAGAGATCTCTCCCATCATCTAGTATACCCAGGACTGTAACAAGGGGGCACTCTAATAACTATGTATAGTTATATCGGGGTCAGTACAAAGATCTCTCTCATCATTTATCATACCCAGGACTGTGACTGTAGCAAGGGGGCACCCTCTACGTCTAGGGGAAAGAAGGTTTCTACACAATTTAGAAGGGGGTTTTTTACTGTAAGAGCAGTGAGACTTTGGAACTCTCCCTTGAGCATGCGGTGATGGTGATACGATATAAGAGTATCAGAGGGTCGGGATGCCTTTCTTGAGCGTCACAATATTACATGTTATATCAATGATTACTTGGTAATCCGGGGATTATTCTGATTGCCATATTGAAGTTTTGAAGGAAATTTTCTTCTAAAATGGGGAAAATTGGCTTCTACCTCATTGAGGTTTTTTTGCTTTCCTTTGGATCAACATTTGGCGGTTATAAGCTGAACTGGATGAACATGAGTCTACTTTCAGCCTTACACAAAGTTACTGTTAATCTATACTGATCCGGGGGGCGGAGCTACCTGATGCAGGAGTAAGTCGCTTCTGAGACGCGCTCCGGCGGCCGCGGCTTCCCCAAGGCTTCATAGGCAGATCCAGTGGCACAGAGAGACACCATGGGGTGCAGGAGAGCCCAGAGCACCTCGGGGCGCACCCCGGAACATAGCAGAGGCAGTTTGGAGCCGTTCCTGAGACCACAAGCAGAGGCGGCCGGCGCGCGGGGGAAAATCAAGATGGCGCCGACGGTGTGCAGAGGGAGAGAGCCGCTGAGACGGACGACTCAGAAGACAGCGCAAGCTGCCAGACTTGGGAGCCCAGACCCAGAAATCGCTCACAGTCTCCAGTAGGAACGCAATACAGGTCAGAAAAAGATCACCCTGACACAGCAGCACCACAGGCTGTGTCACAGTACTCTCCACCAGGCACACAAACAGCAGCGGGGGAGGGGTGGCCCACAAAAGGCACAAAAGACCCAGAAACATCCCAAGAGCCCCGTAGCCCCCCAGGCTCCCCCTACCCACCCTCCCCAGGGGCAAGCATAAGGGGCCCACGCCAATATTCTCCAACAGACCCACACCGTGAAGAGGAGCAATGGGATTGGCGCGCACACCTGCGTGCACTACCCACCAAAAGAGATGTGGACGAATCTCTGTACAAGCTTGAACAATCTCACAAAAGAGACATTACAGGGTTACAAAAAGATATCCTACACGTAGGCCAACGCCTAGGGGAAGTGGAGGAAATACAGGAAAAGCTAGTAGACACTGTCGACTCGCACAGAAAGGTCATCCAAGCACAGTCGGCCCAAATTTCAGAGTTGTTTCTTCACTTAGACGACCTTGAAAACCGCCATAGGCGGAACAACTTGCGCATAAGAGGCCTAGACAAAAGGGTCGAACACAACCAACTTGCTACTTGGGCACAAAAATTCTTTAACGACTTGCTGAAACGCCCACCAGAAGACCTCATAGAGATTGACAGAATACACCGCACCCTGGGCCCGCGCTCCGCAGACCCCGCAAGGCCGCGAGACGTAGTGTGCAGAGTGCACTTCTTCCAGGAGAAGGAACAGATTATGAGAAGCGCTAGAGAAGCCGGAAACCTACGCTACAAGGGGTCCCCCATCCTCATCCTACAAGATCTGTCTCACCGCATGCTTCAACAAAGAAGAGCACTAAAACCACTACTGACGGCGCTGAAAGACAAAGACATTCTATATCAATGGGGCTACCCCTTCCAACTGCAGGCACGCAAAGGGAACAAAAAAGCAACCTTTAGGTCCCTGGGGGATTTGCCCAATTTCCTGCATACATTCGAACTTCCGATGATCAACCTACCAGACTGGCCCAGGCGCGAAGGGGCGCTGGCACCCGCTGTGGGCTCCCCATGGCAAAGAGCCATTGACAAAACCAAACGCTGACAACCCAGATCCTCTCTCCTGATATGCCGACCAACTGTCAAGAGACTAACGCAAACGCAAGCCGATGTTCTCGCTTGCCCACCCACTCCAGAGACCCACTGAGACATTACTAAAGCACCTGAGAATGGTGCTACTAAGCTATAGCCTTAAAAATGTTATACTGTTTAACTGTTCTATTTGTCCTAGCCGAGGCCGTAAAGGGGCACAGCTCCGGTGCCAGGTTTCGTCCGTTCCCCAGCAGAGGGTGCAGCCCGGGCGCTGCCACGTAAGGTGTTTTCCTTAAACTGCACTGAGGAAAGTTTAATGGGGCCTTACCCCATATCTGTTTTCTTTCTCCTGTCTGTTTCTGTTCTGTCCTTCCACCCCCCCCTCCCTTCCCTTCCACTTGCGCCTCCCCCCCCCCCCCCCCACACCCTAAGATTGGTCACCTAACACTCCAAAACACGCTCACTCCATTACCAGAGATATGGCCAACGTAACAGTCTGCACTTACAATGTTAAAGGCCTGAATACTCCAGGAAAAAGAAGCCAAGTCCTGTACCACTTACACAGGAAAAGAATAATGGTAGCTATGCTGCAAGAGACCCACTTTAAAGCTGACGCCTTTCCTCTAAATTCTACACCACGTGGGTCCACAGCCCGCACCCAACAAAAAAGGCGGGGGGTCTCGGTGGCACTACAGAAGTCCTTCCAACATGTGATGATCGATCAAATGGTCGACCCACAGGGTCGCTACATCTTCTTAAAACTAGAGGTCATGAATTCAATAATCTCATTTGCTAACATTTATTTCCCCAATCAGGACCAGATCTCCTTCGGGCTGACAACCCTGAGAAAACTGGCTGACTTCGCCGATGGCTCTGACGTGATCCTGGGTGGCGACATCAATCTAGTAATGGACCCCGGACTGGACTCGTCGGTCGGTAAGTCCCCCATCTCCCACACAGCACGTCGCACACTCAAAAAAGAACTAGATAGGCTGAGATTGGTGGACCTGTGGAGGATTTTGCACCCCGGGGTCAGGGACTATAGCTTCCATTCGGCTGCGCACAACAGCTACAGCCGAATAGACCATCTTTTTATATCCCACAGACTATTGGACCATAGCCCCTCGTGCTCCATAGGCCCCTTCCTATGGTCAGACCATGCCCCTATCTACGGGGGTCTCTCTAGAATGGGAGGACCTCCCAAAATATTTCAGTGGAAACTCAACGACAACTTACTTAACGACACTGTCTGTGCCGGAGACATCAAAAAACCAATAGAGACGTTTGCAAAGACACATAGGGAAGACCCCACGGACCCTCCCATTAAATGGGAAGCCCTGAAGTGCGTCCTACGAGGCGTCTTCATCTCCCACGGATCTCGCTTAAAAAAAGACAGGTCAGCAAAACTAAAAAGACTCTTAGAAGAATTACAGACAAAAGAGAGACTAAACAAAGGTAGACCCACAGAGAACACGAAAATGGAAATCTCCACGATACGCCAACAAATCCTCTCGATACTCGACCAAAGGACACTAGGATTCAGAGACAAGATGCGCAGATGCGCGTTCGAGTATGGAGATAAATGTGGGAAATGGCTCTCAAAGACTCTACACCCCAAGGCCCCCCTGACCTACATCCCAAAAATACAAAAGCGACAGGGAGGAGTGGCCCACTCAACCACCGAAATTCTTGAGGTCTTCCGCAAATATTACAGCAGCCTATATAACATAGAGAGAGACACCGCTCAGACCCCGAGGGATAGTGATGTCGAGGAACACCTAGACAGCCACGCTCCTGGGCCTATAGACCCGGAAGCGTCCGCGGAAATGGAAGAGGACTTCTCTCCCACAGAGGTCTCAGCCCTCATCAAAGAGCTAAAAGTAGGCAAGAGCCCGGGCCCAGACGGGCTGTCCCCAAAATTCTATAAACTATTCAAAAACGAATTAGCCCCGTTGCTGACCAATTCCTTCAACGCAATAAACAGAGGCTGCCCCTTCCCGACTCAGGCCTTGCAGGCACACCTGGTCGTAATACCCAAACCGGGAAAAGACGCTACGGAGTGCGGTAGTTACAGACCTATCTCACTCCTAAACGTAGACGTTAAACTCTTCGCCAAGTCAATCGCCACCCGACTTCAGCCATACATCCCGAAACTAATACATAGAGACCAGGTGGGGTTTGTCCCGGGAAGAGAGGGGAGGGATAATATAATAAAAACCATGTCACTGATCTCACGTGCCCGACAGGAGGGGTCCCCATTGTGCCTCATGGCGGTCGATGCCGAAAAGGCCTTCGACAGGGTCGGATGGAGGTTCTTAGAGGACACACTGGGGAGAGTGGGACTGGGACCCCACATGAGGGAGTGGATAATGGCGCTGTACGGGAATCCCTCGGCGAGGGTCAGAATCAACTGCGCCCTCTCAGATAGTATCCTCATACGAAACGGAACACGCCAGGGCTGCCCGCTGTCCCCTTTCTTATACATATTGACGATGGAGTCCCTGGCCAACGCCATAAGAAAAAATGATGCCATAAGAGGCGTTAAACTGGGTCAGAGGGAGCTTAAACTCTCTTTATTCGCGGATGACCTCCAGCTATATCTATCTTGCCCGAGAGTGGGGATTCCGGTCCTACTGCAGGAATTTGACAAATTTAGTGCGATTAGCAACTTCAAAATCAACCTGCAAAAAACCGAAATGCTAAATATCTCCCTCCCAAGGGATGAAGCACACTCCCTACAGGAACTTTTCCCACTCAAATGGCAAACGAAATCCCTCAAATACTTGGGAATACAACTGCCGGAAGATGCCGCAAACGTGCACGACCTAAACTTTAAGCCCTTCCTAACAAACCTAGAGAGAGACCTGGGGAAATGGAGCCCCCTCTTCCTATCCTGGGCGGGAAGGGTAAGCGCGGTCAAAATGGATGTCCTACCAAGGTTCCTTTATATATGCCAAGCATTCCCATAAAACTGCACAGAGCCTATTTTAAGCTTATCCGCTCCCTGATCACAAAATTCATTTGGCGAGGCCGCAGTCCCAGACTTAAATACAGAACCCTGACTAGAGACAAACCCAGGGGAGGCCTGGGCCTCCGAGACTTCTCACTGTATTATAAAGCTAACATAGCGAATTGCGTGCTAAACCTGCTCAGGAACCGGAGCTCCAAGCTCTGGGTCGAACTGGAATACGACCTAGATGCCAGGCAGACTCAGGGAATATTCTGGATCCCGCAGACCTTAACCAGGCGCCTTCCAGTAGTGTCCCCACTGCTGAACCAGCTAACAAGAGCCTGGTCGGGCTTCGCAAGAGATACAGAGCTGATCTCAGTTCCAGGCCCCCTTACACCTTACAGCCCTACTAGCTAACCCCCAATTCGAGGCCTTCCTACACCGAAAAACCCTAGCGACCACGTCAATAAACCCCGCGCCACGACTGAGAGACGTAATGACAGGAGATAAACTGAAACCATTGACGGAATTATTTGAAGGACGCATCGTTCCCCCAGGGACGTGGCTAGAATACTTCCAGCTGAGGAGTGCGATAGACACCCTGAGTCCCGAGCCCCGGGGGGCAGGAGACCCCACCGACTTTGAGAAATTGTGCACGTCCACGGCCCCCATCAGCCACCCAATTTCAGTGCTTTACAAGATGATGCTGGACCGGGAGATGGAGGACGGTCCCCCAGACTTTGTCCACGCGTGGGAAGAGGAACTGGGAAGGCGCTTGCAGCCGACTGATTGGGTCAAAGCCTTTGCTCTGACACACAAGGGGTCGGTATACTCCAGACTCCAAGAACTAAATTTTAAAATAATCTCTCGCTGGCACAGAACCCCAGCCAGGCTGCACAAAATGCTCCCACAACTCAACCCAGCATGCTGGAGATGCCCAAACTCTACCGGAAGCATGTCTCACATTTGGTGGAACTGCCCGCCGATAGCCTCCTTGTGGAGAGATGTAGTTAGTCTATACAACAAATTGAGTGGCGAAGACATGAAACCCACTCTTGAGCTGGGGGTATTGTCTATATTCCCGGGCTCCATATCCAGGGTAAAGAGAGGCCTCTTGCGCTTTTTTGTACAGGCGGTCAGACAGATTATACCGAGGTTCTGGCGGTCTGATGCCGCTCCCTCCAGGACACACTGGGTCGAAGCCATTAACGAACTAGCTAGATATGAGGAGATGAGAGCAAGCGAAGTAATGAAAATGGAAGCTTACTTCGCGCTCTGGCGCCCCTCGCTGGAGTTTAGATCCACCACTGAGGCCACAGAGTGGACAACCCGAGGCTTGCTGCCTCCCCGAACGCCCAGAGGGTCCACCCCTTCTCTCACTTGATTCCTAGCCCGGGGAGCCACCTGGCTGAAACCCGAGAGAGAGGGTCTGATACACCACGTGAAGAAGCAGAGAAGCCTGCACACCGAGACCCCCCAAAGCCAACAGACCCAAACAACAAGATAGCCAAACAAGAAAGGTAGGGTGACCCGTCCTATCCCCCCCCCCCTGCACCCCTCCCCCCCTTATTCTTCTCCTCTCTCTTTCTTTCTAACTGTTGTCCCCCCTCCCCTGAAGTTCATTTTGTAGTTGTACCAGAACTTAAGCTCGAGTCTAGAAAATTATTGTTATCTTAAAACTGAGGACAAATTGATTTACCTCACCAATCGGGTGAAGGAGGGGCGAACTAAGCAAAAGTTCCTATGTCAAAATGCACTGAAATTGATGTGTAATTATTGCATATGCCCTGTTATACTAGAATATTATCTGTCCTAATAAAAACTTATTGAACCAATCTATACTGATCCAATGCTCCTCTATCAGCTATATGTGCAGTTAAAAGGTCCGTACTATTTCAGACAACTTGTGCTTATGCCATTCCCAGTGTCATAACTAGTAAAAGTTCAAATCGCTTTATTTACCTAAAATTATGCTTTTGTACTCAATAATTACTGTAATATGCTGGCCACTAGGGGTGGCCTTTCCTTCAAATTTGCTGCCTGTTTTCTAGTGAAGTCTGTCTTTAGTAGAGATGAGCGAACGTACTCGTCCGAGCTTGATACTCGTTCGAGTATTAGCGTGTTCGAGATGCTCGTTACTAGAGGCGAGCACCACGCGATGTTCGAGTTACTTTCACTTTCATCTCTGAGATGTTAGCGCGCTTTTCTGGCCAATAGAAAGACAGGGAAGGCATTACAACTTCCTCCTGTGATGTTCCAGCCCTATACCACCCCCCTGCAGTGAGTGGCTGGCGAGATCAGGTGTCACCCGAGTATATAAATCGGCCCCTCCCGCGGCTCGCCACAGATGCACGCTGAGAGAGATCAGGGGAAGTGCTGCTGATGCTGGAGCTGCTATAGGGAGAGTGTTAGGAGTGATTTTAGGCTTCAAGAACCCCAACGGTCCTTCTTAGGGCCACATCTAACCGTGTGCAGTACTGTTGAGGCTGCTTTTTGCAGTGTTGCACTTTTTTTTTTTTTTGTATATCGGCCGTGCAGAGCATTGCGTACTCAGTCTGCAGTAATTTTACATAGTATAGGGCCAGTAGTGCTGAGGCAGGGACAGTGAAAAAGGTGAAAGACATATACTGTCTATATAGGCAGTGGGCTTTTCCAAAAAAATTTGGGACAAAAAAATCTATTTGGGCTGCCTGTGACCGTCCTGAGTGTACTGCGTCTCTGCTGGGGGTAGTAGTCCTAATTAATACGCAGCCAGCAAAGTGTTACAGCAGGCTTGTGCAAAATTCTTTCCTGGCTCTGCATTGCCCGTTACATCACCGCTGTCATCCTGTCCAGAGGGAAACAGTCTGCAGCAATTTTACATAGTATAGGGCCAGTAGTGCTGAGGCAGGGACACCTGCATTAAACATGACATTACCTCAGCTGTGCTGCGCACTGCAATGGGATATATTTATGTACCGTCGGTGGGTTCCAGGGAGCCACCCATGCTGTCGGTCCACACGGAGTTGTAACTGCATGTGTCCACTTCTAAAGAACCCCAGTCTGACTGGGGCATGCAGTGTGGGCCGAAGCCCACCTGCATTTAACATGACATTACCTCAGCTGTGCTGGGCACTGCAATGGGATATATTTATGTACCGCCGGTGGGTTCCAGGGAGCCACCCATGCTGTGGGTCCACAGGGACTTCACAATAGGGAGTTGTACCTGCCTGTGTCTATGAATTAAAAACCCCGGTCAGGTTGGGGCATGCAGTGTGGGCCGAAGCCCACCTGCATTTAATCTGACGTTAGCTCTGCTGTCCAGGGCACTGCAATGGGATACATTTATGTACAGCCGGTGGGTTCCAGGGAGCCACCCATGCTGTGGGTGCACACGGAATTCCCATTGCGGAGTTGTACCTGCCTGTGACTATTTATAAAAAAACGCGGTCTGACTGGGGCATGCAGACACCTTGACAGAATGAATAGTGTGTGGCACATAGGTTCCCCATTGCTATGCCCACGTGTGCAGCTCCAGATGGAGGTGGCACAGGATTGGATTTCTCATTGCTTCTGTACAGCATTGTGGGCTATCGCCCTGCCCCTTTTAAAGAGGGTCGCTGCCTAGCCGTGCCAACCCTCTGCAGTGTGTGCCTGCGGTTCCTCCTCATGGCAGACGCACTTATAAATAGACATGAGGGTGGTGTGGCATGAGGGCAGCTGAAGCAGGAACACTTTGGTGTGCGCTGTGGACACTGGGTCTTGCGGGGCGGTTGGGCAGCATGTAACCCAGGAGAAGTGGCAGCGGAGTGTCATGCAGGCAGTGATTGTGCTTTGTTGGAGGTAGTGTGGTGCTTAGCTAAGGTATGCATTGCTAATGAGGGCTTTTCAGAAGTAAAAATTGTTGGGAGGGGGGGGGACCCACTCTTGCCGCTATTGTGGCTTAATAGTGGGACCTGTGAACTTGAGATGCAGCCCAACATGTAGCCCATCGCCTGCCCTATCCGTTTCTGTGTCGTTCCCATCACTTTCTTGAATTGCCCAGATTTTCACAAATGGAAACCTTAGCGAGCATCGGCGATATACAAAAATGCTCGGGTCGCCCATTGACTTCAATGGGGTTCGTTATTCGAAACGAACCCTCGAGCATCGCGAAAATTTTGTCCCGAGTAACGAGCACCCGAGCATTTTGGTGCTCGATCATCTCTAGTCTTTAGTAATAGAGGTAACATAACAGAGAACAGGAAATGGAGGAAGGGATGACTCAGACTGCCCATAGAAGTTTATGGAGAGGGGAGTGAAGTGAGCTGTGCGAGGGAGATGGATTCACACCACCTGCTGTTAAAGTGATTGTATACTGTATTATAGCTCCCGGAATCATATCTCTACTGCTCAGTATTGCTCTAGTGTTGCACACATGGAGCAGAAGCTGCTCTTTTCTCTGTGCACGGTTTATAGAAGCTAGCGTAGCAGCAGTCTCCTTCCACCAGCTCAGAGACAGCTGAAAGGTAAGAGACAGAACCCCGCAGAGGGGAAAAGTGGGGGAAAAATGCCACATACAAGTCATATAATAGGCAGAGAGGGTTGTATACATGTATACACACTCACATCATAGCTCTGAAAAGTCGTCTCAAAAGTTTGGTGCACATTAAATTCATTGAAGGCCATTGAACCAAACTTTTTGCAGTTCATGCAGTTGTATAACTTGCTGAAAACTCATATTCTTAACAGCTTGTCTTTGAATGACAGCTTCAAAATGAAATATTTGATAAAAATGTACGGTATCTACTGTCCTATTCCTATTTTTGCTCTTTTCTCCATTCGTTTTGCAGATGTTTTACGTTACGGATGTTATTGGACTTTGATTAATGTCCATTGGCTAGCTGCATGTCTGAGATACTATATTCTACTAGGAGATTATATATGCAACGCTGCTCGCCCTTCTCACTCTAATGTTGGATGATGCAGCAGCTGCCTCTTTATTTTTCGATTGATTAGCCCATAGGTTCATATTGTGGTCATGAATTAGAATGACTCCGGTTTTGAAGGGTGTTTTTTGGATCTGGCAGACGGTTTAACATCGGGAAAGCAGATCTAGCCTGTGATTATCTTTCTTTTAGTTCTTTCCAATTCCAGTCACAGAGACATTTTCTCTTCCTTTTCTTTTTGTTGCGGTCACTGTCAATCTCTGATATTATCACTCTCACTGGCTCTGCCGGCAAAATTTATTCTCTTTCTATCTCATAAGTCAGAGCCTTCATATTATGACCTCCCGTTCCCTACATTATAATCACAAAACATTTATTTTATTCCAGGCCCCCTTCAATATTCGCACAAGCAGGCATGCCAGAATCTATACATTTTATGATCATGGCACAATCAGCATGCAATCATGTAATATTTACTATGTAACAGTCTGGATTATAATGTGTCACTGCTTTACCTCTCATTGGAATAAATGCATTAACAGATTAGAAACATTAAATCAACGTTTATTTTTTCTTGGCCAGTACCTATAATTGTAAAATCATGCAACTATGGCCGGCCTTAGCTATGTGCCACCCATGGGGTCGCACAGGGAGCCAGCCACCAATTTGGCACTAGGCCGTTGTAGGCTTGGGGAGATTGTCCTCCTTCTTCCTCCATTTGACAATATCTTTTGGAGCTACATAAATCCTCCTCCTCCGGGGTCTGTCTCATTCTCTCTGATATTTGAAGCACTGTAGCCAGCCCATCAGCACTTCCACAAGATAATTGCTTAGTTCTGCTACTGTGTTTATATTATGAACTAGTTTCTGTGGCTGCATTTGTAGCGTCCGAGGAGCGGGCCAACAGCTAAGGAGATGACGGGGTAGATCAGGATAATTATGTCACGGTCGCTCTTCCATCTTCTCCCTTGGGGGTAGCTCGGGACCTGTCCAAGTTACTTTCACAAGTCACAGGGAAAAGTAACCAGGAGTTACCTTAAAGTTCTTTGTCACTCGTGACACCACCATTCCTTCCTCTGCAGTGACTTTTGATGAAGTAAATAACTTAGTCCACACACAGAGAAACTTTCTAAACAAACCGGGAACGGTCGGTAATGTCTGTTTACTGTAACTTCGGCAAATCCCAATTTACAACAGTAGTTTGGCGCAATTACACGTTTAAAAGGTGGTGTGACAGGGAGGACTCTTGGGGTAATCCAGACAATCCACAGTCCTAGTTATCTGTGTGATCTCGCTTTCAGCGACTCTTTCTCTCCCCAACACTCTACCAGTTAACACTTATGCTTCTGGTGCATTTTCTCTCTGAAACAGCGGTCCTTCTTTCTCTCAGTGCTTAGTGCTAGCTCCGGCACATCCTGGGTAGAGTAGTATAGACCGACTTGTACAGACCAACTTGCACAAGCCAACTCTCTAGACTTGACTAGACTCAACTCTTCTCCTTTTTTCGCATTCCTCTTTGCAAACACATATATATGAATGGCGTAGTCACATGACATACAACATGATACATTTTCCAGACATAACCCAGACATTAATTCATTCAGTGCTGCATAGGTGCAATACACATACCAAATGCACACTACACATAAAACACTGACAAGAAAAAGGCACAAGACTGACATATAACAATATGAAGGGGCCACACTAATTCAGGGCCACTAGGCATTGTCTTTGTTATGAGCTTGATTCTGATGCTGTATTTATGAAGTGAGCTTGGTTCTGGTGCTGTATCTATGTACTTAGCTTGGTTCTAGTGCTATATTTATTATGAACCTTGCATTGTATTTATTATGAGCTTGGTTCTGGTGCAACATTTATGTACTGGGCTTGGTTCTGGTACTTTATTTATTATTAGCTTAATTAAGGTACTGCAATTGTAATGAGCTTGTTTTTTGTTTTTTATTAATATTATGAGCTTGGTTCTGAGACTGTGTTAAAGCACAGAAGAAGTGTGCTAAGGTATACAGTATCTTACAGCACCTAATTATTAAGTATTTTGTATATGTGAGCAGCTCAGCAACACATTACCCAGGCAGTTAATGAGAAAGTTTCTTTTTTTATTGTATTCACCTTATTTTTTATAGACATTAGGAACAGGATGTATCATGCTTCTGGCATGTACAGTAATCATCTCTGGCATGTATAAAAATATACACTTAGGTGGTTTTAATTGCTATCATGGGCAGGAAATAATATTGCTCATTATGGTCTTACCCACTGGTAAAGGTGTTTTCGTTACAGATCATAATGGGCTCTATTTTACGGAAGAAGTTACCAGCCGCTTCTACATTTCTGTAAGGTTGAAAGATAGTACCTCTGTTTTGCTTTCAGGTTCTTTCTCCAACATTAGCCTCACCAAACCACAATCTATAGGCTACTGACCCGACCTATGACGTTTAACATTTTAGAGCAATGATATAATCTGCTACAATCACAAAATGAATTATTATTCCTTACAGATTAATCTATAAGTGGATATGAAAAGTGATAGATAGAAATAAAATAGAGATATAAAGCAATTATGTGTTTGCATATTCTTTTCTCTATCGGACTGGTTATTATGTGGTTGCACTTATTTTTTAGCTTGGTTCTGGTGCTGTATTTATGTGTTGAACATAGTAACATTGTATGTCTGGCCGAAGGGAAACAATGTTCATCTAGTTCAGCCCGTTTCCACCCCCCCCCCCCCACCCCCTTGTTGATCCAAAGGAAAATAAAAAAATAATGAGCTAGAAGGCAATTTAGCCCATTTGGGGGGAAAAAATTCCCTTCTGACTTCCTAATGGTAGTTCTCGGATCAATGTTTGACAGTTCCTATCTGACTCCTGGACCCTGTTAAGTCCCTCTGTCAGGTCAGTGATAAATATATTGAACAGAATAGGACCTAGCACTTAACCCTGTGGCCCCCACTAGCAACAGTGGCCCAATCAGAGTATGAACCATTTATTACCACCCTCTGTTTTCTATCTCTGAGCTAGTCCTTTAGCCAGATGCACACGTTTTCACCCAGACCGAACTGTCTCATTTAATATATCAGCCTAATATGTGGCACGGTGTCAAATGCTTTAGAGAAGTCCAAATATAAGAGATCAATAGACTCTCCCAGGTCCAGCCTAGAGCTTATTTTATTGTAGAAGCTGATCAGATTGGTATGACATGATCAACCCCATGATGAACCCATGCTGATGAGGTGTTATACTGTTGTTTTCCTTGAGGTATTCCAGGATGGCATCTCTCAGAAACCCCTCTAATATTTTTCCAATTATTCAAGTGAGACTTACTGGCCTGTAGTTACCCGGCACCCTTCTTGTCCCCATTTTGTATATTGGAACCACATTGGCAATGCACCAATCCGGTGGTACAACCTTGGCCTCAATAGTGTCCATAAATATAAGAAATAGCGGTCTGTCTATCACGTCACCTAGTTCCCTTAGAACCCTTGGGTGTATTCCATCTGGACCCGGCGATTTGTCGATTTTAATCCTTTTTAACCGGCTCTACACTTCCTCCCGTCTTAGGCAGGTGATATTTTTTTTGGGGGGGGGAGGGTTCGTTTTATCCACCTAGCCGGAAATCAAATATATTGTGGTCATTGGTTTCCAAGTGTCCCTACAACTGCACCTCCGTGATTCTGTCCGGTTTGTTGGTTAATACTAAGTCCAGTCCTTCTAGTTGGCTACCGTACAAGTTGGGTAAGGCAGTTATCTTTAATTGTTCTCAAGAACTTATCCCCTTTCTGAGATTCGCAGGTTTCATCTCCCCATATTATATCTGGATAATTAAAATGTTCCATAATAATCACTTCATTGCGGTTTGACACCTTTTCTATTTGTCTTAATAATATGTTTTCAGTTTCTTCTGTTATTTTTGGTGGCCTATAGAAAACCCCTATCGGGATTTTATTATTTTTCCCTCCATGTATTTCATAGAGATTCCACGTGTTCATCTCCTGCACCCATATCTTCTCCTAGTCTCATCATTAAGTGGGATTAAACTTATGATACAATTAGCTGTTTTGTCAGTTCTAACTGCACTAAACCCACCCCCTGCACAACCCTCATTGCCGTTACTTCGTCCCAGATCACTGTCTTCCCCCCTATTGCTCTTGTTGCCCTCTCTTCCAGTTTCTAGTTGAACTTGGTTCTGGTGCTGCATTTATTGGTTCTGGAGCTTGACTATGGTGTTGTATTTATGTACTGAGTTTGGCTCTGGGACTGTAGTTATGTTATGAGCTTGGTTATGGTGCTGCTTTTAATTCTTGAACTGTTATGCTTTTATCTTTCTGCTTTCTGCACAAGTAGGATACATATGATATGTAGGCTGGGCAACTATTAATCAAGTACACTTTTTAGATCTAGTATGCATATTAGGCAATTATATGCAGAAACATAATGGAAAACACATTCATTTGTAATATATGCATTGCAGAACAGAATCGATATCAAGTTCTGTGATACTGAAGAGCTACCCACTTTACAGTATATATACAGTACTATTAGAGCAGATTTTTTGGAAATCAACAACATAAAAGACGTAACCATTTTACACTATTTTGCTTCTCCCATACAGATTCTACCCTCCCCCTTCCCTTCCATACATTCCTACATACAAAGAGGCTTAGCAGTGCAAAGATATACTGAAGTCACTGGAGCGTTACACTTTACTATCAGATTGGTGAGAGTGGGAACAGCGAAGAGGGGTCATGTGACTGCTGCAATTCTGGAAATGGGAGTGGGCAAATTGCACGTCTTTCAAAATCATAGATTCGCCATCTGTCTGAATGTACAGAAGTGCACAACTACAGCACCGACGGTCTATGGTCTACTAGACCACCGCTGCTGTAGTTGTGTATTTCTGTACGTTCAGAGGGCAGCGTGGATTTGTCATAAGTAGTGTTGAGCGAACTGAAACAGTTAAACCCTCTTTCAGGTTGAACAGTTATAAAAGTTTGTTTGGTACAAGCCCAAACTTTGAGCAGTTTGTCGTGATCAAACCTTCTTCTTCCTCTTTCATCCTTCTTCTGTTATACACAAGTTTTAGGGGTGTTGATGAATTTCAGATTCGGTTCAAACCAATTTTGATGAAACTCTACTTTCTGCCCACATTCGCGAATCAACCAAACCAAACTTTTGAAAAGTTTGTGTGGTGACCGGGCCAGACCTAGGAGGGGATAAGCAGCCAGGGAAATTGAGATGTCAGTCACGGTGGCTCTGCTGCTCCTCCTTGCAAGGTGGCAAAACACGGCCTGGGGCTGCTGAGCACAGTGGTAAAATCAAGTTCTCATAACCTGCTATCCGCTGAGTTGGGTAAGAGAAGATGTTTTGTCGTGATGCCAGCTCTTGTACGGGTAGAGATGAGTAAAGAGTTCTGTACTTGGCAGCAGTTACACAACTTACTGTATAGTGTAATATTTGCCTCTGGAATAGCGGCAACAATGTTATATGATAAGCATACATGTACATTTTTAGATTTTTTTTCTGAAGGGAGAGTGGGAGCTCAACATATGCCCTAGAGCTTGTGCCCCTGATCCTTTAAACCCCTAGCAACGCCTCTGCCCTATGGCTTACTCTCAACTTCCCGTTTCTGGGCTCTCGCAACACAACCCTGCTGCTTGACTCATCTCCCCCACTTACTAAAACAACATAAAACAATATTAGGATACATTTACTCTTGGCGGACATGGCACTTCTGCATCACCTGACCAGCAGCACTGCGCTCAGTACAGACCGCTGGGTACAGGGTGAAGGAAGTGCTAACAGCCGAAGACTTTGGAGGTGAGGGCTATCCCTTCTGAAAACAGTTGTGAGTACGCAACTGATTTCAACACAAAATCCACAGATTTTGACTGCTTATGGGGTTTTACCCACTAGCGTTTTTTTTAAACACTGCGATACCGCAGCAATTTTTTTATTGGGACTTTCTAATGTTAAAATCGTATCGCACAGAAATCTCAAGTTTGCGCGATGCGATTTTAACATTAGCAAGTCCCATTGACATTTGCATTAACTCCTTAACGACCGGCCCATAGTCTTTTTACGTCCTCACTTGCTGGGCCTTATTCCCTGAGGACGTAGAAATATGTTTCCTGCAGAGATTAAGGCCCTGCAAGCTGAGGACGTGGCAGCTCCATGCTGCCGGCTACCTCCGGGAGCTGCCATTCCGGGCCGCGGATCCCCTCCCCCGGTCACATGATCGGTGGCATTTACCGAATGCCGGCGATCATATAAAAGTTAGTAAAAAGTAAAAAAAAAGTGAAAGATTCAGCTGCCCCGGTGGATTGGATTCATCGGGGCAGCTGAAAGTACTCACCGGCCTTCGCCTCGATGATCGGCGGTGTCCCAGCCTCCAGGTCCCGTCGGCGCCTTCTGCGCATGCGCGCCGACATCATGCGTCGGGCGCACGCTCAGAAGGCGCGCGCGCGCCCGGGAAATTTAAAAATCCTTCTGCTCCTGGCTCCCATGTATAGCCGAGAGCAGAGGGATGTCATCGGGAGCTGCTGTATGCGGTTCCCGGTCACATGATCGCTGCTATCCAATGGATAGCAGCGATCATGTAAAGTAAAAAAAAGTGTTAAAAAAGTTTAAAAAAAAGAAAAAAAGTTTAAGTTTCATCTCCCCTCACGGATCATATCTGTGAGGGAGATGAAATAACGTACCTAAGGCACCGCATTTATCCGTGGACTTCACCACGGCTTTTGCGCATGCGCCCGCCGCCAAGGTGGCGGACGCATGTACAAAACACACAGATTGCCAGGGTAATTTAAAATCTCCCTGCTCCTGGCTACCAAATGTAGCCGAGAGCCTGGAGATTTCACCGTCCCCGCAAAACGCGGTTCCTGGTCACGTGATCGCCGTTTTCCAATTGAAAACGGCCATCACGTAAAAGTAAAAAAGTGAAAATTTCACCTCCAATCACAGATCAGATTCGTGAGGGGAGGTGAAATTACTTACCTAAGGCCTCCGGCGATGTCCCCCGATGGGATCTTTATCCGCGGACCTTTCCCCAACTTTGGCGCATGTGCCCATTAGCAAAATGGCGGACGCAAGCGCAAAACCTGTTGAGGGCCCTGGAAATTCAAAGTCTTCTTGCTCCTGTCTACTAAATGTAGCCAAGAGCCTGGAGCAGTGACCAAGGGCTGCAGTGAGCGCTCCCCGGTCACGTGATCGCCGTTATCCAATAGATAATGGCGATTACGTAAACTTTAAGACACAGTTGAAATTTGATGCGCCTTTCCTTTTGAGCCCCGTTGTGCATACAGACATAATATTAAGGCCACAATGGGTATGTCTCTGAAAACAGGACAAAAGGGGGTATCCATTGTGGGGTGAACTTTTTCATTCTTATGTACGCTGTACAAAAGAAAATGTTTTTAAAATGACTAGAGATGAGCGAGCACCAAAATGCTCGGGTGCTCGTTACTCGGGACGAAATTTTCGCGATGCTCGAGGGTTCGTTTCGAGTAACGAACCCCATTGAAGTCAATGGGCGACCCGAGCATTTTTGTATATCGCCGATGCTCGCTAAGGTTTTCATTTGTGAAAATCTGGGCAATTCAAGAAAGTGATGGGAACGACACAGCAACGGATAGGGCAGGCGAGGGGCTACATGTTGGGCTGCATCTCAAGTTCCCAGGTCCCACTATTAAGCCACAATAGCGGCAAGAGTGGCCCCCCCCTCCCAACAATTTTTACTTCTGAAAAGCCCTCATTAGCAATGCATACCTTAGCTAAGCACCACACTACCTCCAACAAAGCACAATCACTGCCTGCATGACACTCCGCTGCCACTTCTCCTGGGTTACATGCTGCACAACCCCCCTCCCCCCCCCGCACGACACAGTGTCCACAGCGCACACCAAAGTGTCCCTGCGCAGCCTTCAGCTGCCCTCATGCCACACCACCCTCATGTCTATTTATAAGTGCGTCTGCCATGAGGAGGAACCGCAGGCACACACTGCAGAGGGTTGGCATGGCTAGGCAGCGACCCTCTTTAAAAGGGGCGGGGCGATAGCCCACAATGCTGTACAGAAGCAATGAGAAATATAATCCTGTGCCACCGCCATCAGGAGCTGCACACGTGGGCATAGCAATGGGGAACCTATGTGCCACACACTATTCATTCTGTCAAGGTGTCTGCATGCCCCAGTCAGACCGCGTTTTTTTATAAATAGTCACAGGCAGGTACAACTCCGCAATGGGAATTCCGTGTGCACCCACAGCATGGGTGGCTCCCTGGAACCCACCGGCTGTACATAAATGTATCCCATTGCAGTGTCCATCACAGCTGAGATAATGTCATGTTAAATGCAGGTGGGCTTCGGCCCACACTGCATGCCCCAACCTGACCGGGGTTTTTAATTCATAGACACAGGCAGGTACAACTCCCTATTGCAAAGTCCCTGTGGACCGACAGCATGGGTGGGTGCCAGGAAGCCACCGGCGGTACATAAATATATCCCATTGCATTGCCCATCACAGCTGAGGTAATGTCATGTTTAATGCAGGTGGGCTTCGGCCCACACTGCATACCCCAGTCAGACTGGGGTTCTTTATAAGTAGACACAGGCAGGTACAACTCCCTATTGTGAAGTCCGTGTGGACCGACAGCATGGGAGGGCCCCAGGAAGCCACAGGCGGTACATAAATAAATCCCATTGCATTGCCCAGCACAGCTGAGGTAATGTCATGTTTAATGCAGGTGGGCTTCGGCCCATACTGCATGCCCCAGTCAGACTGGGGTTCTTTAGAAGTGGACACATGCAGTTACAACTCCGTGTGGACCGAAAGCATGGGTGGCTCCCTGGAACCCACCGGCGGTACATAAATATATCCCATTGCATTGCCCATCACAGCTGAGGTAATGTCATGTTTAATGCAGGTGGGCTTCGGCCAACACTGCATGCCCCAGTCAGACTGGGGTTCTTTAGAAGTGGACACATGCAGTTACAACTCCGTGTGGACCGACAGCATGGGTGGCTCCCTGGAACCCACCGACGGTACATAAATATATCCGATTGCAGTGCCCAGCACAGCTGAGGTAATGTCATGTTTAATGCAGGTGGGCTTCGGCCCACAATGCATGCCCCAGTCAGACTAGGGTTCTTTAGAAGTGGACACATGCAGTTACAACTCCGTGTGGACCGACAGCATGGGTGGGTGCCAGGAAGCCACCCGCGGTACATAAATATATCCCATTGCAGTGCCCAGCACAGCTGATGTAACGTCAGCTTTAATGCAGGTGGGCCAAAAATTAATTGGGTTACACTGTAGGTGAGGGCCCCCAAAAATTGGTGTACCAACAGTACTAATGTACCTCAGAAAAATTGCCCATGCCCAACCAAGAGGGCAGGTGAAACCCATTAATCGCTTTGGTTAATGTGGCTTAATTTGTAACTAGGCCTGGAGGCAGCCCAGTTAAAATAAAAATTGGTTCAGGTGCAAGTTTCAACGCTTTAATGAGCATTGAAACGTATAAAAATTGTTTACAAAAATTATATGACTGAGCCTTGTGGGCCTAAGAAAAATTGCCCATTCGGCGTGACTACGTCAGGTTTCAGGAGGAAGAGCAGGAGGAGGAGGATGAATATCATACACAGATTGATGAAGCTAAAAGGTCCACGTTTTTGATGGTGATAGAGAACAATGCTTCCATCCGCGGGTGCAGCCTACGTATTGTTTAGGTATCGCTGCTGTCCGCTGGTGGAGAAGAGAAGTCTGGGGAAATCCAGGCTTTGTTCATCTTGATGAGTGTAAGCCTGTCGGCACTGTCGGTTGACAGGCGGGTACGCTTATCTGTGATGATTCCCCCAGCCGCACTAAACACCCTCTCTGACAAGACGCTAGCCGCAGGACAAGCAAGCACCTCCAGGGCATACAGCGCGAGTTCAGGCCACGTGTCCAGCTTCGACACCCAGTAGTTGTAGGGGGCAGAGGCGTCACAGAGGACGGTCGTGCGATTGGCTACGTACTCCCTCACCATCCTTTTACAGTGCTCCCGCCGACTCAGCCTTGACTGGGGAGCGGTGACACAGTCTTGCTGGGGAGCCAGAAAGCTGTCAAAGGCCTTAGAGAGTGTTCCCCTGCCTGTGCTGTACATGCTGCCTGATCTCCGCTCCTCCCCTGCTACCTGGCCCTCGGAACTGTGCCTTCGGCCACTAGCGCTGTCGGTTTGGAATTTTATCATCAGTTTGTCCGCCAGGGTCCTGTGGTATAGCATCACTCTCGAACCCCTTTCCTCTTCGGGTATGAGAGTGGAAAGGTTCTCCTTATACCGTGGGTCGAGCAGTGTGTACACCCAGTAATCCGTAGTGGCCAGAATGCGTGTAATGCGAGGGTCACGAGAAAGGCATCCTAACATGAAGTCAGCCATGTGTGCCAGGGTACCTGTACGCAACACATGGCTGTCCTCACTAGGAAGATCACTTTCAGGATCCTCCTCCTCCTCCTCCTCCTCAGGCCATACACGCTAAAAGGATGACAGGCAAGCAGCATGGGTACCCTCAGCAGTGGGCCAAGCTGTCTCTTCCCCCTCCTCCTCATCCTCCTCATGCTCCTCCTCCTCAACACGCTGAGATATAGACAGGAGGGTGCTCTGACTATCCAGCGACATACTGTCTTCCCCGCCTCTGTTTTCGAGCACAAAGCATCTGCCTTTATGCTTTGCAGGGAACTTCTCAAGAGGCATAGCAGAGGAATGGTGACGCTAATGATTGCAGCATCGCCGCTCACCATCTGGGTAGACTCCTCAAAGTTTCCAAGGACCTGGCAGATGTCTGCCAACCAGGCCCACTCTTCTGTAAAGAATTGAGGAGGCTGACTCCCACTGCGCGCGCCCATGTTGGAGTTGGTATTCCACTATAGCTTTACGCTGCTCATAGAGCCTGGCCAACATGTGGAGCGTAGAGTTCCACCGTGTGGGCACGTCGCACAGCAGTCGGTGCACTGGCAGATGAAACCGATGTTGCAGGGTGCGCAGGGTGGCAGCGTCCGTGTGGGACTTGCGGAAAGGTGCGCAGAGCCGGCGCACCTTTCCGAGCAGGTCTGACAAGCGTGGGTAGCTTTTCAGAAAGCGCTGAACCACCAAATTAAAGACGTGGGCCAGGCATGGCACGTGCGTGAGGCTGCCGAGCTGCAGAGCCGCCACCAGGTTACGGCCGTTGTCACACACGACCATGCCCGGTTGGAGGATCAGCGGCGCAAGCCAGCGGTCGGTCTGCTCTGTCAGACCCTGCAGCAGTTCGTGGCCCGTGTGCCTCTTCTCTCCTAAGCTGAGTAGTTTCAGCACGGCCTGCTGACGCTTGCCCACCGCTGTGCTGCCGTGCCGCGCGACACCGACTGCTGGCGACGTGCTGCTGCTGACACATCTTGATTGCGAGACCGAGGTTGCGTAGGAGGAGGAGGAGAAGGGTGGTTTAGTGGAGGAAGCATACACCGTCGCAGATACCACCACCGAGCTGGGGCCCGCAATTCTGGGGGTGAGTAGGACGTGAGCGGTCCCAGGCTCTGACTCTGTCCCAGCCTCCACTAAATTCACCCAATGTGCCGTCAGGGAGATATAGTGGCCCTGCCCGCCTGTGCTTGTCCACGTGTCCGTTGTTAAGTGGACCTTGGCAGTAACCACGTTGGTGTGGGCGCGTACAATGTTGCGGGAGACGTGGTCGTGCAGGGCTGGGACGGCACATCGGGAAAAGTAGTGGCGACTGGGAACTGAGTAGCGCGGGGCTGCCGCCGCCATCATACCTTTGAAAGCCTCCGTTTCCACAACCCTATACGGCAGCATCTCCAGGCTGATAAATTTGGCTATGTGCATGTTTAACGCTTGAGCGTGCGGGTGCGTGGCGGCATACTTGCGCTTGCGCTCCAACACTTGCGCTAGCGACGGCTGGACGGTGCGCTGAGAGACATTGGTGGATGGGGCCGAGGACAGCGGAGGCGAGGGTGTGGGTGCAGGCCAGGAGACGGTAGTGCCTGTGTCCTGAGAGGGGGGTTGGATCTCAGTGGCAGGTTGGGGCACAGGGGGAGAGGCAGCGGTGCAAACCGGAGGCGGTGAACGGCCTTCGTCCCACCTTGTGGGGTGCTTGGCCATCATATGTCTGCGCATGCTGGTGGTGGTGAGGCTGGTGGTGGTGGCTCCCCGGCTGATCTTGGAGCGACAAAGGTTGCACACCACTGGTCGTCGGTCGTCTGCACTCTCAGTGAAAAACTGCCAGACCTTTGAGCACCTCGGCCTCTGCAGGGTGGCATGGCGCGAGGGGGCGCTTTGGGAAACAGTTGGTGGATTATTCGGTCTGGCCCTGCCTCTACCCCTGGCCACCGCACTGCCTCTTCCAACCTGCCCTGCTGCTGCACTTGCCTTCCCCTCTGAAGACCTGTCCTCAGTAGGCGTAGCAAACCAGGTGGGGTCAGTCACCTCATCGTCCTGCTGCTCTTCCTCCGAATCCTCTGTGCGCTCCTCCCTCGGACTTACTCCAATTACTACTACCTGAGTGATAGACAACTGTGTCTCATCGTCATCGTCCTCCTCACCCACTGAAATCTCTTGAGACAGTTGCCGGAAGTCCCCAGCCTCATCCCCCGGACCCCGGGAACTTTCCAAAGGTTGGGGATCGGTCACGACAAACTCCTCCAGTGGGAGAGGATTCGGAACCATTGCTGCCCATTCTGGGCAGGGGCCCGAGCACAGTTCCTGGGAGTCTGCCTGCTCCTCAGAATGTGTCATTGTAATGGAGTGAGGAGGCTGGGAGGAAGGAGGAGCAGCAGCCAAAGGATTCAGAGTTGCAGCAGTGGACGGCGCAGAATTCAGGGTGGTCAATAGATTGCTGGATGCACTTTCTGCCATCCACGAAAGGACCTGCTCATACTGCTCATTTTCTAATAAAGGTCTACCGCGTGGACCCATTAATTGTGAGATGAATGTGGGGACGCCAGAAACGTGCCTCTCTCCTAATCCCGCAGCAGTCGGCTGCGATACACCTGGATCAGGAGCTCGGCCTGTGCCCACACCCTGACTTGGGCCTCCGCGTCCTCGCCCGCGTCCACGTCCTCTAGGACTACCCCTACCCCTCAGCATGCTGTATTACCAGTAGTGCAGAAACAGAACGCTGTAATTAAATGTGCCGCTTATTGGCCTGTGGTTGGAGGCTGACTTTGCTTACGGAACGCACAGCAGAGGCAGGAAAGAATTTTGCACAAGCCTGCTGTAACACTTAGCTGGCTGCGTATGAATTAGGACAACTACCCCCAGCAGAGACGCAGTACAGTCAGGACGGTCACAGGCAGCCCAAATAGATTTTTTTCCCAAATTTTTTTGGAAAAGCCCACTGCCTATATAGACTGGATATGTCTTTCACTGTCCCTGCCTCACCACCACTACTGGCCGTGGACTATGTAAAATTACTGCAGACTGTTTCACTCTGGACAGGATGACAGCGGTGATGTAAGAGGCAACGCAGAGCCAGGAAAGAATTTTGAGCAAGCCTGCTGTAACACTTAGCTGGCTGCGTATGAATTAGGACAACTACCCCCAGCAGAGACGCAGTACAGTTAGGACGGTCACAGGCAGCCCAAATAGATTTTTTTTCCCAAATTTTTTTGGAAAAGCCCACTGCCTATATAGACTGGATATGTCTTTCACTGTCCCTGCCTCACCAGCATTACTGGCCGTGGACTATGTAAAATTACTGCAGGACGCAATGCTCTGGACGCAATGCTCTGCACGGCCGATATACAAAAAAAAAATAATAATTTGCAACACTGCAAAAAGCAGCCTCAACAGTACTGCACACGGTCAGATGTGGCCCTAAGAAGGACCGTTGGGGTTCTTGAAGCCTAAAATCAATCCTAACACTCTCCCTATAGCAGCTCCGGCATCAGCAGCACTTTCCCTGATCTCTGTCAGAATGCATCTGTGGCGAGCCGCGGGAGGGGACGATTTATATACTCGGGTGACACCTGATCTCGCCAGCCACTCACTGCAGGGGGGTGGTATAGGGCTTGAACGTCGCAGGGGGAAGTTGTAATGCCTTTCCTGTCTTTCTATTGGCCAGAAAAGCGCACTAACATCTCAGAAATGAAAGTGAAAGTAACTCGAACATCGCGTGGTGCTCGCCTCGAGTAACGAGCATCTCGAACACGCTAATACTCGAACGAGTATCAAGCTCGGACGAGTACGTTCGCTCAACTCTAAAAATGACACAACTGCCAAAAAAATTAAAATCGTAATTTTTTCCATCTGCTTTGCTCAGATTCATTCAAAAACTGTGGGGTTAAAATATACAGTACACCCCTAGGTGTATACGTTAAGTGGTCTAGTTTTCAAAATGGGGTCATTTGTGGGGGTCCTCTGTCGTTTTGGCCGCTCAAGGGTTCTACAAGTGGGCAATGGGGCCTAAAACGCCTTCACGCAAAATGTCTGTTCTAAAAGCCACCGGTTGCTCCTTTAGTTTTGGGACCCGTTGTGAATACCAACATATACAGACGTAATACTAGGGCCACAATGGGTATGTTTCTGAAGACGGGACAAACAGGGGTATCCATTTTGGAGTGAAAGTCTTCATCCCTATGTGTGCTGTACAAAAAAAACAGGTTTAAAAGTGACATGATTGCCAAAAAAATGAAAATCGTAATTTTTTCCTTCTGCTTTGCTTAGATTCATACAAAAACCATGGGGTCAAAATACACAGTATACCTCTAGAGGAATTTGTTAAGGGGTCTAGTTTTCAAAATGGGGTCATTTGTGAGTGTTCTATATTGTTTTGGTACATCAAGGGCTCAACAATTGGGCAATGGGGCTGAAATCGCCTTCAAGCAAAATGACTGTTCTGAAAGTCACCATCGGCTCTTTTTGGTTTGGGCCCCGTTGTGCATATGGACAGAAGATTAGGTCAACAATGGGTATGTTTCTGAACACAGGACAAACGGGGGGATCCATTTGGGGTGCAAATACACATTTTCATGTGCATTATAGAAAAAAAATCCCATCTCTTAAATGGCATATTTGCAAAAACATGAAATTTTATTTTTTCTCCTCTAAATTGCATTAATTCCTGAAAAAAATCAGTGAGGTAAAAATACTCACGACCCCCCTCAGTGAATACATTAAGGGGTGTAGTTTTTAAAATGGAGTCATTTGTGGGGGTATCTATCATTCTGACACTCATGAGCCTTTGTGATTTTGGCTTGGTGCCGGAAAATAAAGTGTTCCTCAAAATGCTGTAAATCAATGTTAAATTTGCACGTCTCTTAAATGGTTAAAAAAAACCTGAACTTTTCCTAATGTGCGCCCAGAATAAAGTAAACAGATGGAAATATATATCTTATCAAGAATTTGTACAATATGTTTGCACATATTTGAGATATCACAGTTGAAAATGTGAAAAAATGAAATTTTTTTCAAAATGTTCCCAATTTTGGCGCTTTTAATAAATATACCCAAATTCTATCGGACTATTTTCACCACCTAAATGAAGTACAACATGTGGTGAAAAAATAATGTCAGAATCACTAGGATAAGCAAAACCTTTACGGAGTTATGCTATGTCAAAGTGACAGGTGTCAGATTTCCAAAATTTGATCTGGTCATTAAGGCGCAAACAGGCTTGGTCACTAAGGGGTTAAAAAAGGGCAGTGATATTGCAGTGTTAAACAAACACTTGTGGGCAAAAGCCCTTAGATGTGGAAATACCACCATATGTAAACATACCCTAAAAATGTTATACTTCACACTCCAACATGGCCAATAATAACAATAAAACCATACAATTCTCTCTCAGTATTTTATAGCATGACGTCATTATACACTTATCCATTTACAGAGATGTGCCAACAGTCCTGGGATAGCAGAATGTAAATTGATTACAGAAGACACTACTGCCCACAGTGGTCACCTAACGGGTGCTTAAATATTGCGATCAACGGAGTCTGGCTAGAATTGTCTATGCAAACAGACAAGTGACTTCGGCAGAAATCCCATACACATTCAATGCAGAAGGCCCCACAGTGCAATGTTCTTTAGCTTCCATCGGATATGGGAGGAGAAGATCTACGAGACTGCCTCTGTTACCACCATAGCACCGGATACAGTTCCTCACCTGAGCTTGTGAGGTTGCTAATTGGACACTAGGTGATTGGAACGTGTGGCATGGTCTGATAAGTCACAGTACCAATTGTGTGGGGCTAATGGTAGGGTTCATATGGGGCGCAGACCCCATGAAGCCATGGACCCCAGTTATCAACAACACTCCATGTAAGCTGGTGGTTGTTCCATACTGGTGTGGGGTGTGTTCTCATGGCATGAGTTGGGTCCACTGGTCTGCTTAAATACATTGTATGAATTGTTTGAAGCTGATGGTAGGGCTCATGCATGGCAGAGACCACATGAAGCCATAGATCCCATTTGTCAACTGTGCAGGCTGGTGGTGGTTCCATACTGGTGTGAGGTGTGTTCTTATGGCATGGGTTCAGTCCACTACATTTCAGTGCACCAAGTCCTTGATGTACCGCCACAATGATGCAATATTCCAAAAGGATAATGCATCATGCCTTTGGGCCCAAGTTGTCTAGAATTGGTCAGAAGTGATTGGAGGAGCATTCTGGAGAGTCCCTACAAGAGGTGGGACCTGCAAGTTTGCCCAACATGATCCAAATTGAGCATTTATGAGATGTGGTGGCGCAGTCCATTCTCACCTGAGTTCTGCCACCTACAAATACCATGAACCTGTGGGGGGCTATCCAGATGGTCAAAAGTCTTCCATCCACTTGTGAAACTGATGCCATGTTGAGATGTTAGAGAGCGTCCTACACCATACTATTTCCTGTCCCATGGCATTTGGCACGTCAGTGTATTAACATAATGTTAGACAAGACTATTCAATCAGTACCTTTGTTTCCTTTTACTTGAATTTTTCCTACAAGGCTTGTCTATGATATTTATGTTCTCTAATATTATTCTACTGAGCAGCCGGACATTTCATTTGTTGCATTCTCTCCTTTCCTCTTTGTAAATCCAGACCTTCAGAGCCATCTTTAATATTCAGTCTGATTGTATAGCTAATATCATTTCTGCCGGCTAAATCCCATGCTTCCTACATGACCAACTTTCAGGTCGCTGCATTTTTGATACGTAATAAGGTCAAAGGTGCTACTTCTACAGATGTCTACAGACGCTATCTCCGAAATAATCCTCTGCAATCTACTGCACCCCTGTGATCCTAAGTAGAGCTGTACCTAGTAAGACTGATCGCTGCCTGGAGGCTTTTCACCTCCAAGACGTTAGTAAGGTGACGGTCTATAACCTTATTTCTCATACTGTTACCTGCATGTAACTAAAACTGATAGCAACACTGTATACTAGCTGGCATCACGTATTTAAAGGGAACAGCAGAAACGGACGGCTTTTTTTTTTTCAAGAAACTGTCATTTGTAGTCCAAAGTTTTTGTGTTATTGCATTATTTAACGCCTTAGTGACTAAGCCTGCTTGCGCCTTAATGACCAACTCATTTTTCAGTTTTTTTTTCATCCCAGGAGCCATAACTTTTTTAAATTTTTCTGCGACAGCCATATGCGGGCTTGGTTTTTGTTGGAAAAGTTGTATTTTCTAATGTCTAACTTTTGGGTACACATAATGTATTGTATAACCTTTTATTAATTTTTTTAGGGGTTTTGGTGAAAAAAAATAAGTTCTGCCATTTGTTCATTGGATTTCATGGTTACGGCGTTCAGTGTATAAAATAAATACTGATAACATTGTTCTCCAGTCGGCACGATTCCCACAACACCAAGTCTAGACAGGTTTTTTTTTAAACTATTTTTATTATGTTTTACTATTTTTGCACACAAACCCCCCGCCCCCCTTTTTTTTCTTTAAAGATTTGTTTTTGTGTTGCCGCCTTCCAAGAGCAAGAACAATATTATTTTTCCATCGATGGAACTCTATGGGGCTCAGTGTTTTTTGCAGGATTAACTCTAGTCTTCATTCATGCAAATTTTGGTAACATTCTGTTTGCTTTTTATTCAATTTTTTTCTAGAGACAAAATAAATGAAAGCTGCAATTCTGGCATTGACCATACAGTATAAGGGCTTATTCACAGCCGGCTGATATATGCTACCATCTGACTGTCTATACCCTTCCCTCCCCCTCGACGGTTCTCTGCTTCTCTTCTGCACCCTGGCTGTTTGCAATGGGAGGGGGCAGGGAGTGGGCAGAGCTAAGCTCCACCCCGTCCTGCCATCCACCCCCCCGCATTGCAGGCTGCAGACAAGGGGCGGGAGCGGCTGGAGCTTAGCTCCCACTGCAAATAGCAGGAGGGGTGAAGAGAGGCAGAGAGCAGGTGAGGGGGAGGGAAGGGGATCGACAGTCAGATGGTAGCATATATCGGCCGGCTGTGAAAACTTATGCTGAACTGTGCGTGTGAAGACTTCCTATACACTCCTGTGAATAAGCCCTAAATAATATGTTAAATGAATTCTGCCAGCCAGTACAATTGTGTCAATGCTAACTTTATATAGGTTTGTTTTGTTTATCTTTACAACTTTTTCACACTTCTTAAAAAATATATTTTTTTGTTTATCGCTGCATTCTAAGCCCCTAACATGTTTTCTTTTTTTATCAACGGTGTTATGTGAGGCTTTTTTTTTGCGGGATAGGCTGCATTTTTTAATAGAACCATTTGTTGATACATTTAACATTTTGATTAGAGATGAGCAAGTATACTCGTCCGAGCTTGATGCTCGTTCGAGTATTAGGGTGCTCGAGATGCTCGTTACTCGAGGCGAGCACCACGCGGTGCTCGTCTCGATTAAACGAGCACTGACCATTGAATTCAATGGAGCCGGCAATACAGCCGGCTCCATTGAAAGCAATGGGCTGCCGGCGATCGCACAATGAATTTTCGGGAAGGGCTTAAATATATAAGCCCTTCCCTGCAATTCATCCAGAAATGTGTAAAAATAAAAAAATATATATACTCACCTGGTCCCGGCAGACGGAGTTCAGCTGCGGCTGTCGGCAGTCCTCCTGAACTGCTCTGAACAGCTGTGAGTAGTATTCAGCAGCCGGGGATTTAAAATCCCCGCCTGCTGAATGAGCTGCCTCTGATTGGTCACAGCCTGACCAATCAGAGGCAGATCTCACTCACACCCATTCATGAATTCATTAATGGGTGAGTGAATGCTGCCTCTGATTGGCTCAGTGCAGCTCACAGCTGAATGACAGCAGTTCAGCACCACAGTGCAGGGGACAGCAGGAGAAGACACAGCTGTGCCTCGGCAGCTGAAGGGAGGTGAGTATCTATTTTTTTTTTTTTTTTAAATCACTTTTAATTCATTTCCAGGGAATGGCTTATATGTAAAGCCCTTCCCTGAAAAAGAATTCAGGTGTGCCAGCGGACCATTGTCTTCAATGGAGTCGCCGACAGCAGCAACGGCTCCATTGAAGAGAATGCCTGCATTTTTATTCTTTTTTACACTAAAATCTTTCTTTTTCAGGGAAGGGCTTATATTTTTAAGCCCTTCCCGAAAATTCATCCCGCGCTCGCCGGCAGCCCATTGCTTTCAATGGAGCCGGCTGTATTGCCGGCTCCATTGAATTCAATGGGCTAACATCGTTCTTCTCTGCCACAGCTGTTACAGCTGTGGCAGAGGAGAACGATCTTAATGCTGACATATTTTTTTTTTTTTTACACATTTTAGGATGATTTTCAGGTAAGGGCTTATATTTTTAAGCCCTTCCCGAAAATTCATCCCGCGCTCGCTGGCAGCCCGAAAATGCAGCCCTGCATGTTTCTCCTCGCCTGCCCTATCCATTTCTGTGTTTTTTACATGACTTTGGTGATTTGCTAAGATTTTCATAAATGAAAACCTTAGCGGAGCACCAGTCATATACAAAAATGCTCGAGTCGCCCATTGACTTCAATGGGGTTCGTTACTCGAAACGAACTCTCGAGCATCACTGAAAGTTTAACTCGAGTAACGAGCACTCGAGCATTTTGGTGCTCGCTAATCTCTAATTTTGATCCCTTTCTATTCTGTTATTTGTAAGACAAGATAGACAAAATTAGATATTTTTGGCATTTTTTGTATTTTCTTTTCCTGGCATGCACTGTGCAGTTAAATAGTGAAATAACTTTTTTTTGTCTGGGTCATTACGAACGCAGCGATTACATATATGTGATTTTTTTTTACATAGTGAAGGAGGAAAGCTGCAGTTTTGTTGTTTTGATTTTTATACTTTTATTTTTTACAATTTTCTTTTTAAAATACTTTTTAAACTTTTTTTTGTCCACTGGGGAACTTGAATATCATCATATTTTATTATTCATCTAATACACTATTATACTACAGAATAGTAGTGCATTAGGAAGCCTATGAGATCAGCTAGAAGCTGATCATACGGCACTGTAACTGGCAACCTGGAGACTATAGCCAGGCCGACGATCACATCACGAGGGTCCGATGTGTGACAGAGGGAACCCCATTCCTCTGTCTGCCCTTTACATGCCAAGGTCTCACTGACAGTAGTGTGTAAAGCTTTAAATAGTTGGAATCAAAAGTCTCTTCAGTGCCTGCTACTGGAGTAAGTGCCCAGCTATCATCTGACAGCTAAGCACCCACTTCCTCTGGCACAGGAGACTTGTGCTGGGCTTCTAATGCAGTGCCGTCTTTTGAGGGTGCTGCACAACAAAGCCCCTTAATGGCCACCATAAAAAGACGTATCATTCGCTCATTAAGGGGTTGAGTGAATAGAGCTGCAATACCAGACAAAGCTCTTGTACAGGAATGATACAGTTTTTGGGAAGAAAGTAGACAAGCCCTTTAACTCCTTAGTGACAATAGCCTATTTTGCTCACTTGAACTGTTTTATGTCTATGGCATGTCTCTAACTGAATTGCTGAAACACTCTGTGCTGCGGGCACCTGCTCATTTCTGTAAATCTGCACCACCGATGCCTCATTGCTCATTTGAGCTGTTTTATGTCTATGGTATGTCTCTTACCAAGTTTGAATTTTGTACTTAATATATACTTTTTAGGTCCCACTCTCCCAGATAACATCATCCCACACCTCTATCTCCAGTTTTATTGTCGAGATGTTGTTTTAAAAAAAGGAGGACCATAAAGCTCTAGTCAATCACTGGCAAGTTGCTTAATTAATCTAATTAAACTATCCACTCCCAGCTGTAAGCTGTTACATATTCCCTTCACTGGCACAATTGTGAGTCCTGTATGAAGTGTGACCAGGATCAAGTGTTTTATGCAGTTATACATGGCAGGAGACAGGTAGGCGACATAAATTGCCTAAACACCTTGCACTTCACCACCATCACTACTACTGTAGCCTCTATCCTCATCTTTACTTTTTTTCTTTGTACATACCAGGTCACCCCCCCTCCCCGGTACCCTCACTCACCTTCCCATCAGTTGAGGTACCTACCCTACGACTTTTCTGTCCACTGTCCATGCGAGTATCGGTCATCTACCGCCCCACAGATCCTCCTTGTCTGTTTCTGGATCACTTTGCCGCTTTTCTCCCTCACTTCCTCTCCTGTGAAATCCCAACCCTCATTCTAGGTGACTTTAACATCCCCACCAATAACCCCATTTTCCCATCTGCCCCTTAGCTTCTATTGCTCACTTCCTCCTTTGGTCTCTCACAACTCACAGCCTCTCCCACTCACAAGGATGTCAATACTCTGGATCTGGTCTTTCTCCGTCTCTGCCCAGCTTCCCAGTTCTCTAACTCCCCTCTCCTGATCTTGGACCATAACCTCCCCTCTTCCTCTGTCAAGCTCCCTAGCATCTCTCGAGACCCTTTTACCCACCATATGTGCAGGAACCTTCAGTCCGTTCACACCCAAAACTTTAGAGACCCTACAGTTTTCTCTGTCCTCTATATCTCTCTTCTCTTGCCCCGACCTGGCCAACATACATTACAACACTGTTCTCAAACGCGTCCTAGATGAGTCAAGCTGCCCATGAATCAAGCCATCCGATACAGACCACGGCCACCCTGGCTCACATCTCAAAAGTGTTTCTTTCGGCAGTGCTCTATGTGTGCTGAACGGCTGTGGAGAAAGTCACAAAAGTCCACAGACTTTCTCCGCTTCAAAATTTATTTTCAGAACCTACAATTCAGCCCTGCACCAAGCCAAACAAGTCTATTTCACCTCTCTCATCTACTCACTATCAATTTTTTTTTGCATCGCTGTATTCAAAGCCCCATAACTTTTTCCATTTACGAAGCTCTGTGGGGGCTTGTTTTTTGCATGACAAGCTGTAGAGGACAGAGGAATCAATATCTGCAATATCTGGAGAATGGAGCAATTTGGAAATAAACATCTTACTGATAGGTACATCTCTTTGCGATTTCGAACAACCTCATTTATGCACCATTGGATAACATACCTAAAACGAAGCTTTGTTCACATAAGGTGCAAATTCCAACATGCAAACTAATAATTATGGATATCTTGAGCACATGCAAAGCATTTCGGGGACTGGGTTCCCCTTTCTCAAGTAGCATAAAATTGAACACAAACATATCTTTTATATTCAAACATGGTGGAAGCTCTTCAATTAGAATACCCCTTTTGTGGTAAAAAAAAAAAAAAAACACATTGCAATGCAGAAAGTCTCCAGTGTAATATGTTCTCCCAACGAAGCCACTCTACCTCTGCTCAGCAGATATGAGCTTTGCCAAATAATATTGTGAGATTCAGAGGCTTCCATCTCCGAGCCTCACTGATCCAATGCTATGCTATATTGGGGATGTTCACAGTGGAACGCTTGACACACGGCACATTGGTGATTATTTTTTTGGTATCTTTTTAGGGTAAATATGACTTTTTGATCACCTTTATTGCATGTAAAGGAGGTTTTTTGTTTTTTTTTGAGGAAACAGTTCACAAAAAGTTTTTTTACACTTCTTTTTGATGTAAATTCTTTATTAAAATCAACATCAGGTTATTCCAATATTAGACAATATTGCGAGAAAAAGCTTGTACAGCATCTTAGGTATAAAAGTAACCAAAACCTTTTATATTTTGAGGGTTTAAGGATGGTACAAGGGGGAGAGAAGTCGGTATTTTTTACCCTATTTTTAATGTGGATTTTTTTGTCTTTTTATGTCCCTGTTGAGGATTTGAGCCTGCAAACTCAGGATCACTCAGAGAATACACCACAGTACTTCTGTACTGTGGTGTATTATCTGTTTTCTTCCCTATGACAAGTCATGGAAAACCTTGAGGCCATCACCTGGCATCTGGTTGCCATGGCAACCCATCAGCAATCAGTGAATGGATGGCAGAGGGCCAATGATGGCCCGGGTGCAAAAGTTTATCTTGAGGACCCCCAACTTCTCTTAACCCCTTATCGCAGAGACATAACTTAAAGCTCCAGGGCCCTCAACTATAATGCTTTATTCATAGTACTGGGCTCCCTATATGGAGAAGAGACACTTTATAGACCCCCTAAGGCTCCTGGGCCCGGGTGCAACCACATCCCCTGCATCCCCTATAGTTACGCCAGTGCCTGTCATATTAATGGGACCTCAGATGTCAGTTACAGCCAGCTTCCACTGCAGATAGCGCGGGCTAAACATCTAAGGCCACGCCATCTACATATGTATATGTACGGCATTTCATGGGAATGCCTCCCATGATTTACATGTATGTCATGGAGTGTGAAATGGTAAGACCGAATGTGAAATATGGAAAAAGGATGGTGCAGCAACCCAGATGAAGGAATAGAGGACTATATCCCTTACAAAAGCATGTAAAACAAGGTCTGTTTTTTAGGGCCAGGTGCAGCCAACCCCAACTGACCGTTAGGGTTAACGTATATACAGTATGTACCATACTGTATATACAGTATGTACCATACTGTAAAGGGTGTTAAATAACTGGGTATACGACGCAACCTGTCGACATATACAGTGGGGGAAAAAAGTATAGTCAGATACCAATTGTACAACTTGTGGAACTTCCCCCACTTAAAAAGATGAGAGAGGCCTGTAATTAACATCATAGGTAGACCTCAACTATGAGAGACAACATGGGAAAACACATCCAGAAAATCACATTGTCTGATTTTTAACTAATTTATTTGAAAATTATGGTGGAAAATAAGTATTTGGTCAATAACAAAAGTTCATCTCAATACTTTGTTATATATCCTTTTTTGGCAATGACAGAGGTCAAACGTTTTCTGCAAGTCCTCACAAGGTTGGCACACAGTGTAGCTGGTATGTTGGCCCATTCCTCCATGCAGATCTCCTCAAGAGCAGTGATGTTTTGGGGCTGTCGCTGGGCAACACGGACTTTCAACTCCATCCAAAGGTTTTCTATAGGGTTGAGATCTGGAGACTGGCTAGGCCACTCCAGGACCTTAAAATGCTTCTTACGAAGCCACTCCTTCATTGCTCTGGTGGTGTGCTTGGGATCATTGTCATGCTGAAAGACCCAGCCATGTTTCATCTTCAGTGCCCTTGCTGATGGAAGGAGGTTTACACTTAAAATCTCACGATACATGGCCCCATTCATTCTTTCATGTATACAGATCAGTCATCCTGGTCCCTTTGCAGAGAAACAGCCCCAAAGCATGATGTCGCCACCCCCATGCTTCACAGTAGGTATGGTGCTCTTTGGATCCAACTCAGCATTCTTTCTCCTCCAAACACACCGAGTTGCGTTTCTGCCAAACAGTTCTACTTTGGTTTCATCTGACCATATGACATTCTCCCAATATTCTTCTGGATCACCCAAATGCTTTCTAGCAAACTTCAGTCAGCCCCAGACATGTACTGGCTTAGGCAGAAGGACATGCCTGGCACTGCAGGATCTGAGTCCCTGGTGGCGTAGTGTGTTACTGATGGTAGCCTTTGTTACGTTGGTCCCAGTGCTCTGCAGGTCACTCAGTAGGTTCCCCTGTGTAGTTCTGGGATTTTTGCTCACCGTTATTGTGATCATTTTGACCCCATGGGGTGAGATCTTGCGTGGAGCCCCAGATCGAGGGAGATCATCAGTGGTCTTGTATCTCTTCCATTCTATATTGCTCCCGCAGTTGATTTCTTCACACCAAGCTGCTTGCCTATTGCAGATTCAGTCCTCCCAGTCTGGCGCTGGGCTACAATTGTTTCTGGTGTCCTTGGACAGCTCTTTGGTCTTCACCATAGTGGAGTTTGGAGTGTGACTGCTTGAGGTTGTGGACAGGTGTCTTTTATACTGATAACAAGTTCAAACAGGTGCCATTACTACAGGTAATGAGTGGAGGACAGAGGAGCCTCTTAAAGAAGAAGTTACAGGTCTGTGAGACCCAGAAATCTGGCTTGTTTGGAGGTGACCAAATACTTATTTTCCACCATAAACTTGCAAATGAATTCATTAAAAATCAGACAATATGATTTTCTTGATGTGTTTTCTCATGTTGTCTCTCATAGTTGAGGTCTACCTATGATGTCAATTACAGGCCTCTCTCATCTTTGTAAGTGGGAGAACTTGTACAATTGGGATCTGACTAAATACTTTTTTTCCCCACTGTATTTAATCGCTCACTAATAGATTTATTGCTTAACTTCTCTGTGTATCTTAAAATCAGCACATATATGTGTTTCAAGGCTAAAAGAGCCTCTTCCTCAGGATTCGCTGGGGCACACAAGTGTGAAACAATACGGTGGAAAGTAACACATGCGTTGTAGGTAAGAAATAGAGGAATAAGTTCAGAATACAAACCATGGAGAAGTATTCAATTAATACGTGGTGTATAATACAATTCAAAATCAAATAACCAAAAGAATAAATGAATAAAAATTAAATCAAACCTATTCTTCTGTTGCATATATATAATTTTTGCAGAGCAGCGGTAGGTTAATTGAATGAAGTGGAGCAGGGGATGTTGGATCGCACGCTTACCTGATGGTTTTGCTGGAGCTTTTGATAAGCACATATGTGCTCTGCCAGCCGCTGCCCGTTCTCTTAACCTGGACACTTTGGCAATACATTTGCTCTCCTGCATGCCGCCAGTTTAGTATTTATAAGTCCACTGGGCGTCTTGGCATTGCAGTGCGCATGTGCCCATTCTCTGTATAGCCCTGGCGGTTATGGCCGCTCACAGTTTTTACAACTTCTCAGAGGGCGACACGTCATTAATCCTGCTGCAGCCCCTAAGGGTGAATGCCCCTGAATGGGTTTCTACCGCGTTTCCCGCAGCGGAAATCAGCAGCTATTAGGTTCAGCAGCGGGAAATAAATCGCAGCATGTTCTATTTGCTGTGAGTTTACGCCGCGGGAGGTCTACACTAATATAGCATTAATTGGGATCGTGGAATTTCCGCATTCACCAGCAGGCACTTTTTGTTTTTTAATCGTGGTACTTTCATGTCGTAAAGCTGCAGGCATATCCTGCGACACTCATGGGCATGAGCCCTAACGGTAAGACGACAAAAAACAGGTTTAGTCCGTTTGATTGCAGTCTCTGTATAAGTCCTCTCTGTCCAAACTAAAAATATTTAATTACTCATGCATATCTACTCTTTATCCAGCTGACATACAGTGTTCTCTTCGTTCTGCTATGCATTGCTTCTCTCCTATACATTGCACTGATTTAAAGGCATGTACTTCTAGATACAAAAAATGGAAACAAAAGAAAGCTGTTTCATGCTGTTCAGACGGCCAAAAAGTGTGTGGAGACACCTAGAGCATGATCAGGGGATGGCATTGTCTCTCCTCTGATCCACTCACCACTTTTTGAGTGCTCTCCTTAAGGAGTGATGACACCTCTCTTGACCAACGTCACAGGCCTCTCACCAGCCAAGCCAAATACCTCCTGCATACTGAAGCGGGACAAACACCCCGAAACAGCTGCCTGTGTATGGTTTTCTGGTTTCCTATTCCCAATCATTGATTTACAGACTAGTTAAAAAGTTCTTCATTGATTTGCAGGAATGCTGGCATCCAATAGGTGGCGCTGCAGAGGTATTGTTCCATCTTCCTTATTTGCATGCTGTTGAGATCTATGGGGCTCACTGCTCCTTAGTGTTTATACTTTTATTTTCCACCAATGAACTGTTTAGATTTATCCAATGATTGATGAATTGAATCTTGTACATACACTTATCTTCGTATCGGTTTACTTATATATTATTGTTTTATGCTGAATATTGAGGAGTTTTTGGAAACGTAGGCCTTATATCATCTGATGAACTTTGTTCTTGTTGGTATCCTTTTAATCTATACACCTCCCATCTGGAATGGCCATATAAACGTTATCAGCTATAGGCGCACACCTCCGTATTTTGTTTTGTTTAATGAAAGCGTTAAGCCATATATCTGCTAAGCCAGCAGGTGAGCGTGCGATCTAACATCACCTGCTTACTGCATTCAATTTACCTACCGCTGCTCCACAAAAATTATACATATGCAACAGAAGAATAGGTTTGATTACATTTTTATTTATTCTTTCGGCTATTTGACTTTGAATTGTACGTATTATACACCATGTAGTAATTGAATACTTCTCCATGTTTTGTATCCTGAACTTATTCCTCTATTTTACCTACAACACATCTGTTACTTTCCACCGTATTGTTTCACACTGGTGTGCCCCCAGCTTATCCTGAGGAAGAGGCTCTCTTAGCCTCGAAACACATGAATGTGCTGGTTACGGAATGAACAGAGAAGTTAAGCAATAATTCTATTGATGTGCTCGTCCAGTATATGTCCATGGGTTGCGCCTTATACCCAGATTTTCAACACCATTTAGGGCTCAACTGAATGGCCACCATGTAATTCCACCTTATGGGACAACAAGTTTAAGGTAAGCAGCAAGGTCGGTAAAAGATGGGGCGTTTTATCAGTTGTATGCGTTTTCCAGTATATTGGAAGGCACAGCTCTGTTAGACCTCCTTCACATGTACGCATTGTAAAACATCTGTAATATGGATCCACAATTTGGATGTATTGTAGATAAAATACCATTAGTATGTCATCAGGAGTGTGTCTAAAAATGGAAGATGTGATTGTTCTCAGTAAGAGAAACCAAGTAATCTTGTGGAAATGATACCTTTTAACCCCTTAGTGACCAGCCCATAGTGTTTTTACGTCCTGCCCAAGTGGGCCTTAATCCCTGAGGACATACAAACATGTGTCCTGCAGGGATTAATGCCACGTGGGCTCTGGACGTGACAGCTCCACGCTGTCAGTGCCCGCAGGTAGCCGACAGCATGGAGCTGTTATCTCGGGCTGCGGGCAACCCCCCCCCCCCCCCGGCAATGCAATCGGCGCTATCCAATGGATTGGATGCTTCCCGCTGTCCTGGTCCTCCAGGCCCCAAAGCCAGCCTTCTGCGCATGCGCGCCAGGTGGCATTACGTCAGCTGCATGCGCAGAAGCCCCGGAGCCGTGGTAGATTTATAATCTCCTGGCTCTTGTAGGTAGCCGGGAGGCAGGAGATGTCAGCGGAGTGCGCGGTGAGCGGTCCCCGTTACCGCGATCGCCGTTATCCAATGGATAACGGCGATCCTGGAAAAGTGAAGAAAAGTTTTTAAAAAGTCAAAGTTTCATCTCCCCTCATGTATTGGATCCATGGGGGCAGCTAAGAATACTTACCCTTGTCCGTCACACTGCTCCCCGCTGTCCTGGTCCTCCAGGCCCCAAAGCAGGCCTTCTGCACATTTGCGCCAGGTGGCATTACGTCAGCTGCATGTGCAGAAGGCCCGGAGCCCCGGGAGATTTATAATCTCCTGGCTCCTGGCTCTTGTAGGTATCTGGGAGGCAGGAGATGTCAGCGGGAACGGCGGAAAAGTGAAGAAAAGTTTTAAAAAAGTCAAAGTTTCATCTCCCCTCATGGATTGGATCCATGAGGGAAGGTGAAAATACTCACCCCCCTTCCTCCATGTCTTCCGGCCGCTCTCGGGACCCACAACTGACTTCTGCGCATGCGCCGATGTGGCACGCATGCGCAGAAGGCCGGTGAGCCCTGCAAAATCAAAATCTCCCTGTACCCGGCTGTCACAGATAGCCAAGTGCAGGGAGATATTACTGGGGACCGCTGTATGATGTTCCCAGTCACGTGATCACCGTTATCCATCGGATAATGGTGATCATATAAAGTTAAAGAGTTAAAAAAAAAGTTTAAAAAGTTAAAGTTTCATCTCCCCTTATGGATCGTATCCTTGCCCCCTGATGGGATGTTGATCCACGGACCTTACCCCAGCTTCGGCGCATGCATCCGTCAGCATGATGGCGGACGCATGCGCAAAAGTGAAGGATTGCCCAGGAAATTTAAAATTTCCCTGCTGCTGGCTACCAAAGGTAGCCAAGAGCCTGGAGATGTCACGGGGAGCCGCGGTATACGGTTACTGGTCACGTTATCGCCGTTATCCAATGCATAATGGCGATCACGTAAAAGTTCTTAAAAAAGTTAAAGTTTCATCTCCCCTCACCAATGCGATCGGTGAGAAGAGATGAAACATCTTCTCGGAGGCTTCTGCATTTGAATCTAGATGCGATTATCCTCCATGGACCCTTCCGGCTTCTGCGCCCGCCAGCAAAATGCCAGACACATTCGCAGGAGCCGGGGAGCCCAGAAAATTTTAAATCTCCTTGCTCTCGGTCGCTGAGTGCTTGGAGCAGTGACCGGCGGCCTTGTTGAGCGGTCCCCGGTCACGTGATAAAGTAGCGATATAACATTAGGCTGGTCTCACATGGCCGGATAGGAATTACGGATTCTGCATGCATCTGATCTGCAAGCAGATTCCACATACGGCTGTGTGAGCCCGGCATTATTCAAACCGCGACCTATATTACGTAATTTACACTAAGTTCCTGGGAACGCTCGCCTTCCTGCAGTTCCAGGAGCAGCTTGTTGAGCGCCTTCTGTGTGAGACTGCTGCACCGCAGCAAGATTACGAAGCCTCACAGAGTGCCACTTTTTACACTCCATTCCTGCCGCTGAGGTCACGAAATACCCCCCCAAAAAACCATGAGAGGAGGAAGGATACACAGTTTTCTTGCCCCATTTGCCCATTCCAACCAGCCTCCATAATTATCCCCGTCTTCGGACATAAAACTCAGTTTACATTATTACTTTTATCTAATATTTAGGGAACGCCAAAAAATGGGGATGGCGGGGGGAATTATTTTTAGGAAGTCAATTTTTTTTTCTGTACAAGTGGGAAATGGGGCCTGGAATTTATTCAGTTGTGCCCTGAAATCCAACGGGCGTTCCCTCCATTATGGGCCTAGCTATGTGTCCTGTAAGTAGATTGGGGCCATAATGGGCATGTTTCTGAATACAGAACAAACGAGGGGATCCATTTTGGGGTGAAAGTCTTCATTCATATATGTGCTGTACAAAAAAGACTCTTTTTAAATTGACACAATTGCCAAAAAATGAAAATTGTATTTATTTTCCTTCTGCTTTGCATAGATTCATTCAAAAACTGTGGGATGAAAATACACAGTACACCCCTAGATGAATTTTTAAGGGGTCTAGTTGTTAAAATGGGGTTATTTGTGGGGGCTCTGCATCGTTTTGGCCGCTCAAGGGGTCTATAAGTGGGCAATGGGGCCTGGAATTTATTCAAGTGTCCTGAAATCGAAGGGTGTTCCCTCTATTATAGGCCGAGCCATATGTCTTGTAAGCAGATTAGGGCCACAACGAGTATATTTCTGAACACGGGACAAACAGGGGTATCCATTTTGGGGTGAAAGTCTTCATTCCTATGTATACTGTAAAAAAAAATGTTTTTAAAATGACAGAATTGCCCACAAAAATGAAAATCGTAATTATTTTCTTCTGATTTGCTTAGATTCATTCAAAAACTGTGGGATCAAAATACACAGTACACCCCTAGATAAATTCATTGAAGGGTCTAGTTTTCAAAATGGGGTCATTTGTGTGGGTTCTCCATCATTTTGGCCACTCACGGCTCTACAAGTGGGCAATGGGGCCTAAAACATCTTTAAGCACAATGTCTGTTCTGAAAGCCATCGGCTGTTCCTTTTCATTTTGGGCTCCGTTGTGCATACAAACATAAAATTAGGGCCACAATGGTTATATTTCTGAACACAGAACTAACGGGGGTATCCATTTTGTGGTGCAAGACTTCATTCTTATGTACACTGTACAAAAAAAACTGTTTTTAAAATGACACAATTGCCAAAAAATGAAATTCGTAATTTTTTCCTTCTGCTTTGCTTTGATTCATTCAAATACTGTGGGGTCAAAATATTCAGTACACCCCTAGATGAATTCGTTAAGGGGTCTAGTTTTCAAAATGGGGTTACTTGTGGGGGTTCTCCATCGTTTTGGCCGCTCAAGGGCTCTACAAGTGGGCAATGGGGCCTAAATCACCTTCAAGCAAAATATCTGCTCTGAAAGCCACTGGTTGCCCCTTTCATTTTGGGCCCTGTTGTGCATCTAGACATAATACTAGGGCCACAATAGGTATATTTCTGAACACAGGACAAACAGGGGGATCCATTTTGGGGTGCAAGTCTTTATTCATAAGTGTGCTGTCCAAAAAAAAAAAGGTTTTTAAAAGGACACATTTGCCAAAAAAAAATGAAAATCGTTATTTTTTTTCTTTCTGCTTTGCTTAGATTCATTCAAAAACTGTGGGGTCAAAATAAGCAGTACACCCCTAGAGGAATTCGTTAAGGGGTCTAGTTTTCAAAATGGGGTCACTTGTGGGGGTTCTCTATCGTTTTGGCCACTTAAGGGCTCTACAGGTGGGCAATGGGGCCTAAAACACCTTCAAGCAAAATCTCTGTTTTGAAAGCCACCGGTTGCTCCTTTCGGTTTAGGCCCCTTTGTGCATACGGACAGAAGATTAGGGCCACAATGGGTATGTTTCTGAACACATGACAAACAGGGGTATCTATTTTGGGGTGCAAATCCTCTTTTTTATGTGCACTCTAGAAAAAAAACTGCCTTTAAAATGACATATATGCAGAAATCTAAAATTTTATTTTTCTCCTCTAAATTGCATTAACTCCTGAAAAAAATCTGTGTGGTCAAAATCCTCCTGACACCCCTCACTGCATACATTAAGGGTGTAGTTTTTAAAATGGGGTCATTTGTTGGGGTATCTATCATTCTGACGTCTATGAGCCTTTGCCATGTTGGCTTGGTGTAGGAAAACAAAGTGTTCCTCAAAATGTTGATGATCAATGTTAAATTTGTACGTCTCCTAAATGGTTAAAAAAAACAAAAGCTTTTCAAATGTGCGTCCAAAATGAAGTAAACAGATGGAAATATATATCTTAGCAAAAATTTGTACAGTATATTTGCACATACTTGATATATTACAATTGAAAATGAGAAAAATGACAATTTAAAAAAAAAAATTCCCAATTTTGGCGTTTTTAATAATTATACACAAATTCTATCGGACTATTTTACCACCTAAATGAACTACAGCATGTGGTGAAAAAACAATGTCAGAATCACTTGGATATGCAAAACCTTTACAAAGATATTTTATGTTAAAGTGACACATGTGAGATTGGCAAAATTTGGTCTGGTCATTAAGGCGCAAACAGGCTTGGTCACTAAGGGGTTAATGGCTAACAAAAATACATGATGTTATAGCGAGCTTTCCAACCTACTCAGGGTTCTTCCTCAGGTTATGCAATATATATAAATACACACATATACATATAAAAAGATACAGACATTAATTTGTGAATAATTTGCGCTTAAAACAATACCAGAACAGGATGAGTAAAGGACTAAATACCTAATTAGTCCACTAATAGGGATATGAAAGCATTACAGTCTTTAAATTGGTGTTAAGGAGTCACCAGGCTAGAGTGTTATCTCTACTCTAGATTTCTTATATTCTCCACTGATGCAAAGAGCCCCTTTCGAGGTTCACTCTGTTCTTGAGTTTATTAAAGATGGTTATAAATAGAGATGAGCGAATATACTCGTTTCGAGTAATTACTCGATCGAGCACCGCGATTTTCGAGTACTTCCGTACTCGTGAAAAGATTCGGGGGGGCGGGGGGAGGCGTGGCGGAGCGGGGGGTAGCAGCGGGGAACAGGGGGGAGCCCTCTCTCTCTCTCTCCCCCCCACTCCCCACTGCAACCCCCCACTCACCCACGGCGCCCCCCGAATCTTTTCGCCCGAGTACGGAAGTACTCGAAAATCGCGGCGCTCGGGCGAAAAAGGGGCGTGGCCGAGTAGGTTCGCTCATCTCTAGTTATAAACTTGTACTCCCAAATTCTTCTGTGATGCGGAGATTTGAAATTGCCTTTTAGTATCGTAACATCCATATGTTGTGTCCGTGATAACATCATGTATTTTTGTTAGGCATTATCTACAGGATTACTTGGCTTATCTTGCTGAGAACAATCACATTTTGCTCTACTGGCTAACACGGTACCAAACTTTTTTTGTTTTAAAATATGGAAGAATCATGGATGCCGGCCAAGCTTACTAGTATAGTGATACAAAATACAAGGGTAGGTACAGACACCACAACCCCTCAGCATGCAGACAGGGCAGTTTTTGGGGGCTACTTAGTATTATACTTGCACATAGATAAGGCATACAAAGCATGCCAGGCCAACTGATGCGTGTAGTGTACCACATAGGCTTACTACCTATTAATAATGCCACATACAATTCAGCCACGCAGGTTGACCTGCACCTCCAAAGTGAGCCACACTGGACTGATATCCTGGGCTCACCTAGACTGCTTCATGCAAAAATAACAATTACCAATACATACAAGGTATTAGTTAATATTTTGGACAAATTACACACGCTCATAACTCTTGTCAAAGGTCCTCGTTGTCTTGCAAGTCTCTACACTAACAAGACAAACATATCACAGAAAGAGGACATGTCAATTGAAAGATCACAGAAGATGATTTACCATTCTGCATGCTGAGGGATCTGGTGTTTCTTCCTGCACTTGTAAACTCTTTGTCAAAAACACTCCTGCCCTTAGAAGAAGTTGTTGTTTTGCTGCAACACTCGGCATGCAGTTCCATCTCAAGCAGATATGTAAATAATGAGAGTTGTGGTGTGATTAGATGAACGGTCTTGTCACTCTAAGCCCTAAAAGTGGTTCCTTGGCCTATAAAGAGGCTCTCAGAGGCTTCTTGCGTGCAGTGACCTCTTCCTCCACTTGTGTAGAACTTGTTGGCCACTAGATGCCTCTATGACGCAGAGAAGAGATTTCACCCCATTACCAGAGTCTGAGAGGGGCGCATTATTGCAATGTGAGAAGCTTGATGGTCATATTGAAAAATTGCCCCCCACCTGGGCTGTTCTGATCAGACTGTTGGGAGGTGTTGGGACCAGTGAATGCATTAGGGCACGCTAGGCGACCGGGCTCAGCAGACCCTCGACAGACTACCAGTACAGAGGATCAGCTGATTGTTCAACAAGTTCTAGCAGCTCCAACTGTTTTGTTGTCCACCATTCAGAGACAGATAGACTGAAAGAAGATATATACCCATCCAGTTCAGCCTATTACCCCCAATGTTGATCTAGAGGAAGGCAAAAAAAACCAGTGAGTAATCAGTGATATAACTTCTAATATTGTATTGCTCAAGAAAGGTGTCAAGGCCCCTCTTGTACTCTTATCAATTTTACCATCACCACATCCTCAAGGGAGAGCTCCATAATCTGACTGCTCTTACAGAAAAGAACCCCCTATTATGTTGGTGTCACAGCCCTGGGTATAAATAGATGGGAGATATCTGTACTGTCCCCTGATATACATATACATAGTTATTAGAGCACCCACTTGTTAGAGTTCTGGGTATGAATAGATCATAGGAGAGATCTCTGTATTGACTTAAAAAGACCAGTTTTGATATCCTCTCTGGGTATTATAGTTCGCCGATTCCTTTTATTACTTTAGTTGCCACCTTTGTACCCACTAAAGCTCTGATATGTCCTTCTTGAGTAACGGTGCCCCAAACTGTCCCCAATATTCCCTGTGTGGTCTGACCGGTGACTTGTAAAGAGGAAGAACAATGTTCTGGTCATGTGCAGCAGCTGCCTGACACTGGTTTCTCCAGTTTAGCTAACAGGTAACTAAAATCCCCAAGTCCTTTTCCATGTCAGTGCATACAGTGGTTTTCCATTCAGTGTGTGGTGACATATATTTCCTGCCCATGTGCAGAACCTCACATTTATTTACATATTTACACCTTGTTTGCCACTTTTCTGCTCAAACTCCCAACTTATCCACATCATCTTACAACTGCCTTGCATCCTCTCTTGTGTTAATTACTTTTACATAGTTTTTTATTATCTGCAAAGATTGATATTTTGCTGTGACATTCTTCTACCAGGTCATTAATAAATATATTAAAAAGAATAGGATCCAATACTGCCCCCTGTGGTACCCCACTAGTAATGGTAACCCCTCCAATACTGCCCCCTGTGGTACACCACTAATAGTGCTGATCCAATCAGAGTATGTACCATTTATAACCCCTCTGCTTTCTATCACTGACCAATTACCCACTTACACACATTCTCCCCAGACCAAGCATTCTCATTTTATATACCAATCTTTTATGTGGCACAGTGTCAAATGCTTGGGAAAAGTCCAGATACACAAGATCCAGTGACTCTCTATGGTCCGGACTAAAACTTACCTCCGCATAGAAGCTGGTTTGACAGGAGCGACCCGTCATAAAGCCATGCTGATACAGAGTTATAAAAATATTTCCTTGAAGTTCTCCAAGATAGCATCTTTTAGAAACCCTTCAAAGATGTTACCCACAATAGAAGTAAGACTTACTGGCCTGTAGTTTCCAGGTTCACTTTTTGACCCTGTTTTAAATATTGGCACCGCATTGGCTGTGCGCCAATCCAGTGGAACAGACCCCGTCACTATAGAGTCCTTAAATATAGGAAACAAGGGTCTGTCTATCACATTTCTTAATTCCTTTAAAACCTGGGAGCGTATGCCATCCGGAACTGATTTCTAAGATAGCTCTGCAGTTCTTCCTGGGTTAGACTGGTGACATTTAGTGGAGAGTTTACTTTATCCTAATACACTGGAGAAAAAAGTATTTGATAGATTTGCCTCTACAGTTTTTCCTATATTATTTATTAAAGGGCCAACACTTTCCATCATACTTTATTTTTGCTGTTTATTGTCCCCTCACATCTTGATTAAGCACATTGGTTTTCCCCTACTAGTAACCCTTTCATTCCTGTAAGGTATGAGCCACTCACAGTAAGTATTTAGGATGTTTTTGAACATTTCCCATTTATTGTCTGTACTCTTTCCTAAAGTTTAGAATTTTCGTAGCTCCTCTATAAAACACTCTCTTGAAAGGCCCGATCTAAGCTTAGGGGGAGGACCTCCAAGGTAGTTTTCTCAGAAATATTACCTGCACCACAAGCCACACCAAAAAGGCAGCAGGATCTTAGGGAGGTAAACAAGTGGCTCCAAAGTTGGTGTAAGAAGGAGGGCTTTGGGTTCCTAGAGAACTGGGCTAACTTTGCTGTCAGCTAAAGGCTCTACAGTAGAGATGGGCTGCATCTCAATGGGAGGGTGCTGCTGTGCTGGGGAGAAGATGGCTAGAAAGTTGGAGGAATGTTTGTTACTGGTGTATCTTGTCTCCACCGGAAGAATGGGTGGAGACATGAGTTGGCCTGGTTAAGTTGTAGGGGAAGGATTGTTGATGCCCACAACAGTGCTCCCATCTCCCCTGCCGAAGACACTGCTGTCAGTGTCTCGCCTCCCATCTGCCATGCCGACCCCGAGTCACTGCTGCTGTGAGTCTCCCATGCTGAACCCGCTGCCTGTGCTCCCTGGGCTGCTGTGACTGTCAGCCACAATCAGCTGTCTATCGGCTCCCTCTGCCCTGGCGTCCCCACTTGCATCTCTGCTGATCAGCCCCTTCCCCCTGCCATCCTCTGCTCACGACCCCGCTGTTAATGTGTCCCCTGTACCATGCCATGTGACAGAGCCGCGCTCCCTCACTCTCCCCTGGCGCTGTCTTCCCCTCTGTGCTTCCGACTGTACTATCAGTGTCCTCCCCGGCTGCCACTGTCAGTCTCCTCTCCAGGTACCTGCTCTCCCCTGGCGCTCTGTGCTCCTGGCTACCGCTCGCTGTCAGTCTCCTCCTCGGCAACTGCGTTAAGACAGAGAGCGGGGCTGCCATCTGGGGTGTGGGGATGGCATGCCATATTGCAGGGAGGCTGGCGACAACACAATTACAGATGGGCCCATAACAGGGAGGCCGGCGGGGAAGCCCCTTGAAACTGAGACAGGAAGGTATCGCACAGCCCAGCCAATCGGCAGCTGTGGGCATATCCTATACCTCCCATAGCACAATCCCTGTTCTCCACCCATTATTGTGGTGGAGACAAGATACACCAGTGTTTAAACTAGGAACTGGGGGGAGGGCAGAAAGAGTAATAGGGGGAAGACCTGGGACAAAGTATTTGGAATGGGGGTCAAGAGGGAGGAGGGGTTAGTACAGTTAGAACTGATAGATCAGCAAATGGGACCATAAGTAGCATAATGAATACAAAGAATAAGAACAACCATATAAATTGTATGGCAATGAATGCAAGAAGTCTGATTAGTAAAGTGGGTGAGCTTGAAGCGAGAATGTCTGAAGAAAATTACAGCATAGTAGGAATCACTGAAACATGACTCGATGATAAGTGCAATTGGGCAGTGAATTTACAGGGTTACAATCTCTTCAGAAGAGACCGTGGGAAACAAAAAGGGGGAGGTGTATGTCTGTACATTAAATCCTACTTAATGCCTAGTCTACAGGAAGATATAGGTGCAGGAGATGAACACGTGGAATCTCTGTAGGTAGAAATACAGGGAGGGAAAAAATTTTAAAAACTGCAGTGTTTATATTATGAGTTTGATTCTAGTGCTAAATTCGTGTACCCTGGTTAGTTTGGGTGATTTATGTTATGAGCTTGGTTCTGGTGTAGTTCTCTGCAGAGCTTGGTTCTAGTGTTGTGTTTATGTACTGAACTTTGCTTCAGGTGATATATTTATGTAATGAGCTTGGTTCTGGTACTGTATGTTATGGGTTTAGTTCTGGTACTGTATCCATGTACTGAGCTTGGTTCTGGTGCTGTATTTATGTTATAAATGTAGTTCTAGTGTTGAATTTATATACCCTGATTAGTTCTGGTGCTGCAATTATATTATGAGCATGCTTCTGTTGCTGTATTTAATCACTGAGCTGTTTGAATGCTGTATTTATTTTACAAGCTTTGTTCTGCTGCTGTAGTCCTCTACTGAACTTAGTTCTGGTGCTGTGTTTATGTTATGAGCTTGGTTCTGATGCTGTGTTTATTCACTGAGCTGTATTTGTTATGAGCTTAGTTCTAGTGCAGTATTTATGTTATGAACTTGGTTCTGGTGCTGCATTAAAATTCACTGAGCTATTCTGGTATTGTATGTATGTTACGAGATTGGTTTTGGTATTGTATTCACTTAGCTGTTCTGGTGCTGTTTATATGTGATGAGTTGGTTCTGTATTTGCCCACTGAGCTGTGATTGTGTACTGGGCTTGGTTCTGGTGCTTTGTTTTTGTTATGAGCTTGGTTCTGGTACTGTATTCACTTAGCTGTTCTGGTGCTGTATATATGTTATGAGTTGGTTCTGTATTTGCCCACTGAGCTGTGATTATGTACTGGGCTTGGTTCTGGTGCTTTGTTTTTGTTATGAGCTTGGTTCTGGTACTGTATTCACTGAGCTGTTCTGGTGTGGGTATGCTGCTGTTTTCTGCACAAACAGACAGCCTATCATATGTAGTTTTGTTTCTTATGAAGTAGATAGGAGGGTAGTGTAAAAAGAACTTTTCGCCCAGGGTGCCATCCAACCTAAGGCCGGCACTTTGTGGATGCGCACTTGTAAGTAACCACTGCAATATCAGCATGACAAAACGTTACAGTGAGCGATAATGGAAGCAGTAAATGCTCTCTCGCTTAAAGGCGCAGTGTAGATGCCTCGTCCTGCTCACCTCCCTGCGGGTAACCCGTTGTTAGCTGGTAAATAGTGGAGCTCTTTAAATAGCCGGCAGTGAGGAGTGGATGCTGAATCCTGTTCTCCCAGCAGCACAGGCAGCAGCAGTGCAGCAGCTCTCCGCCCTCTGCTCTCTCCCTCCTCCCGGCTCCTCCATTCTCTCCTCTCACTCCGCCGTCTGGATTCCTTGGGATTGCTGGGATGCTGCTGCCGCTGCCGCTCGGGATCCCGTCATGCTAAGTCCCTGCTCAGCCCTTCACATCTGGGTGTCACAGCCTCTATAGACATGGTGCTGGCAGAATCTCACAGACCGTGCTGGACACTTTGTGATTGCCTCTGCTCGCTGCTCTTACCTTCCCTCTTACTCATCATAGCCCGGCCAGGGAAACTTGCAGCTTTTCCTACCTCCTTAAGTGACTGCCAAACCCCTACAGGCTGGAACTGTTCTGGTAAGACACAGCCTTGCTATGAATGATCTGTTACTACTGCACATCATTACTGCCATCATTATTATTTGCTTAATTATGGAGTTAAGTTGATGGGTGGAAAAGTCTTATTAACATCTCTGACAACTGAAATAAGCCACCTCGTCAGTGAAAGGCTATGGAAGCCATACATGATGCCTACTGGTATTGGAGTCTATGGAGTTCAGCATGCTTCAGTTCCTATAGTTATTGCTGCAGTGTTAGAATACAGCTGGCACGGTATGTTTATAGGAGTCTTGGCATATTAGAAGCTTTTGGACCCTCAGAGCTTGCAATTGCTTGTTAGCAGCCTGGATTTACATGTAATCTCATCTAGATGATGTCTTAGTGGTTGACTTCTATTTTACATGAGCATTTAAAATACTGCTGAGTGATGCCAAGCTCTGAGCCATACAGTGGATGGGGGGATCTAGAGATAGATCAATTAGTTAATAGATCTATATAGGTAGAAGGCCATGAGATAGATAGATGTATACACCGATAGGTCCATCTGGAGAGAAATTAGTAGATAGAAAGCCATGAGATGGATAGATGTAAAAAGTTAAACCAAGTCATCTTGTAGATATGAAACCTTTTAACAGCTAACGAAAAAAGAATAATGTTACAGCGAGCTTTTAGATCTACTTAGGGTTCTTCTTCATCAGCCTTCTAACAAGACAGCTCCAAAGATATCTATATAATGTCCATGCACATAAAAGGGCAGAGATGGATCTTACTATATAGATTAGTGGATCTACAGCCAGAAAGCTAAGAGCTAGGCAGATGTACAGACGAAGCTATCTATAGATGAATTAGTAGATAGGTCTGTATAGATCCAAGGAATCATATATATACAGAGATGGATCAATCTATAGATACATGGTATATAGAAAGCTACCAGCTGCATAGATGTACAGGCAGATCAATCTATAGATAAGTAAGTGGACACATCTACAAAGGAGCCGGGGAGATGTACTTATAGACTTCTAGCTGCTTGGCAGACACTTAAACTTCTCCATTGTAAAGTCTTATTTTGCTAAGAAATTAGATAATAATGTCTTAATTACAGCAACAAGCTGACAGCTCATCTATAATTTACAATGGGTGGTCTATTACAGTAAGTCTTATGTCACTTAATAGCTAGAACAAAGGCTTATGAACTATTTCATTTTGCTAGGCCGCCGTCTATTCACAGCAGGAGACATCCTGCAAACAAGGCGAAGACTAGTTTCTCATCCATCACCTCTTAGCCTGACTGCTGAAGTCTTAAGTCATGTCAAACTGCAGCTTCCCATGACCATAATCCTCCTGCTCCTCCGCCGGGATATTGGAACTTATGTGTCTGTCTTATTAGAGCCATGAGAATGAACAGTAGCAGCCGTACAGATGTGCCGCTTTTATTATGAGGGCATTGCATGACCACAAACTCATCCCACGCATGCCGCCACCGAAAAGGGGAGATTTGGGAGCGATTCTGCAGCACCAAAAATGAGTTGATAGGTTTAATGGTAAGTGAGCGCGGGGCATTTAAATTCTCGTTGGGATGGAAATGGTTAATCATCTTTAGATCCATGTAATGATGAAGTAATATAGCCCCCGCCACACTCCTCCCCTCCCCCTCCATGGGTCACATTTAGGACAAAATAGCAAATAAAGCTTTGTTCCATCCATTTAGCGCTAATGACCTTATCTGGGTTGCAGCATGGGGTCATGACTGGTGTTGTATTGGCTGCCAAGTTGTGAAATATACTAATTAAATAAGGAAGGATGAGGCATGGAGTTGCTGCACGTGTAAATCATCTTCGTGGCCTATTTAATAGGATAATTGGGTGATTGTGCCTCTTTTTTGGCTCTCAGGACCCTGCTAGAAGCATTCCCCTCTTACTGCCTTTGTCAATAAGAAGCCGCTGATGTCTATATTGAATTAATAGTATCATTTGGGGACGCGGTGGGAGATTTGTTCTGGATGATTAGCTGTGTAATATATATCTAAAGTGCGTTCCATGAGCCGGGGTTGTATGGCTGCACCCTATGCATGCAGGCTTCTCCTCTATTAGAGGGGCCGCGCGGCCCCCGTGTGAGGGACGCCTTGTCCTGCTGACTCTTCTTTCATTTTTAATATGATGATGTGGTTTCCAACAGAGGAATGTAATGAAAGAATCAATACGGCTAAATCCTAATGGATCTGCTCTAATGTGCGCGCTCTTTAATATTGTATCCTTTTGGACAGCTGATTGATCAGGTTGCAGACAAGCTGAACTCTCAGGCAGCCTCCCCCGCCCCGGGGTCTTAGTACGCCAATCCAAGTCAGACGCTGGTTTACTTTTAGCGTGCTTTCATAAAGGCCGCAATTACGCCGCAGGATGCACCCGAGTCCACCGCTACGCAACTCCGAAATCAGGAGGTTTAACGGTGGATTGTGATGCAGAATTGCAGGCAGTTTTTAAGCCATTTCCAATCCCACATCACAATCTGCAGGTCGCCTGCGGGACGTATGGCAGTTTGCAGCGCGTCCTGTGGCCTATTCCATCCCCTGTGAAAGGTCTCGAAGAATTGGCCGTCAGACACGGCGCAGACATGCATTTTGTAAATTAGAGTGGATTTTGAATGCGTTCTGCGGAACATCTTGCATCTTTTACTCCACAATTCCACAAGACGCCCCTAATACCGCGGCAGAGAGCTTTCCCGCTGCAGAGTTTATTCTTGCGGCCTTGAAGACACGGATTTTACCAGATGGGGATCCCACCCCATGGGGATGGCACTGTGACGCAGAGCTGTTTGCAGGACTATTTCCGTCCCGCATGAAAGGTCCCTCAGGCCTCGTTCACACAAACGTTTCATTGCAGCTATTTTGGCACAATAAAATGGCGGTCAAAAATAGCGACCGCGTAACGTATTGGATTCCTCTGCATTCATTCACATTCGGCATGTGAGAAAAGTGCACCGTAAAATCGTCAAATTGTTTTCGGTCAACTGTTTTCGGTCGACGATTTTTCATGACCTATCTTTTGACGAAAAAACGCTGGAGGCTCCCATAGATTCCTGGCTCTATTTTACTATTTGAGAGGTCTTTTTCACGAGCGCATAAACGACAACAGCGTTTTTACGTTTTCACGGCTGCTCCGTATAAGCGCCTGAATGGGCTTTTTTCCACGATCACGGCCAGCGTTTTCTCGCCCATTCACACTACTGCGAGCGTCGCTTTTAGCGAAAAACCCTCACTGCCCAAATCCTCAGGATGCTTTTCAGTGCCTAGATAGAGGCACATGTAAGCTTTTCAAAGTGTTGGACGCTGCAAAAATACCTCCCCCTCCCTTCTCTTTCCCTGCTCCCCTAGGAGTCTATAGGACCCGTATATGGGCCAAAACATGGTTCCAGAACTATCTTTCAGCTTATATGTGCCAGCCACGTATATGTCCTATTTTTCATGCTGCTGCGTATTTACACGCCGTATATTCACCCGTTTGAATGGCTGCATTGGAAACCAATGCTTCACATGGGTACCATATATGTGCCCGTTCTGCCAACCGACAGAATTCTGTGCTGCAGCGTTTTTTTTTACATGATCTGCTTGTGTAAATGGACGAGAAAACACTAAGTTCAGAATTAGATTGTGGCTATTCTTCACTATTGCGATTTTCGTCCGCGTGCGGCCAGCATAAAATCGCATATGCTCATATGAATGAGGCCTTAGGGTGCTTTCACACAGGCCGAAAATCCACAGCAAAATCCGCAGGTGCGACTGCGGGGAATTGCGGGCCGGTTTTAAATCATTTTCAATTACACATCACAATCTATAAGTAGCCTGTGGATTTTGGTGCGGAATTTACCGGGATTTTGTCTACGTAGCGGCACTTTTATGTGCGGATTTTGTCTACGTAGCGGCACTTTTATGTGCGGATTTTGTCTAATTAGCGGCACTTTTATATGCGGATTTTGTCTACGTAGCGGCACTTTTATGTGCAGATTTTGTCTAATTAGCGGCACTTTTATATGCGGATTTTGTCTACGTAGCGGCACTTTTATGTGCGGATTTTGTCTACGTAGCGGCACTTTTATGTCGCAGATCTTGTCTACGTAGCGGCACTTTTATGTGCAGATTTTGTCTACGTAGCGGCACTTTTATGTCTCAGATTTTGTCTTCGTAGCGTCACTTTCATGTCGCAGATTTTGTCTACGTAGCGGCACTTTTATATGCGGATTTTGTCTACGTAGCGGCACTTTTATGTCGCAGATTTTGTCTACGTAGCGGCACTTTTATGTCGCAGATTTTGTCTACGTAGCGGCACTTTTATGTGCAGATTTTGTCTACGTAGCGGCACTTTTATGTCGCAGATTTTGTCTACGTAGCGGCACTTTTATATGCGGATTTTGTCTACGTAGCGGCACTTTTATGTCACAGATTTTGTCTACGTAGCGGCACTTTTATGTCACAGATTATGTCTACGTAGCAGCACTTTTATGTGCAGATTTTGTCTAATTAGCGGCACTTTTATGTGCTGATTTTGTCTACGTAGCGGCACTTTTATATGCTGATTTTGTCTACGTAGCGGCACTTTTATATGCTGATTTTGTCTACGTAGCGGCACTTTTATGTCTCAGATTTTGTCTACGTAGCGACACTTTTATGTGCAGATTTTGTCTACGTAGCAGCACTTTCATGTCGCAGATTTTGTCTACGTAGCGGCACTTTTATGTCGCGGATTATGTCTATGTAGCAGCACTTTTATGTGCAGATTTTGTCTACGTAGCGGCACTTTCATGTTCAGATTTTGTCTACGTAGCGGCACTTTTATGTGCGGATTTAGTCTAGGTAGCGGCACTTTTATGTCGCAGATCTTGTCTACGTAGCGGCACTTTTATGTCGCAGATTTTGTCTACGTAGCGGCACTTTTATGTGCGGATTTAGTCTAGGTAGCGGCACTTTTATGTCGCAGATCTTGTCTACGTAGCGGCTCTTTTATGTTGTAGATTTTGTCTACGTAGCGGCACTTTTATGTGCAGATTTTGTCTACGTAGCGGCAGTTTTATATGCGGATTTTGTCTACGTAGCGGCACTTTTATGTGCGGATTTTGTCTACGTAGCGGCACTTTTATATCGCAGATTTTGTCTACGTAGCGGCACTTTTATATGCGGATTTTGTCTATGCAGCGGCACTTTTATGTCGCAGATTTTGTCTACGTAGCGGCACTTTTATGTCGCAGATTTTGTCTACGTAGCGGCACTTTTATATGCGGATTTTGTCTACGTAGCGGCACTTTTATGTCGCAGATTTTGTCTACGTAGCGGCACTTTTATGTCGCAGATTTTTTTCTACGTAGCGGCACTTTTATGTCGCAGATCTTGTCTACGTAGCGGCTCTTTTATGTTGTAGATTTTGTCTACGTAGCGGCACTTTTATGTGCAGATTTTGTCTACGTAGCGGCACTTTTATGTCGCAGATTTTTCTCTATGTAGCGGCACTTTTATGTCGCAGATTTTGTCTTCGTAGCGGCACTTTTATGTCGCAGATTTTTTTCTACGTAGCGGCACTTTTATGTTGCAGATTTTTTTCTATGTAGCGGCACTTTTATGTTGCGGATTTTCTGTTGGAAACTTTATTTTCAAACGTCAATAAACACGGATTTTCAAGCAGATTCAGTGCATTAAAGCCCCAAAGGCAACATGAGGCGACTCACACGCAGCGTCTCCTGCAGGACTTCTGTAGTGTTTCTGCAGGTGGGCGGAGTTAACAGGCTTGCGTTGTTGTTTTATGTTACGGATTTTGTATCTGTCTGTGCGTTTTTATGTGTGGATTTTGTGCTGCAGAATATTTTGCAATCTTTGGCGCCTTCTCACCGGGCGGAAACGCTGCGGAATATCCACTAGCGGAATTGTTGCAGAGATTCTGCATCCTTTACCCAACGAGGCATGCTGGGGATCTAAAGCCTCTCCCTCACTTGGTGGGGATGTCTTTTGTCACACGTCCGCTGCTATTTAAAAAAATGCTGGAGGCTTTTAATCGGGTAGATGTCTATTCGTGCTGCAGAACTCAATCCTTGAAATCTGCGGCCAAATCGGAAGCACTTATGTTTGGACCTCGTGACACGGAGGTCTGGCAAAATGGCTGCGGGTTTCCATTGCGGAGCGCCAGCAGGGATTCCGCCCTGTGAGAAGGCGGCCTTAAAGTTCAAACATCCATTGCTATTAGAAGGTCTCATGTCTACAAGATGATTTGGTTTCTCTTGCTGGGAACAGTCATGTCTTCCTCAGCCATCATGCTACAATACGTCATTTGCAGGTTTGGGTGCGGATTTTATTACTCATTGATGGCCACTGAGAAAGAAGCTGCATTTTGCGGTTTGTGCAACATGAATAGGATTGATAATCTGCAGAGTCTCCCGAATTCCTTGTGTATCCGCAGTAGAAATATTCTGCAATGTAAAGATTTCTAACATCCCATTGGCTTGGCTTGTACTGTGGATGCACGATGGCCGCAGTTACCGAGCTTTGTGTTTTCCTACAGATGTTGTACTTGTAGTTGTGTTCTCGGCTGCGGGTGGCATTGGGTTTTGTCATGTGGTGGTCGTACATCCTTCACACTGCAGACTTTATGTTCAAACACAAGGTAGATTTTCTAGCAGATTCAGTGCGATTCCACATCGGAGACGCTTACAAAGCCACAGCAAAACTTTCTGTGCGGATGTTATGTAATCCGGTAACCTCTATGGTGAAAATCCGCACAGTTTTCACAACATAGGCATCTGCGGAATTCAAAACTGCAATGTTTTTCAAATTTCATGCTTTTCCTCAGCAGAAAACAATCTGCGACATGTGAGGCACATTTGTAAAAAGCCCGTCACTTGGCTTGTACTGTGAACGCTGCGGAATTTCATTTAGTATCAATTAAAACGTAATATTTAATGCAGTCTAATATGTGTGGCTAGACCACATGTGCCATACATACATATATAGAAAAGAGCAGCCTCACCGACCCAGATGTTCCATAACCCGAGGTGTCCAAGTAGCAAGCCATCCAAGGCAAAAACTAGCCACAGGGACATGTAGCCACCCTGAAATGCCTCATCAGGCCCTTCTACTGCCCTGATAAGAGCGACCCTATCAGGAACCTGCAACTGGATGCTGTAATTCATCCCTAAAACATCCCTTGTGTTCCCATGCATTTGGTCCCCCTCTCAGGGGTCTCCACAGGGGACAGGTGTCATGGGGAAAACATGCCCTTAATAATTCTGGGCCGAGTGACATCCAATGTTTAGGACTCCTATGATGACACAATTTCGCCCCTTGCATGCACCTCTGATGTACCCCTACAAAGTTGAGTAGTAATCCACTCCGTAGTCCGGCGCTCACATAACAGCTCCAACCTCCTTGCGCTTCAGGCCGTATCTCCAGAAATATATCTATATTAGACTGTATTAAATGTTGTTTCCATTGATACATTTATCCCCATCAATACTTTACAAGCGGCCCGCCCCTTTAACCCACTATAGCCTGTGTGTCCGGTAAATGCTACATTCTCATCCGGCTTTGCTGGTAAACACATGTACGTTTCCCGGATGACCATATGACCGCGTGGCGAGTCAGCGGCAGAAATAATGGGACACCTTTACTTCTTAACATTGAAACATTTAACGGTGATCAGCCTTCACTCAGCCGCACCAAAAAAAACAAGGCTTGTTTATTATCTCTTCACTTTGTTACAAAGTGCCATGTTCATCATCGACTGGATACATTCCAGAGATTGATTTCAGAGGATGCAGCAGAATCTACTCTTCTCCATCAGAGATGAATGCATATTGTGTGCATATTACATGTGGCAATTCAATCAGCCTCTCTGAGAATAGAATGCGAGCAGGAACCCTGCTAATAAAAGATGAAATGAATCAAGCATTTCAATAAATCATTTTCTAATAAACCCGATCGGCTCTTCTGCTTCCCCAAACTGACTCTTTTCCCTTCTGCATTTAAGGTTTTGATGACAGAGAAAATGATCTTTTTCTATGTGACACCAATACCTGTAAATTTGATGGAGAATGTTTAAGGATTGGCGACAGCGTGACATGCGATTGTCAGTTCAAGGTAAGGAGCTAGCTACCTCATTCTTCAGATTGACTAATGTGGGCATAAAAAGGGAATCTACTCCCAGCGTCTGCTCCGAGTTCTTTGTTTGTCTACAGGCTGTATACTTGAAAGCAGAAATGGCATCGGGGAAAAATAGGCAAAGTAAACAAGTAATGTCAGAAGGCAGAGGGAAGTATTGACAGCCCAGTGATCCCAACGTGGACCGCGCTGTGTGAGATGTAGATGCAAACAGAGGTGGCCCATATCATCCTCTTGGGGTGTTTGACTATGTGTTCTAATCATAACATAGCACATACAGTGACCTGCATAATGTCCCTATAGCCATGTGTGCCATATGATAATTATAATTATATAGTGACCTGTATGTTGTCCCTATGTCTATATGTGCCAGTAGAGTCAAATGTGATTGTTCCCAGCAAGAGAAACCAAGTAATCTTGTAGATATGATACCTTTTAAGGGCTAATGAAAATACATGATGTTATAGCGAGCTTGCTATAACCCAAATACCGAGAGGTTCACAAGCTCGCATTAACAGCATGCATTTTTGTTAGCCCTTAAAAGGTCTACAGGATTACTTGGTTTATCTTGCTGAGAACAATCACATTTGTATGTGCCATGTTATGGTTAGAACTATATAGTGACCTGTATACTGCCCCCATGTCTGTATGTGCCATGTTATGGTTAGAACATTAGGGGCCTGTATATTGCCCATATGTCTGTATGTGCCATGATATGGTTAGGATGTATAGTGACCTGCATATTGCCCCTATGTCTGTATGTGCCATGTTATGGTTAGAACTATATAGTGGCCTGCATATTGCCCCTATGTCTGTATGTGCCATGTTATGGTTAGAACTATATAGTGACCTGTATATTGCCCCTATGTCTGTATGTGCCATGTTATGGTTAGAACTATATAGTGACCTGTATACTGCCCCCATGTCTGTATGTGCCATGTTATGGTTAGAACATTAGGGGCCTGTATATTGCCCATATGTCTGTATGTGCCATGATATGGTTAGGATGTATAGTGACCTGCATATTGCCCCTATGTCTGTATGTGCCATGTTATGGTTAGAACTATATAGTGGCCTGCATATTGCCCCTATGTCTGTATGTGCCATGTTATAGTTAGAACATTAGGGGCCTGTATATTGTCCCTATGTCTGTATGAGCCATGTTATGGTTAGGATGTATAGTGACCTGCATATTGCCCCTATGTCTGTATGTGCCATGTTATGGTTAGAACTATATAGTGGCCTGTATATTGTCCCTATGTCTGTATGTGCCATGTTATGGTTAAAACTATATAGTGGCATGTATATTGTCCCTATATCTGTATGTGCCATGTTATGGTTAGAACTATATAGTGGCATGTATATTGTCCCTATATCTGTATGTGCCATATTATGGTTAGAACTATATAGTGACCTGTATACTGCCCCTATGTCTGTATGAGCCATGTTATGGTTAGGATGTATAGTGACCTGCATATTGCCCCTATGTCTGTATGTGCCATGTTATGGTTAGAACTATATAGTGGCCTGTATATTGCCCCCATGTCTGTATGTGCCATGTTATGGTTAGAACATTAGGGGCCTGTATATTGCCCATATGTCTGTATGTGCCATGATATGGTTAGGATGTATAGTGACCTGCATATTGCCCCTATGTCTGTATGTGCCATGATATGGTTAGAACTATATAGTGGCATGTAAATTGTCCCTATATCTGTATGTGCCATATTATGGTTAGAACTATATAGTGACCTGTATACTGCCCCTATGTCTGTATGTGCCATTTTATGGTTAGAACATTAGGGGCCTGTATATTGCCCATATATCTGTATGTGCCATGATATGGTTAGGATGTATAGTGACCTGCATATTGCCCCTATGTCTGTATGTGCCATGTTATGGTTAGAACTATATAGTGGCCTGCATATTGCCCCTATGTCTGTATGTGCCATGGTATAGTTAGAACATTAGGGGCCTGTATATTGTCCCTATATCTGTATGAGCCATGTTATGGTTAGGATGTATAGTGACCTGCATATTGCCCCTATGTCTGTATGTGCCATGTTATGGTTAGAACTATATAGTGGCATGTATATTGTCCCTATGTCTGTATGTGCCATGTTATGGTTAGAACTATATAGTGGCCTGTATATTGTCCCTATGTCTGTATGTGTCATGTTATGGTTAGAACATTAGGGGCCTGTATATTGTCCCTATGTCTGTATATGCCATGTTATGGTTAGGATGTATAGTGACCTGCATATTGCCCCTATGTCTGTATGTGCCATGTTATGGTTAGAACTATATAGTGGCCTGTATATTGTCCCTATGTCTGTATGTGCCATGTTATGGTTAGAACTATATAGTGGCATGTATTTTGTCCCTATATCTGTATGTGCCATATTATGGTTAGAACTATATAGTGACCTGTATACTGCCCCTATGTCTGTATGTACCATTTTATTTTTAGAACATTAGGGGCCTGTATATTGCCCATATGTCTGTATGTGCCATGATATGGTTAGAACTATATAGGGGCCTGTATATTGCCCCTATGTCTGTATGTGCCATGATATGGTTAGAACTATATAGTGGCCTGTATACTGCCCCCATATCTGTATGTGCCATGTTATGGTTAGAACATTAGGGGCCTGTATATTGCCCATATGTCTGTATGTGCCATGATATGGTTAGAACTATATAGTGGCATGTATATTGTCCCTATGTCTGTATGTGCCATGATATGGTTAGGATGTATAGTGACCTGCATATTGCCCCTATGTCTGTATGTGCCATGTTATGGTTAGAACTATATAGTGGCATGTATATTGTCCCTATGTCTGTATGTGCCATGTTATGGTTAGAACTATATAGTGGCCTGTATATTGTCCCTATGTCTGTATGTGTCATGTTATGGTTAGAACATTAGGGGCCTGTATATTGTCCCTATGTCTGTATGAGCCATGTTATGGTTAGGATGTACAGTGACCTGCATATTGCCCCTATGTCTGTCTGTATGTGCCATGTTATGGTTAGAGCTATATAGTGGCCTGCATATTGCCCCTATGTCTGTATGTGCCATGATATGGTTAGAACTATATAGTGACCTGTATACTGCCCCTATGTCTGTATGTGCCATGTTATGGTTAGAACTATATAGTGGCCTGTATATTGCCCCTATGTCTGTATGTGCCATGATATGGTTAGAACTATATAGTGACCTGTATACTGCCCCTATGTCTGTATGTGCCATGTTATGGTTAGAACATTAGCGGCCTGTATATTGCCCCTATGTCTGTATGTGCCATGATATGGTTAGGATGTTATGGTTAGGATGTATAGTGACCTGCATATTGCCCCTATGTCTGTCTGTATGTGCCATGTTATGGTTAGAGCTATATAGTGGCCTGCATACTGCCCCTATGTCTGTATGTGCCATGTTATGGTTAGAACTATATAGTGGCCTGTATATTGCCCCTATGTCTGTATGTGCCATGATATGGTTAGAACTATATAGTGACCTGTATACTGCCCCTATGTCTGTATGTGCCATGTTATGGTTAGAACATTAGCGGCCTGTATATTGCCCATATGTCTGTATGTGCCATGATATGGTTAGGATGTTTAGTGACCTGCATATTGTCTCTATGTCTGTATGTGTCATGTTATGGTTAGAACATAAGGGGCCTGTATACTGTCCCTATGTCTGTATGTGCCATGTTACGGTTAGAACTAGTGGACTGTGTACTGTCCATATTTCTATACATGTCATGTTATGGTTAGAAGATATAGGGGCCTGTATATTGTCCCTATGTCTGTAAGTGCTATGTTATGGTTAGGATGTATAGTGACTAGAGATGAGCGAATGTACTCGTCCGAGCTTGATACTCGTTCGAGTATTAGCGTGTTCGAGATGCTCGTTACTCGTGACGAGTACCACGCGATGTTTGAGTTACTTTCACTTTCATCTCTGAGACATTAGCGCGCTTTTCTGGCCAATAGAAAGATAGGGAAGGCATTACAACTTCCCCCTGCGACGTTCAAGCCCTATACCACCCCCCTGCAGTGAGTGGCTGGCGAGATCAGGTGTCACCCGAGTATATAAATCGGCCCCTCCCGCGGCTCGCCACAGATGCATTCTGACAGAGATCAGGGACAGTGCTGCTGATGCTGCTGCTGCTATAGGGAGAGCGTTAGGAGTTATTTTAGGCGTCAAGAACCCCAACGGTCCTTCTTAGGGCCACAACTAACCGTGTGCAGTAGTGTCGAGGCTGCTTTTTGCAGTGTTGCACTTTTTTTTTTTTTTTTTATATCGGCCGTGCAGAGCATTGCGTCCTGCAGTAATTTTACATAGTCCAGGGCCAGTAGTGGTGAGGCAGGGACAGAAGACATATACAGTATATATAGGCAGTGGGCCTTTCCAAAAACATTTGGGAAAAAAAATCTATTTGGGCTGCCTGTGACCGTCCTCAGTGTACTGGGTCTCTGCTGGGGGTAGTTGTCCTAATTCATACGCAGCCAGCTAAGTGTTACAGCAGGCTTGCGCAAAATTCTTTCCTGCCTCTGTGTTGCCTCTTACATCACCGCTGTATTCCTGTCCACAAGTGTACTGGGTCTCTGCTGGGGGTAGTTGTCCTAATTCATACGCAGCCAGCTAAGTGTTACAGCAGGCTTGCGCAAAATTCTTTCCTGTCACTGCTGTGCGTTCCGTAAGCGAAGTCATCCTCCAACTACAGGAAAATAAGCGGCACATTTAATTACAGCGTTCTGTTACTGCACTACTGGTAATACAGCATAATGAGGTGTAGGGGTAGGCTTAGAGGACGTGGACGCGGGCGAGGACGCGGAGGCCCAAGTCAGGGTGTGGGCACAGGCCGAGCCAGTGCGGTGTCCAGGGGTAGAGGCAGGGCCAGACCGAATAATCCACCAACTGTTTCCCAAAGCGCCCCCTCGCGCCAGGCCACCCTGCAGAGGCCAAGGTGCTCTAAGGTGTGGCAGTTTTTCACAGAGACGCCTGACGACCGACGAACAGTGGTGTGCAACCTTTGTCGCGCCAAGATCAGCTAGGGAGCCACCACCACCAGCATGCGCAGGCATATGATGGCCAAGCACCCCACAAGGTGGGACGAAGGCCGTTCACCGCCTCCGGTTTGCACCACTGCCTCTCCCCTTGTGCCCCAACCTGCCACTGAGATCCAACCCCCCTCTGAGGACACAGGCACGAGTGCCTACCGGCCTGCACCTACACCCTCACCTCCGCTGTCCTCGGCCCCATCCAGCAATGTCTCTCAGCGCAGCGTCCAGACGTCGCTAGCGCAAGTGTTTGAGCGCAAGCGCAACTACGCCGCCACGCACCCGCACGCTCAAGCGTTAAACGTGCACATAGCCAAATTGATCAGCCTGGAGATGCTGCCGTATAGGCTTGTGGAAACGGAGAATTTCAAAAGCATGATGGCGGCGGCAGCCCCGCGCTATTCGGTTCCCAGTCGCCACTACTTTTTCCGATGTGCCGTCCGAGCCCTGCACGACCACGTCTCCCGCAACATTGTATGCGCCCTCACCAACGCGGTTACTGCCAAGGTCCACTTAACAACGGACACGTGGACAAGCACAGGCACGCAGGGCCACTATATCTCCCTGACGGCACATTGGGTGAATTTAGTGGAGGCTGGGACCGAGTCAGAGCCTGGGACCGCTCACGTCCTACCCACCCCCAGAATTGCGGGCCCCGGCTCAGTGCTGGTATCTGCGGCAGTGTATGCTTCCTCCACTAAACCACCCTCCTCCTCCTCCTCCTCCTCCTATGCAACCTCTGTCTCGCAATCAAGATGTGTCAGCAGCAGCAGCACGTCGCCAGCAGCCGGTGTCGCGCGGCGTGGCAGCACAGCGGTGGGCAAGCGTCAGCAGGCCGTGCTGAAACTACTCAGCTTAGGAGAGAAGAGGCACACGGCCCACGAACTGCTGCAGGGTCTGACAGAGCAGACCGACCGCTGGCTTTCGCCGCTGAGCCTCCAACCGGGCATGGTCGTGTGTGACAACGGCCGTAACCTGGTGGCGGCTCTGCAGCTCGGCAGCCTCACGCACGTGCCATGCCTGGCCCATGTCTTTAATTTGGTGATTCAGCGCTTTCTGAAAAGCTACCCACACTTGTCATATCTGCTCGGAAAGGTGCGCCGTCAGCGCACATTTCCGCAACTCCAAGACGGACGCTGCCACCCTGCGGACCCTGCAACATCGGTTTAATCTGCCAGTGCACCGACTGCTGTGTTACGTGCCCACACGGTGGAACTCTACGCTCCACATGTTGGCCAGACTCTATGAGCAGCGTAGAGCTATAGTGGAATACCAACTCCAACATGGGCGGCGCAGTGGGAGTCAGCCTCCTCAATTCTTTACAGAAGAGTGGGCCTGGTTGGCAGCCATCTGCCAGGTCCTTGGAAACTTTGAGGAGTCTACCCAGATGGTGAGCGGCGATGCTGCAATCATTAGCGTCACCATTCCTCTGCTATGCCTCTTGAGAAGTTCCCTGCAAAGCATAAAGGCAGACGCTTTTGCGCTTGGAAACGGAGGCGGGGGAAGACAGTATGTCGCTGGATAGTCAAAGCACCCTCATGTCTATATCTCAGTGCGTTGAGGAGGAGGAGGAGGTGGAGGAGCATGAGGAGGAGGGGGAAGAGACAGCTTGGCCCACTGCTGAGGGTACACATGCTGCTTGCCTGTCATCCTTTCAGCGTGTATGGCCAGAGGAGGAGGAGGATCCTGAAAGTGATCTTCCTAGTGAGGACAGCCATGTGTTGCGTACAGGTACCCTGGCACACATGGCTGACTTCATGTTAGGATGCCTTTCTCGTGACCCTTGCGTTACACGCATTCTGGCCACTACGGATTACTGGGTGTACACATTGCTGGACCCACGGTATAAGGAGAAGCTTTCCACTCTCATACCCGAAGAGGAAAGGGGTTCGAGAGTGATGCTATACCACAGGACCCTGGCGGACAAACTGATGGTAACATTCCCATCCGACAGCGCTAGTGGCAGAAGGTGCAGTTCCGAGGGCCAGGTAGCAGGGGAGGTGCAGAGATCAGGCAGCATGTACAGCACAGGCAGGGGAACATTCTCCAAGGCCTTTGCCAGCTTTTTGGCTCCCCAGCAAGACTGTGTAACTGCTCCCCAGTCAAGGCTGAGTTGGCGGGAGCACTGTAAAAGAATGGTGAGGGAGTACGTAGACGATCGCACGACTGTCCTCGGTGACGCCTCTGCCCCCTACAACTACTGTGTGTCGAAGCTGGACACGTGGCCTGAACTCGCGCTGTATGCCCTGGAGGTGCTTGCTTGTCCTGCGGCTAGCGTCTTGTCAGAGAGGGTGTTTAGTGCGGCTGGGGGAATCATCACGGATAAGCGTACCCGCCTGTCAACCGACAGTGCCGACAGGCTTACACTCATCAAGATGAACAAAGCCTGGATTTCCCCAGACTTCTCTTCTCCACCAGCGGACAGCAGCGATACCTAAACAATACGTAGGCTGCACCCGCGGATGGAAGCATCGTTCTCTATCACCACCTTCAAAAACGGGGACCTTTTTGCTTCATCAATCTGTGTATAATATTCATCCTCCTCTTCCTGCTCCTCCTCCTGAAACCTGACGTAATCACGCCGAACGGGCAATTTTTCTTAGGCCCACAAGGCTCAGTCATATAATTTTTGTAAACAATTTTTATATGTTTCAATGCTCATTAAAGCGTTGAAACTTGCACCTGAACCAATTTTTATTTTAACTGGGCTGCCTCCAGGCCTAGTTACCAATTAAGCCACATTAACCAAAGCGATTAATGGGTTTCACCTGCCCTCTTGGTTGGGCATGGGCAATTTTTCTGAGGTACATTAGTACTGTTGGTACACCAATTTTTTGGGGCCCTCGTCTACAGTGTAATCCAATTAATTTTTTGCCCACCTGCATTAAAGCTGACGTTACATCAGCTGTGCTGGGCACTGCAATGGGATATATTTATGTACCGCCGGTGGCTTCCTGGCACCCACCCATGCTGTCGGTCCACACGGAATTGTAACTCCATGTGCACACTTCTAAAGAACCCCAGTCTGGGGCATGCAGTGTGGGCCGAAGCCCACCTGCATTTAATCGGACGTTACCACAGCTGTGATGGGCACTGCAATGGGATATATTTATGTACCGCCGGTGGCTTCCTGGCACCCACCCATGCTGTCGGTCCACAGGGAATTGTAACTCCATGTGTACACTTCTAAAGAACCCCAGTCTGACTGGGGCATGCAGTGTGGGCCGAAGCCCACCTGCATTTAATCGGACGTTACCACAGCTGTGATGGGCACTGCAATGGGATATATTTATGTACCGCCGGTGGCTTCCTGGCACCCACCCATGCTGTCGGTCCACACGGAGTTGTAACTCCATGTGTCCACTTCTAAAGAACCCCAGTCTGACTGGGGCATGCAGTGTGGGCCGAAGCCCACCTGCATTTAATCAGAGGTTACCTCAGCTGTGATGGGCACTGCAATGGGATACATTTATGTACAGCCGGTGGGTTCCAGGGAGCCACCCATGCTGTGGGTGCACACGGAATTCCCATTGCGGAGTTGTACCTGCCTGTGACTATTTATAAAAAACCGCGGTCTGACTGGGGCATGCAGACACCTTGACAAAATGAATAGTGTGTGGCACATAGGTTCCCCATTGTTATGCCCACGTGTGCAGCTCCTGATGGCGGTGGCACAGGATTATATTTCTCATTGCTTCTGTACAGCATTGTGGGCTATCGCCCCGCCCCTTTTAAAGAGGGTCGCTGCCTAGCCGTGCCAACCCTCTGCTGTGTGTGCCTGAGGTTCCTCTGGCAGACGCACTTATAAATAGACATGAGGGTGGTGTGGCATGAGTGCAGCTGAAGGCTGCGCAGGGACACTTTGGTGTGCGCTGTGGACACTGCGTCGTGCGGGTGGGGGGGTGGGGTTGGGCAGCATGTAACCCAGGAGAAGTGGCAGCGGAGTGTCATGCAGGCAGTGATTGTGCTTTGTTGGAGGTAGTGTGGTGCTTAGCTAAGGTATGCATTGCTAATGAGGGCTTTTCAGAAGTAAAAGTTGTTGGGAGGGGGGGGGGCACTCTTGCCGCTATTGTGGCTTAATAGTGGGACCTGGGAACTTGAGATGCAGCCCAACATGTAGCCCCTCGCCTGCCCTATCCGTTGCTGTGTCGTTCCCATCACTTTCTTGAATTGCCCCGATTTTCACAAATGGAAACCTTAGCGAGCATCGGCGATATACAAAAATGCTCGAGTCGCCCATTGACTTCAATGGGGTTCGTTACTCGAAACGAACCCTCGAGCATCGCGAAAATTTCGTCCCGAGTAATGAGCACCCGAGCATTTTGGTGCTCGCTCATCTCTACTAGTGACCTGTATATTGCCCCTATGTCTGTATGTGTCATGTTACGGTTAGAACTATATATAGTGGACTGTATACTGCCCCTATGTCTATACGTGTCATATTATGGTTAGGGGCAGTATACAGGCCACTATATGTTCTATGTCTGTATGTGTCATGTTATGGTTAGGACGTATAGTTACCTGTATACTGTCCCTATGTCTGTGTGTGCCATTTTACCGTAAGAGGTACATAGTGATCAGTATATTGTCCCTCTGTCTGTATGTACCATGTTACGGTAAGAGGTACATAGTGACCTTTATATGTGCCATGTAGAGATGAGCGAGCGTACTCGTCCGAGCTTGATGCTTGTTCGAGTATTAGGGTGTTCGAGATGCTCGTTACTCGTAACGAGTACCACGCGATGTTCGGGTTACTTTCACTTTCATCTCTGAGACGTTAGCGCGCTTTTCTGGCCAATAGAAACACAGGGAAGGCATTACAACTTCCTCCTGTGACATTCCAGCCCTATCCCACCCCCCTGCAGTGAGTGGCTGGGGAGATCACATGACACCCCAGTATTTAAATCTGCCCCGCCCGCGGCTCACCACAGACACAAGCTGAGAGAGATCAGGGAAAGTGCTGTCTTGCTGCAGCTGCTATATGGAGAGTGTTAGATGTTATTTTAGTCTTCAAGAACCCCAACGGTCCTTCTTAGGGGCACATCTGACCGTGTGCAGTACTGTTGAGGCTGCTTTTAGCAGTTTTGCACAATTTTTTTTTTTTGTATATCGGGCGTGCAGACCATAGCGTCCTCAGTCTGCAGTCATTTTACAGAGTATACGGGCAGTACTGCTGAGGCAGGGACAGTGGTACAGGGAAAGAGATATACTGGCTATATAGGCAGTGGGCTTTTTCAAAAAAATTGGAAAAAAATACTATATTTGGGCTGCCTGTGACCGTCTTCAGTTTACTGCATGTCTGCTGGGGGTACTAGTAGTCGCTAATTAATACCTAGCCTTGCGCATAATTTTTTCTGGCTGCACTGTGCTTTCAATAACCACAGTCATCCTCCAACAGGGAAATCCATATACAGGCTATATCACAGGCAGTGGGCTTTTTCCCAAAAATTGTAAAAAAAATACTATATTTGGCCTGCCTGTGACCATCTTCAGTTTAGTGCGTGTCTGCTGGGGGTAGTAGTCGCTGATTAAAGGGGTTTGAGAGTGATGCTATACCACAGGACCCTGGCGGACAAACTGATGGTAAAATTGCCATCTGACAGTGCTAGTGGCAGAAGGCACAGTTTCAAGGGCCAGGTAGCAGGGGAGGTGCGGAGATCAGGCAGCATGTACAGCGCAGGCAGGGGAACACTCTCCAAGGCCTTTGACAGCTTTATGGCTCCCCAGCAAGACTGTGTCACCGCTCCCTAGTCAAGGCTGAGTCAGCGGGAGCACTGTAAAAGGATGGTGAGGGAGTACGTAGCCGATCGCACGACCGTCCTCGGTGACGCCTCTGCTCCGTACAACTAATGGGTATCGTAGCTGGACACGTGGCCTGAACTCGCGCTGTATGCCCTGGAGGTGCTTGCTTGCCCTGCAGCTAGCATCTTGTCAGAGAGGGTGTTTAGTGCGGCTGGGGGAATCATCACGGATAAGCGTACCCGCCTGTCAACCGACAGTGCCGACAGGCTTACACTCATAAAGATGAACAAAGCCTGGATTTCCCCAGACTTCTCTTCTCTACCAGCGGACAGCAGCGGTACCTAAACAATACGTAGGGTGCACCCGCGGATGGAAGCATCGTTCTCCATCACCATAAAAATGGGGACCTTTTAGCTTCATCAATCTGTGTATTATATTCATCCTCCTCCTGCTCCTCCTCCTGAAACCTCACGTAATCACGCCGAACGGGCAATTTTTCTTAGGCCCACAAGGCTCAGTCATATTACTTTTGTAAACAATGTTTATACGTTTCAATGCTCATTAAAGCATTGAAACTTGCACCTGAACCAATTTTTATTTTAACTGGGCTGCCTCCAGGCCTAGTTACAAATTAAGCCACAGTACGCTAAGCGATTAATGGGTTTCACCTGCCCTCTTGGTTGGGCATGGGCAATTTTTCTGAGGTACATTAGTACTGTTGGTACACCAATTTTTTTGGGCCCTCGCCTACAGTGTAATCCTAGTAATTTTTATGGGCTTTGCCTGCACTCATGCTACAGCAAGGTGTGTGGGGTTGGCCTACACTTTTGCTACATAAATGTAACTGGGGCCTTGTCTATACTGCAGCTACTGAAATGTGAAAGACTGTTATCTCCCTAAATTGCTGCAATGGGAATGTTACTGTGGCCTGTCTTGACTGCTACTACTACTGAAATGGAACTAATACTGTGCTCCCCCTATACTGCTGCTAGTGATATGTTACTGGGGCCTGTCCAGACTGCTACTACTACTGAAATGGAACTAATACTGTGCTCCCCCTATACTGCTGCTAGTGATATGTTACTGGGGCCTGTCTAGACTGCAACTACTACTGAAATGGAACTAATACTGTGCTTCCCCTATAATGCTGCTTTGGAATTGTTACTGGGGCCTGTCTTGACTGCTACTATTACTGAAATGGGCGGTTGGGCAGCATGTTACCCAGGAGAAGTGGCAGCGGAGTGTCATGCAGGCAGTGATTGTGCTTTGTTGGAGGTAGTGTGGTGCTTAGCTAAGGTATGCATTGCTAATGAGGGTTTTTCAGAAGTAAAAATTGCTGGGGGGGGTAGGGGCCCACTCTTGCCGCTATTGTGGCTTAATAGGGGGACCTGGGAACTTGAGATGCAGCCCAACATGTAGCCCCTCGCCTGCCCTATCCGTTGCTGTGTCGTTCCCATCACTTTCTTGAATTGCCCAGATTTTCACAAATGGAAACCTTAGCAAGCATCGGCGATATACAAAAATGCTCGAGTCGCTCATTGACTTTAATGGGGTTCGTTACTCGAAACGAACCCTCGAGCATCGCGGGAAGTTCGACTCGAGTAACGAGCACCCGAGCATTTTGGTGCTCGCTCATCTCTAGTGCCATGTTATGGTCATAACATATAGTGACCTGTATATTGTCCCTACATCAGTCTGGAATTCTGTACAGTATACAGTATGTAGCAGGAACAACCCTCATGGTGATGTGGCAGTAATATAAGTGACTGATGGCAGGCTATGGTAAGGTAATGATATTGCAGTTGAATTATAGTAAATTATGTCAAAGCCGGTTAATGGTTGCAGAATCATAGCTGGAGCGATACATTGTGTCATCACAGCCATTCCTTATGTAATGCTTTAAGATGCTTTACTTTGCCTTTAAGAGCATATGAAGGATTAATACAAAATATGTTACGTTCATATAGTATTATGTAACAAAGAGAAAGTGCACATGCAAATCACGGCACCGATCTCTATGGTAGCCTGTTGTTCATGTTCTCTACAAACTGATACAAATGCTAGAACTACAACAAGTTTGTATCCCTACATACAGGACTGTGACGGAGCTTTAGGCAGAGGTGGAAACAATTCTGCAGAGTAAGAATACTTCCAGAAATAGAAGGGTTAATAGTTTGTTGTTCGAATAACTGAACAACAGAGAAATGTAACTCATCACTACTTGGTGTGACCGGCCTTCACCTTCGTCAGTTCTTCTCGGTACACCTGCACACAGTTTTTGAAGGAACTCAGCAGGGAGGTTGTTCCAGACATCTTGGAGAACTAAGCCCAGATCTTCTGTGTATGTTGGCCTGCTCCGATCCTTCTGTCTGTTCATGTAATCCAACTGGATGATGTGAGACCCGGGCTCTGTGGGGCCACATTATCACTTCCAGGACTCCTTGTTCTTAGTGACATGGGCTGGATGTTGGGGTCATTGTCCGGCGGCAGAATACAGTTGGAGCCAATTGGATGTCTTCTATTTTTGAAAACAATTCTCACTTTGTAGCACGTGTTCCCCACCAGTCCTGCACATACAGCTGCGGTAGACCATTCTTATAGTGTAGGGTCGGAGGTGTTCAGCGCTGTAAGGCCTGTTCAGAAGAGCCGCTACAATTTTGGTGCACGAAAAACACACCAATTTTAATGCATGTGTATGTCCAAGTGACATCTGCACATTTCCGTTGTCCATGTCCAAGTGTGATCCATGGGTTATTCGTTATTTTACCATGTGCAAAAAAACAAAGGAGGCTCAATATTTTTCTGCAGTTGTCTAGCAGTGATTAGTAAAAAAATGGAGTACATTTTGATTTCCTCCATGCGTGTTGTTTTTCTCTTTGCGCACCCATCGACTTGAATAGGCAATTTCTGTCCAGTGATAATGGCTTAGAATGGAACATACTATTGGGTAGTGCAAAAACAAATCACATATGTGAATATCTCTACTGAGTGTAACTGTATGAAAATACACCAATGTGAATAAGCCCCATCACATTGACATGCACGACAATTGTATTGGCTCACTGGCAGTGTCGGATCAGGCTCGGGGTGATGTCAGCCCTGGCCCATGTGATCCACACACCAGCACATGCTCAATGTTATTTAAGTGTTGCTCGCCCACATGAGCCCTTCTCTGCTAGTGTGTGCATTGATTGGTCACATGGAAGGGGTGTGTCCCACCCAGCCAATCACATTTATTCCAGCTCCTCCTCACACAGGACGCTGGTTATACTTCTAGTTTGAAGGTGTCTCAGGTCATGTTGGCAGTTCCCCTCTTGTTCTACAGAACAGATGAGTCTGTATGGTGTCAGTGTCATCTGGGAGTTTTACATCTGTCTTCTGACTAGTAGCTATTTATGCACTTGTGGTTCATAGTGTACTTGTGTAACATCTAACTTTGCACCTATAGTAATACATTATATGGACAGAAGTATTTGGACACTGCAGAAAATCAGCAAATATGCAAATACTGAGTTTACTGAATGGCATGCTGGGAAGGGCATGGGGAAAATAAAAAGCTGATCGTTTTGTAATAACTATTCATTCACCCGATCGAGCACTTATGGGCCGAATTGGAGCGACGGGTACGACACTATCACCCACGCCCATCCTCACAACAATCTCTTCTCACAGCCTTGCATGAGGAATGGCAAGTTATTCCTGCCCAGACTTGCAGAGAACTTGTGGAAAGTATGCCTGGAGGTGTTGCTGCTGCAATACAAGCAAAAGGAGGGCCGGCACGTTACTAAATAGAAGAATAAGGCACTTTTTCTGAAAAACATGCAGTGTCCAAATACTTTTGTCCATATAGTGTAAATCATTGCTACTGTTACCTGTTTCCATCTAGGGAGCGCCAGGGTTGCCCCAGCTCCTGATAGGTGAGGTCCCCCTCATCAAGGTGGGTGTTCCGCTTTTAGGTAGGGTCTCTTCACATTAGTAGGTTGGCATCAGATTTCACATCCCCCACTTTTTGGTTTTGTTGTATTCATATTGTGTTCTCCGCCTTAAAATATTGTGCCTATATCTGTCCTTTTAGGGCAATATATTATGTCTGGTTCAGACGAGGTGTTTTGCATCCAGCTCAGACGTAACGACATCCTGAAAACAATCATTCCTGAGCAGTATTTTCAGATATGGACTGTATCTGGGAAATGTCCCTGTAGGAAACTCCATGGCCTGCACAACGTAGATGTAGAAGTTGTTTTATGCATATTGTAGAAGTATTATTGTTGCTATCAGTAATAATAGCATTGGGCCTAGAGACGAACCCGTGTTACTATGAACGGCCATTTACAAAGAATTCCCCGCCTCTGTATTAACACTTGTTATATTGGTGTTTTATAGCAGTAGTGTGAGGTTGTGGTATGCGGTGTCTCAGAGGCCTACCTGCCGGAGCAGAATGTTACTTGGTGGCTCCCTTCATCTACTTGTGTGCCATCAGGTCCTCAGACACCTCACCCTTTCCTTTCGCATTTCCATAACTCCGTAGTTTTGTGGTGTTAACCTCGGGCTTACTGCTCACTACAGTTTTTTGTTTATTTGCTTTCCCTGAAGAATATTTGCAACTCTGGTTTATCATTCACTGCAGCAGGAAGAAAATATCATTGGGCTTAAGAAAATCTGCTGTATTCAATTGAGATCTCATACATTGTTCTAGAAGAGGCCAAACATTTCTGCTTGTCAAGGGAATGTCCCCATTTAAATGGACAGCAGCTTTTCGAACAACTTCTGCTCATCTAACGGCCTGTGTGTGTCATCAATCTGCAAAAAAACTTACATAAAAATGTTTTTGTTTTACCACTGAAAATCAAGTTTGAAGAGCCGACCACTGGGGGGTCTTCCTTCCTACAACTTTGCAGACCACTGCCTGTCATGAGGCCATTGGCCTCTCTAGTAAAGGGATGTACGGACACTGCTAGTTACATGCAGTAGAGGGGCGGGCATTCAGCTGATTGGAGCAGGACTATGCAAGACAGCATGGGAAGTGTGGGAGAGGAAATCCCGATCAGTACAGTACTGGCAGTATCGCTGGTTTAGGATCCGCCCCCATCCTGTAAATGGATTGCAATCAGTAGGGCAGCAGAAAAATAGGAAAATCTACATAGAAAACTGAATTGATAGAGTTTAAACTGGGTGCAAACAGCAGCAAAGCAGACAATGAGCACTGTGGATGCTTGTGATTTTTTTTTTTTACTCAGGTATGCTTTAACTATACAATATGGGGATACATGTTCAAATTGGATATCATATAAACATACAGATGCAGCTCTTTGTATCCCTCTATTTGAGTGGTCATCTGTATTTCGTACATACTCGGGTAAAGAGATACAATCTTTATTTTACTGTTTTTGCCAAGTGCAGCATAGGTTATTATGAGGTAATAATGTAGAGCCCTTTGTGTATGCCTTCTATATATCTGTTTTACTTGCTATGCCATACATGGGTGCCTGCGATATTGGCTCCTTCATTACCTTTGGTTTAGTTCTCCTAATGTAGCTGACATTTCCCATTATTGCTCTGTCCATTCAGAAACGAAGAGGACGGAGTCTCATCGAACTGCACCTACTCTCTTCTCAGTTGCGGCAGACTGGCACTAAAAACCAGCCCTGCCATACAAGCCCCAGAAGCAATACTGGCCTCCAATATCGCAATATGGTGATGTTAGGGCTCGACGGCCATGTTGGTTCAGGACCAGGGTGACGTCACGGCATCAGTCCTTGCGATTCACACACTGGTGTATGCTCAGTGTCATTCCAGTGTTGAACACTTTTCTGCTGGTTTGTGGATGGATTGATCAGCTGTGTGTCCCAGGCGACCATTTATCACTTATCTGTACACAATTTATCAGGCTCCTCCTTATTGAGGACGCCAGTCATATTTCTAGTTTGAAGGAGTTTCTGGTCAAGATGACAGCTCCTCTACTGTTCTTCTGTCAGATAAGTCTTTTTTTTAAGGAATATTGCTCTTTTTTTAACATCTATACCCTATATATTGTTACTAGCTGATATACACGGCTTTGCTAGAGTTAACTTGGTACAGGTGTTTACTTGATATTTGCATTAAAAATTTTATGGAGTCTTGGTTACTTCAGAGGAACCGAGGATTAAAATCTGTATACACATAAAAAAGCATTAGATTGTCCTCAGACTGCATGTACCGATGTCCCTCTGCAGAATGTGCCGCCCCTTCCACTCTCTTCACTTTTTACCCTTAAAGGTAACACCGCTTTTTATTCAAATTTAACTGCAGACTGGAGGTTGCAGTCATTTCGTAGCCTTAAAGCTCCATTCCTGCAGTCCATGGCCGCTGCCTTAAGTAATTTACAGCCTTTCAGTATATTCTCTTCAGTATATACACACAGAGGTGAGGTAGATTCTCCTCAGTATATACACATAGAGGTGGGGTAGATTCTCAACAGTATATACACACAGAGGTGGGGTAGATTCTCCTCAGTATATACACACAGAGGGGAGGTAGATTCTCCTCAGAATATACACACAGAGGGGAGGTAGATTCTCCTCAGAATATACACACAGAGGGGAGGTAGATTCTCCTCAGTATATACACACAGAGGGGAGGTAGATTCTGCTCAGCATATGCACATAGAGGTGAGGTAGATTCTCCTCAGTATATATATATAGAGGTTAGGTAGATTCTTCTCAGCATATAACACAAAGACGTGAAGTAGACTCTCCTCAATATATACACAGAGAGGTAAGGAAAAATTCTCCTCAGTATATACACATAGAGGTGAAGTAGATTCTGCTCAGTATATCCACATAGAGGGGAAGTAGATTCTCCTCAGTATATCCACACAGAGGTGAGGTAGATTCTCCTCAGTATATACACATAGAGGTGAGATGGATTCTCCTCAGTATATCCACATAGAGGGGAAGTAGATTCTCCTCAGTATATCCACACAGAGGTGAGGTAGATTCTCCTCAGTATATACACTTAGAGGTGAGATGGATTCTCCTCAGTATATACACATAGAGGTGAGGTAGATGCGTCTCAGTATATAACACAAAGAGGTGAAGTAGACTCTCCTCAGTATATACACAGAGAGATTAAAAAAAATTCTCCTCACTATATACACAGAGTGGTGAGGTAGATTCTCCTCAGTATATACACACAGAGGTGAGGTAGATTCTCCTCAGTATATCCACAGAGAGGGAAGGTAGATTCTCCTCAGTATATCCACAGAGAGGTGAGGTAGATTCTCCTCAGTATATACACACAGAGGTGAGGTAGATTCTCCTCAGTATATCCACAGAGAGGGGAGGTAGATTCTCCTCAGTATATCCACAGAGAGGGGAGGTAGATTCTCCTCAGTATATCCACAGAGAGAGGAGGTGGATTCTACTCAGTACATACACATAGAGGTGAGGTACATTCTCCTCAGTATATACACATAGAGGTGAGGTAGATTCTTCTCAGTATATACACACAGAGGTGAGGTAGATTCTCCTCAGTATATCCACATAGAGGTGAGGTAGATTCTTCTCAGTATATACACACAGAGGTGAGGTGGATTCTCCTTAGTATATACTGTACACATAGAGGTGAGGTAGATTCTTCTCAGTATATAACACAAAGAGGTGAAGTAGACTCTCCTTAGTATATACACAGAGAGGTAAGGGAAAATTCTCTTCAGTATATACATAGAGAGGTGAGGTAGATTCTGCTCAGTATATACACACAGAGGTAAGGTAGATTATTCTCAGTATATACACACAGAGGTGAGGTAGATTCTCCTCAGTATATACACATAGAGGTGGGGTAGATTCTCCTCAGTATATACACACAGAGGTGAGGTAGATTCTCCTCAGTATATCCACAGAGAGGGGAGGTAGATTCTCCTCAGTATATACACAGAGAGGGGAGGTAGATTCTCCTCAGTATATACACAGAGAGGGGAGGTGGATTCTCCTCAGTACATCCACATAGAGGTGAGGTAGATTCTCCTCAGTATATACACACAGAGGTGAGGTAGATTCTCCTCAGTATATACACAGAGGTGAGGTAGATTCTCCTCAGTATATACACAGAGGTGAGGTAGATTCTCCTCAGTATATACACAGAGAGGTGAGGTAGATTCTCCTCAGTATATACACAGAGAGGTGAGGTAGATTCTCCTCAGTATATACACAGAGAGGTGAGGTAGATTCTCCTCAGTATATACACATAGAGGTGAAGTGGATTCTCCTCAGTATATACACACAGAGGTGAGGTAGATTCTCCTCAGTATATACACATAGAGGTGAAGTGGATTCTCCTCAGTATATACACATAGAGGTGAAGTGGATTCTCCTCAGTATATACACATAGAGGTGAAGTGGATTCTCCTCAGTATATACACACAGAGCTGAGGTAGATTCTCCTCAGTATATACACAGAGAGGTGAGGTAGATTCTTCTCAATATATACATGTAGAGGTGAGGTAGATTCTCCTCAGTATATACACATAGAGGTTAGGTAGATTCTCTTCAGTATAAACACACAAAGAACTCAGGTAGATTCTCCTCAGTATACAAATAATTTCCCTAGGCTGTATGTTTTCTGAGAAAAGAACTCTCTCATGTATTGCAGATTTTCACACCCCTTTTCATGCTTAGAATTAAATAATAAATTTGCAACCCCTTTACTTTTCCTATTTAGGACCTAAAGAATTGTCATGCCAAATTTCATGTTTGTACGTCACCAGGAAGTCAGTGAGTCAGTGTGTGCTTTTACCTTTATGTATATATAGATTTGTTATAGCAAACATTATCCTGGTTTTCCAACTACCGGTAGAAAGAGTCAGGGACACCCCAGGTTCATGTCGTGGGGTTGCCCTCATCAGGATGAATGTTCTGCTTTCAGGGTTTCATCACATTACTAGGTTAGGGTCAGATTTCCCCATTTATTGGTTTCATTATAAATATTTTTTGTTCTCCACGTTTGTATAATGTTTGTATATCTGTCCTTTTAGGGCAACAAATTACATTCAATGCGAACAAGGTGTTTTTGAGTCAAGCTCAGATATAATGGGAATTTTCCTTCTCTTGGTATGCTCCTCAGCACTCCCTTAACCCCTTAACGACCAGCCCATAGTGTTTTTACGTCCTCCCGAAGTGGGCTTTATTCTCTGAGGACGTAAAAACATGTGTCCTGCAGAGAATAAAGCCCCTCGGGCTGTGGACGTGACAGCTCCATGCTGTCGGTGCCCGCAGGTAGCTGACAGCATGGAGCTGTCATCCCGGGCTGTTCGGACCCCCCCCCCGGCATTGCGATCGGCGCTATGCAATGGATAGCGCCGATCGCAAAAAAGTAAATAAAACTGCAAAAAAAGTGACATATTCAGCTGCTCTGATGGATCGGATCCATCGGAGCAGCTGAAATTACTCACCGAGGTCCGCCGCACGACTCCCCACTGTCCCGATGCTCCGGGCGCCGTAGCCGTCCTTCTGCGCATGCGCGCCAGGCGGCATTACGTCAGCCGCATGCGCAGAAGGCCCGGCGGCGCGGGAGACTTAAAATCTCCTGGCTCCTGTAGGTAGCCGGGAGGCAGGAGATGTCAGCGGGGACCGCGGTGATCGGTCCCCGGTACCGCGATCGTCGTTATCCAATGGATAACGACGATCGTGGAAAAGTGAAAAAAAGTGTAAAAAAAGAAAAGTTTCACCTCGGATCCATGAGGGGAGGTAAAAATACTCACCTCAGGTCCGCTGATGTCCTCCAGCCGGTGTCGGGACCCCCCGCTGGCTTCTGCGATGTGCCGATGTGGCGCGCATGCGCAGAAGGCCGGCGAGCCCGGCAGATTCAAAATCTCCCTGCACCCGGCTGTCACAGATGGCCGAGTGCAGGGAGATATGACTGGGGACCACTGTATGTGGTTTCCAGTCATATGATCACCGTTATCCATCGGGAAACGGTGATCATATAAAGTTAAAAAGTCAAAAAAAAAAAAAAAGTTAAAAGTTAAAAAAAAGTTTAAAAAGTTAAAGTTTCATCTCCCCTTACGGATCGTATCCATAAGGGGGGATGAAATTATGTACCCAAGGTCCCGGATTTGTTCCCTGATGGAATGTTGATCCGCGGACCTTACCCCAGCTTCGGCGCATGCGCCCGTCAGCATGATGGCGGACGCATGCGCAAAAGTGAAATATTGCCGAAGAAATGTAAAATCTCCCTGCTGCTGGCTATCAAAGGTAGCCAAGAGCCTGGAGATGTCACGGGGAGCTGCGGTATGCGGTTACTGGTCACTTGATCGCCGTTACCCAATGCATAATGGCGATCACGTAAAAGTTCTTTAAAAAGTGGCAGTTTCATCTCCCCTCACCGATGCGATCGGTGAGAGGAGATGAAACATCTTCTCGGAGGCTTCCGCATTTGAATCCAGATGCGATTATCCTCCATGGACCCTTCCGGCTTCTGCGCATTCGCCCGCCGGCAAAATGCCAGACACATTCGCAGGAGCCGGGGAGCCCAGGAAATTTTAAATCTCCTTGCTCCCAGCGACCAACGGTCGCTGAGTGCTTGGAGCAGTGACCAGTGGCCTCGCTGAGCGGTCCCCGGTCACGTGATAAAGTAGCGATATAACATTAGGCCGGTCACACATGACCGGAGAGGAATTACGGGTTCTGCATGCGCTTGATCAGCGGTAATCCACGGATCAATCACATGCATTGGATCACACAATTCCCCCCAATTAGCGGGTCGAAATTACGGAATCCACTCGCAGAAACAGAACACAGCATGCTATATTTTACCGCGGATATCCGCGACCTAGAGCCCATTGTGCTCTATGACGGCGGATATACCCGCAGCCCATGTGCAAATACATTGTGTATGAGCTGCGGGTACCCGGGTCATCGCTAAGCGACGGCGCGGGAAATGCAAACAAAAAAAAAAGTACTGCGCATGACCGCCTGTGTGAGTAGGCAGTTATGCGCAGTACATTACGCGGCCGTACGCAGGGTCACAGCCGGGCTCACAGCTGGAATCCGCAGCGGGCCTCCACAAGCGGATTCCACCTATGGCCGTGTGAGCCTGGCGTTAGTTAAGCCCCGGGAACGCTCGCCTTCATGCAGTTCCAGGAGCAGCTTGTTGAGCGCCTTGTCTGTGAGACCGCCGCACCACAGCAAGATTACAAAGCCTCATAGAGGGCCACTTTTTACACCCCATCCCCACCGCTGAGGTCACAAAATACCCCCAAAAATACATGAGAGGAGGGGGGATACCCGGTTTTCTTGCCCCATGTGCCCAACCCAACCAGCCTCCGTAATTACCCCTGTCTTCGGACATAAAACGCAGTTTATATTATTACCTTTATCTAATATTTAGGGAATGCCAAAAAATGGGGATGGCGGAGGTGGGGATTATTGTTAGGAAGTCAATTTTTTTTCCGTATAAGTGGGCAATGGGACCTGGAATTTATTCAGTTCTGCCCTGAAATCCAGCAGGCATTCCCTCCATTATGGGCCTAGCCATGTGTCCTGTAAGTAGATTAGGGCCACAATGGGTATGTTTCTGAACACGGGACAAACGGGGGTATCCATTTTGGGGTGAACGTCTTCATTCCTATGTACACTGTACAAAAAAAACAGTTTTTAAATTGACAAAATTGCCAGAAAAATGAAAATCGTAATTTTTTCCTTTTGCTTTGCTTAGATTCATTCAAATACTGTGGGGTCAAAATACGCAATAGACCCCTAGATAAATTTGTTAAGGGGTCTAGTTTTCAAAATGGGGTCATTTGTGGGGGTTCTCTATCGTTTTGGCCGCTCAATGGCTCTACAAGTGGGCAATGGGGACTGGAATTTATTCCATTGTACCCTGAAATCCAACGGGTGCTCCTTCCATTATAGGCCTAGCCATGTTTCCTTTAAGTAGATTAGGGCCACAATGGGTATGTTTCTGAACACGGGACAAACGGGGGTATCCATTTTGGGGTGAACGTCTTCATTCCTATGTACACTGTACAAAAAAAACCTGTTTTTAAATTGACACAATTGCCAAAAAAATGAAAATCATAATTTTTTCCTTCTGCTTGGCTTAGATTCATTCAAAAACTGTGAAGTCAAAAAAGTCATCGTACCCCTGGATAAATTCGTTAAGGGGTCTACTTTTCAAAATGGGGTCACTTGTGGGGGTACTCCATCGTTTTGGTCACTCAATGGCTCTACAAGTGGGCAATGGGGACTAAATCTCCTTCAAGCAAAATTTCTGTTCCGAAAGCCTCCGGTTGCTCCTTTCATTTTGGGCCCCATTGTGCATCCAGACGTAAGATTAGGGCCACAATGGGTATGTTTCTGAGCACGGAACAAACAGGGGTATCCATTTTGGGGTGCAAGTCTTCATTCTTATATGTGCGGTACAAAAAAAACTGCTTTTGAAATGACAGAATTACCGAAAAAATGAAAATCGTAATTTTTTTCCTTCGGCTTGGCTTAGATTCATTCAAAAACTGTGAAGTTAAAAAAGTCATCGTTCCCCTAGATAAATTTGTTAAGGGGTCTACTTTTCAAAATGGGGTTACTTGTGGGCGTTCTCTATCGTTTTGGTCACTCAATGGCTCTACAAGTGTGCAAAAGGGCCTAAATCTCCTTCAAGCAAAATTTCTGTTCCGAAAGCCTCCGGTTGCTCCTTTCATTTTGGGCCCCATTGTGCATGCAGACGTAAGATTAGGGCCACAATGGCTATGTTTCTGCGCACGGGACAAACAGGGGTATCCATTCTGGGGTGCAAATCCTCATTTTCATGTGTACTATAGAAAAAAGTCCTGTCTTTAAAATGACATATTTGCAAAAATATGAAATTTTAGTTTTTCTCTTCTAAATTGCATTGACTCCTAAAAAAAAACTGTGGGGTTAAAATATTCATGACACCCCTCAGTGAATACCTTAAAGGGTATAGTTTTTAAAATGGGGTCACTTGTGGGGCTATCTATCATTTTGACTCCTATGAGCCTTTCCAATCTTGGTTTGGTGTAGGAAAACAAAGTGTTCCTCAAAATGCTGAAAAGTAATGTTAAATTTGTATGTCTCCTAAATGGTTAAAAAAAAATGAAAGTTTTTCCAATGTGCACCAAAAATAAAGTAAACGGATGAAAATATATATCTTAACAAAAATTTCTATATTATGTTTGCACATATTTGAGATATTGCAGTTGGAAATGTGAAAAAAAATTTTTTCCCAATTTTGGCGCTTTTAATAAATAAACACAAATTCTATCGGTCTTTTTTTCCGCCTAGATGAAGTACAACATGTGGTGAAAAAACAATGTCAGAATCGCTTGGATATGCAAAACCTTTCTGGTGTTTTTCCATGCTAAAGTGACACGTGTCAGATTTGCAAAATTTGGCCTGGTCATTAAGGCGCAAACAGGCTTGGTCACTAAGGGGTTAAATATGTTAACCATCAACACAAGAAGGAAAATAGAAACACCTCGTTGTATGGTCAAGGACAAAAGTATTTTCTGTATCATCCTTTTTGAGTATCTGCCTGCTCATCCGCAAAGATTCGGGTGCCGGCAGGGGGCGGCCGGGGTTTAACGGGGGGGAAGATCTCTCTCCCCCCTCCCCCCTGCTCACTCCCGCAACCCACCGCTCCCCCCTGCCGGCACCCAAATCTTTGCGGACGAGCAGGCAGATACTCGAAAAGGACGATACTCGCTCGAGTATTTGTCCTTAACGAGTATGCTCGCCGCTCATCTCTAACTTTTATTTTTAAAAAAAGTGTTTAAGGGGATACGATTTACTGGCTTTTAAGCCTAAAATTAGCTATGGCCCTAAGGGGTTAAAAATATGCGTCACCTATATTTACATGAAACATAAATCTAAAATCTACAATATCAGGGTTTTTCTCATTTCAGTGTGAATGTTGGGGAGTTAATGAGGGTCTGGGTCTGCCAGCTCTCCTGACCCGTCTGTTTATGGACAATAAGTACTAAAATAATAATTGTTGAGCATCTTCCTTAGAACTCTGCACTGCGCTTTTCCTATTTTGCATCTAAGTTGGCAACTGTTACCAATCGCCGCGGACAGTATCAGACTGTAGGGACACATCCTGTTGAGAAGGTAAATGGGAACAGACAGTTGTCGATTAGACTTGGGCTACACACGGTCTGTGCACGCTCTCCTACTTAACTCTGTGGAATAACAGAACCAACCGAAAAGAGCCACGCTGTGTGCACGTTCCAACTTCATGGGGACACAATGCGGGAGAGTATGACACAGCTTTCTGGAATCCCTGTTTCCTCACCTTTGAGTACTGAGTGATGAAAGGTTAACAAGCTAACATGCAACTGAGTGTATGACTGTATGGTCTACTATAAATCAAGTGACTCGCTGGTGACATCTCTGATTTTAAACAGGTTTCTTCTGATAACTGCAGTTTCCCACTGGGGTACATTTGACCTCTCACTTCTTCAGCTATCTACAGTCTCTATAGAATCACAAATTGCAGACCCCAGACCAAAAGTCAGGCTGGATCCCTTAATTAATTGCAGACCACAGGTCAGACCGCTAAATTCAGACCCATATCATATTAATGAATCTAGCATTCTTTATGCCGTGGATGCTGTGGGAACAGACAGGGGCAGGAGTTAGTCCTTGTTCCCTGCCATCACAGATGTGATCAATTTAGCAGCCAATTACGGATGAACAAAATGCCCCTATATCCCTACCCCTCTTACTTCTCTCGTGGCAGCAGCCCACTAACCATCCTGCGCCACCAGGAATCTGCCCAGTAAAGCATACTACCAATTCAAGCTTGGCTCTGACTCCTATTTGTGGACAGCAGGTGATAGTTCTGTCGACGTGGAACTATTGTCCTTTACTTAGATAACTTCCCTGACTTACACTGTCTCTATTAGGCTCTTAGATGTGTCCACTGTTACCTTATCTCGAATTTGGTTATGCTCTCCTATTTTTAATGAGATCGGTTCAATAAAATATCATGACATGCTAGCAAAACATGTGACAGGTGTGGGAGAGTTAACTCAGGTAGAGCGTGGGGTTGCAATGTGAGCAGCTATCAGAGACCACAACAGCATATAAAGTCCATACAGGCTCGGCCTGTGTTTATTAGAAAAGTGTAAAAATAACCAAAATACAGCCTTAGGGTGGATTCAGACCACCATATATCGGCTCGGTTTTCACGCTGAGCCAATATACGGTGTCCTCATCTGCAGGGCGGGGGGAATGAAAGAGCCAGGAGCAGGAACTGAGCTCCTGCCCCCTCTCTGCCTCCTCTCCACCCCCTCTCCACTCCTCTGCACTATTTGCAATGAAAGGAGGTGGGACAGGGGTGGGGCTAAGGTACAAGAATTAGCCCCACCCCTGTCCCGCCTCTCCTAATTGAAAATAGTGCAGAGGGGCAGAGAGGAGGCAGAGAGGGGGCGGGAGCTCAGAGCACTGCTCCTGGCTCTTCCAGCCTCCCCCCCCCCCCCCCTCAGATAGAGACAACATATATTGGCTCGGCGTGAAAACCGTGCCAATATATGTTCGTCTGAATCCACCCTTAACTTCAGGCATAAAACAAAAACCTTCTTATCCAGCACTTTCTATACAGAGTCCATCCCTGACTAGAGATGAGCGAACCTACTCGTTTCGAGTAATTACTCGATCGAGCACCGTGATTTTCGAGTACTTGCGTACTCGGGTGAAAAGATTCGGGGGGCGCCGGGGGCGGGAGGAGGCGTGGCGGAGCGGGGGGTAGCAGCGGGGAACAGGGGGGAGCCCTCTCTCTCTCCTTCTCCCCCCACTCCCTGCTGCAACCCCCCCACTCACCTACGGCGCCCCCCCAAATCTTTTTGCCCGAGTACAGAAGTACTCGAAAATCGCCGTGCTCGGGCGAAAAAGGGGCGTGGCCGAGTAGGTTCGCTCATCTCTATCCCTGACTATACGGACGGCTCGCTGCAGCCGCACGAAAACCACACAGTCCAGTTTGTCCCTTGGGAAGAGAAAAGGCGTCTCATGAGACCAGCAGCTTCCAGGATCTAGCTGCACCCGGCCTCTTCTCTGTCTGCCTCTTTGCAGACTTTATAGGCTGGGTTAATTACCCAGCCTCTACACCTGGAGAGATTGTCTTCCCCTAATAAGACCTGGGGTGGAGGGGGTGGAATGGACAGCCCCACTACCAAGCCTGCCATCCATTCAAAAAAAAACAGGCCCAACAGATTTTGTAAAAAGCATCTCCAGCAACTATATGCTGGAGATCACATCCCCTCACTGTTTTTTTCCCCCGTGTCCCATGCAGTGAGACACAGACTCCCTTCATTCTTAACGGGCGTAATACCTGAACCCAGGTGGAATATAGCGACCGTCCAGAGTTAACCCCTTCAGTTTCTCACACAGGCTACCATTCACTTCACAACCACTGGGTCACCACAATAGACACGCATAGGATAGACACCTTGTGACAGAGTAACATGAAAAGCTGGTTATGTTGTGACACACAAGAGGCAAGACATGTATATTTTTTATTAAGTCTCGGGCTACATAATCACTATGGCCGCAACTCAGGTCGTGCAACTTTGTGATCTTCACATGTAATAGAATTACATTTGGGTTATGTTGCAGGTGCTGGGACTGGGACCTGCAGATCGCCAAAAGTCAAGCCTTTCTGGATTGTAAGCAATCACAGCGCTGCGGTTGCAGTTACAAGTGTCGGCCACTACACAGGAGTTGGAGCAGCGGCGTCCACTCCGACCCCAGTATATACTGGCGCTGTCAGTGGGTGCGCGATCAGCTGAGGATACGTCAGTATTTTATTGTGGGAACGCCCTTTTAATATCGCATTGACACCATTATTCCCAAATAGCTTGCAAGTGTATGTTATGGAAAAGGTAGGATAGTTTAGGACATTTCTAGAGCAACTTTGATTTTAGACCAGTTAATATACTAATTCAAAAGAATTTGACCTTGTATGTCATGTGTCACAACTCATAATCTGGATTGCAGCATTCTTGTTGGAAAATGATTAATATACTATGGCTGTGACATCAGTTGTTTTATACAAATGTGTGGCATTATGGATTAAAGGGGTTGTCTGCTTGTCGGATGACTTTAAGTGTGGCTGCAAATGTGTTAAAATAACAAAACCAGTGGTATGTACCCGTCCTCTCGCCAGCGATCCAGTGCCGCATCGCTGCTTCCTCTTGATCTATGTTTGGTAAGGCATACCATCTGACTGCTGCAGCTAGTCAGACGCTGGGAGCCAAGATGCCAGGAGAACAGCACCTGACCGCTGTAGCCTCTGATTGGTCCGGTAATATCTGTTCCCAAACAAAGACACGAAGAACTGTGGGGTTGCAGCGCTGGGTCGCTGGCGGGGAATAATGGGTACTGCTGCTCTTCTTATTCTAACACATTTTCAGCAATGCTTAAAAAATTGCTTGACAACCAGACTGCCCTTGTAACCCGATAATTATGGCGTTTGGTTCTGGGCTTTAATAATAGCTGATGATAGAAATATGCTGTGGGATTAAAGCTTCTGCTCCTGCAATGTAGCAGGAGCAGGTCGGGTCCTCAGCTGTTAGTCAGCTTTTTTGCAGGCCACGTGGGGCTCAATAAGTGCTGTGTAGTGAATAAAGATCACGGGACTACAGGGTGCCCCCTGCACGACAGAGCTGCAGGGTTCTAGCAGACCCTGATCAGCTCTGTTAGTGACTACTATTACTACTGGGGAGGAGGGGGGGGGGGGTTGGGTTATTATTATTTTATTTTGTTTTTAGCTTTTTATCCCAGAAAAATATTCCCTTAAAATATTCAGGTTTTGGAAGCTGAAAAAAAATAGGGCAGTAAAACCACCACATGGGTAAAATCTCTAAAGTGTCTGGTCCTTTAGGTACAAAACAGCCTGGCCCACTCCACCCCCCTGCACTATTTTCAATGAGGAGAGGCGGGATGCAGGTGGAGCCCCACCCCCGTTCCGCCTGCTCTCATTTCAAATAGTGCAGAGGGGCGGGGAGGAGGCAGAGAGGGGGCGGGAGCTCAGAGCACTGCTCCCGGCTCTTCCAGCCTCCTCCCCCTGCAGTGAGAGATGCCGTATATCGGCTGGACGTGAAAACCCAGCCGATATACGGTCGTCTGAATGCACCCTTAAGGGGTTAACTGAAGGCCTGACAGATCCATTTGCAAGAGTGTATAATATGGCACCTATAGCTAGTGATGGACCCTCCTTATGCCTCAAGTTTCCCATGGAGATGTTTTCATACACCATTATATGGGGTGAATATGGGGCCTCACACATCATAACGTGACCCATAGAGCAAACCTGTGTGCTGCTGTAACAGGTGCATGCGTGTGGATGCTGAAACACAATCTCTGTTCATATGCCCCATTGGGGCTCATGATTATCAGAGAGGAGGGTCTCTGCGGAGGGCGGCCGCTGGAGGGGAAATGCCTGGCTGGTGGCAGATGTTTGCTAGGTATGTAGGCAGCGGGACCTGCTGCAGTCATTGCTGGAGGTCAGGAAAGGTATCATTTCTCCATAGGGAGAGGACCTAGGAGACTTATAAGGCCATGCATGCTCCTCTGGGAAATATGCAAATAAGGAAGATAAAACAATACCTCTGCAGCGAAACCTGTGGGAAGGCAGCATTCCTGCAAGTCAGACCTGTTAACAAGCCTTGTTACAATTGCTGGGTATTATAAGCTAAATTCATACACGCACATAGACTATTTGGGGGTGATTGTCCCTTATCAGTGTGCAGCAGGTCTCTGGCTTGGTTTGGTTAGAGGCCTATAGATTTGGAGTAGGAAAAATATATTTTCTCCTTAAAGGGGTTTAGAAAAAAAAATCAACACTTACCTATTCCTCCCCCATCAGTCTTCTTACTGGATCTTCTCCTCCGCGATCTTCTCCAGTCCCCCGGGTCACCTCACTTCAAGCCAGCCCGATCCTCTTCTTCTTGTTATGGAGCATCCAACCACTACCTTCTTCTTCCGGCAGGTCAGTGAAGGTTATGTCACTAGTGATGTAACGTTCACTGCCTAGGAAGGAATGCTGATCTATTGCCGAGACTGCGCATGCACGCTGTCTCGCCGCGAGTCTTTGTATAGAGACAGGTACATTGCCCTGCAGGAAGGAGAATGCTGGCAACGTATGCTTCATCACCGGAAGATGAAGAATCGGTTGGGTGGAGGTGAGGTTACCTGGGGTACTGCAGGAGCCAGGAGAAGATCGGGGAGGAGAAGATGCGGTAAGAAGACTGACGGTGGAGGAATAGGTAAGCATAGAATTTTTTTTTCTTCTAATGACAGAACCCCTTTAAGGAGAGCACCTATAAGGTGTGCGGAGACTTGACAGCCAGGAAACTACTCGAAGGCAGTATTCCTGCAAGTGACTTTTACCCAGAGGACCATGCATGGTGGCCATATACGTCTCATCACTAGCTACTCTCCCTAAGGAGAAGCAATACCCTTCCCAACCTACTATTATAGGCCTCTCACCAGCCAGCCAGAACCTATTGCACACTGATGAGGGCAAGACTTCCTCCTGGGAAAGAATCTGGCTTTGGCTCATATTCGCGGTCAGTGTTATAAGGCTTGTTAACAGGTCTGACACTGACTTGCAGGAATGCTGCCTTCCAATAGGTGGCGCTGTAGAGGTATTGTTCTATTTTCCCATTTGTAATCATTTCTGCGACTGCCGCAGTTTAAGCAGTTGTGCCTGATGAGACAATCCCTTTAAGGAAAGCCTGGCACATAATCCCTGGCACTGATTACAAAGTGCTCAGTGTTAGATTACAACGCTATACAACTCCCTTATTAAAAATGACAGCAAGAATAATGGCGGTGCATAGAGCAATGGGAGAGCTCCCCCTGTGTAATATATGGCGGCCTCACGTCAGCATTACACGCGGATAATGTCCATATCATCTAGATTCTCTGACCGTCTGCCTCTATTGTATTAAGGCATATGGCTGCAATTAATCCAGACATGCAGAGTATTCTCAGCCCTCCTGCGCGGCCGCCTTTGTACTCCGAGATGTGAGGACTCCAGAGACTTTGGATTTAGGATAAAATCAAGAATGCGATACAACGGGGTTATTTTTATACTTGTGTGATGTCTTTAGAAACTCATTAATATTAATGGAGATGATTAGGATAGCTTGCAGGCTCAGAGTATTCTTAGCCAAACCCTTGCTCTCCCCTCCGGACAGTCCAGGCTTACGCCGCCGCTGTGCTGCCGTATCGCGGTCCGTATTTTGCTTCAGCGGGGCCCAATCAACACAAGAGGTGTAAATGTTTCCATTCTTGTTCTTCTCTGCTGGTTTTAGCTTCCAAATATTGATCAAAATCCGGCGGTGTGATTGAGGCGTTGGAGTGAAGCCGCACTCGCCATCAGCCTTTTAACCCTTCCTGCTGCAGTGCTTTTCCGTTTTCGTCCCCCCCTTCCCCCCCCCCCCCCCGACCCCGTCAAAAAATCATGACACTTTATTTTTCCAGTGGCCTAGATACATGAGGGCTCGTGTGTTTTGCAGAATTACTTGTATTTTTTAATGCTATAATTTAATGTACTGGAAAACCTTTTGTCATTTGTAGTTGGGGAGAAATGGTAAAAAAATGCAACTGCGCACTTTTTGGTGACCAATTTGCTTTTGTGACATGCACCAAAAAAAAAAATACTGTTAAAGAAAAAAATAGCTTTCTGTTGCCATTTATTGGCCCTCATAACTTTTTTTAAATTTTCTGATGATTGGGTTCTGTGAGGGCTCATTTTTTTTTGGGGGGGGGGGGGGGACCTGTGCATTCTGGGAGAAAGTACAACTTTCAAATCGCTTTTTATTTAATATTTTCCTTGGATATGGGTGACAAAGTGCAATTATGGCATTTCATATATTTTTTTGTCTGATTGTGCTCACAGTGCTGGATTAACCCCCTTGACCCCGCTGGGCATATGGAGGAACTTGCATGAGAAGATTACCCATTATTATTTTCTGTGTTTGGCCAGCATCAGAGTTAGGCTGGATTCACACGAACGTATATCGGCTCGGTTTTCACGCCGAGCTGATATACGTCGTCTCTCTCTGCAGGGGGGGAGCCTGGAGGGGCCAGGAGCAGTGCTCTGAGCTCCCGCCCCCTCTCTGCCCCTCTGCACTATTTGCAATGGGGAGAGGCGGGATGGGGCGGGGCTAATTCTCAGAACTTAGCCTCGCCCCCGTCCCACCTCCTTTCATTGCAGGCGGGGCGGGGGCGGGAGCTCAGTTCCTGCTCCTGGCTCTTCCATCCCCCCTCCCCCGCAGATTAGGACGACGTATATCGGCTCGGCGTGAAAACCGAGCCGATATACGTTCGTGTGAATCCAGCCTGAGGCTGCATTCACACGAACGTATATGGGCTCGGTTTTCACGAGAATTAGCCCCGCCCCTGCCCCACCTCTCCCCATTGCAAATAGTGCAGAGGGGCAGAGAGGAGGCGGGAGCTCAGTTCCTGCTCCTGGCTCTTCCATCCTCCCCCCCCCCACAGATGAGGACAACGTATATCGGCTTGGCGTGAAAACTGAGCCGATATACGTTCGTCTGAATGCAGCCTTAGAAAAATCATGGCGCGTCCTTGTGGGCAAAATCACCAATTATTTTCTATGGAAGCACAAAAAAAAACAAAAAAAACGAAATCGTACTGGCATGCAGATGCGTTTTTTGTGCAAGTGCGCTGCATTTTAAAAAAATTTCTGGTAAAACATGAGATTTTCACCAATATATGGAAAATGTGCATAAAAATCACAGGTGCGGTGATGCAATGTGTTTTCTGACAAGACGCATCACATGTTTATGGTTGAGATGTTGGCCTGACTTTCTCTGACTGATATCTCGCTCATCCATGTAATTATGGCCTCATGTCTCTGTACTCTAATTCCATACAAACAAAGAATACCAGCATTGCTTTGGTGGACTCTACGAAGTGCTTGGCTGCAGCAGAAATATGGAAGCTCTTCCTTTAGTCTAGGTTTTCGGACAGAACTGTGCCCCCAACACAAGTTACAAGCCGAGCGCCCAGCTGTGCATTACAGAAGTAATGCAGTGTACTATCCTAGCAATCGCACCTTCAAGTTCACTCCAGAGAGGAAAATAGCATCAAAAGTAAGTTCAATAAATGTGAAAAAAAGATAAATCCACTGGAAATTTAAAATACAATTTCCCCCACAAAAGAAAAAACTACATATGAGGGCTTATTTACACGAGCGTATAAACGCCGGCCGATATGCACCTCCATCGAAGCAGTTTCCCCCTTCCCTCCCACTCACTGACTCTCTGCCTCTCAATAGGGGCTTTAAGAAAGTGGCCAGTCTTTTTTTCATTTTTGTTTTTTCCTCCCCACCTTCAAAAAATCATAATTGTGTTTTTACGTCCTGCCATTGCAGGATGTGTATGGAGGGAGATAGCGCTGCCATCTCCCTCCATACAGCGCAGGTGTCAGCTGTTTATTACATTTAAATCCCCTGACCGATGTTTGGGGGTCTCGTACACCCCCCCCCCCCCTCCCGCACAGTGAGGTCAGGGGAGCCTTGCAGGTGTCATGGCAGCCAGGGGCCTTCTAAAAGGCCCCATGCCTGTCTTGGCTGTATGCCTATCAAGCCATCCCTGTGGGGTGGCTTGGTAGGCTGCCTGTCAGAATGCAGTATGAGCATTACGTCATACTGCAGGAGCGATCAAAGTATCGAAGAAAGTGTAAAAATAAAAACAATAAAGTTTTACTAATTATTAATTAAAAAAAAGCGCTAAAAGTAAAAAAACAAAAAACAACCTTTTGCCATATTTGCAATAAGAGAATCTAAATAAGAAAAATATGTATTTGGTATCGCTGTGTCCATAAAAGTCCGATCTATCAAAGTAATGCATTATTTACCCCACTCAGTAAATGCCGTCTGAAAAAAAAAAAAGAACGCCAGAAATGCGCTTTTTTGTCACCCTATTTTCAAGAAAAAAATTGAATAAAAAGCTATCAAAAAGTCATCTATATTAAAAATGGTACCAAAGGTAAAACTACACAAAATGATCCCTCACACCACGACGGACGGAAAAATATAAAAGTTATTGTGCCCAGAAAATGGAGACAGAGAATAATTAAAAAATAAAAAATAAAAAAAATACAAGTTTTACAGCAGAAAGAAAACTATACAAGTTTGGTATCATAGCAATCGTACCGACCCATAGAATAAAGGTATCGGGTCATTTTTGTTGCAGTTTGTGCGCCGTAGAAACTGGATGCACCGAAAGATGGCGGAATGTGTTTTTTTTTTCCATTTCTCTCCACTTAGAATGTTTTAAATGTTTTTCAGTACATTATATGGTACAATAAATAGCACCAGTGAAAAATACAACTCGTCCCGCAAAGAACAACAAGCCCTCATACAGCGACGGCGATGGATAAATAAAGGAGCTACGATTTTTTAAAAGGGAGGAGGAAAAAATGAAAATGGAAAAAAGCAAGAAAGTTCCATCGCTAAGGGTGGATTCCCACGAACGTATATCGGCTCGGTTTTCACGCCGAGCCAATATACGTTAGAATTAGGTAGGAGAAGCAGCACTACCAATTGATTTAAATCAAGGCATATAGCAGCCAATGGTGCACGATCCCAGTTGGTGATCCAGACCCTAGGATCAGAAAAGCAGTAATCCGTATAGATGTAGCCAGGCCAGCACTCAGGAGTTGTTTCTTTTAAATAAGAATCATCTTTATTCCTCAATACAATGAAAGCGACGTTTCGATCCTCAGATCTTTGTCAAGCATGGGGAGAGGCGGGGCAGGGGCGGGGCTAATTCTCGGAACTTAGCCCCGCCCCCGCACGCCTCTCCCCATTGCAAATAGTGCAGAGGGGCGGAGAGGAGGCAGAGAGGGGGCGGGAGCTCAGTTCCTGCTCCTGGCTCTTCCATCCCCCCTCCCCCCCCTGCACATGACGACAACGTATATCGGCTCGGCGTGAAAACCGAGCCGATATACGTTCGTCTGAATGCAGCCTAAGGGGTTAAACAATGCAGTGCGATTAATTTGTTAGTTTTGTAGTTGTTTAGACTGCGCTTCAATACACAAGATATCTCTCCAATTACGGATACCGCGATAATCTCCAGATCTTCACAATGTATGAATTTCAGAGGATGAGCTTCATTCATGGGGTTAATGCGGGAGGTGATTAATCATTGGAGACCTGGACAGGATTCTGGAAATACCCAATCTTTTACTCATTTCTTGAGAACAATTAATTTCATCTGATGAATCCTATTCCTGACTCAAGAACTGGCAAGGCCGAGGCCTTGTCCAGGATCTTTGCTGCCCCGGATGAGGGGTCTAATACAGACTATACAATTTTGTGACCCCCAAATTTCATCGAAATTGACTCAAAGGAATTTTTAACAAAGTTTAAAGATGAGTAGCAAAATTATTCCTTTCTCAATCATCCTTCTAAGGATGTGGACCTCTCTTTTAAGATGCAGGTAAACAAACTATAAGTTCTTAAACTGGTCCATGATTCTAAACTTGCAGGCTGTCCTGGTGAACACTACCACTCCTACAGTTGCTCACAGGCTAACTATGTTATGGGAATCCCAGGAGAAGTTAAAGGAGATGCTATGTGAAGCTCAGGAACATCATAAGGGGGCAGCGGATAGACATGCAAAGATAAGGTCCAAGATAAGGTTTGGCTGTCTACCAGAAATCGAAGAATGCATTTGCCCTCTCCCAAACTGGGCAAAAAGTTTATTGAGCCTTTTGCAGGTTGCTCTGAAGGTTAGTCAGGTTGCCTTCTGCTTTGATCTCCCTAGCAGACTAAAGATCCAGCCCATGTTTCATGTGGCACTGCTCAAGCCATTAATTTACAACACCTTTTCAGGAAGAAGCCAGCCCTCCCTCCATCAGTGAGGGTGCAAGGTGAGGAAGAGTTTGGGGTGGAGGAAATTTTGGACTGAAGAATGCACAGAGGTAAACTGCAATACCTTGTACAGTGGAAAAGGTACGGCCTAGAAGAAAATTGTATGGAGACAGACCAGAATGTTCATGCTCCCAGTCTCATGGGGGAGTTCCATCGCAGGTACCTGGAGAAGCCATCCCCTAGAATGTCCAAAGGCCATTCTAGAGGGGACTACAGTCATGGTTCAAACCTAGGAACTCCAATGCTCCAGGCAGTATCTCTCCCAGGTGAGCTGTTCAGCCTGCTGGATAGTTCCCCTGCCTAACCTTTTCCAGTTTCTTGCTCCTGCAACCCAGCTCCTGATTAGCTCCACCCTGCACTGATTAGCCACAATATATAAACCTGACCCTGTTCCTCCCACAGTGCATGATTATTTACTTTATATTTTATGGCAAAGTTTATGGAGTAAAATAAGGCAAAGTTTTACCCAAAACAGGGTTATGCTGTTTCTGTTTGTCCATAGCTACTTTGTAGCAAGATATTGACTTACTAAAAAGCGCATATTCTAATCCAAAATATTCGTACTTTAGCAACAGTTGCCTAATTTACAGAACTTCTATATGCAGCAGTGCTCTAATATACGGTACTAACCAAGGTATCGGTCTGAAAACTTCATTTCTGTGGATTCCCATCCCCCTTATTAAAGAATTTTAGCATTTAGCACATATATATCACTTTCTGCCACAGTCACACAGGGGAAGCTCTTACACATGTTTGATTTTCATGTGTTTAAGGCGTGCTATTCTGTGCTACCTTAACAATTCTACATTGCGGTTTACTTTGATCGCTGTATTTTTTTCTATTTCTGGATCACTTTGCAGCAAAGTCAGCCCTGTGCCTTTAATCATATTTGGAGCTCTGCTGTTACTGCAAAGCTTAAGGTCCAACGCTGGCCTTCGGGGAGTAAGTGGAAAAAGATAATGAGCACGTAATACCATGCTGCTCCCGGAATCTGAATGTAGAGGTACATAACTATATACTGGAGTTAATGTATTTGTTATTATTCTAGGTGACAAAATGCGCAAACAGATGTTTAGATATACATTACCGGCGTACACATTTAGATATATACATTAGCTGCGTATACATTTGGATATATACATTGGCTGCGTATACCTTTAGATATACATTGGCTGTGTATACATTTAGATATACACTGGCTGCGTATACATTTAGATATACATTGGCTCCGTATACATTTAGATATACATTAGCTCCGTATACCTTTAGATATATATTGGCTGCCTATACCTTTAGATATACATTGGCTGTGTATACATTTAGATATACACTGGCTGCGTATACATTTAGATATACATTGGCTGCGTATACATTTAGATATACCTTGACTCCATATACATTTAGATATACATTGGCTGCGTATACATTTAGATACACATTAGCTGCGTATACATTTAGATATACATTGGCTGCGTATACATTTAGATATACATTGACTCCATATACATTTAGATATACATTGGCTGCGTATACATTTAGATACACATTAGCTGCGTATACATTTAGATATACATTGGCTGCGTATACATTTAGATATACATTAGCTGCGTATACATTTAGATATACATTAGCTCCGTATACATTTAGATATATATTGGCTGCGTATACATTTAGATATACATTGGCTGCGTATACATTTAGATATACATTAGCTGCGTATACATTTAGATATACATTAGCTCCGTATACATTTAGATATACATTGGCTGCCTATACATTTAGATATACACTGGCTCTGTATACATTTAGATGTACATTAGCTGCGTATACATTTAGATATACATTGGCTGCGTATACATTTAGATAAACATTGGCTCCGTATACATTTAGATATATATTAGCTGCGTATACATTTAGATATACATTGGCTGCGTATACCTTTAGATATATATTAGCTGCGTATACCTTTAGATATACACTGGCTGCGTATACATTTAGATATACATTAGCTCCGTATACATTTAGATATACTTTGGCTGCCTATACCTTTAGATATACATTGGCTGCGTATACATTTAGATATATACATTAGCTGCGTATACATTTAGCTATACATTAGCTGTGTATACATTTAGATATACATTAGCTGCGTATACATTTAGATATACATTGGCTGCGTATACATTTAGATATACATTGGCTGCGTATACATTTAGATATACATTGGCTGCGTATACATTTAGATAAACATTGGCTCCGTATACATTTAGATATATATTAGCTGCGTATACATTTAGATATACATTGGCTGCGTATACCTTTAGATATATATTAGCTGCGTATACCTTTAGATATACACTGGCTGCGTATACATTTAGATATACATTAGCTCCGTATACATTTAGATATACATTGGCTGCGTATACATTTAGATATATATTAGCTGCGTATACATTTAGATATACATTGGCTGCGTATACATTTAGATATACATTGGCTGCCTATACCTTTAGATATACATTGGCTGCGTATACATTTAGATATACATTGGCTGCCTATATCTTTAGATATACATTGGCTGCGTATACATTTAGATATACATTAGCTGCGTATACATTTAGATATACATTAGCTGCGTATACATTTAGATATACATTGGCTGCGTATACATTTAGATATATATTAGCTGCGTATACATTTAGATATACATTGGCTGCCTATACATTTAGATATACATTAGCTCCGTATACCTTTAGATATACACTAGCTGCTTATACATTTAGATATACACTAGCTGCTTATACATTTAGATATACATTGGCTGCGTATACATTTAGATATACATTGGCTGCGTATACATTTAGATATACATTGGCTGCGTATACATTTACATATACATTGGCTGCGTATACATTTAGATATACATTGGCTGCGTATATATTTAGATATACATTGGCTGCATATACATTTAGATATACATTGGCTGCCTATACAGTTAGATATACATTAGTTGCGTATACATTTCGATATACATTAGCTCCGTATACATTTAGATATACATTGGCTGCCTATACCTTTAGATATACATTAGCTGTGTATACATTTAGATATACACTGGCTGCGTATACATTTAGATATACTTTGGCTGCCTATACATTTAGATATACATTGGCTGCGTATACATTTAGATATACATTGGCTGCGTATACATTTAGATATACATTAGCTGCGTATACATTTAGATATACATTGGCTGCGTATACATTTAGATATACATTGGCTGCGTATACATTTAGATATACATTGGCTGCCTATACATTTAGATATACATTGGCTGCGTATACATTTAGATATACATTGGCTGCCTATACATTTAGATATACATTGGCTCCGTATACATTTAGATATACATTGGCTGCGCATAAATTTAGATATACATTAGCTGCGTATACATTTAGATATACATTAGCTGCGTATACACTTAGATATACATTGGCTGCGTATACATTTAGATATACATTAGCAGCGTATACATTTAGATATACATTGGCTCTGTATACCTTTAGATATACATTGGCTGCGTATACATTTAGATGTACATTGGTTGCGTATACATTTAGATATACATTAGCTGCGTATACATTTAGATATACATTGGCTGCGTATAGATTTAGATATATACATTAGCTGCGTATACATTTAGATATACACTGGCTGCGTATACATTTAGATATACATTGGCTTCGTATACCTTTAGATATACATTGGCTGCCTATACATTTAGATATACATTAGCTGCGTATACATTTAGATATACATTGGCTGCGTATACATTTAGATATACACTAGCTGCGTATACATTTAGATATATATTGGCTGCGTATACATTTAGATAAACATTGGCTGCGTATACATTTAGATATACATTAGCTGCGTATACATTTAGATATATATTGGCTGCGTATACATTTAGATATATATTGGCTGTGTATACATTTAGATATACATTGGCTGCCTATACATTTAGATATATATTGGCTCCGTATACATTTAGATATACACTGGCTGCCTATACCTTTAGATATACATTAGCTGCGTATACATTTAGCTATACATTAGCTGTGTATACATTTAGATATACTTTGGCTGCCCATACATTTAGATATACATTGGCTGCGTATACATTAGATATATACTAGCTGCCTATACCTTTAGATATACATTGGCTGCCTATACATTTAGATATATATTGGCTCCGTATACATTTACATATACACTGGCTGCCTATACCTTTAGATATACATTAGCTGCGTATACATTTAGCTATACATTAGCTGTGTATACATTTAGATATACTTTGGCTGCCCATACATTTAGATATACATTGGCTGCGTATACATTTAGATATACATTGGCTGCCTATACCTTTAGATATACATTGGCTGCTTATACCTTTAGATATATATTGGCTGCGTATACATTTAGCTATACATTAGCTGCGTATACCTTTAGATATACACTAGCTGCGTATACTTTTAGATATACATTAGCTGCGTATACATTTAGATATATATTGGCTGCGTATACATTTAGATATACATTGGCTGCCTATACATTTAGATATACATTGTCTGCGTATACATTTAGATATACATTGGCTGCCTATACATTTAGATATACATTGGCTGCGTATACATTTAGATACACATTGGCTGCCTAAACATTTAGATATACACTAGCTGCTTATACATTTAGATATACATTAGCTGCGTATACATTTAGATATACATTGGCTGCGTATACATTTAGATTAACATTGGCTGCGTATACATTTAGATATACATTGGCTCCGTATACATTTAGATATACATTGGCTGCTTATACATTTACATATACATTGGCTGCGTATACATTTAGATATACATTGGCTCCGTATACATTTAGATATACATTGGCTGCGTATACATTTACATATACATTGGCTGCGTATACATTTAGATATACATTGGCTCCGTATACATTTAGATATACATTGGCTGCATATACATTTAGATGTACATTGGCTGCATATACATTTACATATACGTTGGCTGCGTATACATTTAGATATACATTGGCTGCGTATACATTTAGATAAACATTGGCTGCGTATACATTTAGATATACATTGGCTCCGTATACATTTAGATATACATTGGCTGCGTATACATTTACATATACATTGGCTGCGTATACATTTAGATATACATTGGCTCCGTATACATTTAGATATACATTGGCTGCGTATACATTTACATATACATTGGCTGCGTATACATTTAGATATACATTGGCTGCGTATACATTTACATATACATTGGCTGCGTATACATTTACATATACATTGGCTGCATATACATTTAGATATACATTGGCTGCGTATACATTTAGATATACATTGGCTCCGTATACATTTAGATATACATTGGCTGCGTATACATTTACATATACATTGGCTGCATATACATTTAGATATACATTGGCTGCGTATACATTTAGATATACATTGGCTCCGTATACATTTAGATATACATTGGCTGCGTATACATTTAGATATACATTGGCTGCGTATACATTTAGATATACATTGGCTCCGTATACATTTAGATATACATTGGCTGCATATACATTTACATATACATTGGCTGCGTATACATTTAGATATACATTGGCTCCGTATACATTTAGATATACATTGGCTGCGTATACATTTACATATACATTGGCTGCGTATACATTTAGATATACATTGGCTCCGTATACATTTAGATATACATTGGCTCCGTATACATTTAGATATACATTAGCTGCGTATACATTTAGATATACATTGGCTGCGTATACATTTAGATATACACTAGCTGCGTATACATTTAGATATATATTGGCTGCGTATACATTTAGATATACATTGGCTGCGTATACATTTAGATATACATTAGCTGCGTATACATTTAGATATATATTGGCTGCGTATACATTTAGATATATATTGGCTGTGTATACATTTAGATATACATTGGCTGCCTATACATTTAGATATATATTGGCTCCGTATACATTTAGATATACACTGGCTGCCTATACCTTTAGATATACATTAGCTGCGTATACATTTAGCTATACATTAGCTGTGTATACATTTAGATATACTTTGGCTGCCCATACATTTAGATATACATTGGCTGCGTATACATTTAGATATATACTAGCTGCCTATACCTTTAGATATACATTGGCTGCCTATACATTTAGATATATATTGGCTCCGTATACATTTAGATATACACTGGCTGCCTATACCTTTAGATATACATTAGCTGCGTATACATTTAGCTATACATTAGCTGTGTATACATTTAGATATACTTTGGCTGCCCATACATTTAGATATACATTGGCTGCGTATACATTTAGATATATACTAGCTGCCTATACCTTTAGATATACATTGGCTGCCTATACATTTAGATATATATTGGCTCCGTATACATTTAGATATACACTGGCTGCCTATACCTTTAGATATACATTAGCTGCGTATACATTTAGCTATACATTAGCTGTGTATACATTTAGATATACTTTGGCTGCCCATACATTTAGATATACATTGGCTGCGTATACATTTAGATATACATTGGCTGCCTATACCTTTAGATATACATTGGCTGCTTATACCTTTAGATATATATTGGCTGCGTATACATTTAGCTATGCATTAGCTGCGTATACCTTTAGATATACACTAGCTGCGTATACTTTTAGATATACATTAGCTGCGTATACATTTAGATATATATTGGCTGCGTATACATTTAGATATACATTGGCTGCCTATACATTTAGATATACATTGGCTGCGTATACATTTAGATATACATTGGCTGCCTATACATTTAGATATACATTGGCTGCGTATACATTTAGATACACATTGGCTGCCTATACATTTAGATATACACTAGCTGCTTATACATTTAGATATACATTGGCTGCGTATACATTTAGATATACATTGGCTGCCTATACATTTAGATATACACTAGCTGCTTATACATTTAGATATACATTGGCTGCGTATACATTTAGATATACATTGGCTGCGTATACATTTAGATAAACATTGGCTGCGTATACATTTAGATATACATTGGCTCCGTATACATTTAGATATACATTGGCTGCGTATACATTTACATATACATTGGCTGCGTATACATTTAGATATACATTGGCTCCGTATACATTTAGATATACATTGGCTGCGTATACATTTACATATACATTGGCTGCGTATACATTTAGATATACATTGGCTCCGTATACATTTAGATATACATTGGCTGCATATACATTTAGATGTACATTGGCTGCATATACATTTACATATACATTGGCTGCGTATACATTTAGATATACATTGGCTGCGTATACATTTAGATAAACATTGGCTGCGTATACATTTAGATATACATTGGCTCCGTATACATTTAGATATACATTGGCTGCGTATACATTTACATATACATTGGCTGCGTATACATTTAGATATACATTGGCTCCGTATACATTTAGATATACATTGGCTGCGTATACATTTACATATACATTGGCTGCGTATACATTTAGATATACATTGGCTGCGTATACATTTACATATACATTGGCTGCGTATACATTTACATATACATTGGCTGCATATACATTTAGATATACATTGGCTGCGTATACATTTAGATATACATTGGCTCCGTATACATTTAGATATACATTGGCTGCGTATACATTTAGATATACATTGGCTGCGTATACATTTAGATATACATTGGCTCCGTATACATTTAGATATACATTGGCTGCATATACATTTACATATACATTGGCTGCGTATACATTTAGATATACATTGGCTCCGTATACATTTAGATATACATTGGCTGCGTATACATTTACATATACATTGGCTGCGTATACATTTAGATATACATTGGCTCCGTATACATTTAGATATACATTGGCTCCGTATACATTTAGATATACATTAGCTGCGTATACATTTAGATATACATTGGCTCCGTATACATTTAGATATACATTGGCTGCATATACATTTAGATATACATTGGCTGCGTATACATTTAGATATACATTGGCTCCGTATACATTTAGATATACATTGGCTGCGTATACATTTAGATATACATTGGCTGCGTATACATTTAGATATACATTGGCTGCATATACATTTACATATACATTGGCTGCGTATACATTTAGATATACATTGGCTCCGTATACATTTAGATATACATTGGCTGCGTATACATTTACATATACATTGGCTGCGTATACATTTAGATATACATTGGCTCCGTATACATTTAGATATACATTGGCTGCATATACATTTAGATGTACATTGGCTGCATATACATTTACATATACATTGGCTGCGTATACATTTAGATATACATTGGCTGCGTATACATTTAGATAAACATTGGCTGCGTATACATTTAGATATACATTGGCTCCGTATACATTTAGATATACATTGGCTGCGTATACATTTACATATACATTGGCTGCGTATACATTTAGATATACATTGGCTCCGTATACATTTAGATATACATTGGCTGCGTATACATTTACATATACATTGGCTGCGTATACATTTAGATATACATTGGCTGCGTATACATTTACATATACATTGGCTGCGTATACATTTAGATATACATTGGCTCCGTATACATTTAGATATACATTGGCTGCATATACATTTAGATATACATTGGCTGCGTATACATTTAGATATACATTGGCTCCGTATACATTTAGATATACATTGGCTGCGTATACATTTACATATACATTGGCTGCGTATACATTTAGATATACATTGGCTGCGTATACATTTACATATACATTGGCTGCGTATACATTTACATATACATTGGCTGCATATACATTTAGATATACATTGGCTGCGTATACATTTAGATATACATTGGCTCCGTATACATTTAGATATACATTGGCTGCGTATACATTTAGATATACATTGGCTGCGTATACATTTAGATATACATTGGCTCCGTATACATTTAGATATACATTGGCTGCATATACATTTACATATACATTGGCTGCGTATACATTTAGATATACATTGGCTCCGTATACATTTAGATATACATTGGCTGCGTATACATTTACATATACATTGGCTGCGTATACATTTAGATATACATTGGCTCCGTATACATTTAGATATACATTGGCTCCGTATACATTTAGATATACATTAGCTGCGTATACATTTAGATATACATTGGCTCCGTATACATTTAGATATACATTGGCTGCATATACATTTAGATATACATTGGCTGCGTATACATTTAGATATACATTGGCTCCGTATACATTTAGATATACATTGGCTGCGTATACATTTACATATACATTGGCTGCGTATACATTTAGATATACATTGGCTCCGTATACATTTAGATATACATTGGCTGCATATACATTTAGATGTACATTGGCTGCATATACATTTACATATACATTGGCTGCGTATACATTTAGATATACATTGGCTGCGTATACATTTAGATATACATTGGCTGCGTATACATTTAGATATACATTGGCTGCGTATACATTTAGATATACATTGGCTGCGTATACATTTAGATATACATTGGCTGCATATACATTTACATATACATTGGCTGCGTATACATTTAGATATACATTGGCTCCGTATACATTTAGATATACATTGGCTGCGTATACATTTACATATACATTGGCTGCGTATACATTTAGATATACATTGGCTCCGTATACATTTAGATATACATTGGCTGCATATACATTTAGATGTACATTGGCTGCATATACATTTACATATACATTGGCTGCGTATACATTTAGATATACATTGGCTGCGTATACATTTAGATAAACATTGGCTGCGTATACATTTAGATATACATTGGCTCCGTATACATTTAGATATACATTGGCTGCGTATACATTTACATATACATTGGCTGCGTATACATTTAGATATACATTGGCTCCGTATACATTTAGATATACATTGGCTGCGTATACATTTACATATACATTGGCTGCGTATACATTTAGATATACATTGGCTGCGTATACATTTACATATACATTGGCTGCGTATACATTTAGATATACATTGGCTCCGTATACATTTAGATATACATTGGCTGCATATACATTTAGATATACATTGGCTGCGTATACATTTAGATATACATTGGCTGCATATACATTTAGATATACATTGGCTGCCTATACATTTACATATACATTGGCTGCGTATACATTTAGATATACATTGGCTCCGTATACATTTAGATATACATTGGCTGCGTATACATTTACATATACATTGGCTGCGTATACATTTAGATATACATTGGCTGCGTATACATTTACATATACATTGGCTCCGTATACATTTAGATATACATTGGCTGCGTATACATTTACATATACATTAGCTGCGTATACATTTAGATATACTTTGGCTGCATATACATTTAGATGTACATTGGCTGCAGAGTGTTTGTGATTTTCCTTTGTTTCCTTTGCCATCTTGAATACTAACTATCTCATGGATCTCATTTGAATCGGTTTTAAAATCAAATAGATTAACCTTCAAGAGGTAAAGAAAAAAGAGCCTTTTATTCAATTAACATTCAAACAGTTGGAACTTTAAGGTATTTCACAGATTTTACATTGATGTCTATTAGAGATGAGGGAACGTACTCGTCCGAGCTTGATGCTCGTTCGAGTATTAGGGTGTTCGATATGCTAGTTACTCGTGACGAGTACCACGCGATGTTCGAGTTACTTTCACTTTCATCTCTGAGACGTTAGCGCGCTTTTCTGGCCAATAGAAAGACAGGGAAGGCATTACAACTTCCCCCTGCGACGTTCAAGCCCTATACCACCCCCCTGCAGTGAGTGGCTGGCGAGATCAGGTGTCACCCGAGTATATAAATCGGCCCCCCCCGCGGCTCGCCACAGATGCATTCTGACATGGAGGAGGGAAAGTGCTGTCTTGCTGGAGTTGCTATAGGGAGAGTGTTAGGAGTATTTTAGGCTTCAAGAACCCCAACGGTCCTTCTTAGGGCCACATCTAACCGTGTGCAGTAGTGTGGAAGCTGCGTTTTGCAGTGTTGCACTTTTTTTTTTTGTATATCGGCCGTGCAGAGCATTGCGCCCAGCAGTAATTATACATAGTCCAGGGCCAGTAGTGGTGAGGCAGGGACAGAAGACATATTTATTGAATATAGGCAGTGGGCCTTTCCAAAAACATTTGGGAAAAAAAATCTATTTGGGCTGCCTGTGACCGTCCTCAGTGTACTGGGTCTGTGCTGGGGGTAGTTGTCCTAATTCATACGCAGCCAGCTAAGTGTTACAGCAGGCTTGCGCAAAATTCTTTCCTGCCTCTGCTGTGCGTTCCGTAAGCGAAGTCAGCCTCCAACCACAGGCCAATAAGTGGCACATTTAATTACAGCGTTCTGTTTCTGCACTACTGGTAATAGAGCATGCTGAGGGGTAGGGGTAGGCCTAGAGGATGTGGACGCGGGCAAGGACGCAGAGGCCCAAGTCAGGGTGTGGGCACAGACCGAGCCAGTGCGGTGGCCAGGGGTAGAGGCAGGGCCAGACCGAATAATCCACCAACTGTTTCCCAAAGCGTCCCCTCGCACCATGCCACCCTTCAGAGGTCAAGGTGCTCTACGTTGTGGCAGTTTTTCACAGAGACGCCTGACGACCGACGAACAGTGGTGTGCAACCTTTGTCGCGCCAAGATCAGCCGGGGAGCCACCACTACCAGCCTCACCACCACCAGCATGCGCAGGCATATGATGGCCAAGCACCCCACAAGGTGGGATGAAGGCCGTTCACCGCCTCCGGTTTGCACCACTGCCTCTCCCCCTGTGCCCTAACCTGCCACTGAGATCCAACCCCCCTCTCAGGACACAGGCACTACCGTCTCCTGGCCTGCACCCACACCCTCACCTCCGCTGTCCTCGGCCCCATCCAGCAATGTCTCTCAGCGCAGCGTCCAGACGTCGCTAGCACCACTGTTTGAGCGCAAGCGCAAGTACGCCGCCACGCACCCGCACGCTCAAGCGTTAAACGTGCACATTGCCAAATTGATCAGCCTGGAGAGGCTGCCGTATAGGCTTGCGGAAACGGAGGCTTTCAAAAGCATGATGGCGGCGGCGGCCCCAAGCTACTTGGTTCCCAGTTGCCACTACTTTTCCCGATGTGCCGTCCCAGCCCTGCACGACCACATCTCCCGCAACATTGTATGCGCCCTCACCAACGCGGTTACTGCCAAGGTCCACTTAACAACGGACACGTAGACAAGCACAGACGGGCAGGGCCACTATATCTCCCTGACGGCACATTGGGTGAATTTAGTGGAGGCTGGGACAGAGTCAGAGCCTGGGACCGCTCACATCCTACCCACCCCCAGAATTGCGGGCCCCCAGCTCGGTGCTGGTATCTGTGGCGGTGTATGCTTCCTCCACTAAACCACCCTCCTCCTCCTCCTCCAACGCAACCTCTGTCTCGCAATCAAAATGTGTCAGCAGCAGCACGTCGCCAGCAGTCGCAGTCGCGCGGCGTGGCAGCACAGCGGTGGGCAAGCGTCAGCAGGCCGTGCTGAAACTACTCAGCTTAGGAGAGAAGAGGCATACGGCCCACGAACTGCTGCAGGGTCTGACAGAGCAGACCGACCGCTGGCTTTCGCCGCTGAGCCTCCAACCGGGCATGGTCGCGTGTGACAACGGCCGTAACCTGGTGGCGGCTCTGCAGCTCGGCAGCCTCACGCACGTGCCATGTCTGGCCCATGTCTTTAATTTGGTGGTTCAGCGCTTTCTGAAAAGCTACCCACACTTGTCATACCTGCTCGGAAAGGTGCGCCGGGTCAGCGCACATTTCCGCAACTCCAAGACGGACGCTGCCACCCTGCGGACCCTGCAACATCGGTTTAATCTGCCAGTGCACTGACTGCTGTGCGACGTGCCCACACGGTGGAACTCTACGCTCCACATGTTGGCCAGACTCTATGAGCAGCGTAGAGCTATAGTGGAATACCAACTCCAACATGGGCGGCGTAGTGGGAGTCAGCCTCCTCAATTCTTTACAGAAGAGTGGGCCTGGTTGGCAGCCATCTGCCAGGTCCTTGGAAACTTTGAGGAGTCTACCCAGATCGTGAGCGGGGATGCTGCAATCATTAGCGTCACCATTCCTCTGCTATGCCTCTTGAGAAGTTCCCTGCAAAGCATAAAGGCAGACGCTTTGCACTCGGAAATGGAGGCGGGGGAAGACAGTATGTCGCTGGATAGTCAGAGCACCCTCATGTCTATATCTCAGCGCATTGAGGAGGAGGAGGGGGAGGAGCATGAGGAGGAGGGGGAAGAGACAGCTTGGCCCACTGCTGAGGGTACCCATGCTGCTTGCCTGTCATCCTTTCAGCGTGTATGGCCGGAGGAGTAGGAGGATCCTGAAAGTGATCTTCCTAGTGAGGACAGCCATGTGTTGCGTACAGATACCCTGGCACACATGGCTGACTTCATGTTAGGATGCCTTTCTCTTGACCCTCACGTTACACGCATTCTGGCCACTACGGATTACTGGGTGTACACACTGCTCGACCCACGGTATAAGGAGAACCTTTCCACTCTCATACCCGAAGAGGAAAGGGGTTCAAGAGTGATGCTATACCACAGGACCCTGGCGGACAAACTGATGGTAACATTCCCATCCGACAGCGCTAGTGGCAGAAGGCGCAGTTCCGCGGCCCAGGTAGCAGGGGAGGCGCAGAGATGTACAGCGCAGGCAGGGGATCATTCTCCAAGGCCTTTGCCAGCTTTATGGCTCCCCAGCAAGACTGTGTCACCGCTCCCCAGTCAAGGCTGAGTTGGCGGGAGCACTGTAAAAGGATGGTGAGGGAGTACGTAGCCGATCGCACGACCGTCCTCGGTGACGCCTCTGCCCCCTACAACTACTGGGTGTCGAAGCTGGACACGTGGCCTGAACTCGCGCTGTATGCCCTGGAGGTGCTTGCTTGTCCTGCGGCTAGCGTCTTGTCAGAGAGGGTGTTTAGTGCGGCTGGGGGAATCATCACGGATAAGCGTACCCGCCTGTCAACCCACAGTGCCGACAGGCTTACACTCATCAAGATGAACAAAGCCTGGATTTCCCCAGACTTCTCTTCTTCACCAGCGGACAGCAGCGATACCTAAGCAATACGTAGGCTGCACCCGCGGATGGAAGCATCGTTCTCTATCACCATCAAAAACGGGGACATTTTTGCTTCATCAATCTGTGTATAATATTCCTCCTCCTCCTCCTGCTCCTCCTCCTGAAACCTCACGTAATCACGCCGAACGGGCAATTTTTCTTAGGCCCACAAGGCTCAGTCATATAATTTTTCTAAACAATTTTTATACGTTTCAATTCTCAATTCAATAAAGCGTTGAAACTTGCACCTAAACCAATTTTTATTTTAACTGGGCTGCCTCCAGGCCTAGTTACCAATTAAGCCACATTAACCAAAGCGATTAATGGGTTTCACCTGCCCTCTTGGTTGGGCATGGGAAATTTTTCTGAGGTACATTAGTACTGTTGGTACACCAATTTTTGGGGGCCCTCGCCTACAGTGTAATCCAATTAATTTTTTGCCCACCTGCATTACAGCTGACGTTACATCAGCTGTGCTGGGCACTGCAATGGGATATATTTATGTACCGCCGGTGGGTTCCAGGGAGCCACCCATGCTGTCGGTCCACACGGAGTTGTAACTACATGTGTCCACTTCTAAAGAACCCCAGTCTGACTGGGGCATGCAGTGTGGGCCGAAGCCCACCTGCATTAAACATGACATTACCTCAGCTGTGATGGGCAATGCTATGGGATATATTTATGTGCCGCCGGTGGCTTCCTGGCACCCACCCATGCTGTCGGTCCACAGGGACTTCACAATAGGGAGTTGTACCTGCCTGTGTCTATGAATTAAAAAGCTCGGTCAGGTTGGGGCATGCAGTGTGGGCCGAAGCCCACCTGCATTTAATCTGACGTTAGCTCTGCTGTCCAGGGCACTGCAATGGGATACATTTATGTACAGCCGGTGGGTTCCAGGGAGCCACCCATGCTGTGGGTGCACACGGAATTCCCATTGCGGAGTTGTACCTGCCTGTGACTGTTTATAAAAAAAACGCGGTCTGTCTGGGGCATGCAGACACCTTGACAGAATGAATAGTGTGTGGCACATAGGTTCCCCATTGCTATGCCCACGTGTGCAGCTCCTGAGGGCGGTGGCACAGGATTATATTTCTCATTGCTTCTGTACAGCATTGTGGGCTATCACCCCGCCCCTTTTAAAGAGGGTCGCTGCCTAGCCGTGCCAACCCTCTGCAGTGTGTGCCTGCGGTTCCTCCTCATGGCAGACGCACTTATAAATAGACATGAGTGTGGCGTGGCATGAGGGCAGCTGAAGGCTGCACAGGGACAATTTGGTGTGTGCTGTGGACACTGGGTCGTGCAGGGGGGGGGGTTGGGCAGCATGTAACCCAGAAGAAGTGGCAGCGGAGTGTCATGCAGGCAGTGATTGTGCTTTGTTGGAGGTAGTGTGGTGCTTAGCTAAGGTATGCATTGCTAATGAGGGCTTTTCAGAAGTAAAAATTGTTGGGGGGGGCCACTCTTGCCGCTATTGTGGCTTAATAGTGGGACCTGGGAACTTGAGATGCAGCCCAACATGTAGCCCCTCGCCTGCCCTATCCGTTGCTGTGTCGTTCCCATCACTTTCTTGAATTGCCCAGATTTTCACAAATGGTAACCTTAGCGAGCATCGGCGATATACAAAAATGCTCGGGTCGCCCATTGACTTCAATGGGGTTCGTTATTCGAAACGAACCCTCGAGCATCGCGAAATTTTCGTCCCGAGTAACGAGCACCCGAGCATTTTGGTGCTCGCTCATCTCTAATGTCTATCCTTTACTCCTAGGATACTGTTGGCCTTCGATGTATGACCAGTGAAAGACCCACAACAACAAAATTGCCCATAGAGTTAATATAAAGCCGTTAGTTGCGTCCCTATATTACTAAAATCTAACCTTTAATTACTACTACTTCATAGGATTTGGTTACAATACAGGCTAATGCACTGCGGTATATCATGTAACCAGGAGACTGCCTCCTGATGTTCTGTAGATGACTGTAGATCAATAGATCAGCACATTTGAAAAGGTTTGCTGTGCATAAACTACCCTGCACTAAAATAAAGTGTAGTCCTCCATGCTTCACCAAGAACTGGTGTCACCAGGGTACTGGGGCTGTATGCAGGCATCCAGATAATGACAGTGGAGGACCCATTCCCAGGACCCCCACCAGGCAAGCAGCAGAACAAGAAGGCAGTGCACTCACTGAAATAGTACAGCCCCTTCCCAGTATACTCAACATGGTAATGTCAAAAAATTCAAGCTGATCACTGCAGAGCCCTGATAGTTGTCAGTGGAAGGTAAATGTACAGTTCTCGGCCTGCTGCAACAATTTCAATGCTAAGCCATTATCTCATATGAGCAATCTTTTTGACCACACAAATTGACTTTCTTTCTTATCACCAAGAAATCTAATATAAATAAGCCTACAGGCTTTTCTTGCACCAGACTTTTACCCCTTTGCCTGGTGATTTTGTCATTAGATTAGTGATATCCCTACTACCACCGTAAAATCCTAAAATTTGATATTGATACATTGAATAATGTGTGAGGGCAGCTCAAAGTTGCAATGTTAAGTCAATTGGTGAGATGTGAGCGTCGAGGAGGAGGGAGTGAGGCTGGTTTCACACGGGCGAGGGTGATATCGGGCCATGCTTCTCTTTTGAAGACCCAGTGGATGCGAGGCATTTTCATGCGAATGCAGCCTTGCATCACTACGGGTAATCCCTTCATCCCTGCTGGAATGAAGAATTTCCCCAGCCGCGGGGATGAAGTATTTCCCCAGCCGCGGCTGATGCGGCTGAAGGGATTCCCCAGCAGCAGAGGATCGCGGAACTCTCCCATTGCTTGCAATGGGAGGAGCAGGAAGGAGAGAGAGAGAAACATCGAGAGGGAGAGAGAAGTAGTGAGAGGGAGAAAGAAGCAGCGAGAAACAAGCAGCAAAAGAGAGAGAGGGAAAAGCGGCAAAAGAGAAAGAAGCGGTGAGTGAGAAGAGTAGAGAGAGAGAAAGATATCTGCTCCAAATACAAAGTCACACTCGCATTCACTTATTTAAATGCTTTCAAATGTCACACCATCTAAAAATGGGGATTCTCTGTCTCCTCTACCCTAACTCAACGTTATAAATTGTTGCATAACCAAACACCACATATTAGATACCTCTTGTCTGGGAATAACCAGAGGCAAATTTGATATTCTTGTAACCTTTTCTCCCCAATCTTGGAATACCAATATTTCTTCATCAATTGTAAAGAAGCCTACACAATAGTTCCTAAAGGTGGCCTTAAATGGAACAACTGTTGTCCAAATAGTTGTTTGCTAGAGCAACTATTGCAAACAGCAGTTACTCTGTGTAAATATGACCGCCAACTGGGTGACGAGCGAGAATTGATTCATTAGTCGCTTCATTTCAACTCACCTAAAAATAATCACTGGTTGTTCAATTATCGTCTGGTGCATAAAAGTCATCAGTGTCTTTCAACGACTGGTCAACAACTTTGCAGGGAGGTGTGCGTATGTTCGGTGTGTGCCTCCCACTAAATCTTGACTGGCTTCTGCCTTTTTTACCATTTTGCCTACCTACGTAACGCTTATTGTTTTCCGGAGGCATCTAAATGTGTGAATGATCTTCAACTGAACATTCCTTGCTCTTCTCACTGCTGTGGCCTCTTGCTGGTTTGGCCTTAGATGGAACACGCAGCGCTGCAGCCTCTTATTGTTCTCACATGTGTGTTCAATGGATACGGCAAATAATGAGCATGCTGGGAGGGGGTCAACATTTTAAGTACGCACCCACCAAAGAAGCTCATGCTGGTGAAAGATAATTCAGCCCATGTAAATGCCCCCACAATTCTTTCGGTGATTGCAAAATTGAATAACAAGTCAACAACAATCACTTTGTGTTAAAGCACAGAAATAACCCGAATTTGTATGCTTCCGCGACTAATTTGCGTGATTATTCAGACAAGAGTTGTCCGATGTAAAGCCCTACTAGGTCAACTAAGTTGCTAACCATTTTGAGAACTATAGAAAATTGTTACATGGGGGATATCGTACTCCACGTAGATTAACTACAATGAATAACCGGCGCTACAAACCACTTCTAGAGATACAAGACATGAAATACATCTGTGGGCACTTGGAGATTTTCTCTTTCACGTGTGTGGCTATAAAATAATACTTAACCCATTACGATGTATATTGTTAATAGACTTGGCTCTATTCCTTTTAGAATATGAAAGTGTTATATTATATACACATTATTTCCAACCAGGTGAAAAGTTGCTAAATATCAGAAAGACGCAAATCCACCTCCATTGTCAGAAAAAAAAAATTGCAATTAAAAAAGCTGCATATGAGAAAAAGGTGCATCTAATCTGAATACAGTAGCACTTTTTATTTATAATAGGAGTGTATGATTGTAGCTGTGAGTTATAGCTGATCTCCAAGCCTCCAACAACACTGTGCCATACATATAGAGCACTTGCCTGCTGATGCCACCAACGGGTAAACATAAAAGGTAAAATACTCTGTTCCGCCATGTCTATAAAAGGCCTGCAGATTTTTATTCTGCATTCTGCATCATAGGGGAGTGGCTAAATGACCTGCAATAATGCATCAAATGTATTGTTGGCTGTTTTCATCTCTTGGTGTAACTATGCATCAGTACATTGCAACAACTGTGAAGCAGAATAAGGGAACTAGTATGCCATAAGTTGCATCTAATATATTATGTTTTAAGCATATTTTTGTTTACAAATTCGGAGCACTTTGCGCCAAACTGAGTATGTTGGGAGAATTTTCTGTGTCCAGAAATAGCGAAAAAGGGGTCTTGGAGACCCCACTCTCCCATCATAATGTACAGCATACACTAGTGATGAGAAGACGCCTTTAAGAAATCCTAAATGTTTTGCAATAAGTTAAAAATGCTGAACTATAGCGATATAAATTATAATTAGTGTATAACAGTAAGCTTAAAAGTGTCTTTTATGTAGTCATTACAGAATTGCATTGGCGTGAATGTTTTTGCAATTTGTAAGGGTCATTTTCATAAAACTCTTTTGGGACCAGCTAACGTAAAACCATTAAAATGGAAATCCCCTGCTGCATTTCATGCAATATTGGAGATGGGCGCAAATTAAGCTTTAATTTCATGGCAGATCCCTTATTTGATTGAATGAGCCAGTAAAAACAGCATAAAAAGAAATATGGGGCTTTAGAAGGAAGAAAGGAAATTAGCAATCATTGGATATACCGTTGTTTGAACGTAGTATTATTATTATTACTATCTCTTATTTATAAACTGCTGCTATAGCCTCTGTACTGGACATCGGGGAGCAATTAGCACCGTGCCTTACTCAAAACGTGACACTGCCAATTATTCTGCAGCATGGAAGTATAGCGGCTTGATGGTATGGAGGAGCTCTGGGCTTGGGTTACTTTTAAATAAGAATTACATTTCTAAAATGTAATTACTTGTATATTGGACTCACTGGAACTGCCGTGTAGCGATCGGAAAATGTTATTGGGGAAAAAATTAAAATATTTAAAATTTTCACAGAAACAAGACAAAAGCAATTGAAATTAAATTACCAATGAGTAAGTACCTAGGACCTATGAGTAAGGACCAACCAGTCCAAAAACACTTGGGCTGGATATTCTTATGTCTGGTGAGCATCCGTGATTTCATACATTGTTTGATTTACTAAAATTCATTGAACATTAGTTTCAAACAATCACGCAGATGCTTACTGATACAAGAGGGCAGAGAGCTGCAACCCCTCAACATGCAGGCGGCTAAACTGCCAAATGGGGGAGCCACTTACACCTGTGCTGGACACCAATGAGACAGCCATTCACACAGCCTCTTAATATAGAGGGAGGTGGCTGCTTGGCGTATACTCCTGCACAGAGTAGATACAAAGTGCCAGACCTTCTGATACATGTAGTGCACCATGCAGACCAGCAACTTATTAATGACGCCATAATAGTTTGGCGGGCTGCTCTGCACCTCAAAAAGTGAACCACATTGGTACTGCCACCCTGGGCTTCCCCGGCATTTTAAAGCCACATTCCATGTGAATAATACGTAATAAATGCGAGGTATTAGTTGGATTTTGGCCAAGAACCTAAGCTCACAAGCCGATCATCAAGGCTCCTCGCGTCTTGTGAGTCCCTACACTAATATAAATGTAGGTTGTGGTAAGTTAGTTGAGGTTAGGATACTAATTGATGTGTTGTGTAACTGAGAATTAGCAGAAGATTAATAATAATAAAGTGTTGTTAATATATGGAAAAATAAATAGAAATATGGAAAAAATATTGCTGAACTATATTGAGTATTCTTGTGATAATGCTAAACTTCTGAGCAGAGGGGCAAAGCATTGTAACGAAGACATGGTCTTCAGCCTCAGTCACTAATAGTGTTTGAATAATTATTGGAATAATTGGGATGGGAGTGTTCCTGACTCCCATTAAAGTCACTGGGAGTAAAAAATTGGGTTCACTAATTTGGCCTTCAGCATGTCCCTAATATCTCCGGAAGAAGAGGTCAAGGTGGTGCCTGTTCAATGAATGTGGCTCAGTGGTTAGCACTGTTGCTTTGCAGTGCTGGGGTCCTGGACTCAAATCTCATGAAGGACAACATGTGCATTGACTTTGAAAACTGCATACAGATATTGGTCCTGGTAAGATTTAATCCTAGAATTTCAGGATAGCACTGCTGACAATTGACCTGCTAAACACGTTCTTTCTTCTCCAGAGGAGGAGAAGGAGAATAAATGCAAAGAGAACATAAAAACTCAATGCAATACTAAAAATTGAGCCACCACACTCCTTTCCAGGAGAAGAGTATAAAAAATAGACACAAAGAACATACAAACTCCATGCAGATGTTGTCCACAGTCAGACGTGAAATTAAAAAACCCCAGTGCTAGCCACTGAGCCACTAAGATTCTTCCTCCTTCCTACTTTTCACAAAAAACTGGGTAAAAAATTAGCAAAAATCAGGCCGATTTTATTTCCTGGCCAATCACAATGATCAACACTAGTCACGAAGGCATGTAACACATAAAGGTCTGTTATGTAAATGTGCGGGAAATTCTGATATTATCAGCAAGGAATTGGCTGTTTCTAAAGTTTAGGGTCTTTTTTTTGCTTTTTAATTAAAATGCTTTTTTACCTTATAGTTCAGATTTGGTCACCGAGGACTGATCACAGACCACTTCTAAGTTCTTTTTCCAGTCAGATCGTAGACTTTATTGATTACAAACCAGCTAAGTAATATGCTGTGCATGGTTTTTCTATAAATACCACTTCACTAAGGAAGCACTTGCCCATAAAAATGCCATCCTTACATTATTATGTTTAGTCCCTAGAAGGCATGACCTAATCAGGAACATTTGGTGTTTCTGAAAACTGACGGCCCAACTTATTACACCAGAGTTGATACATTTAGTATTTTAGAGAATGCATACATTTAAATAGATTATTCCTAAATAACATTAGAAAATGGAATCTAAGATAAAGAACTTTATGAGAGACCTTTAGATAAATAACATACAAATTGGGGAGAATAAAGACTTAAGTGATTAACAAAGGAGTTTTCTCACTAATTACATGGATACCCTATAGAAGAGTGCAGGGACTCTCAGCAGTCTCAAGATCTGTGCACCCCTGAATCATCCATGCGAACAAAATGTTTATTATGTTTTTATAAAATAGGTATAAACAGCGATTCTAAAAGCTGATAAATGACTTTATATAAGACACAATGTGGAAAGAATACATAAAGGGGAGTATAATAAATAGAGTAAGGCCGACTGCACACGGGCAGATTTGCATTGCTATGGCAAAACACTTTTTCCTCTAGACCCGCAGCCCTTCTGTAATGACATTGCGGAAAGGTTGCAGTACAGCCGGCGAAGAAGAAAAGTCAGGTACACGCACAAGCCGGCTTGCAGAATCCGACCCGGTCGTGTGCAGCTGGCTTAAGACATACTTAAGTACTTCATCACAGAAGGAATACAATGATAATATAAAGCGAGAGAGACAAGTTTCAATAAAAGTTGAACAGAAGCAAAACAGGCCAGATAAAAACTGTCACATAATGTTACAAAGTAAAACCAAAAGGTAATCTAAATATAAAAACTACTGCAATGAGTTAAAACTTGTGTAATACAAAAATGGTTGAACACCTGTGTTCAATGAGTGGGAAAAGAGATGGCTTATAGTTGGAGTTGAACTGGTGCCAATATGTCATCAAAATGATATTTCACTGACCTCATTGAGTCTCCTAGGCTGCAGACAGAATGATTTATAAATTCAAAAGGATTATCATTGTTTGAGCTTAAGCAGCCTATTAGAGGCAGAAATGGAGATCTGTTCTAATCAATGTTTCAGAGATACTACAGGAGAATGACAGATCATTTTTCTCTCTTTGCTAGCCCCCTGCTGACCCCCTTTCCTCTGCACAGGCTGCGGTTTAGTACTTGCAATTCCCTCTTCCACCAGCTTTATCTCTTCCTAGAATAGAATTCTTGGCTTTAAAACAAGCTCAAAACCGTGGCTCTTGCCTTATTCTAGTCAGAGATAGAACTATTAGAATAGCACCTTCCCCCTCCCCAGTGTTGCTCATACTAAACTGTAAGGTTCTTTTCTGTAAGCCCAAGTATTATTTAGGCAAAGCTATATGTTAAATGAAACTTCATTTAAACATTTTTCTGTAATTCTTTTAAATTGACCAAACGAAACATATTTTAATCAAGCGAGATAGTGAGCACTAGAATAATCAAGATAACTACTGTATGTCGACTTTGATAGAAAGTACAAGTATTCATGGATCCCCCAAAACAATGGAAATTCTATGCTCTCTTTAGTGAAATGATACTTGAAAGATATAATGAAGTTATTGTCGATAACAACATCAACGGTACATCAGAGTTTCTGCCCTTACACAGAAAGAACAAATCATCTATATATCTATGCCAGCATACAATATTCTATTAGAAGACATGTTTGTTCAGTACATATTATGATTCAAAAATGCCCCTGTACAAGTTTGCATAGGCTGTCAGAAAACAGACGTGATTATTTTTTTACCCACTTGACTGTGTTCAGATTCCAAAACTGAATGAAATCCTTGAGATAAATTAACAGTCAATCAACCAATGCCAGACATGATTGGATGGGAATGAGAATAGACGTGTAATCCTTTTGTATGGAAGAGACAAAAGTAACATGCATCATATGCAACTAACAGCATTTAATATAAAAACTCATTTAATCAACAATCAGGCCAAAAAAAGGTAACAAAATGTTTACCCAAATGATGCATAATTAGTACAAATGCTAATAAGTTGTCTCTCCCAGACACAACTGATAAAAAACAATTCCATAAGAAAGTATACAAAAACATTATTTTTGTACAATTGATATTTGTAGTGATAAAAAACCAATGAAAAGTTGATTTTGACCAGTTTGTCAAATTTCGGCAAAAAGTTTAACTATTCACATTAATTCGAACTGAACTGGAACTTTAGCAATCCCCCTAAAACTGGTGAATAACCCCGTGTAAGAGCCATAAAAGCCCAGTTTAATGCTCTTAGCTCACCTAGGAGTGTATCTGGGTAGTTTTGAGCTGTTTTTAAGCAAATGTAATAAAGACTAAGAAGAAAAGGGGAAAATAAGGAAACCATGGAAGAAGAAGAAAACAGGAGATTAAAGAAAGGAAATGAAGGAAAAAAGAGACGGAAATAAATAGAAGGGAAAAAAGAAGCAAAGTTTGACCTGGAACAGGTCAACAACACTAGATATTGGTAATAATAACATAGATACAAATAAAATAATAAGAAAATATTTTACATTCATTTTCAGTAAATAGATGTATGCACTAAAGTAAATAAATGATAAAATAACATTCCATAGTAAAATAAAATAGCATTTTTCCTTGGTAAATTCCGTACATATTGGGAAATGTGGTCACCTACATCTTGACTGTCAAACTGCTGTGTAGCTCCAGTCTTAACAAACTATTTCTGAATTCATCCTCACAATTAAGACAAGGAGAAGTGCGTGTGTGTGTGTGCATGTGTGTGTGAGTGTGTGTGTGTGTGTGTGTGTATGTATGTATGTATTTGTGTGTATGTGTGTGTGTGTGTGTATGTGTGTGTGTGTGTGTGTGTGTGTGTGTGTGTGAGTGTGTGTGTATGTATGTATGTATTTGTGTGTATGTACATATATATATATAATGTTATTTTTAGATATCAAGGTATTTTAATCGCAAGCAGAGTGTTGAGTAAAAGACTCACCACCAGCATACTATAGGCAGATGGCTTTAGTGCCTTAAATGTCATGACAAAAACAAGGACATCCAGTTAGACCTATTATTACAAAATTTATGACCAGTCATATTCTTTTTATGGCTCTGCTTGAATCTTCTGCACCAGAGTATAGATCAATGAATCATTAGCTCCAATTATATGCACAGGGCAAGTGGAAGATTATAGCAGGTTACTACAGCAAAAATATATAGTGTTACGATATGAAGAAATACACACATTTTTAACACCTCCAGTTTATTAATACAGTCACTCACAATGAAACCTAAACCCATCTTGCAGAACATATCAGAGATATATAGATGACATTTCTTTTAACTTCCTTATATTGAAGGTTTTAAGGCTTCTGTCACATTTTTCAACTTTACTGTGGGAGTAAATTAACACATTTAAGCTTAAGTATATAATTTTTTTGCTTTGAAACATAACTCTTTATAATTACTATGAATAAATTCAGTTATTATAAGTTACAATTTCGGAGTCCTTTTCTTCTTCAGCATCATTTTGCCTTTCTATTATTACTAATCCTAATTAATACTACTTTTCATTATTTTTATTTACTTTTCTGAGTGGTCTAAATACAGTAGAATTATTAAAGTGTTTTCTTAAAGGGGTTGTCCCGCGCCGAAACGTTTTTTTTTTTTTTTTTCAACCCCCCCCCCCCCCCCCCCCCGTTCGGCGTGAGACAACCCCGATGCAGGGGTTAAAGAAGAACACCGGACAGCGCTTACCTGAATCCCCGCGCTCCGGTGACTTCTTACTTACCTGCTGAAGATGGCCGCCGGGATCTTCTCTCTCGGTGGACCGCAGGGCTTCTGTGCGGTCCATTGCCGATTCCAGCCTCCTGATTGGCTGGAATCGGCACGTGACGGGGCGGAGCTACAAGGAGCCGGCATCCAGCACGAGCAGCCCCATTGAGGAAAGAAGAAGACCCGGACTGCGCAAGCGCGTCTAATTTGGCCATTAGACACCGAAAATTAGACGGCCTCCATGGAAACGAGGACGCTAGCAACGGAGCAGGTAAGTATAAAACTTCTTATAACTTCTGTATGGCTCATAATTAATGCACAATGTACATTACAAAGTGCATTAATATGGCCATACAGAAGTGTATAGACCCACTTGCTGCCGCGGGACAACCCCTTTAATTTTTCTTATATTTTCTGAATGTAATAATCTACATAGTGATATAAGACAAGAGCACACAGCCTCTGTTTCTAAGTCTTTCTACATTACCCATCCCTATGGCATTGTACATACCGTGGTAATATTTAGTCCTTCAGCTTGTATGAACAGTATAGACCTAAATGATTTCTGGTTTGGATGGATGACGATTTTTAATAAGGCTACATTTAATCCTCTTAAGCATAAAGCTTATTTAAAAGTCATTTTAAAATCCCTTTACATGTTGTTTCTCAGTGCACAAACTCATTAGAAGGTATAAATGGAAGGAAGCATTCAGAAAGCTTTCGTTTTCAGTCTACCATTGTCATTAAAATCCATCCACCTTAAGAATCATTTTAATACACAAGGCTTTTTGTTTGTAACACAAAATTCAAATACACTTTATCTAAAGGTAATCCAAAAATGTTTACATTAGCACTGATAAACTAAAGACAAATTTAAGGGGTATTCTAAGTCTTATCAGAATTTCCAATTTTTGGCCACTGTAATGAAAGTTTTCCATGGACCAACATTCATAGATGATCTCTTCCACTCCCATAGTAATGTGCTTACACCATCCTTGGTGGTGCTTTGGCTTTTACATCTGAGAATCCAGAACAATGCCTTTTCTTAGAAAATAACTCTAGTTAGGTGAGAGTTTACTCTCCTGTAACCATTTCAGTTTTATGGAGATAGTACGTGGAAACAAACAATGGACTGTAGCATGGTACCTGAGAAAGTTCAAGGAGATGAGTTTTATATAAAGTGTGCTACGTTTGCTATATAAGTATTATTCATACAGATGTAGCAACTAACATTCTATGTAAAAGACCAACAGACTAAGAGGAAGTACTGTGCTTAAATAACAGAGGATTCTTAACAGAGGTCTATCTCCTGCTGCTCCAGCACTACCACTCCATATCCTGTGGGTATTTGTTAGTGGTCTTATGATATGCTGACAACCTGCATGTTACCTGAGGCCAATGTGACACGAAGAGACCATTGATTGGATGCAATGGTCATATGCAGGACAGCTAAAGAAAAGACCGCCGGGACCACACAGAGACCGCACTGGAATGGCCTGGGATATACCAGGTGAGTAATGTTTGAAGTATGCAATTTCTACCTTAAATGTGAACTGCTTCATAGTTATTTCAAAACTAGTTCATATATAATATCTAATAAGTGGTGTAATTGCAGAAAATGCCAGTTTATGTCGAGTTGACAGATACTTTGTTTCAATTTATATTGGATTTCTCTTTTGAATTCTGCATTTATGCTAAAAAGAATGTGTGACTACTACTGAAATGGTATTTTCCTCGGCCTAGCTGAAAGTTTAGAATTCCATTAAACTGATCTTCGAAGAAGGATCGGTTGTGATCACGAATAATATATCATAAAGTCGACCTGTCACTGCAGATTTTATACTAAGCCTAGGAATGACTGATAAAAGGAATTGGGAGATAAACTCCCCCTCACTGTTAGTCTTCCAAACTTTCTTCATGTTCCTAAAGTGAACAGTCTTGTAGAAATCCTGCAAGGTCCACAGGGGTTAATTACAAGCTGATCTATTTATCCCTTACTACAGTTTTTTATAGTCTGGTAAACAGATAAGGGTGTGAAGCTTGGCCAAGTGGAAGGAGTTAAAGGGGTTTTCTGAGTTATTTCTTTATACAGTTTTCGGCTCCCTGTGCCCAAACCTCATATAAAAGAAATGTACAAACTGCAGCGCCGGACCGCCAAGTCAGACCGACATCACTTAGGACATCTCTGCCAGCTTCCCATTAGCTGCAGTTGTCACGTGGATAAACAACTTGGAACAATTACTGAGGTGGACACAGAATGGAGCCAGCAGGTGGCACTATTCTAACATTAGTCTTGGAATATCTGAGGATAGAAACAGCAGGGGGACTACAGACTTCCTAAATATAGTTAGACCCCAGACCAGACAGACCCCTATCGTTATTTAGACCCCAGACTATATATTTTCCCTCCTTGCTTCTGCTTCTTTTTCAGCTCTGCACACTGCTGCACCAGTTCTTGATGCCATCCATCATCGGGATGTTGCATGCACTACCGCACACAACGTTTTGATGCTGACAGGAACAGTGCAGTGCTGCCAGCTGCTATTTATTGCATTACTCCAATGGCTGATTTTTAATTCTTTTTTTTGCTGCACTTTAGTTTTTGCCTCCTTCCCTGGCAAAAGGGTGAAACTATATATCACAGGAAGACTAGTTAAATGAGGCTAAAATTATGGTGACTTCCTGTAAAACCGAGTGAGTTGATTGTATAATACAGAAGGAAGGTATCCTTCTGTGCTGCTGCAGCACCTAAGTGTACTATGGAGCTTACATGCTACTGCAGCAGAGGGCCAATGTTACACCTTCACTATACAGTCTGCCCATTGCTTGTCATCCCTACTAAGCGATATAAGTTCAACTTTTACCGACCATATCAAGCATGTTGCTGAGGTGTGAGTCTTCCTCATAGCATTCGGAACGCTGCCACATAGTGCAAGAGGCACAACCTCTCTTGTACACTTAGATTTCTGCCCACTCACAGAATAAATGAAGCTGACTAACAAAACTGTGCCAATGGTAAGGTCACACTTCGGGATCCATTTTTCGGAGAAGTTTAAGAGACAATACGCCGTTCTTATACAGAAGGTCCCTTGTTTGAATATAAGGTTTGGTTCCCTTTCTGCTATCTTAGAGTATAACTGAGTGCACATATTGCAAGGATCTCTCATGAGCAGCTTGTTTAATATATGGACAATTGGCATCTCAACTTGGCATGTAAGTGATTTTAGCAGAACGTAGCAGCCAGTTAGCGATGAGTAGTACATCTCTATTGCAACTTCCAGGGAGGCTGTCACGTCCTATATACTGTCCTCACTACGGGCAGCATAAAGTTGTGACAGACATGCTGATTTCAGCAGTCTGTCACTTATGGGGCGATGTGCAGTGCTTTTTAAGAACTTACTGCTTGTTTATCATATGATCTGGATAAAATACAGGACTGTGTCAAAGTTTTAGGCAGATGTGGAAACAATAAGAATGCTTCCAGAAATAAAAGGGTTTTTAGTCAATTAACTGTATAACAGAGAAATGTAACTCATCACTAGAGATGAGCGAACGTACTCGTCCGAGCTTGATACTCGTTCGAGTATTAGCGTGTTCGAGATGCTCGTTACTTGTAACGAGTACCACGCGGTGTTCGGGTTACTTTCACTTTCTTCCCTGAGAAATTTGCGCGCTTTTCTGGCCAATAGAAAGACAGGGAAGGCATTACAACTTCCCCCTGCAACGTTCAAGCCCTATACCACCCCCCTGCAGTGAGTGGCTGGGGAGATCAGGTGTCACCTGAGTATTGAAATCTGCCCCTCTCCCGCCTCGCTACGGATGCATTCTGACATTAGTTCAGGGAAAGTGCTATCGTGTTGGAGCTGCTATAGGGAGAGTGTTAGGAGTGATTTTAGGTTTCAAGAACCCCAACGGTCCTTCTTAAGGCCATAAATCTTCTCTATATGTGCTCAATGGGGCCGGCGGCAGCAGCGCCGACCCCATTGAGAACATATAGAAGACAAATCCTTCTTCTCTGCCACAGCTGTAACAGCTGTGGCAGAGAAGAACGATGTTTGCCCATTGAATTCAATGGAGCCAGCAATACAGCCGGTTCCACTGAAAGCAATGGGCTGCCGGCGAGCGCGGGATGAATTGTCGGGAAGGGGTTAAATATATAACCCCTTCCCTGCAATTCATCCAGAAATGTGTTACAATAAAAATATATACCGGCGTATAAGGCGACTGGGCGTATAAGACGACCCCCCAACTGTCACCTTATACGCCGGCAATACAGTGGAGCAAAGAATAAAAATCATTACTTACTTCTTCTGACGTTCTGCGGCGCTCCTGCAGGCTGTCACTCCCTCCTGGTGTTCTGCGGTGCTCCTGCAGGCTGTTGCTCCCTCCTGGTTCCCGGCAAAGCATTGATTTCTCTACGAAGGGCTTTAAATCCCCGCCTCCAGAAACACACGTGCCTTCAGCCAATCACAGCCAATGACAATGATGTTATTGAATGGCTGTGATTGGCTGTGTTTCTGGAGGCGGGGATTTCAAGCCCTGCATCCAGAAAGCAATACTCTGCCGTGGACCAGGAGGGAGCAACAGCCTGCAGGAGCGCCGCAGAACGTCAGAAGAAGTAAGTAATGATTTTTATTCTTTGCTCCACTGTATTGCCGGCGTATAAGGTGACAGTTGGGGGGTCGTCTTAAATGCCTCGTCGCCTTATACGCCGGTATATATTTTTATTGTAACACATTTCTGGATGAATTGCAGGGAAGGGGTTATATATTTAACCCCTTCCCGACAATTCATCCTGCGATCGCTGGCAGCCCATTGCTTTCAGTGGAACCTGCTGTATTGCTGGCTCCATTGAATTCAATGGGCAAACATCGTTCTTTTCTGCCACAGCTGTTACAGCTATGGCAGAGGAGAACGATCTTTACGCTGACAGTGCAGGGGAGGGGGCACTCTTGCCACTATTGTGGCTTAATAGTGGGACCTGGGAACTTGAGATGCAGCCCACCATGTAGCCCCTCGCCTGCCCTATCCGTTGCTGTGTCTTTCCCATCACTTTCTTGAATTGCCCAGATTTTCACAAACGAAAACCTTAGCGAGCATCGGCGATATACAAAAATGCTCGGGTCGCCCATTGACTTCAATGGGGTTCGTTACTCGAAACGAACCCTCGAGCATTGCGAAAATTTCGTCCCGAGTAACGAGCACCCGAGCATTTTGGTGCTCGCTCATCTCTACTCATCAGTATTGTGTGAGCTCCCTTCACAAAAACATCAGTTCTTCTCAGTACACTTGCACACAGTTTTTGAAGGCACTCAGCAGGGAGGTTGTTCCAGACATCTTGGAGAACAAAGTACAGATCTTCTGTGGATGTTGGCTCCAATCCTTCTGTCTCTTCATGTAGCCCCAGACAGACTGAATGATGTGAGATCAGTGGGGGCCGTATCATCACTTCCAGAGCACATTGTTCTTTTTTACCCTGAAGATAGTTCTTAATAACATTCGGTGTATGTTTAGGGTCGTTGTCCTGCTGCAGAATACATTTGTAGCCAACAGATTCCTCCCTGATGGTACTGTAGGATGGGTAAGTATCTGTCTATTGGTATGTTGTGCTGCTGAGACCTACAGTACTATGGTTTCTAGCAGCACAGCTCCACAGGTGGTGAATGATTGAGCTGGCTGGGTGTGGTGACTTCCTGCTATCCAATCTTCTGGGTCTTTGCTCACATATAAACCCTACTCCTGTCAGTGTCTGACTAGTATCCAGAGTGAGCAGTCATGTATCCATGTCCGCTACAGCTTGCTGTGTGTTTGGTGGTCAGGGTGAGCAGTCATGAATCCTTGTCCGTTGCAGCTTGCTGTGTGTTTGGTGTCTTGCTGGTTCATGTCCGTTTGTACGTTTTTCTGTCAGTTTTGTGTCAGCTTGTTCTTCTGAGTTTGTTTGCTATTTCTGCACTAGGGTGGCCCCTAGGGTCCTCTAATAGATGTGTCTTGCTAGTGTAGGGACTGCAAGACACAAGGGGCTTTGCCAGGGCTTGCAGCTTAAGTTTATTGGCCAATGTACAAACTAACACCTCGCTTTTATATTCAGCTTTACCATCTGCTGTGGAGTGTAAGGTTGTGTGGTGAGTTTGTGCGTTGTCTGTTCCACCTGGTTGTGAGTATTTCCCTATCAGGGAGAGCAGGGCAGACGTTCCAGCGTGGGTCCGCCTTCATAGAGGTGATTGCCCTGCATAGTAGGTAGGGCCTTATCATCTTCCCTGTAGTTCAGGGCCAGTTGTTTTAAATCCCTTCGTATCCCGTTCTCTGGTCACGATCGTGTGGGCCCCGTGCTTAGTTTGCCCACACAATCGTAACACCTATATTTCTCAGCGTTGAATACACCATTAATCCTGACCAAATCCATAATTCAGTTTGCTAAAATGCAGCTCTAAACTTGCAAGGAGCCGCCACCATGCTTCATTGTTCCCTGCAGTCACTCATTATTGCATTGCTCTCAGCCATGCTTCCCTGCTGCCTGCATGCACTCATTATTATACCACTTTCCAACCCTTCAGCAAACAAACTGCATTATGTTACAGCCAAATAATTCTGATTTTGACTCCTCAGTCCAGATCCTGTGACATGAAACTGTCTTCCACAACCTCATCTATGTAGCAGATTTTGGCTGTTCCTCACCCGCTTTTCAGTCTGCTACACAGCTGTTTCAGGTTCAGTTAATAATTATGTTTCAATCTACACATGAAAATGCTGATAATTATCACCTGTTTGGTACAATTTGTTAACCATACACCTGACTATTAGAGATGAGCGAGCACCAAAATGCTCGGGTGCTCGTTACTCGGGACGAAATTATCGCGATGTTTCGAGTAACGAACCCCATTGAAGTCAATGGGCGACCCGAGCATTTTTGTATATCGCCGATGCTCGCTAAGGTTTTCATTTGTGAAAATCTGGGCAATTCAAGAAAGTGATGGGAACGACACAGCAACGGATAGGGCAGGCGAGGGGCAACATGTTGGGCTGCATCTCAAGTTCCCAGGTCCCACTATTAAGCCACAATAGCGTCAAGAGTGGGCCGCCCCCTCCCAACAACTTTTACTTCTGAAAAGCCCTCATTAGCAATGCATACCTTAGCTAAGCACCACACTACCTCCAACAAAGCACAATCACTGCCTGCATGACACTCCGCTGCCACTTCTCCTGGGTTACATGCTGCCCCCCCCCCCCCCCCGCACGACGCAGTGTCCACAGCGCACACCAAAGTGTCCCTGCGCAGCCTTCAGCTGCACTCATGCCACACCACCCTCATGTCTATTTATAAGTGCGTCTGCCATGAGGAGGAACAGCAGGCACACACTGCAGAGGGTTGGCACGGCTAGGCAGCGACCCTCTTTAAAAGGGGCGGGGAGATAGCCGACAATGCTGTACAGAAGCAATGAGAAATCCAATCCTGTGCCACCTCCATCAGGAGCTGCACACGTGGGCATAGCAATGGGGAACCTATGTGCCACACACTATTCATTCTGTCAAGGTGTCTGCATGCCCCAGTCAGACCGCGTTTTTTTTATAAATAGTCACAGGCAGGTACAACTCCGCAATGGGAATTCCATGTGCACCCACAGCATGGGTGGCTTCCTGGAACCCACCGGCTGTACATAAATGTATCCGATTGCAGTGCCCATCACAGCTGAGGTAACGTCCGATTAAATGCAGGTGGGCTTCGGCCCACACTGCATGCCCCAGTCAGACTGGGGTTCTTTAGAAGTAGACACATGCAGTTACAACTTCGTGTGGACCGACAGCATGGGTGGGTGCCAGGAAGCCACCGGCGGTACATAAATATATCCCATTGCATTGCCCAGCACAGCTGAGGTAATGTCATGTTTAATGCAGGTGAGCTTCGGCCCACACTGCATGCCCCAGTTAGACTGGGGTTCTTTAGAAGTAGACACATGCAGTTACAACTCCCTGTGGACCCACAGCATGGGTGGCTCCCTGGAACCCACCGGCGGTACATAAATATATCCCATTGCAGTGCCCAACACAGCTGATGTAACGTCAGCTTCAATGCAGGTGGGCAAAAAATTAATTGGATTACACTGTAGGCGAGGGCCCCAAAACATTGGTGTACCAACAGTACTAATGTACGTCAGAAAAATTGCCCATGCCCAACCAAGAGGGCAGGTGAAACCCATTAATCGCTTTGGTTACTGCCTGGAAGCAGCCTAGTTAAAATAAAAATTGGTTCAGGTGAAAGTTTCCACTCTTTAATGAGCATTGAAACGTATAAAAATTGTTTACAAAAATTATATGACTGAGCCTTGTGGGCCTAAGAAAAATTGCCCGTTCGGTGTGATTACTACAGGTTTCAGGAGGAAGAGCTGGAGGAGGAGGATGAATATTATACACAGATTGATGAAGCTAAAAGGTCCACGTTTTTGATGGTGATAGAGAACAATGCTTCCATCCGCGGGTGCAGTCTACGTATTGTTTAGGTATCGCTGCTGTCCGCTGGTGGAGAAGAGAAGTCTGGGGAAATCCAGGCTTTGTTCATCTTGATGAGTGTAAGCCTGTCGGCACTGTCGGTTGACAGGCGGGTACGCTTATCTGTGATGATTCCCCCAGCCGCACTAAACACCCTCTCTGACAAGACGCTAGCCGCAGGACAAGCAAGCACCTCCAGGGCATACAGCGCGAGTTCAGGCCACGTGTCCAGCTTCGACACCCAGTAGTTGTAGGGGGCAGAGGCGTCACGGAGGTCGGTCGTGCGATCGGCTACGTACTCCCTCACCATCCTTTTACAGTGCTCCCGCCGACTCAGCCTTGACTGGGGAGCGGTGACACAGTCTTGCTGGGGAGCCAGAAAGCTGTCAAAGGCCTTAGAGAGTGTTCCCCTGCCTGTGCTGTACATGCTGCCTGATCTCTGCGCCTCCCCTGCTACCTGGCCCTCGGAACTGCGCCTTCGGCCACTAGCGCTGTCGGATGGGAATTTTACCATCAGTTTGTCCGCCAGGGTCCTGTGGTATAGCATCACTCTCGAACCCCTTTCCTCTTCAGGTATGAGAGTGGAAAGGTTCTCCTTATACCGTGGGTCGAGCAGTGTGTACACCCAGTAATCCGTAGTGGCCAGAATGCGTGTAACGCGAGGGTCACGAGAAAGGCATCCTAACATGAAGTCAGCCATGTGTGCCAGGGTACCTGTACGCAACACATGGCTGTCCTCACTAGGAAGATCACTTTCAGGATCCTCCTCCTCAGGCCATACACGCTGAAAGGATGACAGGCAAGCAGCATGGGAACCCTCAGCAGTGGGCCAAGCTGTCTCTTCCCCCTCCTCCTCATCCTCCTCATGCTCCTCCTCCTCCTCCTCCTCAACGCGCTGAGATATAGACAGAAGGGTGCTCTGACTATCCAGCGACATACTGTCTTCCCCCGCCTCTGTTTCCGAGCGCAAAGCGTCTGCCTTTATGCTTTGCAGGGAACTTCTTAAGAGGCATAGCAGAGGAATGGTGACGCTAATGATTGCAGCATTGCCGCTCACCATTTGGGTAGACTCCTCAAAGTTTCCAAGGACCTGGCAGATGTCTGCCAACCAGGCCCACTCTTCTGTAAAGAATTGAGGAGGCTGACTCCCACTGCGCTGCCCATGTTGGAGTTGGTATTCCACTATAGCTCTACGCTGCTCATAGAACCTGGCCAACATGTGGAGCGTAGAGTTCCACCGTGTGGGCACGTCGCACAGCAGTCGGTGCACTGGCAGATGAAACCGATGTTGCAGGGTGGCAGCGTCCATGTGGGACTTGCGGAAATGTGCGCAGAGCCGGCGCACCTTTCCGAGCAGGTCTGACAAGCGTGGGTAGCTTTTCAGAAAGCGCTGAACCACCAAATTAAAGACGTGGGCCAGACATGTCACGTGCGTGAGGCTGCCGAGCTGCAGAGCCACCACCAGGTTACGGCCGTTGTCACACACGACCATGCCCGGTTGGAGGCTCAGCGGCGCAAGCCAGCGGTCGGTCTGCTCTGTCAGACCCTGCAGCAGCTCGTGGGCCGTGTGCCTCTTCTCTCCTAAGCTGAGTAGTTTCAGCACGGCCTGCTGGCGCTTGCCCACCGCTGTGCTGCCGTGCCGCGCGACACCGACTGCTGGCGATGTGCTGCTGCTGACACATCTTGATTGCGAGACAGAGGTTGCGTAGGAGGAGGAGGAGGGTGGTTTAGTGGAGGAAGCATACACCGCCGCAGATACCACCACCGAGCTGGGGCCCGCAATTCTGGGGGTGGGTAGGACGTGAGCGGTCCCAGGCTCTGACTCTGTCCCAGCCTCCACTAAATTCACCCAATGTGCCGTCAGGGAGATATAGTGGCCCTGCCCGCCTGTGCTTGTCCACGTGTCCGTTGTTAAGTGGACCTTGGCAGTAACCGCGTTGGTGAGGGCGCGTACAATGTTGCGGGAGACGTGGTCGTGCAGGGCTGGGATGGCACATCGGGAAAAGTAGTGGCGACTGGGAACTGAGTAGCGCGGGGCCGCCGCCGCCGCCATCATACCTTTGAAAGCCTCCGTTTCCACAACCCTATACGGCAGCATCTCCAGGCTGATAAATTTGGCTATGTGCACGTTTAACGCTTGAGCGTGCGGGTGCGTGGCGGCGTGCTTGCGCTCCAACACTTGCGCTAGCGACGGCTGGACGGTGCGCTGAGAGACATTGGTGGATGGGGCCGAGGACAGTGGAGGTGAGGGTGTGGGTGCAGGCCGGGAGACGCACGTGCCTGTGTCCAGAGAGGGGGTTGGATCTCAGTGGCAGGTTGGGGCACAGTGGGAGAGGCAGTGGTGCAAACCGGAGGCGGTGAACGGCCTTCGTCCCACCTTGTGGGGTGCTTGGCCATCATATGTCTGCGCATGCTGGTGGTGGTGAGGCTGGTGGTGGTGGCTCCCCGGGTGATCTTGGCGCGACACAGGTTGCACACCACTGTTCGTCTGTCGTCTGCACTCTCAGTGAAAAACTGCCAGACCTTTGAGCACCTCGGCCTCTGCAGGGTGGCATGGCGCGAGGGGGCGCTTTGGGAAACAGTTGGTGGATTATTCGGTCTGGCCCTGCCTCTACCCCTGGCCACCGCACTGCCTCTTCCAACCTGCCCTGCTGCTGCCCTTGCCTCCCCGTCTGAAGACCTGACCTCAGTAGGCTTAGCAAACCAGGTGGGGTCAGTCACCTCATCGTCCTGCTGCTCTTCCTCCGAATCCTCTGTGCGCTCCTCCCTCGGACTTACTCCAATTACTACTACCTGAGTGATAGACAACTGTGTCTCATCGTCATCGTCCTCCTCACCCACTGAAAGCTCTTGAGACAGTTGCCGGAAGTCCCCAGCCTCATCCCCCGTACCCCGGGAACTTTCCAAAGGTTGGGCATCGGTCACGACAAACTCCTCCGGTGGGAGAGGAACCATTGCTGGCCATTCTGGGCAGGGACCCGGGAACAGTTCCTGGGAGTCTGCCTGCTCCTCAGAATGTGTCATTGTAATGAAGTGAGGAGGCTGGGAGGAAGGAGGAGCAGCAGCCAGAGGATTCAGAGTTGCAGCAGTGGACGGCGCAGAACTCTGGGTGGTCGATAGATTGCTGGATGCACTTTCTGCCATCCACGACAGGACCTGCTCACACTGCTCATTTTCTAATAAAGGTCTACCGCGTGGACCCATTAATTGTGAGATGAATGTGGGGACGCCAGAAACGTGCCTCTCTCCTAATCCCGCAGCAGTCGGCTGCGATACACCTGGATCAGGAGCTCGGCCTGTGCCCACACCCTGACTTGGGCCTCCGCGTCCTCGGCCGCGTCCACGTCCTCTAGGCCTACCCCTACCCCTCAGCATGGTGTATTACCAGTAGTGCAGAAACAGAACGCTGTAATTAAATGTGCCGCTTATTGGCCTGTGGTTGGAGGCTGACTGCGCTTATGGAACGCACAGCAGAGGCAGGAAAGAATTTTGCGCAAGCCTGCTGTAACACTTAGCTGGCTGCGTATGAATTAGGACAACTACCCCCAGCACAGACCCAGTACACTGAGGACGGTCACAGGCAGCCCAAATAGATTTTTTTTCCCAAATGTTTTTGGAAAGGCCCACTGCCCATATACACTAAATATGTCTTCTGTCCCTGCCTCACCACTACTGGCCCTGGACAATGTAAAATTACTGCAGGACGCAATGCTCTGCACGGCTGATATACAAAAAAAAAAAAAGTGCAACACTGCAAAAAGCAGCCTCCACACTAAGAAGGACCGTTGGGGTTCTTGAAGCCTAAAATAACTCCTAACGCTCTCCCTATAGCAGCTCCGGCACCAGCAGCACTGTCCCTGATCTCTGTCAGAATGCATCTGTGGCGAGCCGCGGGAGGGGCCGATTTATATACTCGGGTGACACCTGATCTCGCCAGCCACTCACTGCAGGGGGGGTGGTATAGGGCTTGAACGTCGCAGGGGGAAGTTGTAATGCCTTCCCTGTCTTTCTATTTGCCAGAAAAGCGCGCTAACGTCTCAGAGATGAAAGTGAAAGTAACTCGAACATCGCGTGGTACTCGTTACGAGTAACGAGCATCTCGAACACGCTAATACTCGAACGAGTATCAAGCTCGGACGAGTACGTTCGCTTATCTCTACTGACTATATAATCCTATAAAATCCCTCACCTCGTGCAGGTGTACCTAGAGGAATTGCTGCTGTTTTGAAGGTAAAGCGCGGTCACAACACATATTGATGTAATGTAGATTTTTCTTTTGTTCGATTACTTTGCATCTTGTTGATTGACAGCAATAAACTATTAACACTTCTATTTTTTAAAGCATTCTTACTTTGCAGCATTTTTCCAGACCAGCCTAAAACCTTTTGCACAGTACTGTATAAATATTGCTGTTGTACTGTGTAAATGTCTGACACAGGACCATCATAGAGGTCACATGGTTTGTTTCCTTCTGGCTTCGACACAGTGGGCTGCGAGAACCTGAGAAACTGCAGATTGAAAATAAACCGTGCATATAAAAATAGGTCCTGCTCCTGTGGGGGCGTGTCATAGTAGCTTTTGCAGAGAGTGCAAAGAGACCTGAAATTAGACTTTGGAAAGATCCAAGATGGAGAGCCTCAAGTGAGTTGGTGCTGCAACTTCAAGCTTAGATGTAGGACTGTGTGCTAGTGGGCGATGATGGTGTAGACAATAAGTGTACTCAGAAACATAACTTGAATCTTCTGGGCCCCAATGCAAAATCTGTAACAGGGTCCCAACTATTTTGCTTTATTCAGAGTCATTGGGTTCCTTACATGGGAAAGAGAGGCCTTATGGTCCCCCCTAAGGCTCATGGGCCGGGATGCAACTGCATGCCCTGCATCCCCTATAGTTATGCCGGTGGGAGTGCTGCTTACTGGCCTCAACTGAATCTGCAGGCAATGCACATCTACAGAGACCCAGAGATTGGCATCCAGGACCCTTACAAGTGTGACAATGACAGTGGAGACCAAAGTAATTAACTGAGGAGGTATCCAGAAACGAACCTCAGTGATGCATGTTTATGGTGACTCATGAAGGATAGCCCTCAGCCGAAGGTATTGTGATTATTTGTCAGTTTAAGGAAAGAGAATATTCTTAATTGAAATGGCACACACTTGCCAAGTGGTACAACCTTACTTTGGTATGCAATTTACCAGGCAATGATTAAGTTTGTACCAGAGCTTAGGCTACAATGATTCTTTCTGTAGGGGGACCTTTCATTTAATACTGGATCCAATGTGGTTACTACCACTGGCCAGGGTGGTCTTTATACTCACTGTGATTGCTTTTGGACAGGGGTCTCAAACTCCTTTTCATTGAGGGCCACATCAGCCTTATGGTTGCCTTTAGAAAGGGCCAATTGTAATTGTATAGTAAGGGCTTGTTCACGTTCTCCAAAAAGCCACTCATGTGAAAACGAAAGTATGACTGTATGAAAGGAGAATGAGCTTCTTTGAAAATCAGCTAAAGCTGTGTACTGTTAACAGGACTTTAAGAAAATGCAAATAAGAGCCCAAGAGTTAAGGCCCATTTACACCAGCCAATGATCATTCAAAGATTGCTCAATGACAGCTTTGAGCGATCATTTTTCATAAACTTTTAAGTAGCTACTCAGCTACTTAAGAGCAATTAAGTGTGCAAATGAAGCCTTAGCTGAAAGCAGCTACTAGTCTGAAGGCTCTTATCTGCATTCAGATCCTTTGTTCTCCAGCAGGAAACAATGCTACTAGCACTCCCATAGAGAACTGCTGATAAGGCTGAATGACGATTTTTAGGTTGGACTGAATTTAACGATCAGCTAGCAGAGCACGAAAAGTGCACGGTGGGTGTGCATTTAGACGTAACGATTATCGCTAAAACAATCGCCTTTTAGCAATCATCGGCTGGTGTAAATGGGCCTTTAGATATATAGTAACATAGTAACATATACGTAAGGCTGAATGAAGACAATGTCCATCTAGTCCAGCCTGTCTAGCCTCCTGTTTTGTTGATCCAGAAGAAGGCAAAAAAAAAACCAAGAGCAGAAGCCAATAGCCCTTTTGGGGAAAAAATTCCTTCCCGACTCCCTAATGGCAATCAGACTGTTCCCTGGATCAACCCCTAATACTTACTACCTGCCTGTATACCTGGATTAACAAATAATCTTAGATTTATAGCTTATAATATCCTTCCTCTCCAGAAAGACATCAAGTCCCCTTTTAAACTCCTCTAAGGATTTTGCCATCACTACGTCCTCAGGCAGAGAGTTCCACAGTCTTGCTGCTCTAACAGTAAAGAATCCCTTTCTATGTTGGTGATGAAACCTGCTTACCTCTAAACGTAGCGGATGCCCTCTTGTTACCGTTGCAGTCCTGGGTATAAACAGATCATGGGAGAGATCCTTGTATTGTCCCCTCACGTACTTATACATGGTTATTTGGTCGCCTCTTAACCTTCTTTTTTCTAGATTAAATAGTCCCAATTTGGATAGCCTCTCAGGGTATTCCAGTCCCGTCATTCCATGTATTAGTTTAGTTGCCCTTCTTTGAACCCCCTCCAATACCGCAGCATCTTTCCTGTGCACCGGTGACCAGAACTGTACGCAGTATTCCATGTGAGGCCTGACAAGTGCCTTATATAATGGAAGGATAATGTTCTCGTCCTTCACCCCTATACCTCTTTTAATGCATCCCAAAACTTTATTTGCCTTTGCAGCAGCTGATTGGCATTGGTTACTCCAGTTTAGTCTACAATCCACTAGTACCCCCAGGTCTTTTTCCATATCACTTTTCCCTAGCGGTACCCCATTAAGTGAATATTGGTAACAACCATTCTTGCTGCCCATGTGCATAACCTTACATTTATCAACATTGAACTTCATTTGCCATTTTTCTGCCCAAGCCCCCAGCTTATCTAGGTCCGTTTGTAGCCGCACATTGTCCTCCATTGCATTAATTATTTTGTATAATTTTGTGTCATCTGCAAATATTGAAATTTTGCTGTGCAGTCCCTCTATCAGGTCGTTGATAAATATATTGAACAGAATGGGGCCCAATACTGAACCTTGTGGCACCCCACTAGTGACTGTGGCCCAATCGGAGTATGAGCCATTTATTACCACCCTCTGCTTTCTATCATTGAGCCAATTTTTAACCCAATTACACACGTTTTCACCCAATCCAAGCTGTCTCATTTTGTATATTAGCCTTTAGAGAAGTCCAGATATACGAGATCCATAGACTCTCCCAGGTCCAGCTTAGAGCTTACTTCATCGTAGAAACTGATCAGATTTGTCTGACATGAGCGACCCTTCATGAATCCATGCTGGTGAGGAGTTATTCCCTTGTTCTCCTTGAGGTGCTCATCAATGGCGTCTCTCAGAATCCCCTCAAAAATTTTTCCCGTTACTGAAGTGAGACTTACCGGCCTATAGTTGCCAGGCTCACTTTTGGTCCCCTTTTTATAAATTGGAACCACGTTGGCAATGCGCCAATCCAATGGTACAACACCGGTCTTGATAGTGTCTAGAATTATTAGGTATAGCGGCCTAGCTAACTCTTCACTTAGTATCCTTGGGTGTATTCCATCTGGGCCTGGCGATTTATCGATTTTAATCTTCTTTAACCTGTTCCGCACTTCCTCCTGCGTTGGGTATGACATATTTTGCGAGGGGTTTATTTTATTCCCCTGTATCTCGTGTGGCATATCCTTTTTGTTTGTGAATACGCTTGACAAGAAACTATTTAGTAGATTTGCCTTCCCTCCATCATCTTCAATGATTTCCCCTGCATTATTTGTTAAAGGGCCAGTGCTCTCCCTGCAAATCCTTTTGCTGTTAATATAGTCGAAAAATAGTTTTGGGTTGTTTTTGCTCTCTTTGGCGATCAGTCTTTCCGCCTCCTCCTTGGCAATTTTGATCGTATCTTTGCATATTTTGTTTTTTTCCCTGTATGATTTTAGTGCTTCTTCGCTGCCTTCTTGCTTTAGTAGTTTGAACGCTTTCTTTTTTTCGTTTATTGACCCTCTTACCGTCTTGTCGAGCCACATTGGTTTCCTTTTGGTTGAGATTCTTTTATTTTTAAAGGGAATGAACTGTTCACATGAAGTGATTAGGATCCTTTTGAACTTCTCCCATTTGTCCTCCGTACTGGCATTTTTGAGGATGTTGTCCCATTTAATGTTACCGATAGTAGTTCTAAGCTCATCAAATTTTGCTTTACTAAAGTTTAGTTTATTTGTCACTCCCTGATAAGGCTTCTTATTGAATGACAGCTGGAAGTTTTTTATATTGTGGTCACTGTTCCCCAAGTGCCCCTCAGCCTGTACACCCTTTATTCGGTCCGGTTTATTAGTTAGTACTAGGTCCAGAATGGCCCTCCCTCTTGTTGGTTCCTGCACCAGTTGGTTCAGATAATTATCTTTAATTACTCTCAAGAACTTATCACCCCTGTGAGATTTACAGGTCTCATTTTCCCATATTATATCTGGATAATTAAAGTCCCCCATTATAATTACTTCATTGCGGTTTGACACTTCTTCTATCTGCCTTAATAGTAAGTTTTCAGTTTCTTCTGTTGCTTTTGGTGGTCTATAGAAAACCCCTATCAAGATTTTGTTAGTTTTTTTTCTCCCTTTATTTCTACCCACAGAGATTCCACCTGTTTGTCTCCTACACCTATATCCTCCCGTAGTCTCGGATTTAAGTTCGATTTGACATACAGACATACCCCTCCCCCTTTCTGGTTCCTTCGGTCTCTTCTGAAGAGATTGTACCCCTGTAAATTCGCCGCCCAATCACACTTATCATCAAGCCATGTTTCCGTTATTCCAACTATATCATAACTTTCATCAGTCATTCTTGCTTCAAGCTCATCCACTTTACCAATCAGACTTCGTGCATTTGTGGTCATACAATTGATATCGTTATTTTTGTTTTTTAAATTCGTTTTGTTGCTATTTGCACTAATAGCTGACCTCACATTCCTAACTGTACTAATCCCTCCCCCCCTGCTCGACCCCCATTCCCATTTCTTTGACCCAGGTTGCTATCTACACTGGCTACCCCACTATTTCTCATTTTGCCCTCCCCCCAGTCCCTAGTTTAAACACTCCTCCAGCCTCCTAGCCATCTTTTCCCCCAGCACAGCTGCACCCTCCCCATTAAGATGCAGCCCATCCCTACGGTAGAGCCTGTAGCCGACAGCAAAGTCAGCCCAGTTCTCCAGGAACCCAAATCCCTCCTTCTTACACCAACTCCGGAGCCACTTGTTTACCTCCCTAAGATCCTGCTGCCTTTCTAGTGTGGCTTTAGGTGCAGGTAGTATTTCCGAGAAAACTACCCTGGAGGTCCGCGCCCTAAGCTTGGACCCTAGGTCCCTGAAATCATTTTTGAGGGCCCTCCATTGACCTCTAATTTGTTCATTGGTGCCAACGTGCACCATGACCGCTGGATCCTCGCCAGCCCCTCCCTGTAATCTGTCAATCTGATCCGCGATGTGTCGAACTCGAGCGCCAGGAAGACAACACACTGTTCGACGATCCCGGTCTTTATGGCAGATTGCCCTCTCTGTCCCCCTAATGAGTCCCCCACCCCTAGGACCTGTCTAGCCTGCCCTACGCTCCCCGTCCCCTTCTCACTGGAGCAGTCATCCCCCTGGCGTTCAGAGGGCGTGTTGTGCTGCAGCTGTGCTGGCTCTGTAATGGCATCCCCCTCATCTGCCAATCTTGCAAACTTGTTGGGTTGTGCCAGTTCAGGACTAGCCTCCCTGGTTCTCTTCCCTCTATCCCTCCTTCTTTCTGTCACCCAGCTTCTTGGCTGCTCCCCCTGCTCTTCCGTACTACCATCCGCCCCCGTCTCTACCCCAGATGACTTGTTTCAAGTTAGAAAGAGATTCTACAGATGTGTGTAATCAAGCTACACATTTGCATAATAAAGTTGCAGAGTTGAAAGTGCAGTTAGCAAAGAGAAATAGTGAGTTTGAGTCTCAGATAAGTGAACTCAAAGAAAACCTGGAAATGCTGAAATCCGCTTGCAGCCAGACAGAGAAGCAAACAAAGGTCTTGAAAGACATACTTGACTTCAGGAAGCCCAGGAAGCACTCCATGAGCAAGTGGTGACCCAGCAATAGATGAGTCGGGATGAGGAAGCTGAATTATATGAAACCCAGGTTCATGAGCTTATACAGAATCATGCTTTAGTCATAACTGTCCATACGGTTAGAGCTAACTGATATGGTGAAATAAACCTTGAAAAAGGCCAAACAGTGTACATGGTTGACCCAGGAGGTGAAAGGGCTATTGGAAGACAAGTGTGAGTCTGAATGCGAGAGAGAAATGGTAGACATGCAGCTTCAAGAGCTACAAGTAAAGGTCAGTGAAGGTGACAGAGTGCAGGCAGAGCTATATCATATACTGAATCTGCATCACTATGCCCCCCATGACATATATGCATATGTTGTTATTCCTGTAGTAGAAAACTGTTTACCTTGTTTAAAGCTGATTGAATACAAATTATTCTTAAAATTGCTTCATTATCAAACATTGTGTAAAGAGTTGTTTTATTTTTGTAAAGCTGTGGGAAACCTTTTCATAAACGGGATCACATCACTTACCTGTTACAAGAAAAGCAAAAATATTCGTAGATAATGAAATAAAAATTATATTCAACTTCAGAAGGTTTTTGCCTAACATGCTGTAATGACCCAGGATCCTGAAAGTGTGTTTCAACAGGTTGAAAGTGATCTATTATCAGAGCTCATTCAGCTCAAGTTTTTATGGTTGAGGCTGTTCCGTTGCCGGCTCCAATGTGTTCGAATAACAAAGTCAGGAGCCTATACTCTTTGCCTTATGCATATGGGAAGACTTGAGTTGAATGCATTAGGCCTCGGTCAGACGAGCCTTTTTTTTCGAGCTGCTAGCAGTGCACAGAATGCGCTTCTAATAGGAACCAATAGGTTTCTATAGAAGCACTGACATGAGAGAATGTTAGTCGCACACGTAACACAGATAGGACATGCTGCAGGTCACATGTAGCTCCGTGGTGCGCACCAAAGATAGGACCTGACTACCTTTGGTGCGAGCTGCGCAGGAGTTTCCATTGACTCCTATGGGAGCTGGACACTAAGGAAACTTCTGTGCAGGAAAAGAAAATTCCCTGCTGCTTACAGCAGGGCATTTACAACCTGCTGCCCAGAAGCACTTTTTAAATGTTCCATTGTAAACTCCTGTTAGTCCCTGCGGGGATGAGGGGACTCCCTTAGGGTGCCCTTAATCCCCATGGGGACTAACAGGAATTAAGAATGGAACATTTTAAATGTGCTTCTGGGCAGCATGTTTTAAATATCCTGCTGTAAGCAGCTGGGTATTCCTCCAGCCACGCTGCTGGGCAATTCCCTGGCAGTTGGGGGGAGTAGGGGACTCCTTCCACCTCTCTCCCCAGGGGATTTCCCTATAGTGGGTAGAGAGAGGGGGCGAGGTTACAGGGCTTTCCCCGAGGGCTTCTCCGAGAGCGTGGAAGGAGGAAGCGTGGCTAGATGGATCCACCCTCTAGCAATGCCCTTCTAACCCTGCCCTCTCTGTATTTGCTATGAGGAATCTCTGGGAGAAGCCCTATAGCCTCAGTCACTCTCTCTGCACTATGGGGATATCCCTCAGGGGTCCCCGGAGCAGGTAGAGAGAGAACAGGACTATGAATGAATCCCTCATAGCATGGTGAAAAAGTGGAGCCCCGCTCAGTCTCTCTCTCCCCATAGCTCCGCTCTTTCTCCATGCTCTGGGTAAATCTAGAGGCCCCATGGGGCTTCCTCTTTTTCTCCTCCTGGAGCAGCTGCGCGAATGGGCAATTTTTATGCGCATGAAGCTCAGGTCTTCTGCGCATTAAACATTGGCAGTTCATGCAAATTTTATTTTTCCTTTTAAACAGCGTTGATTATTTATATATATTAAATATATATAATTTTTGAAAATCTTATTTTTCTGTATGCTACTTACAATTTTCCTCAGCCTTCTTTTTTAATTTTCTGTCTACTATTTAGATCTGTCGTAAAGGAAATGGTAGTCTGCAAAATGAAACAAAATCAGACTAAGAATGCTCGTACACAAGCGCTAGTGGCTGCCGCTAGCGCTCGCATTTTACCGATAATTGCCTTTCTGATCTTGCAAGTGCAGGTGCATCCCGACAATTAGAGCTAAATTGCGAGCGTTAGCAGCGCTTGTATAATAGCGCCCTAAAGGACTAACTGATATAGCTTTTGAGCAAATCACCACAATTCACAATAATGACTAATTATAATTATGCCATGTATCTCTGAAATATAAGATCATAAAGACAAATATGAAACAGGTGTAACAGATGGCAAAAATATATCCGTGCTTTCCAACACCTACAGTTCCTGTTTTAGGATTCTTGATTAGAGCTATCTGACGAGCAAAATCATTGCTGCAGCCTCTGTACCTGCAGAATGCTGAACCTGTTCTGAATGTATTGGTAATTTAGGGGAACAATATGAATATCTCTCATGCTCTTCTTCTTCATCTCGTCGTCCTGCTTTGTGTCGTTCATGTAAAAACTTTGTTGCTGATATGAAGGTGACATAATAACCATAATAAACTACAGTCTATTATGGGCAGAAATGTAACGTCTAGCCAGTGGCGTCCCGAAGGGATTATAGTTAAAGGGGTCATCCGGTTACTGGACAACTCCGCTTCAGTAGGACTCTCTATATTAAAATAAAGTGAACTATACTTCTCCCCCTGCAACTGCCGAAATTCAAAGCTGCAGACCCGACAGGGTCCTGCTGATTGCTCTGACAGATGATGCCACAGGAAATCCGTGGACAACTGCAGCCAATCAGTGCTTGTTCTCCTGAGCACCATGATGCCAGGAGTTCAGGAAAGTGACCCTGCCGCCCCTCATTGGCTGCAGCAGTCATCTGATTTCTTGTGACATCATCGTTCACAACAATTATTAGGACAATAGCGGGGCTGCAGCTCTGGATCCCAAAGGCTATGGCAGGGTAAGTATAGTTCCCTTTATTATTTTAACCACTTTAGTGGCACGCCTGGAAAATCTCCTAAAAATCAGTGTTGAAATTTGCTGAAGACTGTATTAGTGTACCTTGACACCACCGTTAGCTAGGGGTTTATACAGGAGGAACGCCTCTCTCACATCCCCAGCTCCCGATAGGGTGAAGGCACGAAGGTCCTAGCAGCACAGTGTGCATACATTTGTCCCCAAGCTGCAGCCTCAGCCTGAGGGTTACTATAGCTGTAAGCCTTACATTATTACCTGTAAATGCTGCCAGGTTACTGCGGTAACATGGCAGCATTAACATGTCATAATGTAAGGCTGACAGCTATAGCAACCCTCAGTGTAAGACTGCATCGCAGGGACAAATCGATGCAGACGCTGCAGCCTGTCTGCTCCATCGCGGACGTCATTTCTGCCCAGCGTGCTATGCGGCTGGCCGCTCACCTCTCCATGCTGCCCGCCGCCTCCGTTACCGCCCACCCGCTGCAGTCTCCTCAGTCCTGGACGCCGGAAATCTGTGCAGGAAGAACAGGGAACAGACATTCATTTACGTATGTTGTGCATTTCTATCTATTACGCTTCAATCAGACCTTTTCAGTGCTGTAGTGGAATGCTTCCCCTTCTTCCCTATGGTGTCACCTGAAATGCGCATCTTGCATCAGCATTCAGGCCTGAAGTCTCCTCCTAATGGCCGGCTGCATTTGGGCAGGCCAGCGTCGAACTTCCTGCCTTTCTTCTATCTCCTCTGTACTGCGGAAGGTCCGCACGATGAGCCGTTGGACATGCGCATTACAGATTTTTTTTCTTAAACCTCTGCTCTCCCACATCATCGCCAAGCGATGTTGCAGAATCTGTGACCTTTCCACTATGTCATTCTTCAGTTGACTTCAATGGAAGCCGTTCACGAGGAATCTGTGCAAAAATGGAGCATGCTGCTATATCTCCTCCACAAGCGGAAAATCGCAATTGATTTCCGCTCATGTAGAGGAAAAAGCAGTTTTCAATACCATGTCATGGGCAGTGTTTGCTGCGAAATCCGGAGGCGGACGCCTGCTCAGGATTCCGCCATGCAAATCCGCCCGTGTGCAGGCAGCCTTGCAGTCTGTGCAATGTACAGGACACGGGCTGTTAATATTCCGGAGCTCCGCCAAGGCTTTTTCATAGACGTGATATTCAAAAGTTCTTGTATTCTTTAAAGGGGTTTTCTGGGCAAATTCTGTTCCTCAGGATAGGCCATGAATAATTGATCAGCTGGGGTCTGCTACTCATGACCTCATCCAATCAGCTGTTAGGGTGCCCACTGTCGGCAGCATAGCAAACAGGGGTATGGAGCGGACACAGGTCATTCTGACCCCTGTTTAGTGGCCCGCACTGGTATTTTCATGTGTAGTTCTCATTGATTTTAATGGGTGCTGCACCTCCAATTACTATTACTGGCCACTACAAGAGGGTCAGAGGTGTCTGCTTTCGCTCTACACACTGTGTTGTAGTGCTTAAAGTGGATTCTCAAACACCGGATTGGCTGGGGTCATGAGCAGCAAACCCCAGCAGATCGATAGGTCATCAGAAGTGTTTACCTTGAGAACCCCTTGGACAGTGGACCACAAAAAATAGCTTCCCTATGTTTTGGTACTTTATCATACGTACGCTGAAAATTAATGAAGCTGAAGGGATATGAAAATGACTATATGTAATAAACATGGACAGAAATCAATGTCTATCATCAGTATTTTGCCAACACCAATATACAATGAAATTTCTGAAATTCCACATACAGCCCATGCAACCAGCCGCTATCAGCCTATGGCAAAATGCTTTTGTTAGCCTGGGCTGGCATGTTTGAAGAACTCTCTGAGTATGGGGTGACCAGCGCCATTCTGATGGCTTTGAAGGCTCCCTACTCCAACCTCACAGCTGTGATGAGATCTTCTCATATGGCTGAAGGCCAGGGCTCATACACAACACAAAGAGCCGAGGTGACAAGGGCACTGCTGTCTTGTGCAATCTCTAATGGGAAGCATGGATCCAACACAGCGGTGCCCTTGTCACCTCGGCTCTTTGTGTTGTGTACGAGCCCTGGCCACCAGGAACTGTCGGCACCCTGATATATTGGGAGAGAAGCTTTGGAATAAGGAGCTTGAGATATCTCCTTTTTGCGAGAGGGAGCTGGTCTTTTAGCACAGAGCCTCACATAGTTCATTCTGCTTATGTCACTCAGTTCATGTGGCAGCATTTATCACACATGCTGGCAGTTCATGCAGGGATCTAATGACTTGTCATATCTTCAGTACATAGCAGTCTATTGCTGCATTATAGCGCACACCATTTGCAGCAAGTGCTACAGTCGTGATCCTGATATTTGTGCAAAATCAGCAATGCAGGATATTGTTTCTCTTAGACCGGTTTTCTCTGTTGTATTACACCTATCCGCACTACATTGAGAAGCTGAACTGCCTAATTCATTGGTACTCTAATATATTTTTTATTACATATCAAGAAAAGTTACTTTGTAAGGGGATGCAACTGTGGGTTTCAGCTTATGGCAAAGAGATTGGGTACGATCTAACCCGAGTGGGCCCTTGACGGAAACGGAAAATAAAATCTTTGCAAGCTGCTATACTGAAGCTCATATAGGCGAGCAAACAGCATTATATTGCCAGAAAATACCCTGAGAGCTAGCAAATCTCAAGGAGGATTATCTGTCCCAGTCCTCCTAAAGTATTACTGGCAACCCACCTCTATTGTATGCCTTCATGGGGTCTTCCCATCTGGCCTATAGCAAGTGGAATAAAATAATTAAAACATTTTTTTTAGATATATATATATATATATATATATATATATATATATATATATATATATAATCAATGGCTTTGGTGCACCAAAACTCTCTCTTATGGTCCCACACTCCAGCATTGATCTCTTCCTTGATGCTGGGGTCCAAGCAGTTCATGAGGGACATACGAGCAGCCTGCAGAAAGCATTTCCCACCGGCATATGATGTGTCTTTATTAGTTCCACAAAATTCAACGTTTTGACCTATTTAAGGTCTTTATCAAGCTTGGTCACATACCAGACATTACAAACAATAAAAAGAAACATAGAGCCAATCAGTGCCCACCAAAAACGATCACCCCCTTCATACCTGAAACGTGATAGGTCATCCAGGAGGGACTACAGGTGTACATAGCATCATGCCCTGCCAGAACTCATTAGGCACATCTAACAGCTGATCATATGCTCAGGAATAACCCTGGCGTCCCAGCTTTCTACTGCCCATGTGTGAGATCAGCATGCCACCTCTCGCTATAGCCGCGGGTATACATCATAAAACCACACCGGGGACACACGGCACTGTATTTTTCCTACCTGATATCGCGCGAACGAAACCCACGCATGTGCATAGGCCAGCAGGGAATCTACCATACACCAGAGAATGGACCCTAATATCACGCTAGCTCACATTGAGCATGCATAGCCACAAACTAATATGTAGTAGAAGGGAAACTACACAACTATATCCACAGTGCTTTCACTCCTCCCCCAACATTCCCACACTGACATTCATCTATGGCAGTGGTGGCTAACCTATGGCACACATGCCAGAGGCAGCACACAGAGCCCTCCCTGCTGGCACACACGCCGTCGGCTGCTCACCACTTTTGTGAATGGGGCCCTCTGTGGGATGTCACTATTACTGCTGGGGCTGCTGTGAGATGTCACTATTACTGCTGGGGCCACTATTACCGCTGAGGTCTGTGTGGGGCATCACTATTACTACTGGGGCCGCTGTGGGCAATAACTATTACCACTGGGGCCGCTATAAGAAATCACTATTACCACTGTGGCCGTTGTTGGGGTCACTATTTTTGCTGGGGCCACTCTGGGGGTCACTATCAGTGCTGGGGTATGTTTACACGTGGCAGAGATGCTGCAGAATGTCCTCAGTGGAAATTTCCATGGCAACTTACGCAGCATTTACCCGTGTCAAAATCTGCACCCGGTCTATTTTGAAACAGCCTTGTCCTTTTTAGAACGATGGGGGTAAAGCCATACGTCATGATAAGACCCACGCCCTGATGTGTTGGCACTTTGCGATAAATAAGTGGGTTTTGGGTTGCAGTTTGGGCACTTGGTCTCTAAAAGGTTTGCCATCACTGATCTATGGTATCCTTCCTATTTTATCCCTCCATCATAGGTAGTCTGACATTAGCAGTGGTACTTCTCTGGTTCTCAGCAGAGCTCTTTCACCTAGCTGACATAGTAGACTACTACAGTTCTCTAGAATTTCGCCCAATTAACTACTTAAAAAGGACTATCGCCATCTCCGAGGGGGAACATTACCAGTACCTTTAGATTAGACACTTTGCTATGTCGTTCTTCAGGTCCACAAAAGTGTTTTTTCCTATGGAGTTTGAGAAACTTTCTAAATACGTACTGTGCGAACCCATCCTCATGACACTCCTATATGAATTGATGGGAAACATATCTAGTCAGTGTATTAGATATGGCAGATATCTAGCTACATTCTGAATCAGAAAAATCATTATAAGCTCCTCAGGTTTTGGTATCATGCCCCAGAACTTAATCAATCCCTTCTGGAAGAAAGGCTAGATCCCTGCTAAAGTTTAGGCCTTGACTGGGGAGCGGTGACACAGACTTGCTGGGGAGCCATAAAGCTGTCAAAGGCCTTGGAGAGTATTCCCTGCCTGCGCTGTACATGCTGCCTGATCTCCGAGCCTCCCCTGCTACCTGGCCCTCGGAACTGTGCCTTCTGCCACTAGCGGTGTTGGATGGCAATTTTACCATCAGTTTGTCCGCCAGGGTCCTGTTGTATAGCATCACTCTCGAACCCCTTTCCTCTTCAGGTATGAGAGTGGAAAGGTTCTCCTTATACCGTGGGTCGAGCAGTGTGTACACCCAGTAATCCGTAGTGGCCAGAATGCATGTAATGCGAGGGTCACGAGAAAGGCATCCTAACATGAAGTCCACCATGTGTGCCAGGGTACCTGTACGCAACACATGGCTGTCCTCACTAGGAAGATCACTTTCAGGATCCTCCTCCTCCGGCCATACACGCTGAAAGGATAACAGGCAAGCAGCATGGGTACCCTCAGCAGTGGGCCAAGCTGTCTCTTCCCCCTCCTCCTCATGCTCCTCCCCCTCCTCCTCCTCCAAAACGCGCTGAGATATAGACAGGAGGGTGCTCTGACTATCCAGCGACATACTGTCTTCCCCCGGCTCCGTTTCCGAGCGCAAAGCGTCTGCCTTTATGCCTTGCAGGGAACTTCTCAAGAGGCATAGCAGAGGAATGGTGATGCTAATGATTGCAGCATTGCTGCTCACCATCTGGGTAGACTCCTCAAAGTTTCCAAGGACCTGGCAGATGTCTGCCAACCAGGCCCACTCTTCTGTAAAGAATTGAGGAGGCTGACTCCCACTACACCGCCCATGTTGGAGTTGGTATTCCACTATAGCTCTACGCTGCTCATAGAGCCTGGCCAACATGTGGAGCGTAGAGTTCCACCGTGTGGGCACGTCGCACAGCAGTCGGTGCACTGGCAGATTAAACCGATGTTGCAGGGTCCGCAGGGTGGCAGCGTCCGTGTTGGACTTGCGGAAATGTTCGCTGACCTGGCGCACCTTTCCGAGCAGGTCTGACAAGCATGGGTAGCTTTTCAGAAACCGCTGAACCACCAAATTTAAGACGTGGGCCAGGCATGGCACGTGTGTGAGGCTGCCGAGCTGCAGAGCCGCCACCAGGTTACGGCCGTTGTCACACACGACCATGCCCGGTTGGAGGCTCAGCGGCAAAAGCCAGCGGTCGGTCTGCTCTGTCACACCCTGCAGCAGTTCGTGGGCCGTGTGCCTCTTCTCTCCTAAGCTGAGTAGTTTCAGCACGGCCTGAAAAGTAGTGGCGACTGGGAATCGAGTAGCGCGGGGCTGCCACCGCCATCATGTTTTTGAAAGCCTCCGTTTCCACAAGCCTATACGGCAGCATCTCCAGGCTGATCAATTTGGCTATGTGCACGTTTAACGCTTGAGTGTGCGGGTGCGTGGCGGCGTACTTGCGCTTGCGCTCAAACAATTGCGCTAGCGACGGCTGGACGCTGCGCTGAGAGACATTGCTGGATGGGGCCGAGGACAGCGGAGGTGAGCGTGTGGGTGCAGGCCGGTAGACGGTAGTGCCTGTGTCCTGAGAGGGGGGTTGGATCTCAGTGGCAGGTTGGGGCACAGGGGGAGAGTCAGGGGTGCAAACCGGAGGTGGTGAACGGCCTTCGTCCCACCTTGTGGGGTGCTTGGCCATCATATGCCTGCGCATGCTGGTGGTGGTCGCTCCCCGGCTGATCTTGGCGCGACAAACCTTGCACACCACAGTTCGTCGGTCATCTGCACTCTCAGTGAAAAACTGCCAGACCTTTGAGCACCTCGACCCCTGCAGGGTGGCATGGCGCGAGGAGGCACTTTGGGAAACAGTTGGTGGATTATTCGGTCTGGCCCTGCCTCTACCCCTGGCAACCGCACTGCCTCTTCCAACCTGCCCTGCTGCTGCACTTGCCTCCCCCCCTGAAGACCTGTCCTCAGTAGGCTTAGCAAACCAGGTGGGGTCAGTCACCGCATCGTCCAGCTGCTCTTCCTCCGAATCCTCTGTGCGCTCCTCCCTCGGACTTACTGAAATTACTACTACCTCACTGATAGACAACTGTGTCTCATCGTCATCGTCCTCCTCACCCACTGAAAGGTCTTGAGACAGTTGCCGGAAGTCCCCAGCCTCATCCCCCAGACCCCGGGAACTTTCCAAAGGTTGGGCATTGGTCACCACAAACTCCTGCGGTGGGAGGGGAACCATTGCTGCCCAATCTGGGCAGGGGCCCGAGAACAGTTCCTGGGAGTCTGCCTGCTCCTCAGAATGTGTCATTTTCATGGAGTGAGGAGGCTGGGAGGAAGGAGGAGCAGCAGCCAGAGGATTCAGAGTTGCAGCTGTGGACGGCGTAGAAGACTGGGTGGTCGATAGATTGCTGGATGCACTTTCTGCCGTCCACGACAGGACCTGCTCACACTGCTCAGTTTCTAATAAAGGTCTACCGCGTGGACCCATTAATTGTGAGATGAATCTGGGCAACCCCAGAAACTTGCCTCTCTCCTAATCCCGCAGCAGTCGGCTGTGATACACCTGGACCAGGAGCTTGGCCTGTGCCCACACCCTGACTTGGGCCTCTGCGTCCTCGCCCGTGTCCACGTCCTCTAGGCCTACCCCTACCCCTCAGCATGGTGTATTACGAGTAGAGCAGAAACTGAACGCTGTAATTAAATGTGCCGCTTATTGGCCTGTGGTTGGAGGCTTACTTCGCTTACGGAATGCACAGCAGAGCCAGGATACAATTATGCGCAAGAGTGGGTATTAATTAGCGACTACTACCCCCAGCAGACACGCAGTAAACGGTAGACGGTCACAGGCTTAGCTGGGTATTAATGAGCGACTACTAGTACCCCCAGCAGACACGCAGTAAACTGAAGACGGTCACAGGCAGCCCAAATATAGTATTTTTTTTCCCCAATTTTGGGGAAAAAGCCCACTACCTATATAGCCTGTATATGGATTTCCCTGTTGGAGGATGACTGTGGTTATTGAAAGCACAGTGCAGCCAGAAAAAATTAGCGCAAGGCTGGGTATTAATGAGCGACTACTAGTACCCCCAGCAGACACGCAGTAAACTGAAGACGGTCACGGGCAGCCCAAATATATATATTTTTTCCCAATTTTGGGGAAAAAGGCCACTGCCTATATAGCCTGTATATGGATTTCCCTGTTGGAGGATGACTGTGGTTATTGAAAGCACAGTGCAGCTAGAAAAAATTATGCGCAAGGCTGGGTATTAGTGAGCGACTACTAGTACTCCCAGCAGACACGCAGTAAACTGAAGACGGTCACAGGCAGCCCAAATACAGTATTTTTTCCCCCAATTTTGGGGAAAAAGCCCACTGCCTATATAGCCTGTATATGGATTTCCCTGTTGGAGGATGACTGTGGTTATTGAAAGCACAGTGCAGCCAGAAAAAATTATGCGCAAGGCTGGGTATTAATGAGCGACTACTAGTACCCCCAGCAGACACGCAGTAAACTGAAGACGGTCACAGGCAGCCAAAATATAGTATTTTTTTTGCCAATTTTGGGGAAAAAGCCCACTGCCTATATAGCCAGTATACCTCTTTCCCTGTACCACTGTCCCTACCTCACCAGTACTGCCCGTATACTCAGTAAAATGACTGCAGACTGAGGACGCTATGGTCTGCACGCCCGATATACAAAAAAAATTGCAAAACTGCTAAAAGCAGCCTCAACAGTACTGCACATGGTCAGATGTGGCCCTAAGAAAGATCGTTGGGGTTCTTGAAGACGAAGAATAACAGCCTAACACTCTCCCTATAGCAGCTACAGCAAGATGGCACTTTACCTAATGTCTCTCAGCGTGCATCTGTGGCGAGCCGCGGGCGGCCCCAGTTTATATACTCGGGTGGCACCTGATCTCCCCAGCCACTCACTGCAGGGGGGTGGTTTGGGCTGGAACGTCACAGGAGGAAGTTGTAATGCCTTCCCTGTGTTACTATTGGGCAGAAAACGTCACAAAATTTTCTGGGAAGAAAATGGAAGTGACTCGAACACCTCGTGGTGCTCGTCTCGAGTAACGAGCATCTCGAACACCCTAATACTCGATCGAGTATCAAGCTCGGACGAGTACGCTCGCTCATCTCTAATAATTATTTTACATACCTGGTAGTGATGATTAAATTAATTGCTCTAATAACTAATTTCTGTAATAAATTAATGTCAGGGTATGTTCACATGAAGCAGAATTGGTGCAGATTTTCTGCCGTGGAAAGTCTCAGATTCCACATTATATCACTGCTGTGGATTGTGATACAAATTAATTTGGATCCTTAACAGACTTAACCCCCAACCATTGAACGTGTGCAGATTTTTACACAGTTTTTGAATTGGACCCACACATGATTTCACCAATACTGTGGATTCGAAAAGCAAAATTTTCTATGAATTTTGCTATGGATCCATACCAAAATCGGCGATGTGCTTAACGTACACTTGTAAATTTCATTTCTTTCTGGATAACTTTTTATGGTTCAAAAGTATTTTATTAAAGAACTGTAGAATAAAATGAGAAATGGGTTTATATTCAAAATATGCTCTACAGCTGAACGATACATTTCTTTTTTTTCCTAGCTCAAACTGATTTAGTTCTTCTGCTTTAGGCCGCCTGCACACGGGCGGAAATCCCGCGGCGGTATTTCCCGCGGGATTTCCGCCACTGAAAGTCTGCATAGGAGTGCATTACAATACGCACTTCTATGCAGACGGCCGCGGTTTGGCCGCGCGAAGTATCGCGCGGCAAACAAACCGCGGCATGTCCTATTTTTGTGCGGGGCTCGCACTCACCCGGCCGCCGGCTCCGGTCTGCGCATGCGCCGGCTGCGCGGCATCCGGCACATGAAAGAGCCGGGGCCGCCAGGCGCGGGTGAGTACGCGCTCCTCCCTGCAGGCTCTCGGGTCGGGTCCCGCAGCGAGAATTCTCGCTGCCGGATCCGACCCGCTCGTCTGCAGGCGGCCTTAGTCTTCATAAACAGTAATAGGAAAACCTGGTCTGCACTCTGGCCGGACACACCCAGTCCTTAACTCTGTAAACAGGAAAGGGAAAACAAGGAGGAAGGGGGAGGGGTATGCCCTGCAGCCTAATCTGCTCATAATGCTGATTTTATTTTTGAAGAATAAAGTAGATTTTGTGGTTATGGGGTTGCGACACCAGATGCCAACCATGCATTTTAGCGAGGTGAAGAGTGGAATATTATCCAAGTTGCCCAAATGTTTTAGAAACTGGCATGTTTGTTGTTATCAGCACCGCGCTCTTCCATTACTGCATTATATTATCTAATCTTCTAGCCATAGCAGACATGTGAGGGTGATGTTGATTTCCATAACTGAGGGAGAAGCTGACGGATGGCTAGGAGAACCTGAGTGGGCTTTTTTTGGACTTGCCAGATAACCTGGAAACAATGTAAGGAGGGCAAGTTCTGGGGAGAAGGTGAGGGAGGAGTTAAGAGCCTTGGTGTATGGGCTATTTATGTCTTGCTACACAGGCAGAATTATGGGGCAGGACCACCGTATATGTAAGAAGGAGCCTATATCCGAGGAGCATCTCCAATATATCTTTGAGGACTGGGGAAACATTTTGACTAGAGATGTGCGAGCGTACTCGGTAAGGACAGATACTCGAGCCAGCAGCTCACATAGCGATCTCATACCCGACTCCAAAATCAAATCATGCACATGAGGTAGATAGGTTTCCAATCTAGAGAGTAGTGTGGAACCACCAAACATGCCATCAAGTATGGGTTGCCCAGTAAAGGTGTGAGTGGGCCAGGTTGGGATACTAGGTTTAGGCGTGTTACTAGTCTATCCCATGTAGCCATCAAATTGCTCTTGAATGGTGTTAGATTGGATATTTGTCGGGTTACCCGGCGAGGCAGTCAAAATATACCCTGTGCCTGATATGTAAAGTCTTGCTCCATCTCTACCCATAATTTGGAGGAGCGATTATGGATGAGACCCAAGACACATTTACATATGGCAGCACCATCGTATAAAGCAAAGTTTGGTAAGCCTGCACCTCCCCTCTCTTTTCTTTGTGTGAGTGTCTTGAGACTGAGATGTGGCCTGGTGTTACCCCAGACAAATTTCATTGTGGTTCTACTAATATAGGAAAAGTAAGATCTAGGTAATTTGATAGGATGAGTTTGGCATAAGTCAAGACCCAAAAACTCTAGCCAGCATGCTAGTCCAAGCAAGCATTGTGACAACATATGTTGTTGACCCTAGATAGGGGCAAGGAAGTAAGCAAGGGAGGAGTTCTGTCACCGGCTACTATATATTAAAAATTGAGCCCTTGCAGGTATAATTTTATACATCAGGCAATCATGAAAACTATAATAACTTTGTCAAAGAGAAACTTATTCAAACCCGAAAGTTGAGAATTAGAGATGAGCGAACGTACTCGGTTCGGGTGTTTTTGGACTCGAGCACCGCTTCTTCCGAGTAACTGACGACTCGGACGAAAAGATTCGGGGGGTGCCGGGGGTGCGCGGGGGGTTGCAGAGGGGAGTGGGGGGGGAGAGCTCCCCCCTGTTTTCCACTGCTACCCCCCGCTCCACCATGTCACCCTCCGCCCCCCCCCCCCGGTGCCCCCCGAATCTTTTCGTCCGAGTAGTCAGTTACTCGGAAAAAGCGGTGCTCGAGTCCAAAAACACCCGAACTGAGTACGTTCACTCATCTCTATTGAGAATGTTTCAAAAATCAGTATTCATCTAGAACAACTGGCATGCAGAGTTAGATTGTTTTTTTGTTTCAACAGGGTAACTTTCATCTGCTACTAGATAACAATGACAATATTGCTCTACTCAGGACACTTAGAGGCATCTTATTCCGTGTCTTGGCAGGAAAGAACCGTTCATTCAGTTGCCCATAGCTCATATAGTGTGGGCAATGGCGATTCCTACATAGTTTTGACTGTACCATATGCCATTGCTGTCTTGGTACTGGCACTGGAAGAGAGGGGCCTAAGGGCCACTCCAGCAAGGAGATCATAGGAAGTTTGAGTGTACTTTAAAAATTTTGGTAGGTCTCCCAAGGAACAGAAAGTTGAAGATCTGCCATCCTTCCTGGATGTGAGTTGGAAGGAAAACGCCATCGGTATGGGATGTCCATCTCTCTTAAATATTCCAGTTGGGGTTTAAGAGCCCCGTCGTGCATCAGAGCTGTTAACCCTTTAAATGCCACTGTCAATTCTGACAGCAGCATTTTAAACCCCCGACTGATGTTCCAGGGTCCCGTACAGCAACTCCACGATGAAATCATTGGTTGCCGTGTGGATGTCCAAGGGATGTCATAACAGAATTTCTATGACATGGCTTAATTGCCTGTCAGATTGCGGTATGATGTAATGCTATGGCATTACATCATACTGCAGGAGCGATCAAAGCATAACAAGTTGTTGTCTCCTCTGGAGACTAAAAAAAAGTAAAAAGTTTAAAAGAGCATTACTAATTATTAATTAAAAAAAGTAATGAAAGTTTGAAAAAAAAACCCTCTTGCCATATTTATAATAAAAGAATCTAAGTAATAAAACAAAAATACACATTTGGTATCGCTGCGTCCGTAAAACTCTGATTATTTACCCCACATGAGGAATGTTGTCAGAAAAAAAAACAAAAAACGCTATTTAGCTATTTTGGTCATTCTGTCTCTAAGAAAAAATGTAATAAAAAGTGATCAAAAAGACTTATGTACTTTAGAGTGGTACCATCGGAAACTACAGGACTTCCTGCACAAAATGAGCCATTGCAAAAGTATGTCGACAGAAAAATTAAGTTATTTCCGTCAGAAAATAATTTTAAAAAGTTAAATATGTTTTAAAAAAAAAAAGTAGTACACACAAAAAAACTATATGTTTGGTATTGTAATACGCATACTAGCCCTTAGAATAAACTTATCAGGTCATTTTTGTTGTCGTTTGCGTGCCGTAGAAATGAGACGCACTCAAAGATAGCAGAATTTTCTTTTTTTTTCCATTTCACTCAGCTTAGAATTTTTTAAAAGTTTTTTAGTACATTACATGGTACATTATATAGTAGTATTGAAAAATACAATTCGTCCCACAAAAATCAAGCCCTCAGACATCTACGTCGTTAAATAAATAAAAGAGTTTGGATTTTTTTTAAAGAGGGAGGAAAAAACGAAAATAGAAAAAAAAGGGGTCATGTGACATCCTTAAGGGGTTAAAAAAAACTATTCTGGATATTAAAGCAGTGTTAATCCCTCTAGTCCTTCCAATATACCTCAGGCCTCATGGCTCTTCCAAAAGGTTGATCACGTAGGAAGAGCTACAATTCAGAAATAGCTTCAGACGAATAGAGCCATCTTCACTCTCTGCCTTCTATTTAGGATATTTAAGCACTTGTATTTAAAAGAACTTCTCAGAAGTCCAGATGTTCTACTCCTCACTGGGACAAGAGGGAATACCTCGTAGCGGGGACTATTCTCAGGGTTTTGTTCCTTTAGGAATCACCCTTGGTGTTTCTGGGACCTCATTTTTGAGGAAGGAGTCACCCTTAATGTTTCCCAGTGTTTAAATATAATGGATTTAAGTAATGAAAGCCGAGAAATGTAGCAAGTAATAAAAAGGGCCTTCAGCTTAAGTTCACTGCCTCCAAAGATCTCTGCAGGGAATCACTAATTTGTCTGGGCATCACTTGATGTGAAATCCTCATACTAAAATATTGCAGATTCTAAGGGCATTACAGATGAGAAGCGTTATTAGACCAGGAACCCTTCATGCCGCATCTTCAGAGATGTTCACTTTAGATTCACTATTAGAGATGAGCGAACGTACTCGTCCGAGCTTGATACTCGTTCGAGTATTAGCGTGTTCGAGATGCTCGTTACTCGAGACGAGTACCACGCGATGCTCGAGTTACTTTCACTTTCATCTCTGAGACGTTAGTGCGCTTTTCTGGCCAATAGAAAGACAGGGAAGGCATTACAACTTCCCCCTGTGACGTTCAAGCCCTATACCACCCCCCTGCAGTGAGTGGCTGGCAAGATCAGGTGTCACCCGAGTATATAAATCGGCCCCTCCTGCGGCTCGCCACAGATGCATTCTGACAGAGATCAGGGACAGTGCTGCTGGTGCCGGAGCTGCTATAGGGAGAGCGTTAGGAGTTATTTTAGGCTTCAAGAACCCCAACGGTCCTTCTTAGGGCCACATCTAACCGTGTGCAGTAGTGTGGAGGCTGCTTTTTGCAGAGTTGCACATTTTTGTTTTTTTTGTATATCGGCCGTGCAGAGCATTGCGTCCTGCAGTAATTTTAAATTGTCCAGGGCCAGTAGTGGTGAGGCAGGGACAGAAGACATATTTAGTGTATTGGGGCAGTGGGCCTTTTCAAAAACATTTGGGAAAAAAAAATCTATTTGGGCTGCCTGCGACCATCCTCAGTGTACTGGGTCTCTGCTGGGTGTAGTTGTCCTAATTCATACGCAGCCAGCTAAGTGTTACAGCAGGCTTGCACAAAATTCTTTCCTGCCTCTGTGTTGCCTCTTACATCACCGCTGTATTCCTGTCCACAAGTGTACTGGGTCTCTGCTGGGGGTAGTTGTCCTAATTCATACGCAGCCAGCTAAGTGTTACAGCAGGCTTGCGCAAAATTCTTTCCTGCCTCTGTGTTGCCTCTTACATCACCGCTGTATTCCTGTCCACAAGTGTACTGGGTCTCTGCTGTGGGTAGTTGTCCTAATTCATACGCAGCCAGCTAAGTGTTACAGCAGGCTTGCGCAAAATTCTTTCCTGCCTCTGTGTTGCCTCTTACATCACCGCTGTATTCCTGTCCACAAGTGTACTGGTTCTCTGCTGGGGGTAGTTGTCCTAATTCATACGCAGCCAGCTAAGTGTTACAGCAGGCTTGCACAAAATTCTTTCCTGCCTCTGTGTTGCCTCTTACATCACCGCTGTATTCCTGTCTACAAGTGTACTGGGTCTCTGCTCGCGGTAGTTGTCCTAATTCATACGCAGCCAGCTAAGTGTTACAGCAGGCTTGCGCAAAATTCTTTCCTGCCTCTGCTGTGCGTTCTGTAAGCGAAGTCAGCCTCCAACCACAGGCCAATAAGTGGCACATTTAATTACAGCGTTCTGTTTCTGCACTACTGGTAATACATCATGCTGAGGGGTAGGGGCAGGCCTAGAGGACGTGGACGCGGGCGAGGACGCGGAGGCCCAAGTCAGGGTGTGGGCACAGGCCGAGCCAGTGCGGTGTCCAGGGGTAGAGGCAGGGCCAGACCGAATAATCCACCAACTGTTTCCCAAAGCGCCCCCTCACACCATGCCACCCTGCAGAGGCCAAGGTGCTCTAAGGTGTGGCAGTTTTTCACAGAGACGCCTGACGACCGACGAACAGTGGTGTGCAACCTTTGTCGCGCCAAGATCAGCTGGGGAGCCACCACCACCAGCATGCGCAGGCATATGATGGCCAAGCACCCCACAAGGTGGGACGAAGGCCGTTCACCGCCTCCGGTTTGCACCACTGCCTCTCCCCCTGTGCCCCAACCTGCCACTGAGATCCAACCCCCCTGTGAGGACACAGGCACGAGTGCCTACCGGCCTGCACCCACACCCTCACCTCTGCTGTCCTCGGCCCCATCCACCAATGTCTCTCAGCGCACCGTCCAGCCGTTGCTAGCGCAAGTGTTGGAGTGCAAGCGCAAGTACGCCGCCACGCACCCGCACGCTCAAGCGTTAAACGTGCACATAGCCAAATTGATCAGCCTGGAGATGCTGCCATATAGGCTTGTGGAAACAGAGGCTTTTAAAAGCATGATGGCGGCGGCGGCCCCGCGCTACTCGGTTCCCAGTCGCCACTACATTTCCCGATGTGCCGTCCCAGCCCTGCACGACCACGTCTCCCACAACATTGTACGCGCCCTCACCAACGCGGTTACTGCCAAGGTCCACTTAACAACGGATACGTGGACAAGCACAGGCGGGCAGGGCCACTATATCTCACTGACGGCACATTGGGTGAATTTAGTGGAGGCTGGGACAGAGTCAGAGCCTGGGGCTGCTCACGTCCTACCCACCCCCAGAATTGCGGGCCCCAGCTCGGTGGTGGCATCTGCGGCGGTGTATGCTTCCTCCACTTAAACACCCTCCTCCTCCTCCTCCTCCTCCTCCAACGCAACCTCTGTCTCGCAATCAAGATGTGTCAGCAGCAGCACGTCGCCAGCAGTCGGTGTCGCGCGTCGTGGCAGCACAGTGGTGGGCAAGGCCGTGCTGAAACTACTCAGCTTAGGAGATAAGAGGCACACGGCCCACGAACTGCTGCAGGGTCTGACAGAGCAGACCGACCGCTGGCTTGCGCCGCTGAGCCTCCAACCGGGCATGGTCGTGTGTGACAACGGTCGTAACCTGGTGGCGGCTCTGCAGCTCGGCAGCCTCACGCACGTGCCATGCCTGGCCCACGTCTTTAATTTGGTGGTTCAGCGCTTTCTGAAAAGCTACCCATGCTTGTCAGACCTGCTCGTAAAGGTGCGCCGGCTCTGCGCACATTTCCGCAAGTCCCACACGGACGCTGCCACCCTGCGGACCCTGCAACATCGGTTTAATCTGCCAGTGCACCGACTGCTGTGCGACGTGCCCACACGGTGGAACTCTACGCTCCACATGTTGGCCAGGCTCTATGAGCAGCGTAGAGCTATAGTGGAATACCAACTCCAACATGGGCGGCGCAGTGGGAGTCAGCCTCCTCAATTATTTTCAGAAGAGTGGGCCTGGTTGGCAGACATCTGCCAGGTCCTTTGAAACTTTGAGCAGTCTACCCAGGTGGTGAGCGGCGATGCTGCAATCATTAGCATCACCATTCCTCTGCTATGCATCTTGAGAAGTTCCCTGCAAAGCATAAAGGCAGATGCTTTGCGCTTGGAAACGGAGGCGGGGGAAGACAATATGTCGCTGGATAGTCAGAGCACCCTCCTGTCTATATCTCAGCGAGTTCAGGAGGAGGAGGAGGAGCATGAGGAGGATGAGAAGGAGGGGGAAGAGACAGCTTGGCTCACTGCTGACGGTACCCATGCTGCTTGCCTGTCATCCTTTCAGCGTGTATGGCCTGAGGAGGAGGAGAAGGAGGAGGAGGAGGAGGAGGATCCTGAAAGTGATCTTCCTAGTGAAGACAGCCATGTGTTGCGTACAGGTACCCTGGCACACATAGCTGACTTCATGTTAGGATGCCTCTCTCGTGACCCTCGCGTTACACGCATTCTGGCCACTACGGATTACTGGGTGTACACACTGCTCGACCCACGGTATAAGGAGAACCTTTCCACTCGCATTCCCGAAGAGGAAAGGGGTTCGAGAGTGTTGCTATACCACAGGACCCTGGCGGACAAGCTGATGGTAAAATTCCCATCCGACAGCGCTATTGGCAGAAGGCGCAGTTCCGAGGGCCAGGTAGCAGGGGAGGTGCGGAGATCGAGCAGCATGTACAGCACAGGCAGTGCAACAGTCTTTAAGGCCCTGGACAGCTTTATGGCTCCCCAGCAAGACTGTGTCACCGCTCCCCAGTCAAGGCTGAGTCGGCGGGAGCACTGTAAAAGGATGGTGAGGGAGTACGTAGCCGATCGCACGACCGTTCTCCGTGACGCCTCTGCCACTTACAACTACTGGGTGTCGAAGCTGGACACGTGGCCTGAACTAGCGCTGTATGCCCTGGAGGTGCTTGCTTGTCCTGCGGCTAGCGTCTTGTCAGAGAGGGTGTTTAGTGCGGCAGGGGGAATCATCACAGATAAGCGTACCCGCCTGTCAACCGACAGTGCCGACAGGCTAACACTCATCAAGATGAACAAAGCCTGGATTTCCCCAGACTTCTCTTCTCCACCAGCGGACAGCAGCGATACCTAAGCAAAACGTAGGCTGCACCCGCGGATGGAAGCATCGTTCTCTCTCACCATCCAAAACGGGGACATTTCTGCTTCATCAATCTGTGTATAATATTCCTCCTCCTCCTCCTGCTCCTCCTCCTGAAACCTCACGTAATCACGCAGAACGGGCAATTTTTCTTAGGGCCACAAGGCTCACTCATATAATTTTTCTAAACAATTTTTATACGTTTCAATGCTCTTAAAAGCGTTGAAACTTTAACTTGAACCAATTTGTCGTTAAACTGGGCTGCCTCCAGGCCTAGTTACCACTTAAGCCACATTAACCAAAGCGATTAATGGGTTTCACCTGCCATCTTGGTTGGGCATGGTTGAGGTACATTACTACTGTTGGTACACCAATTTTTTGGGGCCCTCACCTACAGTGTAATCATAGTAATTTCTATGTTCTTCGCCTGCACTCATGGTACAGAAAGGTGTGTGGGGTTGGCCTACACTTTAGCTACATAAATGTAACTGGGGCCTTGTCTATACTGCAGCTACTGAAATGTGAAAGAGACTGTTATCTCCCTAAACTGCTGCAATGGGAATGTTACTGGGGCCTGTCTTGAGTGCTACTATTACTGAAATGGAACTAAGACTGCGCTCCCCCTATACTGCTGCTAGTGATATGTTAGTGGGGCCTGTCCCTAATTCTACCGCTGAAATGTTAATAATTATGGGCTCTGCCTATACCGCTGCTAATGGTATATCACTGGGGTGTGGAAACAGAGGCTTCACAAAGACATGATGGCGGCGAGGCAATTTCCCACCAACGCTGTTACTGTTAAGGTGCATATAACCACGGACACGTGTAGAGGACACATAGTGCCTCCAAAACATCCCTCTCCTCCTCCAACAATGAAAACATTTTTGGCAAATACCTTTGCATTGGTTCGTCTGGTGGCAGTCCAAGAATTTCACCTTTAACGACACAACAAGAGAGCACCACCACCATCCCCCCACCACGGCCCACTTAATCCTGGCCACATTCCGAAAACCAACTACATAAAACCGCGCTACTATGTCCGCAGTCACCACCACATTACCACCAACGCGGTTACTGTTAAGGTACATATTACCAGTCTGACTGGGGCATGCAGTGTGGGCCGAAGCCTACCTGCATTAAGCACGACATTACTACCTCAGCTGTGTTGGGCAATGCAATGGGATATATTTATGTACCGCCGGTGGCTTCCTGGCACCCACCCATGCTGTGGGTCCACAGGGAGTTGTAAATGCATCTGGTTTCCACTTCTAAGGAACCCCAGTCAGACTGGGGCATGCAGTGTGGGCCGAAGCCCACCTGCATTAAACATGACATTACTACCTCAGCTGTGATGGGCACTGCAATGGGATATTTTTATGTACCGCCGGTGGGTTCCAGGGAGCCACCCATGCCGGTCCACAGGGACTTCACAATAGGGAGTTGTACCTGCCTGTGTCTATGAATTAAAAAGCCGGGTCTGACTGGGGCATGCAGACACCTTGACAGAATGAATAGTGTGTGGCACATAGGTTCCCCATTGCTATGCCCACGTGTGCAGCTCCTGATGGCGGTGGCACAGGATTATATTTCTCATTGCATCTGTACAGCATTGTGGGCTATCGCCCCGCCCCTTTTAAAGAGGGTCGCTGCCTAGCCGTGCCAACCCTCTGCAGTGTGTGCCTGCGGTTCCTCCTCATGGCAGACGCACTTATAAATAGACATGAGGGTGGTGTGGCATGAGGGCAGCCGAAGGCTGCGCAGGGACACTTTGGTGTGCGCTGTGGGGGGGGGGGGGGAGGGGGTTGGGCAGCATGTAACCCAGGAGAAGTGGCAGCGGAGTGTCATGCAGGCAGTGATTGTGCTTTGTTGGAGATAGTGTGGTGCTTAGCTAAGGTGTGCATTGGGGCATAATGAGGGCTTTTCAGAAGTAAAAGTTGTTGGGAGGGGGGGGGGGGCCCACTCTTGCCGGTATTGTGGCTTAATAGTGGGACCTGTGAACTTGAGATGCAGCCCAACATGTAGCCCCTCGCCTGCCCTATCCGTTGCTGTGTCGTTCCCATCACTTTCTTGAATTGCCCAGATTTTCACACATGAAAACCTTAGCGAGCATCAGCGATATACAAAAATGCTCGGGTCGCCCATTGACTTCAATGGGGTTCGTTACTCGAAACGAACCCTCGAGCATCGCGATAATTTCGTCCCGAGTAACGAGCACCCGAGCATTTTGGTGCTCACTCATCTCTAAATATAAACCATCTGATGGTATCTTGCAGGCTATTGCCACAGTTATACCACCTAATTAATAATATAAAAATGTATGTTTTGGAGAAATAAAAAGTTTAAGAAATAAAGTACCGGTAGTACTTTTACTCATATGTATTGGTGATACATTTGTGAAACTCATTTAAAAAGTGATGACAAATAACCCACATATCTATTCAACGTTGATTCTAAGATATTGGCCAAGATCTTCTTGGCAAAGTGCTTAAGTAAGGACAGCATGGCTATTGTACACCCCAACCAAACTGAGCTTATGCCAGGAACAAGCACAACAGACAGCATAAGTCAGGCCCAGGTTGTTTCCTAAGTGGACCTGACTTATGAGAAGAGTGGGCCTCGGCTTTGCTAGACGTGGCCATGGCTTTTGCTCTATTCAGTGACGATATAAATACCTGGGTATTTATATCACTAGAGCGCCATGCAATTTGAAGTTAGAAAATATACTCCCCTTCAAAGTGTAAGACATTCTGCTCACTTCTACTGTTGGTTCCGGGACCTGTTAACCTAGTAAAAATGATATTCCTGCCAAAGGGATTGTATCTACTTGAACATGCAGCAGTCCATACTCACCTCCTTTATATGGGGAATCTCCAGACATAAGCTTTGTATCACAACCTTGCTGAGACCCAAGGTCCAAGGGGGTATAAGCTTGCTTGACTTCTACCTAATTTTATTGGCAGGGTAGCTAAGATCTTTATTTATTTGGGTTGAGCCTCTGGCATTGACCTTGGCTGACTACTACTTGTCATTTCATGCTGACACCCACACTCTGTAGTCTATACTTGAGTGGTCTACACTACATCCAAACAAGTTGGCACTTTAGGTATGGCGTGAAACCAAAGACACTACTCATTAACATAGTCTGTCTCCCATAGTTCCTCTATAGTAACTCTGACTACCGTTTCTCGGAAACATAGAGTGTGAATAATCTAGGGGACATATATACTAGGGGGACACTGAAATCCTTCATGAAATTACAGGAGGAGTTTGGCTAACTCAGACTTAAATAAAATTAAGACCTAGATAATTTTCTCATATTGAGTGTTTTATCTCCCAGTTTCTGTTGATGGAAATATACTCATTACAAGGTCCGTACGGCCTGATTTCAGCCTTATATACATACCTTTCAGAGTACAGAACTTCCTCCACAAAGCTGGCAGTGGAACACAAGTGAACACCTAGATACCACATCTGGCTGGGAAGGAGTGGGAGGAGGCATTGGAATCTCCATCCCATGTTTCCTTGTTGGTGAATGACAAAAAAGATACATTTCTTTTTCTTACATTAGTATTATTTGTCACTTATTGCAGAAAATTGGTTGGCTAAAACACAACAGATGCCATCAGTGTGCGGTGTCGGGGCTGACCTCTGGTGCCCGGTCTGAATATGTGGGCATATTCAAACATTCTAGAGTGAGGGGATGCGGATACAGACTACTGTAATGGAAACCCGCATGCCACAATCTCCTGACACGAGCCTACTGGGTATATTGGACAAATCCATATGGCTCAACTAGTCTCGTGTATTACTCAGAGAAACTGCATATTGCAATTGCTCTCTGATGGTTGGGAAATTGGCTTCCCTTCTTCTGCCAGTTGGGGAAATTAATGCATGCAGTTATTCCTTATAGTGGTCTATAAAAATAAAAAATGGCCACAAAAAGTTCCACAAGATCTGGAGTGTAATGCAACTCCCAGTTGACCCTATTTTTTCTGCATGAGTTAGATCTCAGCTGAACTTTAGAGTACTCTACTGGGTGCATGAAAACTAATAGGCCAATAGATATCCAAAGAGCAGAGGGTCCCATTTGCCCTACTTCTGGTCAGTGCGGCATCATAGCACTGACTGGAGTGAATGGAGCACAGGCTGCACATGCACAGCGGCGTTCCATTCATTTCAATGGAGTTGATAAAAATATCCAAGTGCTATACACGGCAATTTATTGAAAGGAAAGGAGCTGCAGTGCAAAAGCGTTATCTGCCCTTCATTCAAGCAACCAGGAAGTGAGGATGGGGAAAACAGGAAATCCGTTCTTGGGATCGGTGGAGATCCCAGCGCTTGGACCTCACTGATCTATTGGTTTTCACCCATCTGATGGATGGGTGAAAACCGAAATTAAAATGCTGCATCCCCAGAATATCCCTTTAATATTGTAGTTATGTATACGTTCAGGATAGCGTCATAACTTTCACCTGACTCTTTTCTGCTCTAATAGATTTAGTTCTATGTTACAAGCTTTCTTTGTACAACTGTTTTTATGTTATTTAAATCTTTATCCTCTTTATTCATAAGAATGATCAATTTCTAGGATTCTAGAATTCATCTCAATTTTCAGGAATTAATAACATATAGTCTCCCAATCTGACCTTGTCGAGCAGTAGCATATTTATTTATCGTGTTTTACATTTACAGTTGTCCTTGTGTGGATAGGTATACGCTGGGTACACTCTCTGGTGAACAGGATCACATAAATGAACCGGTCACCACACAACATTCATAAATGAACTATCCAGGCCATTTCTTATAAATAATAGACTAGGCTCCCTCAACACCCCGTCCTCTTCAGCCACTCAGACTTTCTCTTCTACTTTGGGCGGTTGTGATGTTTAACCAAATTTCAAGTGAAATTAAAATCCCACACTAATTGACATTCTTCTTCACGATTTTTTTAGAGAGCTCAGGCCCTAAAACAGTAAATCGGCAACAATTGGTAAGTGAGGCCGGCCAATTCACATTTGTCTGGGTTATTTTTTGATCTTTACCATAAAATCGTGAAGATAATTGTCTAATGATAAATCTCAAGTGTGATTGATTTATGTAGCAAGACATTCCTCAAAGGTATCATTGAATCTATGAAGAGCTCCAAAAGAAAAAAAAACAACATTATTTTGGTAGCCTAGTCAATGTTCTGACTGCAACCTCATTGAGCTATTGTGTCAGGACTTCAAATTAATCCTTCTAATTTGATAGAAATGCATCAATTCTACAAACGAGACTAGGCCAACATATCTGCAGACAAGATGAAAGTCGGATCTGCAGTTATTGGGTGTGTTTTTTAAAATAGATATGTTAGCATTTCCCATTTATAAAGGCGTTCTCTGAGTTCTAGCTTCTCATACATGTGCTCACCAATCCCTGCCCCTGCTGTGTGCTGTGGCACTGCTCCAAGTTAGTCTTCCCCAGGCTGCTTATGGGATGTCACAGACACTGCAGCACTCCAACGCTGAGCTCAGTTATTGGCTGCAGCTCCTGAAGTCCCGTAAACTTGTTGGACTGCAGTCGGTAAACAAACTCAGGTATGGAGGACCGAGCCGCAGTGGGGAGAGGTAAGTATATGTCTGATTGTTATGTTACTGCATGCAGAAGAGGCGCTACCTATAAGCTATAACTCAGACAACCCCTTTAAATAAAGATCAATCACTGTATAATGAAAGGTTATGCACATTTATAATATACTAGCTGATATACCCGGCTTCGCCCGAGTTAATTTGGTACTGGTGTTTATCTGGTGTTCACACGGAAAATCTTATGAAGTCGTGGTTACTTTAGAGATACCGAGGAAAAAAATATGTTCACTATTTTGCATAGTTCTCTGTGTTACCCAGGAAACACCACGGGGAGGCAACCATGCAACGTTTCCTTTATATAACATGACTAAACTAATACATGGAATGACGGGACTGGAATACCCGGAGAGGCTATCCAAATTGGGATTATGCACCCTGGGAAAAAGACGGCTAAGAGGTGATCAAATAACCATGTATAAGTACATGAGGGGACAACACATGGATCTCTCCCAAGATCTGTTTACATCCAGGACCGCGACGGTAACAAGAGGACATCCGCTACGATTAGAGGAAAGTAGGTTTCATCACCAACATAGAAGGGGATTCTTTACTGTAAGAGCAGTTAGACTGTGGAACTCTCTGCCGGAGGATATGGTGATGGCAAAATCCATAGAGGAGTTTAAAAGGGGACTTGATGTCTTTCTGGAGAGGAAGGACATTATAGGATACAAGTCTTAGGTTAATTGTCAATCCGGGTATACAGGCAGGTAGGAACTATTAGGGGTTGATCCAGGGAACAGTCTGATTGCCATTAGGGAGTCAGGAAGGAATTTTTTCCCCAAAAGGGCTAAATTGGTTTCTGCCCTTTAGTTTTTTGCCTTCCTCTGGATCAACACAGGAGGATAGACAGGCTGGACTAGATGGACATTGTCTTCATTCAGCCTTACATACTATGTTACTATGTTACTATGACATCAGGAAGTGAGAGAATTAGATTACGAACATAAAATTTGGACGCTAATTCTTTTGCGCTTAGAATTGAATAATCGAGTTGGGACCCATTAGCTTTTCCTATTTATGATATAATAATCAATATCCGTGCTAAATTTCACGTTTCTATGACATTGGGAAGTGAGAGAATTAGATTCCGTACGTAAAATTTAGACACTAATTCTTTTGCGCTTAGAATTGAATAATCAAGTTGGAATCCATTACCTTTTCCTATTTATGACATAATCAATGCTCGTGCCAAATTACATCGGGAAGTGAGAGAATTAGATTACGTATGTAAAATTTGGACGCTAATTCTTTTGCGCTTAGAATTGAATAATCGTGTTGGGACCCATTAGCTTTTCCTATTTATGACATAATCAATGCTCGTGCCAAATTTTAAGTTTCTATTACATCGGGAAGTGAATTAGATTTTGTATGTAAAATTTGGACGCTAATTCTTTTGCGCTAGTATTGAATAATCGAGTTAGGATCCCTTTACTTTTCCTATTTATGACATAATCTGTGCTTGTGCCAAATTTCATGTTTCTACGACATCTGGAAGTTGGAGAATTAGTGGCGAGTCAGTCAGTCAGTCAGTGAGGGCTTTTGTCTTTATATATGGATTGGAGTTTCAATTGCTAACCATTTTCAATATCTCTGCATGCTGTCAGCGAGTAGAAACCTTCTTGGTTGGACCAAAATCCTGAAAAGCCCCACAAACTTATTACTTCCCACATATAAAATATCCAACATATTGTATATCAAAGGAAATCGACCTGTCCTGCTACTGTATTTAGGATTGTCTAAACTGAACGAATTGCAGAAAAGCCCAAGTTGCGAGAAGTGCAAGAGTGGATTCCTAAGACTACAGCACAAACCTGCGTGGGTGACAACCAGATTTGGGTGTGGATTTCTGTGGAAATGGTACAGAAATGATTCTGTTCTTTGTGGGTATATTTATTTGTGGCGTATTTTCATGCCATGTGTGAATCCACCCTTACGCCTGTAAAGAATTGCAGCTTTTGGATGTAAAAGAGAATGCTTCCATTCACTGGTAGCAAGTAGAGGTATTAGACACATTGAGAAATTGAAACACAAAATATACAAGATGGTTTCAGTGAAAACTGATCAGTTGTATAGGACCTCTTTCACACAAGCGTATATCGGCCGCTGTTTTTATGGCCGGGCAGTATACGCTACGATCTGAGGAGTTAAAACTCATGAACGGGCGCACAAATCTAATGTTTGTGCCTGTTCAGTCAGCATGGGCCCCGGCACATATATGCCAAGGCCGTCATTCCGTTGCCCCTTCCCTCCCCCTTGACGGCTCACCTCCTCTCTCCTCCCCTCCGGCTGATTGCAATGGGAGGGGGCAGGATTGGTGCCTCCTACCGTCGTGGTTAGCCGGAGGAGACTAAACTGCTAAACTCCCTCCCACCTCCCTTCTGCGGAGCTCCCATAGGAGCCCATGCAGCGGCCGATGTATTCTGGCCCAAAAGATAGTTCCATCTTTTGGGCCCAACGTAAAAACGCTCGGTGCTATATTGGCCGGCCGGGCACCTTTACACCGCGGGAATCCAGTGCATCAGATCACAGCATATATCGTCCGACTCTGAAAACAGAGGGCCGATATACGCTCATGGGAACAAAGCCTACGTTTGAGGAACTCATGGTCTGGGAAACAACAACTAGAGGCCAATTCCTATCTGTTTGGAGCAAATGGTCCACATTTAGACAATCGCTTTAGTAACTTGCCCTCCCCCCACCTCCCACCATGAGTGCTGAATATAACGAGGGAGTCATTGTACTCTATTACCTCGGTCATTCTAGGTGCTTCTTCCTCATGTCCTGGCATTACTCTAAGGCCTTAGTCACACGGGCGCATCGGCACCCGTACATCGGCGCCGATGCGCCCGCGTAACTGCAGGAAGGAGACGGACGTACCTGCAGACGGCCGTCTCTCTGCAGCGCTGGAGGAAAGAACATATGACCGGCTTCATTGCTGCAGCCACACGGGCGCATCGCCGCCGGTGTACGGGTGCCGATGCGCCCGTGTGACTGAGGCCTAATATAGTTTTGCAGTCCACATTCCACATTCATAAAGTGGTCTTACCTTGATGCCCTTATATATATATTTACAATACTGTAATCCCTCACCTTGTGACGTTCTCTACTTGCATGTGTTTGACGTGTTGCTGTACATCTACTGTCTATTTATACAAATCTTACTGAGAAAGTTTTTGAATCTCAATAAAAAAGATTTGAGAAAAAAAAAATTAGAAGCTTGCGGAAGTTTTCTTGTAGCTTCTGGATATAAACATTCATGCAGCAATTATCCGCATTCTGGCTGTAAAATTCATTTTAATTGACTTTCAGAAGAGACAAATACATTATTTTTCGCCATAACCTCCCTGCTTCTCACTACACTTTGTCCATCTGCCAACACGCGTTTATATTCCCTCATTAAAAGATGTTTTAGGCTGAGCTGCGAGCCATGGACACACCACTGTGGTTCAACCTCTTCATCAGACGTGATCCTCCATCCTCTTAGGGCTTCTTTCAGGAGACCAAACAGGTGATCAGGACTATGGGGAGGATGCTTTCACACCTTAAAATGATCCATAAAATCAGTTCACGTGCGTTCTGTGCTGTCAACAGTCATGGACATGGCTGATACTTGTGTGACCATCCTTGAACTTCTCCATCCATTCATACATACTACTTCATGACAAAACACTTTCTCCATGCTGTACACACAGTCCTCAATAAATATGGGCGCTGCAGTCACAAATTAACTGATGTAATATGTTCAAACCTGCACAGCAGTGACTGGAGGGATAGTGACCTACAATAGAAAGTGTTGATAAGACAGTGCGGCCAACAGAACTTATAATATAACTAGAGTGTAGATACTTTTTGACTCCCCCTCTTATATTAGAAATGTGCTTAGATATTGAAGCAACCCTCTGGTTTCAGGACAAAATTTTGTTCTGGGACTGAAGGAAACAGTTAAATTTCCTACTGCTGGTCTTCTGTGCTAATGCCCCCTTTGACCCTCAGGTTCTGGATCTTGTTATCAGGTGTCTAAGATGGCTATTGCAATCTTCAGATGACCTAATCCCAACAGAGCACCGGTAATGCACTATACCTGCTCTCTGATTGGCCAGCATGACTCACATGATCAGCACTGGCCAATTCAAAAGCAGTGCACGATGTGCATTAAGCAGCTAGAAAATTGCTGTGGCCATCTAGGACAATGGAAAACAGGATCCCAGATTGGTGGATCAGAGGGACATCTGCATAGAAGAACGACAGCAGGTAACATACTCCTCTCCCTTTAGTCTATGGACAGAACTTAGAAGCATAGTACTGTAGGCTGAAAAAAGACTTGTGTCCAACCAGTTCAGCCTGTTACCCCCAATGTTGATCCAGAGGAAGGCAAAAACCCCAATGAGGTAGAAGCCAATTTTCCTTATTTTAAAGGGAAAAATTCCTTCCCGACTCCAATCTGGCAATCGGAATAATCTCTGGATCATTGACCCTTCTGAGTAATCAGTGATACAACATGTAATATTATTACACTCCAGGCCCATCTTGTACTTTTAGTGAGTTCCCCATCACCACATCATCAGGCAGAGAGTTCCATAGTCTCACTGCTCTCACCGTAAAGAATTGTCCAGAAACAGGAGGGCTGCTGTAAATATAGCCCAAAAAGCCCCCATATTGTCTCCTTCACAATAACAATGAGGATCGATGTTCTAGTTTACTACAAATCACAGTTTAACTTTAAAATATAAATGATTGCACAATGTGTCTTCGGGAATTGATGGAACTACTTTTTACATTTGGATGCAGTCAGTGAAAGTGAAAGAAAATGGTGTGCTGTAAATGGATGATAGTAATAAAACCTTTATTAAGATGCAAGGTATCTATAACTCTCCACTCGGAAACTGCACTGCTTTGCAAAACTGAAAAATTGGGGACGTAATTCTCATTTAAAAAAGTGATGACAGAGATATGCAAATGTTGTCTTGTGTTTCCCAGTAGACCAACTGTGCATCCAGAAGTGCTGGTGTAGCAGAGACCTGACCATATATATAGTGGAAGCACAGAGCTGTTTCTGGAAATGGCACTGTATATGCACAGATCTGCACACATCACAACACTCGCATGCAGAATTAACGGATGGGAGCGATGCGACAGTAAAGAGCCTTTCTTGTTTCCCGCAGTGTCAGCATGATTACATCCCTGTGTGTGGTTCAAATGGAGTCACTTACCGAAATGAATGCTACTTAAGAGGAGCTGCCTGTAAACAGCAGAGTGAGATCCTGGTGGTGTCTGAAGGCTCATGTGTAACAGGTAGGTACGCCACTTGCTGTATGTATGGCACATTATATGCATGATGTTGGTCCTTGTTCTATTATATACAATTTCTTTCTGGATTGGGTAGATTGACTAGGTGCGAAGAGAAGAAGAGTTATTGCAGTGCTCTGCTCCATGGTGCCCAATACATGGGGCCAGGCTCAAGTCACAAAGTCCATCACATTTATTAGATGTGTGGAATACTTTTTGGGCAAAATGCGGATATAAAGTAGATGCATCCCACGACCCGATCAAAAAGCGGCTTCTCTCGTGTTAAAGTATTGTCATGTTTAATGACTATTCTTGCCATAAAGTGATAAGTATGCCTTTGCTGCACTTAGTGGCATAGCCTATTTGGGGGATTTGGGGCGATTTTCATCTCCACTTTTCAAAAGCCACAACTTTTTTATTTTTCCATTAACATGGCCGTATGAGGGCTTGTTTTTTGCGTGCAGCTGTAGTTCTTATAGGTACAAGGTTTTGGGTAAATAAGAGGAGAAAGCGCACAAAAATGAAAAGGGGTAAGCGGAACTATTTTTATATTTATTTCCCAGTACTTCTGTACTGCAGTGCATTATCACTATTGATAGCGATCACAGGCCATGGCAAACTTGGACAGCATTGTTTAGTTTGCAGTTGCCATTGCAACCCATTGGCCCTCCACAATTGCATGGCAGAGGGCCATAACATCACAGAGGAAGCACACTTCCTCTATGAACCCTTTAAATGCCATGATCCACATTGACGCATCAGAAGGCTGGCTGTCAATCACAACTGGCTTGTGGGGGCAGAGCTTCTGAGCCTGCATCAGCCATAGGATGCAAATGTACACCCATGTGCGGGAACTGCTTCCCACTCATGTTTATGCCCTGGGGCAGGAAAGAAGTAAAGAGAGTTTATCAGCTCTTATGAGTCCCATAAACTTTTGGGCTTACCTTCTCCTCCTTTTCCCCTCTGTGCACTTAGAATAAGAGAACTAGCCCTCTCATTCTACACACCAAGTAGCCCGCTGGATGTATTGCAGGGGCGGCTTTGATATCGCACAGCGAGGGGACGACTGTGAAGGTAAGTATAAGACTCACATGCCTGGACTCAGCGTTTATGTCAACGTCTGTGAGACCATAAGTTTAGTTTATGGGGCTCTTAGGAGCTGATCGATTCTCTTTAAGGACACAACCTATTTTGGACTGCCCGATTTTTCAAATCTGATGTGTTATGTGGTAAAGAGATTGGAAATATTTTACTATTCCATCCTTTAGGGTTAAAAATACCATATGTCAAGGTCTCTATGGATGCACCTCAGGGTTACCAACCTCTTGGCTGCCCCGACTTGTTATGGATACATACAAACTTTTTTTAAGGCCATACCCAACATATAACAAACACTCTTTAGGGTGGTTTCATATACAGTGTATTTTTGGCAGTTTTTCAGGTAGGTTTTTGAGCCAAGGCCAGGAGTAGACTTAAAAGGAATTGGGAATATGGAAGAAGGTCTTATACTGCTTACTAATGGATACACTTCTGGCTTAGTCTAAAAAAAATTACATCAAAAACTCCAGTGAAATAAAAAAAACCTGTGTGTAAAATCACGCTGCAATAGACTATAGTACAAAAAATGCCTGTTGTCTGCAAAGACACTAAAAAAAGAAGTATTGGTAAAGGGGTCGTCTAGAGAAATGCACCTTTAAACGTTATGGCAAAATCACTTTAAAGAATAAAACAAATGGATGCTTCCCTTCCTCAGCCCCAGCAATCTAATTCTGAAGCCACACCATTTACGCGATCTTTGTTGCCAGCGGAAGTCAGGTGAATACCCCCTGCCAATCAGGGGCCACAGCATCTTCTACTAATTGTCCTGGCATCAGTGCTCATATCGTGGGAGTTTGGAATGGTGATACTGTTGCCTCTGATTGGCAGGTGGAGGTCACCTGATTTCCGCTGTCAACAGAGATTGGGTGAATCCTGAGGCTGCAGCGCTGGATCGCATGTGATGGGTAAGTGCCTGTTTGTTTTATTGTTCTAGGTCATGTTTCTGTAAATTTAAAAAGTTCATTTGTAATCAGACAGCCCCTTTAAAGGGATTTCTCTGGGAATTGCCATATGGCAGAATGTTCATAAGAGCATGGAGAAGAGCAACCCTATTCCTTATGCTGACAGATGTTTACTTGCAGTGGACAAACGGACATTTGTGGGAGGCACAATAGAGGGGGATTCTTTCACATGTTTGGCATGACCCAAACTGCTAGTTGGTGACTTTGTGTTAAGCACATTATATTCGGTAGATGTTGGTAATGCAGTTCCCTAATGCTTCTATAAAGTATCTCGCAGGTAGACAGGCATTTTAATACAGATGTGTTAAAACTCCAGATTCATAAAGCCAGCTCTGTGATACTCAGCATTGCCCACATTCCTGACATATAAGCCACAGCTGCTTTGCTATAGTATAGTGCTGGGAGAAAACTGTGATGTCAGCAATTTCTGCTGCCATGGCCAAAGTTCAAGACCCGAAACATAGAACAAGGAGTAGGAGCAGCCACGTATTAAGCTAGAGAGGATGTTGGGAGTGACACCAGTCCTGTCTGTCCATGGGGTTGGACCAGAAAATGTAGATGTAGCATGCACCAAACTAATGTTTAGCACACTACATCTGTTTATTCAATGTTCAGAGTGTTGACATATACTTACTGTTGGACTATGCAAATTGCGTTGGACTATGCAGCATGTTAACGGTGTAGCATACTGCAAAATTCACTTTGGAAAGTGCTGGATCTGTATAACAGAGAGTACCACCTCTCTAACCTATTCTACAGGCAGCTACGGCTGTGCCGTGTGCATATAATATACCAGCCTGGGTACCCGATACAGAACACGTGCAATACAAAACGTGACATTTTAAGTAAGAAAAGAGGATATCAGAACGTACGCATAAATACATGGTAGGACACCTATGCTCATTAATGCTATGTTAATGTATTAACTTAAAATAGGCAAATTCAATGATCCTTGTGTTGATTCTCGAGTCGGACATTAGTTTGCCCCGGTGTCTCAACTAGTCGAGCGGCGGCTTGTCGAGTGCGTTGATTCTCAATTCAGACGTAAGTTTGCTCCAGCACTGCAGCTACTTGAGCAGCTGCTACTTTAAGTGCATCTGCTGTCCTTCTGCCCAAACAGGTCCTTCGCTTGGTTGGCATCTTATATCTAAAACACCAAATCTGTTTGTTTGTGTCATATACAAATTCCCAGTTCTGGTGCGATTTTAATAAAATTTGGCATTTTTTGTCAGTGGTTTGCCAAAAGCAACCAATCATAGCTCAACTTTCATTTCTAATTCTTCTGAGGTTAAATAAAAGCTGTGCTGTGATTGGTTGCTATGGGCAACAGTTTTCAATCCTCAGTTCTGAGATAAAATGAAAGCTGCTCTGTGATTGGTTGCTATGGCTAACAAAAACTTTTTTTTTACTGTTTGTTGATTTCCTGTTAGAAAGTTTGGATAAATGAGGGCCGGTGTTCATAAATTTGTTCCATGTACTTCTGTCTGGGGATCATTTTTGCAAACTGTTATCCACACGGACACCCAAGGCCGAATTAGGAAGGACAAATGGGCCAATGATTGGTGGCTCCACCAGGGTTAGACTGGGGCTAAAAAAGCAGTCCTGAAACACAAATTTTCAATGTTCAGTCTGACTCTTCTAGTGGAAATTACTTGTTGAAATAACCAGGAATACTAACTAGAGTATGTAGAATCCATTGGGGAACGCAAATTTGGGGGTTGCTGCATTAAAATCCAAGTAAAGGCAAAAAAATGCAAATAGGGTTGCCAAGACAACAACATTTCTAACTTTTTTTAGCCTATAGCCTTCTCCGGGTTGAGATTATACTGTGTGCAAACTTTCATGTCAATCAGTCGTACAGTTTGTGCGTGACACTCGAACAAACAAAAAGACATTGATAAATATATAGATGACCTTCCTCCTTAGTTATCATAACACCGGGCCCCCCATCCAATGATGGTAAAAGGCTAATGTTTAAATCTGTATCGTGGACCCCCAGAGTGAGTGATGTGTGAGCTGCTTATTGTACAATAGAGCTAATGTAGCCCCCAAAGATGTCTTCTAATTGTACTCACATCTATCAGATTGAAGATTCAGCTAAGCCCTTTACTTATGATCACATGATTCTATTTTATTATTGTTGTATTTATGCGATCTGACCTTAGGGGATCTGAGAAGCAGACACATTCACATTAGCAGTTTTAGGAGTTTTTTATGCTGTAGCAGTAGATACTCATTTTAAATGGTTCTTTACTGAAATAATAACGATCTTCAGTAAATCTTTTGTCTGCATAATGAACGCTTGGGCTCCGATCAAGGCTCATGCTTTTCTTAGCTCACACAACCAGATTTAGGCATATTTATGAGAAATAGGAGTTGGGTTTCTACAATTTGAAAACACTTCATGCAGCAAAAAATATACATTTTTAAACGTAATTTCAAGTGAAAAATGACAGCATTATCACAGCTTTGATATTATTTGACCCAGTGATTTGTTATTTTTTTCCATAGTCTGAGCCAGGAAAGATAATTTCTCAAACTTATCTGGAGGCAAATTGGCACCGTCTTGATACCCGTCTCTAGATCAATGCCCCATGAAAATAATGGGTTGAACTTAATCTAGTTTCTATGTTGCTAACCATGTAACTATGCAATTCTGTCTTCAAATTGAATTTTAGTAAGTATACTTGAAGTCGACACATTGCCAGAACTATATCTCTACCATACAAGAACAGCATGACAGAACATATACTCAGTGGTTACTATTTGAGGCTGACCTGCCCATTATTGTAGATATCCTATATTGACAAAAGTATTTGGACAAACTTCAAAGGTGATGAAATTCGATATTATCCACATTTTTCAATACAATGTTTGGTCGCCTTTTGCCTCAATGATTGCAGTAACCCTCCTAGGCATGTTTTCCACTGAATTCCAATAGATGTGTGGAGAAAACTGCCTCCATACCACAGAGAGAGCTTCAAATAGTGATAAGTAGGATGATGGACATATTGGGTGTTTTAGTTCGTTCCAAGGATGCTCGATGGGATTAAGATCTAAACTTTGGCCTGGGCAATGAACTTAGCAGAAATTCTGCTTCTCAAACCAAGCCTCCATACTGCATGCTCTATGACGCTGTGCTCGGTCATGTTGGTAAAGATATGGAGCTGTACCAAAGTATTGCCACAGGTAATGCCCCCTTTCCAGAATGTCTCTATATCCATTGGAGTTGAAGGTGGACTTCACTATAACCAATGGCCCTTCTAATCCAGTTTGCCTGACAGCACAGGATCGGTGGGTGTCCCAATACTTTTGTTAACTTAGTGTTCGTACTCAATTATGTGGCAGCAGCTCAATACATAAAGGCATGAGGACGTAGTAAAAAGGTTCAGTTATTGCTCAAACCAAGCAGCACAATGGAAGTGTTATGTGTTCCAAAAGATTCTTTTAGTAAAATGATTGTTTCAGGCAGGGTGGTTTGAGTATTCGTGTTCTCTCATTTTTTTCTCCATTACTTCAGGATTACAGTGTTTTTGGTGTAGTCTGAAGCGCTATTGCCATCAAAAACACTGGAACCTTGACACTCATTCTTCATGATTAATCTGAAGAAGAATTACAATACTGTGAATAATATTGTCATCAAATCTCATTGGATTTTCACGTAGAATATTTTTTGGTTTTCCAAAAAATGATTCCCCAAATAAAACATCCAGTAACATGAGTTCTGTGAGGAAATATCAATTTGACCATTGGAAAATTATTAAAACGTTTAGTTTGTATTAGAGGATCTGTAACATTATTTACTTAAAGGGGTTGTCTCGCGAAATCAAGTGGGGTTATACACTTCCGTATGGCCATATTAATGCACTTTGTAATGTACATCGTGCATTAATTATGAGCCATACAGAAGTTATTCACTTACCTGCTCCGTTGCTGGCGTCCTCGTCTCCATGGTTCCGTCTAAATTCGCTGGTGGCTTGCTTTTTTAGACGCGCTTGCGCAGTCCAGTCTTCTGCTCTGAGCACGAGCCACTTCAGTGTGCTCGCCGCTACAGCTCTTCTGCGCATGCGCAGACGAGCTGTATCTTCTCGGGAGCGCGCTGGAGCGGCCATTCTGCTACCATCCTCTCTTAGAGGAAGGTGCAGAGCCGCCCAGCCGTGCCGAGAAGCCGCCCAGCCGAGCCGCCCAGGTAAGTGACGGGTGACGGACTGACGAGGATGACGCGTGACTGACTGCCGCTGTGGCCCCGGGGCCTATCGCTGGGCCCCGGGGCCTATCGCTGGGCCCCGGGGCCTATCGCTGGGCCCCGGGGCCTATCGCTGGGCCCCGGGGCCTACCGCTGGGGAGCCGGGGCGTAGCGCGGGGAAGCCGGGGCTAGCTCGGGGGAGCTGGGGGCTAGCGCCGGTTACCTGCTGCCTGGCGGTGGGTGACTGGTCGGCCGCGTTCAATCCCGGGGTCCGGTCGGCGGCTGCGGGGCGTCTGGTTGTCAGGGAGACACAGCTGGTAGCATCTCGGGAGCGCGCACGTCGGGCTGCAGCAAGCGACGGGAAAAGAGCCAGCGGCCATTTGGGGAAACTTTTTATAAGTTGCTGAAACGCTGGAACTGTAAGTAGAAACCAGCTAGAAAAGTCATTTACAGGGGGGCTTAGTAATGTATGCTTAATTAGGGGGACTGGGAAAAAAAAAATTCACTGCTTCCTCGAGACAACCCCTTTAAACATACAGCAGTATACTGCAATAAAAAAGTTTGAGCTAGCTTGCACATACAATAAACTAATGACCCTTGACTGGTTTACTGAGATGTTAGCATAGTGTAGTTGTGAGTGAAGTCACTCTTATGCTATGCCTCAGGTAACCAAATTGTTTTAAACAGGAAAATATGAGCTCAGAGAAGCCAATAAAAGACACCCGTTTACAGTGTGTATACCACAGAAAATCTAGCTTTGCTTAGCGGGAAAAGCTTTATATAGTATTCAAACAAATGAAAGTGGCACATTCAGATACATTACAACATTTGGTGTGCTGATACGTCATTAGGGAGTGGTTATGATGTAAACAGAAGAGGTAACTTTACACAGACATGCTCAATAGATTCCAAAGCCAGTCTGTGTGTTCTTTCTTTCAAGCTCCTCTGTTGGTATCTTCTGCTGATAGAACACCAGTCTGACCTGTTTATATAAACAATACATTGCTCCCTCCTTTCATATAGGGGATGGTCCCTTTCCCAGGAGGTTTAAAGACTATAGACACAAGTATTGTCTTCCAGCTTAAATCCACACTGCTCAACAACCGATAATACACACACAAAATGGCAACCTCTCCTTCTTCCACTGTCCTCTCCCACATAGTCAAACCTTTAATTCAATATACTTGTTTCTTGTAATCTTTCTGACGCAATGTTTTTTTTTTTTCATGCACTTTTTGGGCAATAATACTGGCTAAATATAATTTCTATTTCAAACGGCAGAAGATAATTAAAATCATTACAAATATTATTTTTATTATGTTAAGTCATCAAATTTTCTTTTTTGCTTAGCTTTTATTTCTTTAAGCAAATTTAATATGAAATTTCTGTTGTATTTTACAGATCTTATTAAAAAACTATGATTGTTTTCCTTAAAATTTATTTCATTTTATTTACAACTAGCTTACCCGTCGCGCGTTGCTGCGAAGACAGACATACATACATACATACATTCGTTTTTATATATCTAGATAACAACCAATCACAGCGCAGCTTTCAAGTTACCTCAGCAGTATAAGAAATAGCAGCCAATCACAGCACAGCTTTCATTTTACCTCAGCATTCTCAATATCCAGCAATTGTCTTGCGAAACGTTCGGCGGATGCATCATTTTGCAGTTGAACACGCATCCCGTTGCTCGTAATGCCTTTTGCTTTTGTGCATAACTGGCGACGATGCTCCCACGCGCGCCACCTATCGTAGGATAGATGTACTATGCCAGTAATCTTCGGAGGAGTGTACTCAACAACTTCCCAAAGCTTCATGGTGATTATATGAATGGTGTAGTAATGCATAAAGAACAGGTAGACAGACAGTCATTCATTTATATATATATATATATATATATATATATATATATATATATATATATATGAGAAAACAGGAAGTGAGAGAATTAGATTCCGTACGTAAAATTTGGCTGCTAATTGTTTAGCGCTTAGCATTAAATAATCGAGTTGGGACCTATTAACTTTTCCTATTTATGACATAATCAATGCTCATGCCAAATTTCAAGTTTCTATTACATTGGGAAGTAAGAGAATTAGATTTCGTACGTAAAATTTGGACGCTAATTTTTTTGCGCTGAGAATTGAATAACCGAGTTGGGACCCTTTAACTTTTCCTATTTATGACATAATCAATGCTCGTGCCAAATTACATCGGGAAGTGAGAGAATTAGATTCCATACGTAAAATTTGGACGCTAATTTTTTTGCGCTTAGAATTGAATAATCGAGTTGGGACCGATTAGCTTGTCCTATTTATAAAATAATCAATGCTCGTGCCAAATTTCAAGTTTCTATGATATTGGGAAGTGAGAAAATTAGATTCCGTACGTAAAATTTGGACGCTAATTCTTTGGCGCTTAGAATTGAATAATCGAGTTGGGACCCATTAACGTTTCCTATTCAGGACATAATCAATGCTCATGCCAAATTTCCAATTTCTATGACATTGGAAAGTGAGAGAATTAGATTCCGTACGTAAAATTTGGACGCTAATTCTTTGGCGCTTAGAATTGAATAATCAAGTTAGGACTAAAGATGAGCGAACGTACTCGTCCGAGCTTGATATTCGTGCGAATATTAGGGTGTTCGGGATGCTCGTTACTCGTAACGAGCACCACGCGATGTTCGGGTTACTTTCAGTTTCCTCTCTGAGACGTTAGCGCGCTTTTCTGGCCAATTGAAAGACAGGGAAGGCATTACAACTTCCCCCTGTGATGTTCAAGCCCTATACCACCCCCCTGCTGTGAGTGGCTGGGGAGATCAGATGTCACCCGAGTATAAAAGTCGGCCCCTCCCGCGGCTCGCCTCAGATGCCTTGTGAGTTAGCTGAGGGAAAGTGCTGCTGCTGGTGCTGCTGTAGGGAGAGTGTTAGGAGTGAGTGTAGGCTTCAAGAACCCCAACGGTCCTTCTCAGGGCCACATCTATCCGTGTGCAGTACTGTGGAGGGTGCTGTTAGCAGTGTTGCACAATTTTTTTTTTTTTCAAAATCGGCAGTCTGCAGAGCATTGCGCCTTGCAGTAATACTACAGGGACAGAAGTGGTGGTTAGGTAGGGAGAGTGTTAGGAGTGAGTGTAGGCTTCAAGAACCCCAACGGTCCTTCTTAGGGCCACATCTATCCGTGTGCAGTACTGTGCAGGCTGCTGTTAGCAGTGTTGCATATTTTTTTCTTTTCAAAATCGGCTGTCTGCAGAGCATTGCGCCTTGCAGTAATACTACAGGGAGAGAATTGTGTAGGCAGGGCCAGAAGACATATATTATTGATTGAATATAGTCAGTGGGCCCTCCGTTTCCAAAAAAGGGAAAAATTGTATTTGTCCTGCAGTCTTGCGCCAATTTATTTCCTGCCTGGGAAAAGTAACTGCTCTGCTGCACTACATATAACTGCATTTCTGTGCAACACATATCTTATCTGATTGTATATAGTCAGTGGGCCCTCCGTTTCCCAAAAAGGGAAAAATTGTATTTGTCCTGCAGGCTTGCGCCAATTTATTTGCTGCCTGTGAAAAGTCTCCGCTCTGCTGCACTTCATATAACTGCATTTCTGTGCAACACATATCTTATCTGATTGAATATAGTCAGTGGGCCCTCCGTTTCCCAAAAAGGGAAAAATTGTATTTGTCCTGCAGGCTTGCGCCAATTTATTTGCTGCCTGTGAAAAGTCTCCGCTCTGCTGCACTTCATATAACTGCATTTCTGTGCAACACATATCTTATCTGATTGAATATAGTCAGTGGCCCTCTGTTTCCCAAAAAGGGAAAAATTGTATTTGTCTTGCAGGCTTGCGCCAATTTATTTGCTGCCTGTGAAAAGTCTCCGCTCTGCTGCACTTCATATAACTGCATTTCTGTGCAACACATATCTTATCTGATTGAATATAGTCAGTGGGCCCTCCGTTTCCCAAAAAGGGAAACATTCTATTTGTCCTGCAGGCTTGCGCCAATTTATTTGCTGCCTGTGAAGAGTCTCCGCTCTGCTGCACTTCATATGACTGCATTTCTGTGCAACACATATCTTATCTGATTGAATATAGTCAGTGGGCCCTCCGTTTCCCAAAAAGGGAAAAATTGTATTTGTCCTGCAGGCTTGCGGCAATTTATTTGCTGCCTGTGAAAAGTCTCCGCTCTGCTGCACTTCATATAACTGCATTTCTGTGCAACACATATCTTATCTGATTGAATATAGTCAGTGGGCCCTCCGTTTCCCAAAAAGGGAAACATTCTATTTGTCCTGCAGGCTTGCGCCAATTTATTTGCTGCCTGTGAAAAGTCTCCGCTCTGCTGCACTTCATATGACTGCATTTCTGTGTAACACATATCTTATCTGATTGAATATAGTCAGTGGGCCCTCCGTTTTCCAAAAAGGGAAAAATTGTATTTGTCTTGCAGGCTTGCGCCAATTTATTTGCTGCCTGTGAAAAGTCTCCGCTCTGCTGCACTTCATATAACTGCATTTCTGTGCAACACATATCTTATCTGATTGAATATAGTCAGTGGGCCCTCCGTTTCCCAAAAAGGGAAACATTCTATTTGTCCTGCAGGCTTGCGCCAATTTATTTGCTGCCTGTGAAAAGTCTCCGCTCTGCTGCACTTCATATGACTGCATTTCTGTGCAACACATATCTTATCTGATTGAATATAGTCAGTGGGCCCTCTGTTTCCCAAAAAGGGAAAAATTGTATTTGTCCTGCAGGCTTGCGCCAATTTATTTGCTGCCTGTGAAAAGTCTCCGCTCTGCTGCACTTCATATAACTGCATTTCTGTGCAACACATATCTTATCTGATTGAATATAGTCAGTGGGCCCTCCGTTTCCAAAAAAGGGAAAAATTGTATTTGTCCTGCTGTCTTGCGCCAATTTATTTCCTGCCTGTGAAAAGTCTCCGCTCTGCTGCACTTCATATAACTGCATTTCTGTGCAACACATATCTTATCTGATTGAATATAGTCAGTGGGCCCTCCGTTTCCCAAAAAGGGAAACATTCTATTTGTCCTGCAGGCTTGCGCCAATTTATTTGCTGCCTGTGAAGAGTCTCCGCTCTGCTGCACTTCATATGACTGCATTTCTGTGCAACACATATCTTATCTGATTGAATATAGTCAGTGGGCCCTCCGTTTCCCAAAAAGGGAAAAATTGTATTTGTCCTGCAGGCTTGCGGCAATTTATTTGCTGCCTGTGAAAAGTCTCCGCTCTGCTGCACTTCATATAACTGCATTTCTGTGCAACACATATCTTATCTGATTGAATATAGTCAGTGGGCCCTCCGTTTCCCAAAAAGGGAAACATTCTATTTGTCCTGCAGGCTTGCGCCAATTTATTTGCTGCCTGTGAAAAGTCTCCGCTCTGCTGCACTTCATATGACTGCATTTCTGTGTAACACATATCTTATCTGATTGAATATAGTCAGTGGGCCCTCCGTTTTCCAAAAAGGGAAAAATTGTATTTGTCTTGCAGGCTTGCGCCAATTTATTTGCTGCCTGTGAAAAGTCTCCGCTCTGCTGCACTTCATATAACTGCATTTCTGTGCAACACATATCTTATCTGATTGAATATAGTCAGTGGGCCCTCCGTTTCCCAAAAAGGGAAACATTCTATTTGTCCTGCAGGCTTGCGCCAATTTATTTGCTGCCTGTGAAAAGTCTCCGCTCTGCTGCACTTCATATGACTGCATTTCTGTGCAACACATATCTTATCTGATTGAATATAGTCAGTGGGCCCTCTGTTTCCCAAAAAGGGAAAAATTGTATTTGTCCTGCAGGCTTGCGCCAATTTATTTGCTGCCTGTGAAAAGTCTCCGCTCTGCTGCACTTCATATAACTGCATTTCTGTGCAACACATATCTTATCTGATTGAATATAGTCAGTGGGCCCTCCGTTTCCAAAAAAGGGAAAAATTGTATTTGTCCTGCTGTCTTGCGCCAATTTATTTCCTGCCTGTGAAAAGTCTCCGCTCTGCTGCACTTCATATAACTGCATTTCTGTGCAACACATATCTTATCTGATTGAATATAGTCAGTGGGCCCTCCGTTTCCCAAAAAGAGAAAAATTGTATTTGTCCTACAGGCTTGCGCCAATTTATTTCCTGCCTGGGAAATCACTGGTAATACAGCATGCTGAGGGGTAGGGGTAAGCCTAGAGGACGTGGACGTGGCCGAGGACGCGTAGGCCCAAGTGAGGGTGTGGGCACAGGGCGAGCTCCTGATCAAGGTGTATCGCAGCCGACTGCTGCGCGATTAGGAGAGAGGCACGTTTCTGGCGTCCCCACATTCATCGCCCAATTAATGGGTCCACGCGGGAGACCTTTATTAGAAAATGAGCAGTGTGAGCAGGTCCTGTCGTGGATGGCAGAAAGTGCTTCGAGCAAGCTATCATCCACCCACAGTTCTGCGCCGTCCAGTGCTGCAAATCCAAATCCTCTGGCTGCTACTCCTCCTTCCTCCCAGCCTCCTCACTCCACTACAATGACACATGCTCAGGAGCGGGCAGACTCCCAGGAACTGTTCTCGGGCCCCTGCTCAGATTGGGCAGCAGTGGTTCCTCTCCAAGCAGAGGAGTTTATCGTCACTGATGCCCAACCATTCGAAAGTTCCCGGGGTCCGGGGGATGAGGCTGGGGACTTCCGGCAACTGTCTCAAGACCTTTCAGTGGGTGAGGAGGACGATGACGATGAGACACAGTTGTCTTGCAGTGAGGTAGTAGTAAGGGCAGTAAGTCTGAGGGAGGAGTGCACAGAGGATTTGGAGGAAGAGCAGCAGGACGATGAGGTGACTGACCCCACCTGGTGTGCAACGCCTACACAGGACAGGTCTTCAGAGGGGGAGGCACGGGCAGCAGCAGGGCAGGTTGCAAGAGGCAGTGCGGTGTCCAGGGGTAGAGCAGGGCCAGACCGAATAATCCACCAAGTGTTTCCCAAAGCACACCCTCGCGCCATGCCACCCTGCAGAGGCCGAGGTGCTCAAAGGTCTGGCAGTTTTTCACAGAGACGCCTGACGACCGACGAACAGTGGTGTGCAACCTTTGTCGCGCCAAGATCAGCTGGGGAGCCACCACCAACAGCCTCACCACCACCAGCATGCACAGACATATGATGGCTAAGCACCCCACAAGGTGGGACGAAGGCCGTTCACCGCCTCCGGTTTGCACCGCTGCCTCTCCCCCTGTGCCCCAACCTGCCACTGAGATCCAACCCCGCTCTGAGGACACAGGCACTACCGTCTCCTGGCCTGCACCCACACCCTCACCTCCGCTGTCCTCGGCCCCATCCACCAATGTCTCGCACCGCACCGTCCAGCCGTCGCTAGCGCAAGTGTTTGAGCGCAAGCGCAAGTACGCCGCCACGCACCCGCACGCTCAAGCGTTAACCGTCCACATAGCCAAATTTATCAGCCTTGAGATGCTGCCGTATAGGGTTGTGGAAACGGAGTCCTTCAAAAGTATGATGGAGGCGGCGGCCCCGCGCTACTCAGTTCCCAGTCGCCACTACTTTTCCCGATATGCCGTCCCAGCCCTGCACGACCACGTCTCCCGCAACATTGTACGCGCCCTCACCAACGCGGTTACTGCCAAGGTCCACTTAACAACGGACACGTGGACAAGCACAGGCGGCCAGGGCCACTACATCTCCCTGACGGCACATTGGGTGAATTTAGTGGAGGCTGGGACAGAGTCAGAGCCTGGGACCGCTCACGTCCTACCCACCCCCAGAATTGCGGGCCCCAGCTCGGTGCTGGTATCTGCGGCGGTGTATGCTTCCTCCACTAAAGCACCCTCCTCCTCCTCCGCAACCTCTGTCTCGCAATCAAGATGTGTCAGCAGCAGCAGCACGTCGCCAGCAGTCGGTGTCGCGCGGCGTGGCAGCACAGCGGTGGGCAAGCGTCAGCAGGCCCTGCTGAAACTACTCAGCTTAGGAGATAAGAGGCACACGGCCCACGAACTGCTGCAGGGTCTGACAGAGCAGACCGACCGCTGGCTTGCGCCGCTGAGCCTCCAACCGGGCATGGTCATGTGTGACAACGGCCGTAACCTGGTGGCGGCTCTGCAGCTCGGCAGCCTCACGCACGTGCCATGCCTGGCCCACGTCTTTCATTTGGTGGTTCAGCACTTTCTGAAAAGCTACCCACGCTTGTCAGACCTGCTCGGAAAGGTGCGCCGGCTCTGCGCACATTTCCGCAAGTCCCACACGGACGCTGCCACCCTGCGCACCCTGCAACATCGCTTTAATCTGCCAGTGCACCGACTGCTGTGCGACGTGCCCACACGGTGGAACTCTACGCTCCACATGTTGGCCAGGCTCTATGAGCAGCGTAGAGCTATAGTGGAATACCAACTCCAACATGGGCGGCGCAGTGGGAGTCAGCCTCCTCAATTATTTTCTGAAGAGTGGGCCTGGTTGGCAGACATCTGCCAGGTCCTTGGAAACTTTGAGCAGTCTACCCAGGTGGTGAGCAGCGATGCTGCAATCATTAGCGTCACCATTCCTCTGCTATGCATCTTGAGAAGTTCCCTGCAAAGCATAAAGGCAGATGCTTTGCGCTCGGAAACGGAGGCGGGGGAAGACAGTATGTCGCTGGATAGTCAGAGCACCCACCTGTCTATATCTCAGCGCATTCAGGAGGAGGAGGAGGAGCATGAGGAGGATGAGGAGGAGGGGGAAGAGACAGCTTGGCCCAATGCTGACGGTGCCCCTGCTGCTTGCCTGTCATCCTTTCAGCGTGTATGGCCTGAGGAGGAGGAGGAGGAGGAGGAGGAGGAGGAGGATCCTGAAAGTGATCTTCCTAGTGAAGACAGCCATGTGTTGCGTACAGGTACCCTGGCACACATGGCTGACTTCATGTTAGGATGCCTTTCTCATGACCCTCGCGTTACACGCTTTCTGGCCACTACGGAATTACTGGGTGTACACACTGCTCGACCCACGCTATAAGGAGAACCTTCCCACTCTCATTCCCGAAGAGGAAAGGGGTTCGAGAGTGTTGCTATACCACAGGACCCTGGCGGACAAGCTGATGGTAAAATTCCCATCCGACAGCGCTAGTGGCAGAAGGCGCAGTTCCGAGGGCCAGGTAGCAGGGGAGGTGCGGAGATCGAGCAGCATGTACAGCCCAGGCAGTGCAACAGTCTTTAAGGGCCTGGACAGCTTTATGGCTCCCCACCAAGACTGTGTCACCGCTCCCCAGTCAAGGCTGAGTCAGCGGGAGCACTGTAAAAGGATGGTGAGGGAGTACGTACGACCGTCCTCCGTGACGCCTCTGCCACCTACAACTACTGGGTGTCGAAGCTGGACACGTGGCCTGAACTCGCGCTGTATGCCCTGGAGGTGCTTGCTTGTCCTGCGGCTAGCGTCTTGTCGGAGAGGGTGTTTAGTGCGGCTGGGGGAATCATCACAGATAAGCGTACCCGCCTGTCAACCGACAGTGCCGACAGGCTAACACTCATCAAGATGAACAAAGCCTGGATTTCCCCAGACTTCTCTTCTCCACCAGCGGACAGCAGCGATACCTAAGCAATACGTAAGCTGCACCCGCGGATGGAAGCATCGTTCTCTCTCACCATCCAAAACGGGGACATTTCTGCTTCATCAATCTGTGTATAATATTCCTCCTCCTCCTCCTGCTCCTCCTCCTGAAACCTCACGTAATCACGCTGAACGGGCAATTTTTCTTAGGGCCACAAGGCTCACTCATATAATTTTTCTAAAATTTTTTTATACGTTTCAATGCTCTTAAAAGCGTTGGAACTTTAACTTGAAACAATTTTTCGTTAAACTGGGCTGCCTCCAGGCCTAGTTACCACTTAAGCCACATTAACCAAAGCGATTAATGGGTTTCACCTGCCATCTTGGTTGGGCATGGCCAATTTTTACTGAGGTACATTAGTACTGTTGGTACACCAATTTTTTTGGGCCCTCACCTACAGTGTAATCATAGCAATTTCTATGTTCTTCGCCTGCACTCATGGTACAGAAAGGTGTGTGGGGTTGGCCTACACTTTAGCTACATAAATGTAACTTGGGCCTTGGCTATACTGCAGCTACTGAAATGGAACTAAGACTGCGCTCCCACTATACTGCTGCTTCGGAATTGTTCCTGGGGCCTGTGTAGGCTGCTACTATTACTTAAATGGAACTTAGACTATGCTCCTCCTATACTGCTGCTTCGGAATTGTTACTGGGGCCTGTCTTGAGTGCTACTATTACTGAAATGGAACTAATACTGTGCTCCCCCTATAATGCTGCTAGTGATATGTTAGTGGGGCCTGTCCTAATGCTACGCCTGAAATGTTACGAATTATGGGGTCTGCCTATACCGCTGCTAATGGTATGTCTCTGGGGTGTGGAAACAGAGGCTTCCCAAAGACATGATGGCGGCGAGGCCATTTCCCACCAACGCGGTTACTGTTAAGGTGCATATAACCACGGACACGTGGAGAGGACACGTAGTGCCTCAAAAACATCCCCCGCCACGGCCCACTTAATCCTGGCCACATTCCGAAAACCAACAAAATAAAACCGCGCTACTAGGTCCGCAGTCACCACCACATTACCACCAACGCGATTACTGTTAAGGTGCATATAACCACGGACACGTGGAGAGGACACGTAGTGCCTCAAAAACATCCCCCTCCTCCTCCAACAATGAAAACATTCTTGGCAAATGCCTTTGCATTGGTTCGTCTGGTGGCAGTCCAAGAATTTCACCTTTACCGACACAACAAGAGAGCCCCCCCCACCATCCCCCCGCCACGGCCCACTTAATCCTGGCCACATTCCGAAAACCAACAAAATAAAACCGCGCTACTAGGTCCGCAGTCACCACCACATTACCACCAACGCGGTTACTGTTAAGGTACATATTACCAGTCTGACTGGGGCATGCAGACACCTTGACAGAATGAATAGTGTGTGGCACATAGGTTCCCCATTGCTATGCCCACGTGTGCAGCTCCTGATGGCGGTGGCACAGGATTATATTTCTCATTGCTTCTGTACAGCATTGTGGGCTATCGCCCCACCACTTTTAAAGAGGGTCGCTGCCTAGCCGTGCCACCCTCTGCAGTGTGTGCCTGCAGTTCCTCCTCATGGCAGACGTACTTATAAATAGACATGAGGGTGGTGTGGCATGAGGGCAGCTGAAGGCTGCGCAGGGACAGTTTGGTGTGCGCTGTGGACACTGCGTCGTGCAGGGGGGAGGGGGGTTGGGCAGCATGTAACCCAGGAGAAGTGGCAGCAGAGTGTCATGCAGGCAGTGATTGTGCTTTGTTGTAGGTAGTGTGGTGCTTAGCTAAGGTATGCCATGCTAATGAGGGCTTTTCAGAAGTAAAAGTTGTTGGGAGGGGGGGGGGCACTCTTGCCGGTATTGTGGCTTAATAGTGGGACCTGTGAACTTGAGATGCAGCCCAACATGTAGCCCCTCGCCTGCCCTATCCGTTGCTGTGTCGTTCCCATCACTTCCTTGAATTGCCCAGATTTTCACACATGGAAACCTTAGCGAGCATCGGCGAAATACAAAAATGCTCGGGTCGCCCATTGACTTCAATGCGGTTCGTTATTCGAAACGAACCCTCGAGCATTGCGAAAATTTCGTCCCGAGTAACGAGCACCCGAGCATTTTGGTGCTCGCTCATCTCTAGTTAGGACCCATTAACTTTTCCTATTTATGACATAATCAATGCTCATGCCAAATTTCAAGTTTCTATGACATTGGGAAGCGAGAAAATTAGATTCCGTACGTAAAATTTGGACGCTAATTCTTTTGCGCTTAGAATTGAATAATCGAGTTGGGACCCTTTAACTTTTCCTATTTATGACATAATCAATGCTCGTGCCAAATTACATCGGGAAGTGACATAGTAACATAGTAACATAGTTCGTAAGGCTGAATGAAGACAATGTCCATCTAGTCCAGCCCGTCTAGCCTCCTGTTTTGTTGATCCAGAGGAAGGCAAAAAACCCCAAGAGCAGAAGCCAATTAGCCCTTTTGGGGAAAAAATTCCTTCCCGACTCCCTAATGGCAATCAGACTGTTCCCTGGATCAACCCCTAATAGTTCCTACCTGCCTGTATACCCGGATTAACAAATAATCTTAGATTTATAGCTTATAATATCCTTCCTCTCCAGAAAGACATCTAGTCCCCTTTTAAACTCCTCTAAGGATTTTGCCATCACTACGTCCCCAGGCAGAGAGTTGCACAGTCTAGCTGCTCTAACAGTAAAGAATCCCTTTCTATGTTGGTGATGAAACTTGCTTTCCTCTAAACGTAGCGGATGCCCTCTTGTTACCGTTGCAGTCCTGGGTATAAACAGATCCTGGGAGAGATCCTTGTATTGTCCCCTCATGTGCTTATACATGGTTATTTGGTCGCCTCTTAACCTTCTTTTTTCCAGACTAAATCGTCCCAATTTTGATAGCCTCTCTGAGTATGCCACTCCTGTCATTCCATGTATTAGTTTAGTTGCCCTTCTTTGAACCCCCTCCACTACCATAGCATCTTTCCTGAGCACCGGTGACCAGAAAATTAGATTCCGTATGTAAAATTTGGACGCTAATTCTTTGGCGCTTAGAATTGAATAATCGAGTTGGGACCCATTAACGTTTCCTATTCATGACATAATCAATGCTCGTGCCAAATTTTAAGTTTCTATGACATTGGAAAGTGAGATAATTAGATTCCGTACGTAAAATTTGGATGCCAGTTCTTTTGCACCAGAATTCAATAATCGAGTTGGGACCCATTAGCTTTTCCTATTTATGACATAATCAATGCTCCTGCCAAATTTCATGTTTCTACGACATTGGGAAGTGAGAGAATTAGTGGCAATGATGGAAATCGAACCATCTACGTAGGGGGGGGGGGGGGCGCAACTGTCGACGATGCTCGCACGCGCGCCACCTATCGTAGGATAGTTGTACTATGCCTATAATCTTCCCAGGAGTGTACTCAACAACTTCCCAAAGTTTTATGGCGATCGGATGAATGGTGTAATAGCGCATAAAGGACAAACAGACAGACACACACGCATACATTCAATTTTATATATATAGAATACATTTGTGATATTGATTAGCAACTTTTTGTTGACATTTTTGTGATATTTCTTAACTTCTCGGCTAATTTTTCAATTTAAATATTTTTTTTTAAGTTATTTATTCTCTCTCATTTTTGCTCTTCTTTGCAACTTCCACTGCGTCTTGTGTCATCTAGCTTAATTTGTAAGCTTGTTACATTTTCCATGTTTGTTTCTTATTTACTTAATACTTGGAGTTGCTTGCATAATCCATCTACAACTCTAGTAATTGCAGTAGTTTTTTTTCAGATTGGTTACTTTTTTTTTAGATGCAGGGTATATTCCCCAAGTCATTGAAGTCTGAACATTTGGTTGTTTTTCCAAGTTATGACACTGAAGATCTCTTAGTGGTTCTGATACCTGGAATAGAGGTCTAAGTGATATTTCAGCATTTATTACTTCGTTGCTGGATAGGGTACAAATGTTAGATCAGTGGGTTCAAACCACTGGGATGCCCATCCATCACTAGAACACTGGACTTTACTCTCATGAGCCCCACAGCTACTTTACTGTTGCTTGGATGAGTTTGAAAAGAGCTCCAGTAAACCGTGAACTTTACCAATCCATTCAAACTTTCAAACAGCCAAGCACAGGACATAAAACATAGCCAAGCGCAAAGTGATAAAGCATAGATAAGGAGGCAACAAAAGACAAAACCTATTGCATACAGATGAGGGGAAAAAAACTAAAACAGATGTCTATATATGGTATTCTAACTTGGTTTTCAATTCCCAGTCATTGTTATAAAGAGTCTGTCATTGACTTGCAGTAATGCTGCCTATCAATAGGTGGTGCTGCAGAGCTATTGTTCCATCTTTCCTATTTGCATATTTCCCAGAGGAGCATGAATGTCCTTATAAGGCTCCTCACCCACCTTCTAGGTGCTCTCCTTAAGGAGAAACAATACCCTTCCCAACCAAGAGAATTGAATCATGTTATGGGGGGAGTGAAGGCAAGTGAAAACATAAAGAAGAAATGGAATGCGATCAGGGGAGAAAGATATGAAGAGAACAAATGGAAGATAGTAAATCAGTAAATATATAAATTAGAATTAACATCTGCTAATGTATATATTCATCAGGTTGCGAGAGGGGGAGTGCTGTAAAATCTGATTTACTTTTGCATGACTTCTTGCATCCTGCTTCTTCATATTTTGGGAATACTGAAGATTTGGCAAAAGGTCGGATTCTCGCAATTTTGTGGCACTTTTTTGCTTCTTTTCACAGATTTTTTTTTTTAAGTTCAAAAAGCTCTGGCCATACTGCATATTTTTTTTTAAGCCTGAGGTGAACTGTTGAAAATGCAATGTATAAAGTCATTTGGTTGGTGGAGTTTCTGTGGCATTTTTGCTTTTAGTTGCATTTAATTCAAACTCCTTCATGCACTTGGTAGATTTTGGGGGGCCAATTTTTCCAATGGCTTTTCTATTGGACTTGCAAATCACCAGACAAACACATGTACAAAATACCACACAGTAAAATAGGCCACCAAAAGTTTGTAAAAAATAGCTTGAACTCATTGTGTTTAAATGGTCTATATGAAGGAGTCCAAAGGCTTCCGGAGAGATAAGCCCAATTAAAGTTCCTATCTTGTCTCTGAGGACAATTGAAAACTACTCTAACTGCATTGGTTTCTTTAATGCAAGGGTTCCACTTGATGTGTAATTTGAATGTGTGTTTAGCCCAGAGTACACTCAATCGAACTCCCTTCTTTCAAGAGAACTGCTAAACAGAAGCGATAAGACAAAATACAGGAAATAGTTTAATTCTAATTTTCAGAACCGCAGCCATACTCTTGATCCGAATTAATGAGTGTCTACAATATCCTTCAGCTTTACTTTGAGATTAAACCGAATGTATTGCATAATTCTCATATCCATGATATTCAATTACAGAAGTATTTTGCGTAAATATAATGCTCATCTGTAGATTATAAACTTTTGAAATTCTATTCTACAATTTAATTTTGATAAATTGTCCTGGAAACATTGTAAACACAAAAAAGATTGCAGAAGAAACTTCTGTTTAATTGAATATTAAAGTCTGCACTTAAGGGAAATGGCCGATGCTATATACGGAATAGCAAAGATCTCTAATCCTAGTGTTCTTACATTTCTTTATACTTTGCAAACCTTTTTTACATCCGTGGACCATTAGTGTAAGAGCAATAAATGAGGTCTTAATTATATTTAAAACTCCTATGACTTGAATCTAATGGTGAGGAAAAACCCTATGTGTTATCTAATTCAGGCTCTCATTGTAAGAAAGACAAAATGAAACATCAGTAAACAGCGTTGCTGACTTTCCAGAAAGAGGAAGGTTATTGTAAAGTAATGATTCCTCTGATGATGCAGTTGTATTGATATGATCTCTTTATGTTCCAAATAAAAATCTAAAAAAAAGAAAGCACTTAATAATTGATGGCTCTCCAGAATAAGTACCTCCGCCCATGGTGCAGTACTACCGCAGGCTGTGTTCGCATCAGAATTGTGATTTCCAGTTTTCTGCTGTTATTTAAGCGGGAAAATGGAAATCAATTGCCAAAATGATCCATCTTATGGCACGAACAAATGCCATGGAAAGGATCCTATTGACTATAATGGGATCTGTTTGATTTCCATCATGCTGACCTTCATGTTCCTGGCTGAAATCGCGCAGGCTGGGCTATTTTGTCTGGAATTTTAACTGAATTTGGCAATGGAGCCTCTGAATGGAGAACTCAAAGCAGATGAGCACACAGCCCAAATGAGCTGCCTCTATAACCTTAAAGTGGTTATCTAACCACTGCAAGGTTAGAGAGACAACTCAAGTCTATTGTTTTATTAAAGATGATTAGCATTCACCATAGTCCTCTATATCTACACCCTAGCTATCTTGATCTTCACCATACCCATTTTTATCTCCACTATAGCCATCTTCATCTCCGCCACATTATTTTTATCTCTACCATCCTTTGGCTTGGATGACTTTGTGAATCCTGCACTGAGCAGGGGGTTGGACCAGATGACCCTGGAGGTTCCTTCCAATTTTACCATTCTATGGCCATAGCTATTTTGACCTCTTAGGTTAAGCAATACACAGAGCAGAAGTACAGTCTAATATTAATATCCCCACTCAAGCCAATATATTTTTTAGGCCTGCTATAATCTGTTAACTCCAAAACAGTTTTTCAAATTATTTCTTAGACAGGCCGCCAATGTTTAAAAAAAAAAAGAAAGATGCTAAATTCATTTGTCCCGGGTTCCCCACAAATCCACAATCGCATGTCCATTCTCCTAGCAGCATTGTGGTTACAGGTAGACGAGACAACACAAGCTGCTGTAGCCGAACACGGAACTAATTTCTGAGGTCTGTGATTGGTTACAGCAGTCTGATGTCACCTTAAGATTGACTTTGAAGCTTGTAAACAGACCTGACAGCTGGATGAAGATGTGATGCGGGAGGAGCAGAAACCCTGGACAGATGAGTATAGGATCTTTTATTGTTTTTAACACGGCCAGCCTGTTTAAAAAATAACTTGGAAAACCCCTTTAAATTCGTCATTTCTGAAGTTGAGTTAGAAAAAGTGAGTTCACAATTTCTATGAATTCTCCATTTTGCTTAAACTTCTTCTCAACTCAGTGTCATCATAGTAGTGCTGTTCTAGAATGTCTAGTGAACTATTGAAAGGAATTATGAACTTTTACTTTAGTTTGGCCTAATTTCCTTCCTGCTGCTTGATGTTGTTTCTGCCTTAAAGGGGTTGTCCCGCGCCGAAACGGGTTTTTTTTTTTTTCAAACCCCCCCCCGTTCGGCGCGAGACAACCCCGATGCAGGGACGTACAGACAGCTTACCGGAGCGCTTACCTTGATCCCCGCGCTCCGGTGACTTCTATACTTACCTGTGAAGATGGCCGCCGGGAACCTCTTGCTCCGTGGACCGCAGCTCTTCTGTGCGGTCCACTGCCGATTCCAGCCTCCTGATTGGCTGGAATCGGCACGTGACGGGGCGGAGCTACACGGAGCCGCTCTCTGGCACGAGCGGCTCCATAGAAGACTGCTGAAGACCCGGACTGCGCAAGCGCGGCTAATTTGGCCATCGGAGGCCAAAAATTAGTCGGCACCATGGAGACGAGGACGCTAGCAACGGAGCAGGTAAGTAAAAAACTTTTTATAACTTCTGTATGGCTCATAATTAATGCACAATGTATATTACAAAGTGCATTATTATGGCCATACAGAAGTGTATAGACCCACTTGCTGCCTCGGGACAACCCCTTTAAGTTTTAGCAGTGTTCAAAGTAGGCCACGGTTCAAAAATAGATTAAATCATCATTTTTTTATTCGTTGGTCTCTGATTTATTTTTTAATGTGCTTTAAAAAGTCTGAGCAAGATATGTCATTTCTATATGGACTTCTTTTTAATTTACTTAATTCTTTATAATGTACTATAATTGGAACTCATTTAATTAGAATTTGAAATAGTAATCTAACATTTGTCTTAGTTAGAGATGAGCGAACGTACTCGTCCAAGCTTGATACTCGTTCGAGTATTAGCGTGTTCGAGATGCTCGTTACTCGAGGCGAGCACCACGCGATGTTCGAGTTACTTTCACTTTCATCTCTGAGACTTTAGCGCACTTTTCTGGCCAATAGAAAGACAGGGAAGGCATTACAACTTCCCCCTGCGACGTTCAAGCCCTATACCACCCCCCTGCAGTGAGTGGCTGGCGAGATCAGGTGTCACCCGAGTATATAAATTGGCCCCTCCCGCGGCTCGCCACAGATGCATTCTGACAGAGATCAGGGACAGTGCTGCTGATGCTGCTGCTGCTATAGGGAGAGTGTTAGGAGTTATTTTAGGCTTCAAGAACCCCAATGGTCCTTCTTAGGGCCACATCTGACCGTGTGCAGTACTGTTGAGGCTGCTTTTAGCAGTGTTGCACTTTTTTTTTTTTTTTTGTATATCGGGCGTGCAGAGCATTGGGTCCTCAGTCTGCAGTCATTGTACATAGTATAGGGCCAGTAGTGGTGAGGCAGGGACAGTGAAAAAGGTGAAAGAGATATACTGTCTATATAGGCAGTGGGCTTTTTCCAAAAAATTTGGGGGAAAAAAATCTATTTGGGCTGCCTGTGACCGTCCTCAGTGTACTGCATCTCTGCTGGGGGTAGTAGTCCTAATTAATACGCAGCCAGCTATATGTTACAGCAGGCTTGCGCAAAATTCTTTCCTGGCTCTGCATTGCCCGTTACATCACCGCTGTCATCCTGTCCAGAGGGAAACAGTCTGCAGTAATTTTACATAGTATAGGGCCAGTAGTGCAGAGGCAGGGACTGTGAAAAAGGTGAAAGAGATATACTGTCTATATAGGCAGTGGGCTTTTTCCAAAAAATTTGGGGAAAAAAAATCTATTTGGGCTGCCTGTGACCGTCCTCAGTGTACTGCGTCTCTGCTGGGGGTAGTAGTCCTAATTAATACGCAGCCAGCTAAGTGTTACAGCAGGCTTGCGCAAAATTCTTTCCTGGCTTTGCTGTGCGTTCCGTAAGAGAAGTCAGCCTCCAACCACAGGCCAATAAGCGGCACGGACGCGGGCGAGGACGCGGAGGCCCAAGTCAGGGTGTGGGCACAGGCCGAGCTCCTGATCCAGGTGTATCCCAGCCGACTGCTGCGGGATTAGGAGAGAGGCACGTTTCTGGCGTCCCCACATTCATCTCACAATTAAGGGGGCCACGCGGTAGACCTTTATTAGAAAATAATCAGTGTGAGCAGGTCCTGTCGTGGATGGCAGAATGCATCCAGCAATCTATCAACCACCCAGACTTCTACGCCGTCCACTGCTGCAACTCTGAATCCTCTGGCTGCTGCTCCTCCATCCTCCCAGCCTCCTCACTCCGTTACAATGACACATTCTGAGAAGCAGGCAGACTCCTAGGAACTGTTCTCGGGCCCCTGCCCAGAATGGGCAGCAATGGTTCCTCTCCCACCGGAGGAGTTTGTCGTGACCGATGCCCAACCTTTGGAAAGTTCCCGGGGTCCGGGGGATGAGGCTGGGGACTTCCGGCAACTGTCTCAAGAGCTTTCAGTGGGTGAGGAGGACGATGACGATGAGACACAGTTGTCTATCACTCAGGTAGTAGTAATTGGAGTAAGTCCGAGGGAGGAGTGCACAGAGGATTCGGAGGAAGAGCAGCAGGACGATGAGGTGACTGACCCCACCTGGTTTGCTAAGCCTACTGAGGACAGGTCTTCAGAGGGGGAGGCAAGTGCAGCAGCAGGGCAGGTTAGAAGAGCCAGTGCGGTGGCCAGGGGTAGAGGCAGGGCCAGACCGAATAATCCACCAATTGTTTCCCAAAGCGCTCCCTCGCGCCATGCCACCCTGCAGAGGCCGAGGTGCTCAAAGGTCTGTCAGTTTTTCACTGAGAGTGCAGACGACCGACGAACAGTGGTGTGCAGCCTTTGTCGCGGCAAGATCAGCCGGGGAGCCACCACCACCAGCCTCACCACCACCAGCATGCACAGACATATGATGGCCAAGCACCCCACAACGTGGGACGAAGGCCGTTCACCACCTCCGGTTTGCACCACTGCCTCTCCCCTTGTGCCCCAACCTGCCACTGAGATCCAACCCCCCTCTCAGGACAGAGGCACTGCCGTCTCCTGGCCTGCACCCACACCCTCACCTCCGCTGTCCTCAGCCCCATCCACCAATGTCTCTCAGCGCACCGTCCACCTGTCGCTAGCGCAAGTGTTGGAGTGCAAGCGCAAGTACGCCGCCACGCACCCGCACGTTCAAGCGTTAAACGTGCACATAGCCAAATTGATTAGCCTGGAGATGCTGCCGTATAGGCTTGTGGAAACGGAGGCTTTCAAAAGCATGATGGCGGCGGCGGCCCCGCGCTACTCGGTTCCCAGTCGCCACTACTTTTCCCGATGTGCTGTCCCAGCCCTGCACGACCACGTCTCCCGCAACATTGTACGCGCCCTCACCAACGCGGTTACTGCCAAGGTCCACTTAACAACGGACACGTGGACAAGCACAGGCAGGCAGGGCCACTATATCTCCCTGACGGCACATTGGGTGAATTTAGTGGAGGCTGGGACAGAGTCAGAGCCTGGGACCGCTCACTTCCTACCCACCCCCAGAATTGCGGGCCCCAGCTCGGTGGTGGTATCTGCGGCGGTGTATGCTAAACCACCCTCCTCCTCCTACGCAACCTCTGTCTCGCAATCAAGATGTGTCAGCAGCAGCACGTCGCCAGCAGTCGGTGTCGCACGGCGTGGCAGCACAGCGGTGGGCAAGCGTCAGCAGGCCGTGCTGAAACTACTCAGCTTAGGAGAGAAGAGGCACACGGCCCACGAACTGCTGCAGGGTCTGACAGAGCAGACCGACCGCTGGCTTGCGCCGCTGAGCCTCCAACCGGGCATGGTCGTGTGTGACAACGGCCGTAACCTGGAGGCGGCTCTGCAGCTCGGCAGCCTCACGCACGTGCCATGCCTGGCCCACGTCTTTAATTTGGTGGTTCAGCGCTTTCTGAAAAGCTACCCACGCTTGTCAGACCTGCTCGGAAAGGTGCGCCGGGTCTGCGCACATTTCCGCAAGTCCCACACGGACGCTGCCACCCTGCGCACCCTGCAACATCGGTTTCATCTGCCAGTGCACCGACTGCTGTGCGACGTGCCCACACGGTGGAACTCTACGCTCCACATGTTGGCCAGGCTCTATGAGCAGCGTAGAGCTATAGTGGAATACCAACTCCAACATGGGCGGCGCAGTGGGAGTCAGCCTCCTCAATTCTTTACAGAAGAGTGGGCCTGGTTGGCAGACATCTGCCAGGTCCTTGGAAACTTTGAGGAGTCTACCCAGATGGTGAGCGGTGATGCTGCAATCATTAGAGTCACCATTCCTCTGCTATGCCTCTTGAGAAGTTCCCTGCAAAGCATAAAAGCAGATGCTTTGCGCTCGGAAACGGAGGCGGGGAAAGACAGTATGTCGCTGGACAGTCAGAGCACCCTCATGTCTATATCTCAGCGCGTTAAGGAGGAGAAGGGGGAGGAGGAGCATGAGGAGGAGGGGGAAGAGACAGCTTGGCCCACTGCCGAGGGTACCCATGCTGCTTGCCTGTTATCCTTTCAGCGTGTATGGCCTGAGGAGGAGGAGGAGGATCCTGAAAGTGATCTTCCTAGTGAGGACAGCCATGTGTTGCGTACATGTACCCTGGCACACATGGCTGACTTCATGTTAGGATGCCTTTCTCGTGAGCCTCGCGTTACACGCATTCTGGCCACTACGGATTACTGGGTGTACACACTGCTCGACCCACGGTATAAGGGGAACCTTTCCACTCTCATACCCGAAGAGGAAAGGGGTTCGAGAGTGATGCTATACCACAGGACCCTGGCGGACAAGCTGATGGTAAAATTCCCATCCGACAGCGCTAGTGGCAGAAGGCGCAGTTCCGAGGGCCAGGTAGCAGGGGAGGCGCGGAGATCAGGCAGCATGTACAGCACAGGCAGGGGAACACTCTCTAAGGCCTTTGACAGCTTTCTGGCTCCCCAGCAAGACTGTGTCACCGCTCTCCAGTCAAGGCTGAGTCGGCGGGAGCACTGTAAAAGGATGGTGAGGGAGTACTTAGCCGATCGTACGACCGTCCTCCGTGACGCCTCTGCCCCCTACAACTACTGGGTGTCGAAGCTGGACACGTGGCCTGAACTCGCGCTGTATGCCCTGGAGGTGCTTGCTTGTCCTGCGGCTAGCGTCTTGTCAGAGAGGGTGTTTAGTGCGGCTGGGGGAATCATCACGGATAAGCATACCCGCCTGTCAACCGACAGTGCTGACAGGCTTACACTCATCAAGATGAACAAAGCCTGGATTTCCCCAGACTTCTCTTCTCCACCAGCGGACAGCAGCGATACCTAAACAATACGTAGGCTGCACCCGCGGATGGAAGCATCGTTCTCTATCACCATAAAAAACGGGGACCTTTTAGCTTCATCAATCTGTGTATTATATTCATCCTCCTCCTCCTGCTCCTCCTCCTGAAACCTCACGTAATCACGCCGAACGGGCAATTTTTCTTAGGCCCACAAGGCTCAGTCATATAATTTTTGTAAATAATTTTTATACGTTTCAATGCTCATTAAAGCGTTGAAACTTGCACCTCAACCAATTTTTATTTTAACTGGGCTGCCTCCAGGCCTAGTTACAAATTAAGCCACATTAACCAAAGCGATTAATGGGTTTCACCTGCCCTCTTGGTTGGGCATGGGCAATTTTTCTGAGGTACATTAGTACTGTTGGTACACCAATTTTTTGGGGCCCTCGCCTACAGTGTAATCCAATTAATTTTTTGCCCACCTGCATTAAAGCTGACGTTACCTCAGCTGTGCTGGGCACTGCAATGGGATATATTTATGTACCGCTGGTGGCTTCCTGGCACCCACCCATGCTGTCGGTCCACATGGACTTCCCATTAGGGAGATGTACCTGCCAGTGTATACTTATAAAAAACTCGAGCCTGACTGGGGCATGCAGTTTGGGCCAAAGCCCACCTGTATTTAATCAGACGTTAGCTCTGCTGTCCAGGGCACTGCAATGGGATATATTTTTGTACCGCCAGTGGGTTTCAGGGAGCCACCCATGGTATCGTTCCACACGGACTTTAGATTAGGGAGTTGTACCTGCCTGTGTCTATGTATTAAAAACCCCGGTCTGACTGGGGCATGTAGTGTGGGCCAAAGCCCACCTGTGTTTTATCTGACGTTACCTCAGCTGTGCAGGGCAATGCAATGGGATATATTTATGTACCGCCGGTGGCTTCCTGGCACCCACCCATGCTCTCGGTCCACACGGAGTTGTAACTGCATGTGTCCACATCTAAAGAACCCCAGTCTGACTGGGGCATGCAGTGTGGGCCGAAGCCCACCTGCATTAAACATGACATTACCTCAGCTGTGCTGGGCACTGCAATGGGATATATTTATGTACCGCCGGTGGGTTCCAGGGATCCACCCATGCTGTCGGTCCACACGGAGTTGTAACTGCATGTGTCCACTTCTAAAGAACCCCAGTCTGACTGGGGCATGCAGTGTGGGCCGAAGCCCACCTGCATTAAACATGACATTACCTCAGCTGTGCTGGGCACTGCAATGGGATATATTTATGTATCGCCGGTGGGTTCCAGGGATCCACCCATGCTGTCGGTCCACATGGAGTTGTAACTGCATGTGTCCACTTCTAAAGAACCCCAGTCTGACTGGGGCATGCAGTGTGGGTCGAAGCCCACCTGCATTAAACATGACATTACCTCAACTGTGCTGGGCACTGCAATGGGATATATTTATGTACCACCAGTGGCTTCCTGGCACCCACCCATGCTGTCGGTCCACACGGAGTTGTAACTGCATGTGTCCACTTCTAAAGAACCCTAGTCTGACTGGGGCATGCAGTGTGGGCCGAAGCCCACCTGCATTAAACATGACATTACCTCAGCTGTGCTGGGCACTGCAATGGGATATATTTATGTACCGCCGGTGGCTTCCTGGCACCCATCCATGCTGTCGGTCCACAGGGACTTCACAATAGGGAGTTGTACCTGCCTGTGTCTATGAATTAAAAACTCCGGTCAGGTTGGGGCATGCAGTGTGGGCCGAAGCCCACTTGCATTTAATCTGACGTTAGCTCTTCTGTCCAGGGCACTGCAATGGGATACATTTATGTACAGCCGGTGGGTTCCAGGCAGCCACCCATGCTGTGGGTGCACACGGAATTCCCATTGCGGAGTTGTACCTGCCTGTGACTATTTATAAAAAAACTCGGTCTGACTGGGGCATGCAGACACCTTGACAGAATGAATAGTGTGTGGCACATAGGTTCCCCATTGCTATGCCCACGTGTGCAGCTCCTGATGGCGGTGGCACAGGATTGGATTTTTCATTGCTTCTGTACAGCATTGTGGGCTATCGCCCCGCCCCTTTTAAAGAGGGTCGCTGCCTAGCCGTGCCAACCCTCTGCAGTGTGTGCCTGCGGTTCCTCCTCATGGCAGACTCACTTATAAATAGACATGAGGGTGGTGTGGCATGAGGGCAGCTGAAGGCTGCGCAGGGACACTTTGGTGTGCGCTGTGGGGGGGAGGGGGTGCGGTTGGGCAGCATGTAACCCAGGAGAAGTGGCAGCGGAGTGTCATGCAGGCAGTGATTGTGCTTTGTTGGAGGTAGTGTGGTGCTTAGCTAAGGTATGCATTGCTAATGAGGGCTTTTTAGAAGTAAAAGTTGTTGCGGGGTGTAGGGGCCCACTCTTGCCGCTATTGTGGCTTAATAGTGGGACCTGGGAACTTAAGATGTAGCCCAACATGTAGCCCCTCGCCTGCCCTATCCGTTGCTATGTCGTTCCCATCACTTTCTTGAATTGCCCAGATTTTCACAAATGGAAACCTTAGTGAGCATCGGCGAAATACAAAAATGCTCGAGTCACCCATTGACTTCAATGGGGTTCGTTATTCGAAACGAACCCTCGAGCATCGCGAAATTTTCGTCCCGAGTAACGAGCACCCAAGCATTTTGGTGCTCGCTCATCTCTAGTCTTAGTTCATAGGTGCATGTAAAAAATAATTTTAGAAACCATTGATAATCATAAAACATTCAGGTTTTGTACTATGCCCTCTTCAGCTTGATCTTCATTTGACTTTTTGTAATTTGGATGTGTAAAAAAATATATGCTTTCCATACTTTAAGGCTAAAACTTGTGCATGAAGTGAATTTTGTGTATGACCAGTAGAAGATGCTGCAGGAGACAGCAAACGCTTGAAAGCAAATAATCATGGGGATAATATATCATTGCTGACAGAGATTATAGTAAATGGTAAAGAAAGGCAGTGCTCAAGAAGTATATAGGTATTCAGAGCAAAATGAAAGTGACTTACCTGGCGTGATCGGGCCACCGACAGGAGCAGTCCATCATGCCTGAAGTCCCTGTATGCAATTCGATTGGCTGTAGGTTATTGGATCAACCTGCCCTGGACACAAAGACACCCAGAGAAGGGGGGAGTGTTAATGGGACTCCAATGTGCATGTCGGGAGTAGAAATGCAGAAAAACAACGTGTGAAAGCCCAGCGCTCCAGGCGATTGACCATAAACAAAAAATTATTGAGAATAAGGGACAATCCCTTACTTCACAGGGGGGGTCTCACATGAGAACACTCCCTAGTCCAGATTAGCAATTTACCATAATGATGATTCAAAAGGCTTGAAGAGAAGGATCAAGTAACAGTTACCAATATTTATTCAGAAATATGGACTTGCCAGTCATAACACAGATTTCATTCGATAGAGGTGTGCAATGCGTTCTAGGGGACAGCTTCACCCCCTTTCTGAAGCACATAGCAGCATAGCTAGTCAGTGGTGTATTAATAAGGTTCAAACATCAGTGGGTGTGAGTTTGTGATTGCTCGCTATTGCAGTCTTTTGGCGCATAAGTTGCAACCAAGGGGGGGGGGGGGCTGTCACACGGTCTCCTACAGTCACCTGGATACTGTATAAAAAGAATTTTGCAAAAAATAAAAATATTTAATCAGCGGTGTACAATGGTTTAAAATTTGTTGAGAGAATCAAGTATTATGGATAAATATTAAATAATACAGAAACATATATTGGGAGTGTAAATACATTTTAAATTACTAATAATAAGAATCAGACATAAAGGTATGGGGGAACCAATATGTCTAAAAAAATATACCACTATAATACAATGAAAAAAAGGTCAAATTAGTACGTGAATGTAAAAGTATAAAGTGATAACATTAGAAATGTAAAGGAATTGTGGAAAAATATGTATAAACATGGAAACCATTGAAACACTCTAAAAAGATACAATATATAAGTCATAAAATCCTCCGAGCAAAGCACAGGATTTCTGGAAAAATGTCCTTTAGAGAAATGAGACCAAAGTGGAGATGCTTGACCATAATGCCTAGAGCCACATTTGGCAAAAACAAAACAATATATCAGTGCAAACACCTCATACCAACTCTCAAGCACAGTGGTGGAGGGGTGATGATTTGGGTTTGTTTTGCAGCAACATGACCCAGACACCTTACAGTCATTGAGTCGACCATGAATTTTGCTGTATACCAAAATATTCTGAGACCCACTATCCAAAAGCCAAAGCTTGGTTGAAATTGGACCATGCAACAGGACAATCATCCCAAGCACACCAACAAATCTCCATCAGAATTGCAGAAGTAGAAAAGAATCAAGGTGTTGCAATGACCCAGTCAAAGTTCAGCGTCAACCAATTGAAATACTGTGGTGTGACTTTAAGAGAGCCATGCATAAACAAATGCCCACAAACCTTAATGAACTGAAGCAGCATAGTAAATAAGAGTGGGATGAAATTCCTCCAGAATGATTGAGAGACTAATTGCTGCTAAAGGTGCTTCTACAAGCTATCAATTCATAGGGTGTACTTGATTTTTCACACACTGCTTCTACATTATGGTCATGCTTTTGTTCTATAAAATAGGACATGGAATATTTTGTCATGTGTTGTTATTCATCTGAGGTTGTATTTATCTAATTTCAAGATCTTCCAAGGACCCAATGCTTATTTGTGCTAACATGTAAAATCGTAGAATTCAAAGATGGTGTACTTAGTAGGTGTTATCTTTCATTGTAATCCTGCCTGTGATGATGAGATGACTACTGAAAGGTCTTCTCTACAGAACAGGAAATGTTGGAGTATTATTAGGCTTAGTGGTCAGTGTAAAAACAGCAATATGTTAAGATTTTTAAACATGCATAGTAACATGAATAGCCTGTAGTGTCGAAGACCTTTTTTGTCTGAATGGAAGGCACATTCCGGTTTGCGGAGATTTTTTTCGTCTTGATTTTTTAAATCAGCATACTCGATTACATAAAACCTGAAATGTGCCTTCCATTCAGACAAAAAAGGTCTCTGACACTACAGGCTAATGAAAAATGCTTAATAAATCACAAAAATATCCTTATGGCCCCTTGCACACAGGCGGAAATTCCACGGTGGGATTTCCCACAGAATTTCCGCCCGTGCCCGTCTGCATAGGATTGCATTAGAAAACGCAATCCTAGACAGACGGCCGTGATTTGTCTGCGTGAAAACGGAAAACAAATCGCGGCATGTTCTTTTTCTGTGCGGGTCTCTCAAAGGCCCACACAGAAATGTCAGTGGTGACTGGCTGTCTCCTCTCTGCGCATGCGCCAGCTGTCCGGCAGCCGACGCATAGCAGAGAATGAAGACGTCTGGAGCAGGTAAGCAGCAGGCCTCTGCAGGGGCACGGGACCACATCCCGCTGCGAGAATTCTCACAGCGGGATCCGACCTGGCCGTCTACAGGCGGCGTATGTCATTGAGCAGATGTGGTTCTGCTTTGTCACCTGCTGGTTTGGCTTTGGCCAAAATCTTGAGGCAGCTCCTGGGATACCCCATTTTTCACCCTTCCGCTCTACCATCTGTGATCTGGTCTTCGCTGTGGATTCCCTAAATTGACACTCACAGTAGTCATCTATATAAAGTCAAGGCACAGTTCCTGAGAATGTGGACCAGGAGACTTAGCTGGGGTCAGAGCAGGCAGCATAAACATCAGTACATGAGTGAGGCAAAAGGTTGGGCTGGCAGAACAAGTTTAAAGGGGTTGTCCCGCGCCGAAACGGGTTTTTTTTTTTTTCAAACCCCCCCCCGGTCGGCGCGAGACAACCCCGATGCAGGGAGGTAAAGAAAGCTTACCGGAGCGCTTACCTTAATCCCCGCGCTCCGGTGACTTCAATACTTACCGCTGAAGATGGCCGCCGGGATCCTCTGTCTCCGTGGACCGCAGCTCTTCTGTGCGGTCCATTGCCGATTCCAGCCTCCTGATTGGCTGGGATCGGCACGTGACGGGGCGGAGCTACACGGAGCCTGCATTCTGCACGAGCGGCTCCATAGAAGACTGCAGAAGACCCGGACTGCGCAAGCGCGGCTAATTTGGCCATCGGAGGGCGAAAATTAGTCGGCACCATGGAGACGAGGACGCCAGCAACGGAGCAGGTAAGTATAAAACTTTTTATAACTTCTGTATGGCTCATAATTAATGCACAATGTATATTACAAAGTGCATTATTATGGCCATACAGAAGTGTATAGACCCACTTGCTGCCGCGGGACAACCCCTTTAATATGATAAATTGTCTGAACCTGGGCAGGCAGCTGGCAGTAAATGTTGCCGATGTCAGGAATGGAGAAGTCAGGAACAAGCAGGAGTCACACAACTAGGTGAACAAACAAACTACTGATCAAGCTTACAATATAGAGTTGAACCAAATTACTTGGGTATCCCCCTTGGGAGGGGGGGGGGGGGTGTTAAGGATGCCTTATATACCCAGGACTGTCGGGGAATAGGTTGAGGAAAGACTAACAGAGTGCACACTGGCCTTTTAAGTATGGGGCAGGAGCAAGTGTGCCTGAGGAACAGGTGGAGGGACTGAGAGCTAGGAAGAACATGGCATCTGCAACATGAAAGAGAGGAGTATAAACAACAGCCAGCCGTGAGAGCGGCAACAGCAGTTGGTGTACAAACATGGTGTCTTCGGCAGAGCATAGTGACCACCCCATTGCCTTTTTACGTTCTGCTTTAGTGAGCTTTAATCCCCAGAGATGTAAAAACACGCTTCGTCTGGGGATTAAAGCCACATGGGCTGTGGATGTGACAGCTCCATGCTAATGGTTTCCGGAGGTAGCCAACAACCTGGAGCTGTCATGGGGGGCCGCAGGAACCCCTCCTGGTCATGCGATCAGTGCTATCCAATGGATAGTGCCAATCGCATTGAAGTGTAAAAGCATTTTTAAAAAGTTGAAGATTTAGCTGCCCTCATGAATCGGATCCATGATGGCAACTGAGCATACTCACCCTCGTTCTCTGCGATGTACTGAGGCAATCTAGTCCTCCAGGACCTAACACTAGTCATCTGCGCATGCGCACCAGGTGTCATTACGTCAGCCACATGTGCAGAAGGCCAGGAGCCCCCGCATATTTGAAATCTCCGGGCCCGTGATTGTCGTCATCCAATGGATACCGGCAATCACGGAAAAGTGAAAGAAAATTTAACGTTTTAGCTGCCCTCATGAATTCGATCTATGAGGGCAGCTGAAAATACTCACCCCCACCCTCAGTGATGTCCCGCGGTGATCTGCACCTGCTGCGCCACTGTGGCATGCATGTGCAGTAGGCTGGAAAGCCCAGCAAATTTAAAATCTCCCTTCACTCGGCTGTCAGAGAGCTGAGTACAGGGAGATGCCACTGGGGATCACTGTATCCATTGGATAATGGTGATCAAGTAAAGTTAAGAAGTGTAAAAAATTTTTTTTTAAGTTTCATCTCCCATTATAGATCACATCTATGAGGAGAGATGAAATTACATACACAAGGTCCACGGATTTGTTCCTCAATGGAATCTTTATCTGCAGACCTTTCCCAGCTTCAGCGCATGCGCCTGTCAGCGTACTGGTGGGCGCAAGCGCAAAAGTCTAGGATTGCCTGGGAAATTTAAAATCTTCTTGTTCCTGGCTACCAGAAGTAGCGTGGAGCCTGGAGATGACACGGGAAGGGAGGGGGGGGGGAGGCGCTGCACAGTGAAGGGTCCCCAGTCACATGATCACCATTATCCAATGGAAAATATCGATTATGTAAAAGTTAAAAAAAAAAAGGTTGAAGTTACATTTCCCCTCACTGATGCAATCGTCGAGAGGAGATGAAACTTCTTACCGGAGGCCTCCGTATTTGAACCTTGATGCAATACTCCTCCACGGACCTTCCCAGGCTTCTGCGCATGCACCCGCCAGCAAAACGCTGGACACATGCACAGGAGCCGGGGAGCCTAGGAATTTTAAAATCTCCTTGCTCCTGGCTACCAATGGTTGGCAAGAGCCTGGAGCAGTTACTGGTGTTATGTGATAAAAAGGTAACGATCTGCCTTAGGCCGGTCTCACATGACCGGATACAAATTGTGGATTCCACATGCGTTTGATCCACGGTAATGTGAGGAAAAATCCAATGCATTGGATTACACAATTCCGTTCACATTAGCAGGTTGGAGTTACGTAATCCACTCGCAGAAAACAGAACGCAGCGTGTTCTATTTTGTTGCGGATATCTGCAACATAGAGCCCATTGTGCTCCATGGTGGCAGATATACCCGCAGCCTATATGCAACTACATTGTGTATGGGCTGCGGGTACCCGCATCATTGCTAAGCGACAGTGCGGGAAATTTAAACAAAAAAAGGTGACTGCACATGACCACTTCTGTGAGTACGCAGTTATGCGCAGGGCCACGCCCGGGCTCACAAATTTGCTGAAGACTTCTGCAAGAGGATTTCACATACAGCCCGGCGTTATTCAGATCGCTACCTGTAATACGTAATTTACAAGAAGTTTCTGGGAACTCTCGCCTTCCTGCAGTTCCAGGAGCGGCTTGTTGATCTCCTTCTGTGTGAGACCGCCGCATCTCAGCAAGCTTACGAAGCCTCACAGAGCGCCACTTTACACCCCATCTATGCCGCTGAAGTCAAGAAATACCCCCAAAAAAGCATGGGAGGAGGAGGGATTCCTGGTTTTATTGCCCCATGTGCCCATCCCAACCAGCCTCCGTAATTACCCCTGTCTTCGGAAATACCACACAGTTTACATTATTACTTTTATCTAAGATTTATAGAATGCCAAAAAGGGGCTAACTCTTCATTGATGTATCTGCTGTACAAAAAAAACTGTTTTTAAAATGACACTTGCAAAAAAATGAAACTTTTATTTTTTTCCTTCTGCTTTGCTTAGATTCATTCAAAAACTGTGGGGTCAAAATATGCAGTACACCCTTAGAGGAATCTGTGAAGGGGTCTAGTTTTCAAAATGGGGTCATTTGTGGAGGTTCTTCATCATTTTGGATGCTTAAAGGCTCTACCAGTGTGCTATGGGGCCTACAATGCCTTCAAGCAAAATGTCTGTTCTGTAAGCCATTGGCTGCTCCTTTCGGTTTGGGCCCCGTTGTGCAGACAGACAGAAGATTGAGGCCACAATCGGTATGTTTCTGAACACAGGACAAACGGGGATCCATTTTGGGGTGTAAAACCTCATTTTCATGTGCGCTTTAGAAAAAAAACCTACCTTTTAAAATGACATATTTGCAAAAATATGAAATTTTTATTTTTTTCCTCTAAATTGCATTAACTCCTGAAAAAAACTGTGCGGTTAAAATACTCCTGACCTCCTCAGTAAATATATTAAGGAGTGTAGTTTTTGAAATGTGGTCATTTGTGGGGGGATCTATCATTCTAACACCCATGAGCCTTTGCAATCTTGGCTTGGTGCAGGAAAACAAAGTGTTCCTCAAAGTGTTGATAAAATAATCAATGTTAAATTTGTAATCTAAATGGTTAAAAAAATATATATAAAGTTTTTCAAATGTTCATCCAGAATAAAGTAAACAGATGGAAATGTATATTGTATCAAAAATGTGTAGAGTATGTTTGCACATATTTGGGATATTGCAATTAAAAAATGTTAAAAAAGGACAATTTGTTTAAAATGTTCCCAATTTTGGCGCTCTTAAAAAACATACACATTCTATTTACCATCTAAATGAAGCACAATATGTGGCGATAAAACAATGCCAGAATCATGTGATGGGCCCTCTTTAATTTTCATTCAGTCATATATTTGGGAGCATTCCTGATTGTACTTTATCGTAAAGTGCTTTGTCTTTTTGGCTTTACTGCACAAGATCCAGAATCCAGCAAACCCCCAGATATGCAACCCTGAGCAGTGAAACTAATGCAAAGTGGGGACAGATTACAGCATTTTTGCCAGCATGTTACTTTTGTCTACGAGCGTTGTGTAGTCCAGAACATTTGATAATTTGGAGCCTTCAAGGTCCTATTCATGTCAGATGAAAGGATTTTTACACTCGTTTTTCATCCTTTGATATTTGCAAGGCTCTTTTTAATTCAGATTTTATCTTTTTATCCATTTATTTTCCCTTTCTAATTCATTTCTAACTACATTGAATTTCCTCAGTTGCACGCTGCATCTTTAGCACTATTTTACATATACAAATGTAGCTAACTTTAACCTGACATTTAATGTGCTTCTAAGGGGGATGAGAAAGTTAACTGTGTGTAATACAAATGTTGCACTAGTGGTTTTTAGAGAGATGACAAAAAGTAGGATGCTGATGCTTATTAGGGCAAATGTCATTAATGCTAAGGGTTTATTGGGAGAAATACGATGTTGGATGCCTATTACAGAGCTGCTAATGATTGCGTGTAACCAGTTTATTGTCTCTGTCATGGCCCCTGTGGACATTGTGTGAGTGGTCTCAATCCCAGTTATGTTGGCCATACTGCAGGTTTAGATAAGGGTAGGACATGCACATTTGATGGATGCATGGTAGGGCATGCCTCGCCCTGCAGGGTGGGACTGTGTTTTTTGTACAAATGGTGGGGTGTGGCAGGTAAGTTTTTGTTGTGTTGCCCACAGTGGTGAAAAGAGCAAGCAAGTATGTGAGTTTGATGCGAGGTTGCGTGTGGCCTGAGTTGTGAGCCACGAGAGAGGCATTGAAAGGCTCCAGTGGAAGAGGCTGGATGCAGCTTGAAGTGTGATTTGCAGGAGCCCTGGAGCTTCCGGGTTGGAGTTGGGAGTGCCTGGTGTGCATGGTCATGATTTTAAAAGCTCTTATTGTGGCCTGCTGCATTGCTGAGAGAAGAGGAGGTACACCATAGAGAATGTGAGTGCGTACAGCTGTGAACCATTGGAGTGTCCTCGGAGCTATGCCAGGCATGCTGAGTTTTTGAAAAAGACTGAGTTGATCCTGCATGAGCTGACAAACTGAGACAGTGTCTCTAAGTCTTGAGTCAGCATTGTCAAGTATTGAAACTGTGCAGCAATGTTCTGAAGTTGTGTGCCAAGTTAAAGAGACTTTACCGCTAATTCAGCTGCCAAATAAAGATTGGTTTACTGCAACTTGCACTCCATCTTTCATTTTGCCTGAGTGTTGGGGTTCCACACATTATATACAATAATGCAACAAACTGTAAACTGAAATTTTCAATGGCATTTGATGTATTAAATGTGCTTTATATAGTGGGATAAGGCAATGGTCTATTAGATATTGATCATTAACCTTAAAGCAACCCTCCCTCCAGTTTCGGGGCAAAATTCTGTCTCAGGGCAGTAGGGTAGATAACCTGCAGTTGTTCTTCTCTGCCATCCCTCTAGTTCGCTGGTTCCAGGTCCCGTTTTTGGCTGCCTAAATGTCCGATGCAGTCTTCAGACTATGTAATCCCACGGAGCATTGGTCGTGTTAGACTGCCAGTGCACAGTCTGAATTAGGTAGTTAGGATTTGCTGCAGCCATCTTGGATGGCCAAAAACAGGACCCTGAAGTGACAGATTGGGGGGGTGGCAGAGAAGAACAATTGCGGGTAATGTACCCCCTCCGTGTGAAGACTCACTTTTGTTCTGAAACTGAAGGGTCACTTTAAGGCATAATGGGCAGTTTTACCAAGATGCTTCCCTGGACACTGTAGGTAGTCCTAAAGTGTTGATCCACAGTATATGGGTCTCTTAGAGTGTTCTGTCTTACAAAGTGAACTACTGTACTGTGACAATTCACACACAGACCAGGATATAGCACAGATTGTGCTGCCTTCGCAAAGACATTTACATAAAGAATAGAGATGAGCGAGCACCAAAATGCTCGGGTGCTCGTTACTCGGGACGAAATTATCGCGATGCTCGAGGGTTCGTTTCGAGTAACGAACCCCATTGAAGTCAATGGGCGACTCGAGCATTTTTGTATATCGCCGATGCTCGCTAAGGTTTCCATTTGTGAAAATCTGGGCAATTCAAGAAAGTGATGGGAACGACACAGCAACGGATAGGGCAGGCGAGGGGCTACATGTTGGGCTGCATCTCAAGTTCCCAGGTCCCACTATTAAGCCATAATAGCGGCAAGAGTGGGCCCCCCCTCCCAACAACTTTTACTTCTGAAAAGCCCTCATTAGCAATGCATACCTTAGCTAAGCACCACGCTACCTCCAACAAAGCACAATCACTGCCTGCATGACACTCCACTGCCACTTCTCCTGGGTTACATGCTGCCAACCCCCCCCCCCCGCACGACGCAGTGTCCACAGCACACACCAAAGTGTCCCTGCGCAGCCTTCAGCTGCCCTCATGCCACACCACCCTCATGTCTATTTATAAGTGCGTCTGCCATGAGGAGGAACCGCAGGCACACACTGCAGAGGGGTGGCACGGCTAGGCAGCGACCCTCTTTAAAAGGGGCGGGGCGATAGCCCACAATGCTGTACAGAAGCAATGAGAAATATAATCCTGTGCCACCGCCATCAGGAGCTGCACACATGGGCATAGCAATGGGGAACCTATGTGCCACACACTATTCATTCTGTCAAGGTGTCTGCATGCCCCAGTCAGACCGCGTTTTTTTATAAATAGTCACAGACAGGTACAACTCCGCAATGAGAATTCCGTGTGCACCCACAGCATGGGTGGCTCCCTGGAACCCACCGGCTGTACATAAATGTATCCCATTGCAGTGCCCATCATAGCTGAGGTAACGTCCGATTAAATGCAGGTGGGCTTCGGCCCACACTGCATGCCCCAGTCAGACTGGGGTTCTTTAGAAGTGGACACATGCAGTTACAACTCCGTGTGGACCGACAGCATGGGTGGGTGCCAGGAAGCCACCGGCAATACATAAATATATCCCATTGCAGTGCCCATCACAGCTGAGGTAACGTCTGATTAAATGCAGGTGGGCTTCGGCCCACACTGCATGCCCCAGTCAGACTGGGGTTCTTTAGAAGTAGACACATGCAGTTACAACTCCCTGTGGACCCACAGCATGGGTGGCTCCCTGGAACCTACCGGCGGTACATAAATATATCCCATTGCAGTGCCCAGGAAAGCTGATGTAACGTCAGCTTTAATGCAGGTGGGCAAAAAATTAATTGGATTACACTGTAGGCGAGGGCCCCAAAAAATTGGTGTACCAACAGTACTAATGTACCTCAGAAAAATTGCCCATACCCAACCAAGAGGGCAGGTTAATCGCTTTGGTTAATGTGGCTTAATTTGTAACTAGGCCTGGAGGCAGCCCAGTTAAAATAAAAATTGGTTGAGGTGAAAGTTTCAACGCTTTAATGAGCATTGAAACGTATAAAAATTGTTTGCAAAAATTACATGACTGAGCCTTGTGGGCCTAAGAAAAATTGCCTGTTCGGCGTGATTACGTCACGTTTCAGGAGGAGGAGCAGGAGGAGGAGGAGGAATATTATACACAGATTGATGAAGCTAAAATGTCCCCATTTTTGATGGTGATAGAGAACGATGCTTCCATCCGCGGGTGCAGCCTATGTATTGCTTAGGTATCGCTGCTGTCCGCTGGTGGAGAAGAGAAGTCTGGGGAAATCCAGGCTTTGTTCATCTTGATGAGTGTAAGCCTGTCGGCACTGTCGGTTGACAGGCGGGTACGCTTATCTGTGATGATTCCCCCAGCCGCACTAAACACCCTCTCTGACAAGACGCTAGCCGCAGGACAAGCAAGCACCTCCAGGGCATACAGCGCGAGTTCAGGCCACGTGTCCAGCTTCGACACCCAGTAGTTGTAGGGGGCAGAGGCGTCACGGAGGACGGTCGTGCGATCGGCTACGTACTCCCTCACCATCCTTTTACAGTGCTCCCGCCGACTCAGCCTTGACTGGGGAGCGGTAACACAGTCTTGCTGGGGAGCCAGAAAGCTGTCAAAGGCCTTAGAGAGTGTTCCCCTGCCTGTGCTGTACATGCTGTCTGATCTCTGCGCCTCCTCTGCTACCTGGCCCTCGGAACTGCGCCTTCTGCCACTAGCGCTGTCGGATGGGAAGTTTACCATCAGTTTGTCCACCAGCGCCCTGTGGTATAGCATCACTCTCGAACCCCTGTCCTCTTCGGGTATGAGAGTGGAAAGGTTCTCCTTATACCGTGGGTCGAGCAGTGTGTACACCCAGTAATCCGTAGTGGCCAGAATGCGTGTAACGCGAGGGTCACGAGAAGGGCATCCTAACATGAAGTCAGCCATGTGTGCCAGGGTACCTGTACGCAACACATGGCTGTCCTCACTAGGAAGATCACTTTCAGGATCCTCCTCCTCCTCCTCAGGCCATACACGCTGAAAGGATGACAGGCAAGCTGCATCGGTACCCTCAGCATTAGGCCAAGCTGTTTCTTCCCCCTCCTCCTCATCCTCCTCATGCTCCTCCTCCTCAACGCGCTGAGATATAGACAGGAGGGTGCTCTGACTATCCAGCGACATACTGTCTTCCCCCGCCTCTGTTTCCGAGCGCAAAGCGTCTGCCTTTATGCTTTGCAGGGAACTTCTCAAGAGGCAAAGCAGAGGAATGGTGATGCTAATGATTGCAGCATCACCGCTCACCATCTGGGTAGACTCCTCAAAGTTTCCAAGGACCTGGTAGATGTCTGCCAACCAGGCCCACTCTTCTGTAAAGAATTGAGGAGGCTGACTCCCACTGCGCCTCCCATGTTGGAGTTAGTATTCCACTATAGCTCTACGCTGCTCATAGAGCCTGGCCAACATGTGGAGCGTAGAGTTCCACCGTGTGGGCACGTCGCACAGCAGTCGGTGCACTGGCAGATGAAACCGATGTTGCAGGGTGCGCAGGGTGGCAGCATCCGTGTGGGACTTGCGGAAATGTGAGCAGAGCCGACGCACCTTTCCGAGCAGGTCTGACAAGCGTGGGTAGCTTTTCAGAAAGCGCTGAACCACCAAATTAAAGACGTGGGCCAGGCATGGCACGTGCGTGAGGCTGCCGAGCTGCAGAGCCGCCACCAGGTTATGGCCGTTGTCACACATGACCATGCCCGGTTGGAGGCTCAGCGGCGCAAGCCAGCGGTCGGTCTGCCCTGTCAGACCCTGCAGCAGTTCGTGGGCCATGTGCCTCTTCTCTACTAAGCTGAGTAGTTTCAGCACGGCCTGCTGACGCTTGCCCACCGCTACTGCCACGATGCGCGACACCGACTGCTGGCGACGTGCTGCTGCTGACATATCTTGATTGCGAGACAGAGGTTGCGTAGGAGGAGGAGGAGGGTGGTTGAGTGGAGGAAGCATACACCGCCGCAGATACCACCACCGAGCTGGAGCCCGCAATTCTGGGGGTGGGTAGGACGTGAGCGGTCCCAGGCTCTGACTCTGTCCCAGCCTCCACTAAATTCACCCAATGTGCCGTCAGGAAGATATAGTGGCCCTGCCCGCCTGTGCTTGTCCACGTGTCCGTTGTTAAGTGGACCTTGGCAGTAACCGTGTTGGTGAGGGCGCATACAATGTTGCGGGAGACGTGGTCGTGCAGGGCTGGGACGGCACATCGGGAAAAGTAGTGGCGACTGGGAACTGAATAGCGCGGGGCCGCCGCCGCCATCATACCTTTGAAACCCTCCGTTTCCACAACCCTATACGGCAGCATCTCCAGGATGATCAATTTGGCTATGTGCACGTTTAACGCTTGAGCATGCGGGTGCGTGGCGGCGTACTTGCGCTTGCGCTCCAACACTTGCGCTAGCGACGGCTGGACGGTGCGCTGAGAGACATTGGTGGATGGGGCTGAGCACAGCGCAGGTGAGGGTGTGGGTGCAGGCCGGGAGACGGTGGTGCCTGTGTCCTGAGAGGGGGGTTGGATCTCAGTGGCAGGTTGGGGCACAGGGGGAGGGGCAGCGGTGCAAACCGGGGGCGATGAACGGCCTTCGTCCCACCTTGCGCATGCCTGTAGTGAGACGTAGGTGCGTATGACTGAGCTAGTGGAATTCACAGCGCAGAAGCAGTCAAGTGGCCAAAGGCCAGTAGTAGGCCTTAAAGGAGATGTCCCGAGGCAGCAAGTGGGTCTATACACTTCTGTATGGCCATAATAATGCACTTTGTAATGTACATTGTGCATTAATTATGAGCCATACAGAAGTTATAAGAAGTTTTATACTTACCTGCTCCGTTGCTGGCGTCCTCGTCTCCATGGTGCCGACTAATTTTTGGCCTCCGATGGCCAAATTAGCCGCGCTTGCGCAGTCCGGGTCTTCAGCTTTCTTCTATGGAGCCGCTCGTGCCAGAGAGGGGCTCCGTGTAGCTCCGCCCCGTCACGTGCCGATTCCAGCCAATCAGGAGGCTGGAATCGGCAGTGGACCGCACAGAAGAGCTGCGGTCCACGGAAGCAGAGGATCCCGGCGGCCATCTTCAGCGGTAAGTATTGAAGTCACCGGACCGCCGGGATTCAGGTAAGCGCTGTGCGGGTGGTTTTTTTAACCCCTGCATCGGGGTTGTCTCGCGCCGAACGGGGGGGGGGGTTAAAAAAAAAAAAACCCGTTTCGGCGCGGGACATCTCCTTTAAGTATTTTGTTTCTATTTTTTTAAAATGCTGAGCTGAGACAGCAGACAGAAACTGTAGGCAGCGTATAATATTATGTATACTGTTTCCCTCTGGCGGGATGACAGCGCTGATGTAACAGAGACAGCAGATCCAGGAAACAATTTTGCGCAAGCCTGCTGTAACGCTTAGCTGCGTATTAATTACGACTACTACCCCCAGCAGATAGATACTGTAGGCAGCGTATAATATTATGTATACTCTTTCCCTCTGGCGAGATGACGGCGATCATGTAACAGAGACAGCAGATCCAGGAAACAATTTTGCGCAAGCCTGCTGTAACGCTTAGCTGCGTATTAATTACGACTACAACCCCCAGCAGATAGATACTGTAGGCAGCGTATAATATTATGTATACTCTTTCCCTCTGGCGGGATGACAGCGCTGATGTAACAGAGACAGCAGATCCAGGAAACAATTTTGCGCAAGCCTGCTGTAACGCTTAGCTGCGTATTAATTAGGACTACTACCCCAGCAGATAGATACTGTAGGCAGCGTATAATATTATGTATACTCTTTCCCTCTGGCGGGATGACAGCGCAGATGTAACAGAGATAGCAGATCCAGGAAACAATTTTGCGCAAGCCTGCTGTAACGCTTAGCTGCGTATTAATTAGGACTACTACCCCCAGCAGATAGATACTGTAGGCAGCGTATAATATTATGTATACTCTTTCCCTCTGGCGGGATGACGGCGATCATGTAACAGAGACAGCAGATCCAGGAAACAATTTTGCGCAAGCCTGCTGTAACGCTTAGCTGCGTATTAATTATGACTACTACCCCCAGCAGATAGATACTGTAGGCAGCGTATAATATTATGTATACTGTTTCCCTCTGGCGGGATGACGGCGATCAATTTTTTGGAAAAAGCCCACTGCCTATATAGCCTGAATATCTCTTTCCCTGCCTCACCAGTACTGGCCCTATACTCTGTACAATGACTGCAGACTGCGGACGCAATGCTCTGCACGGCCGATATACAAAAAAAAAATTGTGCAACACTGCTAAAAGCAGCCTCAACAGTACTACACACGGTCAGATGTGGCCCTAAGAAGGACCGTTGGGGTTCTTGAAGCCTAAAATAACTCCTAACGCTCTCCCTATAGCAGCTCCGGCACCAGCAGCACTTTCCCTGATCTCTGTCAGAATGCATCTGTGGCGAGCCGCGGGAGGGGCCGATTTATATACTCCGGTGACACCTGATCTCGCCAGCCACTCACTGCAGGGGGGTGGTATAGGGCTTGAACATCACAGGAGGAAGTTGTAATGCCTTCCCTGTCTTTCTATTGGCCAGAAAAGCGCGCTAACGTCTCAGAGATGAAAGTGAAAGTAACTCGAACATCGCGTGGTGCTCGCCTCTAGTAACGAGCATCTCGAACACCCTAATACTCGAACGAGTATCAAGCTCGGACGAGTACGTTTGCTCATCTCTAATAAAGAACCAACATCATGGAGTGTAATCTGTCTGGAAGATAGGGTGTCCACATCAGATAGAAGATTGCAATGAATAATAAACCAATTTGTATCCCTTTAACAAATGTACTGGGCCTCACATTAGCCAATTGAACTACCACCAAACATAGGCCACTCGAGTCTGCAGCACTAAACAGACCTGGAGATTGTACTTTTCTGAACATCACTGGCACATAATTTAGTTATGCTTAGCAATTTTAGGGAAATGTCAAGCATAGTTATCATCTTTAGCTCACAGCAAATCCGATTACTATATGAGGACAAATCACAATCCGGACAAACAGGGAATACATTGTTTTATGAGACTTGTTAGTTTATCACATAAATGCCTAATTTCTTTTAATATAGTATTATAACTGGTGGATTCCAAATCAATTACAGTATGTAACAGAGCCACAAAGTAAATTGTACTTTTCAGTATGGTGTAAACCAGGACTTCCCTGTCCAGTCTCCTATTGGCTGCAGTGGTCATGTGGTCACTCCCATCCCCAATGACAACATCCAGTCCAGCTGCATTGACAGTGGGCTGGGCGGTCAGCTTATCATCGGGGATCCCAAGCAGGGAGCCACCGGCCACTAACTATTGATGACCTATCCTGAGGATAGGTCATCAATAGTTTTTGCCCAGATTACCCCTTTAACTACAATATACTACAATGGTGGAAATCAATTTATCCCGATACACCAGTTATATTAATGACTGCTACATCTTAGAGTTCTATTCACTATTAATTGGGATGAGTACCTTCAGTGCATTTCACTCCAACTGTAGCTCAACAAAGGGGACAGGAGCTTGTTGAGTTGGGGGTTTAATGGCATAATGCACACCCATAAGACAAAAGGCAGAATGGTGGATGAAATGAGGACGGACACATGGCACTACTATGAGACCAAATCCATTGACGCTCCAGATAACAGATAGGATTACACACTTATGTAATAGATAAAGGGAAAATAGCAGTGTTGGATTGCATTTTGTCATGGGAACAATGCAAGATGTAACACAAACGGAAAGCTTTGAGGTTATGTATCAACCTGTTGACTTTGTATGTGTTCACAGCTGGCTCATAAAGTCCTGTACTGTATAAATAGCATGTCTCATAGTGAGGAGAAAGGTTAAAGCCAATGACAAAAGTGAAGATGTTTCTTGTTATCAAGGGCTCTCTGTTTCTCTGACAGTACCTGCATAACACATCGCTAACCTTGAACATGTTCTGCGGTACAAAAAAGGCAAAATATAACACAACCAAGTAGACCGGCACACCGGCGTCTCCAAGCAGTTATGGATCTGTTCTTTTTGTCTGTAATGTAAATGTAATATTACTGATCATGTATTTAAGATGTCTGTTCTTTTTGTCTTCTAGAGGGAGGGTCTGGATCTGGTGACGGAGGTAAGAGGTTTAATTTAATTTAGTAAGTTTCAGTATTTGGAGGTGAAGCCCTCTTATTTGTGACCGCTGTATTCTTAACTCTTTAGCATGCAGTCAGAGCTCATGGTTTTGTACAGAGGCGTAAGAAGGCTTCCATTTAGATATATAAATCCATGGCATGGACCACACTATTTGTACTGAGGTATTCTCTGAGTCATGCTTCTATTGAGGAATGTCTCCACAAATACAGAACCCAATGGATCTTGTATGTGTTTACCAAAATAAACTGTTCCATGAGTTGGTTCAGGTCGTGAGTGTGAATGCCAATTTCATAACGGTAGCATATCTTCCATGCATCTTATACTGGATGTCCCATTCACTGAAAAGCAGCTATAGCGTCAAGACTAAAAAACACATTTTAATGATAGTTGGTCAAAATATACCTCAGGAACCCCTCAAAACATCTGCTGAAAGTGTCCTATTTGTGGTCAAGCATGCCTCAACCAAATGCTCCATGTTGCTGAACGTTCTGGTAAGCATTAGTTAATCATATACATGTGTTCAAAGAATAAAGTGCTTATAAATAATAATAAGGATCACTAAATATAATCAAATAGCATTAAGGCCACATTAGTCTCCACCAATTGAACCAGGAGGCACCCTGACGCACGTTTCATTTGCTTTCTCAAGGGGTGACAAAGAAACAATCCCACACCTCCTAATATACCCATCCAAGTAATCACATGACTGGAAAATGGTGCAGGAATCTGTGAGCAAAAGGATACCTAATACCTGGCGCTTATCGGTCGGAGCAGGCGCAGACCAAAAAGGGTCATGTATGCAATCCGAACGACAAATGATGCTGGGCACCAAACGTCCAAGTGGTCGCCATCCAGCCTGCGCACACCCTCACTCAGCGTACACCTAGGGAATTATCACAATTAAATGAAGGTTATGCTATATATAACATCCATTGTGTCCCTTTCCAAAAATAATGAAAATGTGCGAACAAACAAGAAGAAATTAAATGATGAAAAACATAATTTGGTGCGATGAGTGACATGTAAAATAAGAGGACACCTAGTCCACTAGGATGCACCAAGGTGCAAAAATGTGGTGGCTGCATTGGAGGTGCGACAGGTGACTCTGTCCTATTGAAAGTAGCCAGTGCTAAATTCTTCATTGTCTAATTAATGTATGAATGCGTGGAAAATCTTTAGACACGCTGCACTGGTCACAGTACTGTCAAAAGGATTAGGCATCGCTTTGATATGGCGCACCAGACACCAATGCTTTCAGGGTGAAGCCGGGTCAGAAGGGCTTTCAGTTGACCACATCCACTTATTTTGAGAGTTTACATGATGAATAAGTGAAGCCGTGCCCCATCTGTAAACCACATGACATCAAGAATGTTAGGCTTGTTGTCACTTCAAACCATTGTAGTACACGAGGCATTCCCTTTTCTAGGACCTTTCAATTCACGCACCGCAGTCACTCGGTATTCATGAAGACGTGCTCTCTTTGAGCTGTAGCTGCCCAGACTAGGTAGCTGTTCCACCTGCCCTGTTGAGGACCACCAGGGTGGGGACAGTGGCAGTTGGGTTTAGAAGTGCTCGATGAACATGTTATGAGTGGTTCCTGGTCCTTGTTCTGAAATGTATGTTTTGACCAAATTTCATTAAAATATATTCATTAGTTTTGGAGTTGAATTTTTCCAGGACTCCAACAAATGGGACTCTGTATAATGGCTTAGGAGCTAAAGAAGTGGCAACTGCAGGTGTGTTTAAGGCTCAGAATGCTGTAGTCGTCACCGCTCTTGTACCCACAACATAGTTTAACAAAACTCAAATGCAGACCGCCTCCTGGGTTTATCTGTTATCTCAGTAATTCTGAATAATATTTCTATACCTTTTTCTATTTTCCTTTTTGAATTCTTTGCTATTTTCATGCACTTTAGTGTTTTCTGGGTGATACGTCGGCATGGTTTTCAGGAATTTATTATTCATCTCTTTATTATTTCTTTATAGGAGCTTTAGGTTTTCATGTCCTTTGTTTTATTTATTGCTCTTGAAATTCGATTCATTTATTCCATTTGTTCATAAGTTTGTGTGGTCTTCATCATCAAGATGAGTACACACTGACAGAGTCTAACATTTTACCACCAACCTGCCATCGGTATGACGGTGAAACGCGTTGCCTATCTGTCCTGTTGGTCTAAATGAAGAATTGTATTCTCACCTTTTCTGGTTTCTGCATATCTAATCTACCCGCTAAATAGTGAGAGGAAACTGATATTGTCACAGTGCTGCTGGTGGATGAGCATTGGCCTTGGGTGATGTCACAGCATTAGCCCACATGATTCACCAAGCTAGCGCATGCTTATTGTTATTTGGCAGTGGATGCTGTTAATTGATTGATAGATATGTTCCACTTGCTCTGCTCCTGGTGTTTGTCTTCCTCTCTTATTGCAGCTAGGGGTCGCCCCTTTCGGGTCGGATGCTTAGCTTATTAGGTAGATGCAGCCATTTTTAAATCAGTCATCTCTTTGTCAGTTGCTCTGGTGTGTTTCCTATCTCCCTGTTCCATTCTGCTCATGGTGATCTATGCAACATCTTTGTTGGATATGACAGGTTGTTCCTATTCAGATTTATGCATCCTCAGCAAACCCAACCATTGCTCATTATTGCACCATCAACATGTATCCTTGCTTCTTAGCGGTCTATCAGTTTGTCTTGCCTTTTTTCCTGTTTCAATTCTTTACACATTTGGTAGATGGAGTTATTTTGCAACTGTAGCATATGATGTTTCCAACAAAGATGTAATACTGTGATAGGAGTCATTAATATCTTGTAGCCAAAGTGTGACTAAATAAGGGGATAAAAAATAATAAATTGCGCTGATGTTCAGAATGTAGCATGTAGAGTGACATAGAACCCTGTCTATCTATCTATCTATCTATCTATCTATCTATCTATCTATCTATCTATCTATCTATCTATCTATCTATCTATCTATCTATCTATCTCTACCTATCTATCTCCTTTCTATCTATCTATCTATCTATCTATCTATCTATCTATCTATCTATCTATCTATCTATCTATCTATCTATCTATCTATCTATCTATCTCCTATCTATCTATCTCCTATCTATCTATCTCCTATCTATCTATCTATCTATCTATCTATCTATCTATCTATCTATCTATCTATCTCCTATCTATCTATCTCCTATCTATCTATCTATCTATCTATCTATCTATCTATCTTATTAAACTACTTTCTGTTGTCTGTACCTTGTGCATGCTCAAACGGTCAGACCAATTTGCAACAAATTTGCCACACAGATAAATCAGTCACTTTGGAAGGTTTTCACACATTTCTGCCTTTCGTGACACATTCACAAAATATTGGAATTCAGACACAACAGCGATACGACTGGACTAATCCGCAACAAATTTGCCACACAAGTAAAATAGGCAATTCTGTAGGTTTTAGATGGCATTTCAGCTCTCTGGGGCCTTCTGTTCTCAACATTCACAAAAAATTTGAATACAAATGCACATATTGAAAGGGTTCTCTGCATCAATAGGAGCTTCTGTATTACAATAATAGCATGAACTATACTCACCCCCCTGCGGTCACCGGGATCCAGCGTTGCTGCCCTGCTCTGGTCCTGGTGACTCCTATGACAGATGATGCAGCATCATGTCCTTGAACTCCTGGCATCATGGTGCCCAGCATGTGAGCGATATTACCAGGAGAATGAGCAGTGATGCCACAGCCTCTCATTGGCTGCAGCGGTCCCCAGATCTTTTGTGACATCATCTATTACAGCAATCACCGGGACCACAGCGGGGCTGCAGTGCTGGATCCTGGCTGCCATGGAAGGGTAAGTATGATTCACTTTATTATTTTAATACAGTGATCCTATTGGAGTGGAGTTCTTCAGTGATCGGAGAATCCCATTGATTAAAATCTTTTGGGATGCCACTGGCAAGACGTCATGTTTTTGGACCAAAACAACCCAAGCATTTTTCTTTACCCGCCGTGAACGGACAATACTTAATTATGTTTATTATGTTGTAGTAAAACAAGAATAAACAGACTCGTATGAAGTATCTGATATAATGCAGCCGTCTGCATAGAGAGTAAATAGGAATGTGTGAACGGCATCCATTTGTTTTAAAGCGTTGTGTCCTCTACTTGACGTTCCGCTACTTTGTGTTGCGCTATCGGCATTCTACGACTCTAAACCATTTATTGTTTGGACTGTTATTGTAAGCCTGATCCTTCTACGTCCTTCACAAAATCTAATGACCCAGTGAAGCATCTTCCTTAGAGCAGACTCTTGGAGACCAGAGAATTGTATTGTAGAAGTGGGTCAGCAGGAGTTCTAGATGTCAGTATCACGTAAGCAAGATGATCTTGAAGTGGTTAGTCACCGATAGCCATCCTCACTCCTCATCTGCACCGCTCTGTAGTATTTTTAGTATTTAGTCCTGCACAGGAAGAACAGAATTAAGTGATTTGTAGGCTTCTCCTTCTTAATTTGCAATGCAGTAAGAATCGTGTAAATCAACCCTTCTGGGATTTTAATTATGTATGCAATTCTTGTGATTGCTTACATAAACTTGTGAAGAACTCTTACGTCAACTGTTTTTAAATGCATTTTTTGTGGCTTTGAAAAGTGGTAGCTATATTTTATATGCACTATACTGAAACAAGGAGAGGAGAGGCTGCAAAGATGAATCTCTTGACCCTTGCGTAGAGTTTGCATACTTTAAACAGCAGTTCTACTGTAATAATATGTATATATGGATGCAATGAACAGAGGGCAGCATTACTTGTGCCCATAGATGCCAACAATATTTTTCCCAGATTGAGCCTGATCCAACATGATGCCTCCAGATGTCAAACGATCATATTCAAACAGCTCTAGCTTCTTATTTTTCCATACAGTCTTGTATAGTAATACAAGAAATAGTCACACAATGGCCTCTAAATTATGGCCGGAGTGGCTGTCTGTCCCAAGTGAAAAAAAAAACTTTTTGAATCCTCTTCACATATTTCCTAAATTCATAGAGTCGCAAAAATGCACTCAGAAATTTCCAGAATGGGAATCTCTGACAGAACAATCTAACCCAAAGGTAATTTATATCAATTGTACATGGCTTATAGGGTACCTGTCACTGCCATCTTACCCCTAAGGCTGCATTCAGACGAACGTATATCGGCTCGGTTTTCACGCCGAGCCGATATACGTTGTCCTCGTGTGCGGGGGGGGGGGGGAGGATAGAAGAGCCAGGAGCAGGAACTTAGCTCCCGCCCCCTCTCTGCCTCCTCTCCGCCCCCTGCACTATTTGCAATTCACTTTTATTGCCTGTCTCATCCTAACGAGCCCATGTACTTCCACAATTAGGTCCAAGGTTAGAGCTTGCCAAATGCAAGTGAGCAGAGAAGAGTTATGAGGCCAGGAAGAGTCATGTTGATGTATGACCTGCTGAGATGACCATACCCCTTTACTCTTGATAGACAGCTTCTCCTGTCCCCTGCTACACAGTAAACTCTGTCTATCCAGAGAAAGGGGTGTGGCTAGCTCCGCAGCTCATGAATCAATGTGACTCTTCTTGATCCCATGACTCTTCTATGCTCATTTGCATATGGCAAGCTATAATTTTGGAACCTGATTTCTTTGGTACATAGGCTTGTTAGGAAAAGAGAGGACATTAGAAGTGATTGATTTTTCATCCTCTGCCAGAAAGTGAAGTTAGCTGTCATGATGGTGACAGGTTGTCTTTACAATTTTGAGCCTCAGATTTCAAGTGCAATAAAAGTGATCAAAAAAGCCATATGTACTCCAAAATCACACACAATCAAGCCTTCACAGAGTTCCGCCATGGAAAAATAAAAAAGTTAGGGGACTTTGATTACAGTGATGCAAAAAAATAATAATTTGCACAATAAAACCCCTATTTTTAAAAAGTGGAAAAAAATCTACCGTATTTCTGGCATATAAGGCGATGGGGCGTATAAGACGACCCCCCCAACTGTCGCCTTATATGCCGGGAATTCGGTGTCAAAAAAAAAAAAGCAGTACTCACCACCCAGGCTGTTGCTCCCTCCTCGTCCCCGACAGAGCATTGCTTTCTGGATGGCTGTGATTGGCTAACTCACGCGGCGTCAGCCAATCACAGCCATTCAATGACATCATTGAATGGCTGTGATTGGCTAACTCACACAGCGTCAGCCAATCACAGCCATTCAATGACATCATTGAATGGCTGTGATTGGCTAACTCAGGCGGTGTCAGCCAATCACAGCCATTTAATGTCATTAAATGGCTGTGATTGGTTGACGCCGTATGAGTTATCCAATCACATCATTAGCTTTCTGGAGGCGGGGATTTCAGGCCTTGCATCCAGAAAGCAATGCTCTGTTGGGGACGAGGAGGGAGCGACAGCCTGCAGCAGCGCCGCAGAACGCCAGAGGAGGTAAGTACTGCTTTTTTTTTTTACACCTTTGTTTTTTTTTGTATACCCGGCGTATAAGACGACCCCCGACTGCAGAGCAGATTTTTCGGGGTTAAAAGGTCGTCTTATACGCCGGAATATACGGTATATAATTTTGGTGCTGTAATCATATCAACTCACAAAAAAATGTATCATGTTGTTTATGCTGCATGATTTGCACTGTAAAAAAATTGAAAAAATGTCAGAATTGATGTTTTTTTCCTCCCTGCCCTCAAAAGGTTAATAGAAGTTAAAAAATAAACCATATGTACCCAAAATTGGTACCAATAAAAAATACAGCTCGCCGCGCAAAAAAACATCTCATACGGCCGTGCAAAATGGAAAGAATAAAAGAGTTCTGGATTTTGAAAAGTAGAGAAGAAAATCCCCTAAAAATCGTTGCGTCCTCAATGCCAAAATAGGCCGCGTCGCTGAAATAGAATTCAGGCAGCAGAGGGATGATAGGTTTACCGCTGTCTGTCTTCAGGGGGGTCTCATCCAAAGCTCCAAATGCAATTAATGGCAAGAAAAATGTTGTGAGACCTGACATCCGGGGACTCACCCGTCTATTCACCCAGTGCAACGCTTCACGTCTCTTCTACCCTTCCCAAGCAATGCCACCTGTTTGAAAACCCCTAAAAAAAAGCCACAATGCTGATTTTGTTAATTTCACCTAAAAAAAAGGCAATAAAAGTGATTAAATAGAAGCTGTATGTAGCGCAGTACGGGACCATTACTGCTCTCCAGGTCCTGTCTCTTGAACCCTTCTCAGGCAATTCCTTGGGAAAGGTTTAAGACTCAGGAAACGTTACAGTTAGAGATGAGCGAACGTACTCGTCCGAGCTTGATGCTCGGGCGAATATTAGGGTGTTCGGGATGCTCGTTACTCTTAACGAGTACCACGCGGTGTTCGGGTTACTTTCACTTGTATCTCTGAGACGTTAGCGCGCTTTTCTGGCCAATAGAAAGACATGGAAGGCATTACAACTTCCCCCTGCAACGTTCAAGCCCTATACCACCCCCCTGCTGTGAGTGGCTGGCGAGATTAGGTGTCACCCGAGTATTGAAATCTGCCCCTCCCGCAGCTCGCTATGGATGCATTCTGACATTAGTTCAGGGAAAGTGCTATCGTGTTGGAGCTGCTATAGGGGGAGTGTTAGGAGTTATTATAGGCTTCAAGAACCCCAACGGTCCTTCTAAAAGCCATAAATCTTCTGTATATGCGCTCAATGGGGCCGGCGGCAGCAGCGCCGACCCCATTGAGAACATATAGAAGACAAATCCTTTTTTTCTGCCACAGCTGTAACAGCTGTGGCAGAGAAGAACGATGTTTGCCCATTGAATTCAATGGAGCGGCAATACAGCCGCTCCATTGAAAGCAATGGGCTGCCGGCGTGCGCGGGGTGAATTGTCGGGAAGGGGTTAAATATATAACCCCTTCCCTGCAATTCATCCAGAAATGTGTAAAAATAAAAATATATACCGGCGTATAAGGCGACGGGGCGTATAAGACGACCCCCCAACTGTCACCTTATACGCCGGTAATACAGCGGAGCAAAGAATAAAAATCATTACTTACTTCTTCAGACGATCTGCGGCGCTCCTGCAGGATGTCGCTCCTTCCTGGTCCACGGCAGACTATTGCTTTCTCTACGAAAGGCTTGAAATCCCTGCCTCCAGAAAGACATGTGCCTTCAGCCAATCACAGCCAATGACAATGATGTCATTGAATGGCTGTGATTGGCTGTGGTTCTGGAGGCGGGGATTTCAAGCCTTTCGTAGAGAAAGCAATAGTCTGCCGTGGACCAGGAGGGAGCGACAGCCTGCAGCAGCGCCGCAGATCGTCTGAAGAAGTAAGTAATGATTTTTATTCTTTGCTCCTCTGTATTACCGGCGTATAAGGTGACAGTTGGGGGCTCGTCTTATACGCCCCGTCGCCTTATACGCCGGTATATATTTTTATTTTTACACATTTCTGGATGAATTGCAGGGAAGGGGTTATATATTTAACCCCTTCCCGACAATTCACCCCGCGCACGCCGGCAGCCCATTGCTTTCAATGGAGCGGCTGTATTGCCGGCTCCATTGAATTCAATGGGCTAACATCGTTCTTCTCTGCTACAGCTGTTACAGCTATGGCAGAGGAGAACGATCTTTACGCTGACAGTGCGGGGGGGGGGCACTCTTGCCGCTATTGTGGCTTAATAGTGGGACCTGGGAACTTGAGATGCAGCCCAACATGTAGCCCCTCGCCTGCCCTGTCCGTCACTGTGTCGTTCCCATGACTTTCTTGAATTGCCCAGATTTTCACACATGAAAACCTTAGCGAGCATCGGCGAAATACAAAAATGCTCCGGTCGCCCATTGACTTCAATGGGGTTCGTTACTCGAAACGAACCCTCGAGCATCGCGGGAATTTCGTTCCGAGTAACGAGCACCCGAGCATTTTGGTGCTCGCTCATCTCTAGTTACAGTGGGTGAATAAACAGGTCGATGTGCTGTCACTATACAATCTTCTTCAGTACTGGCCGTGTCACTAAGAGGTTAATTAATATTACTATACATTTCGTTTAAAGTCCTAACATAAAATCAATAATTCTGAGAAAGGGGTTGCAGAATTTTCTTATCAAAAATATTCGGTTCACTCGATTAAAAAAAAAAAAAAGAGAAACTCTAAAGTTAAAATAGCACCCGAAAGCCGATACGGGATGCCTGACTTCTATTGATGATATTAGGCATCTTCCATTGGAATCAGCATCAGCTTGAGCGATATGCTGTATCTTCTGTCATTCACAACGTGATGTGGTATCACCGGCCGCACGGGGAATTGGTAGGATGAGCTCATTATTTTCTCTTCCGTTTGCCTAAGAATACATGTTAACGCTTCGGCTTGTATACTAGACGATCGCCGCTCTCTGGTCTGCAGCACCCTGACATGGGCAGGAGGGGGGGCCGCAGTCGTCTTCTAGTAAACAGTCATCGGCATATTATGTAGAAATGATAGCATGTGTCCTGCTAAATAATAGAATGTTAATTAACTTAGAGGGCCATCTTTTTTCATTAGCTGTTGACCAGTAACTTAATTAGATCTGTTTATACGCCCGTGCCTTTTGTTTAAATGTTAAGCGCAGGCAGCAGCTGTCAGTGACGCAGCGTGTTTCCCTTCACTTTATTATAAAAGTGATTGATAGGTCAGCCTTCAAAGAGAGAACAGCACAAAACACAAAGCTGGAGCCGGCTTCCTGGCAAGTCTTAAGTTGTGCCTTTAAAATACTGCAAAATAGGCAAAAACCCCTCTCTGCACAATCTTATTTTTCTTGCTAGCAAATGATAATTAAAATAACTGGAAGCTGTAACGATGAATGATTTCAATTGTATCCTGAAAATCTCCAGCGTTAATGGTACTGAGAGGATTACATGATACCAAAATAGAACTCTCCCTTAGTGCGATGACAAGGGCTAGCCTGCCATCACTTCTTGTATTAAGCTTTTGATTCTGCTTTATTCATTCCTAATATCATAAAATCTATGACTCACAAGGCTGCTGCTCTCGCTTCACCAAGGAAAAAGCTTGTTATTTTCCAGATGATAGAAGCCTGAATTTTGCCTTATAAAACCATGAAAAAGAGCTAATTTCAATGTGGTGGATTAAACTAGACAGGAAACCAAGAATCTTAGAAATGTATACATGATGTTAACAAAAGTATTGGGCCCCCCACCGATCCTGTGCTGTCAGGTGAAGGGGGTGTGCAACATGGGGATGTTTCTGCTGGGAAGGACTAGGGCTATTGGTTATAGTGAAGTCTACGCTCACCACCGATGGGTACAGAGACATCCCAGACAATGCGGCACTACCTCCCCTGTGGTAATACAGCTCCGTGTCTCCACCAACATGACCGAGCACCGTGTCATACGGCACGTAGTGTTGAGGCTTGGTTTGAGGAGCAAAACACCCGCAAACTTCATTGATTCAATGTCTGAATCTGAATACCATTGAGCATCTATGGGATGAACTAGAATTCCGTATCCATGCCCGCCCAACATGCCCATCATCCCCCGCGTCACTACCTGAAGCTCTCCTGGAGGAATAGAGGCAAATCCCTCCACACATCTATGGGAATTTGGTAGGAAGCGGCTGCAGAGGGTGACTGCAGTCACTGAGTCCAAAGGTGGCCCAACAACAGATGGAAAATTGGAATAAAATCCTATTCCAGCACCTTCTATGTGCATCTCTACTTTTTGAAGATGCTTACATGTTATGAAAGGAAAAACAATGTGTTAGTGTCAGAATGATTGATATGAACAGACAGAGAATTCAGGCACCCATTTTTAGGAGTGCAATACTGATAATCCATTCTTAAGATAGGCATCACTATCTGTCAATGGAAGTCTGCCGCTTGGGACCCTGCTGATCACTGCGTAGCAGACACAGTACCATACTTTTTGTAGTGGCAGTGCCTGGTATAGCAGATCAATCCCAATCACTTGAATGGGACTGAGGTGCTCCAAGGCCACATGATGAATGAGTGTGACATCACTGACCTTAGAAGAGGCCATAGTGCTCATCCGAGCTCCGCAGTGTCTTCATGATAGAACTTATTGAGTAGAGACAGATGTGTACTCTTGACCATAATCAAAGTCCCATTGAAAATGTGCAGGTCCATAAATGAAAACCTATGAAAAGAATATAAAAATCAATGGATATATCAGCATTTCAAGAGGATTCCTACATGTTGTATCTACAGAGAATGGGAGCCACATTTTTTCATTCTGTAAGACAAGGGATGCCAAACAGGAGGATGTCTAGCCTATCTTGTAGCCTCCTGCTGCCATAGACTTGCATTGTACAAAAAATGGATCCATTAGGATCTGGTTGATAGAGCAGAAAAATGAGACAGTCTATGAGACTTATATGCGCTCTGTTTTTCAGTGGCAGAAACTGTTCATAATGATTCAGCCCCCAATGCAAATTTTAATTCACAGAAAAACCGCTACAAGAGAATAACCTAAAATACTGTTTTATTGATAAGTAATTAAAGCCATGGGGAGTGAAGGGACAAACACATATGCACCTAGATTCGATGGTAAATAAGAAACCATGGTACAAAAGTGAACAAACCCCAAAGATGTGAAAAAGGGAGGTAACAAAGCCCTGATGGATGGTAGGGCCTAATAAAGGGGGGATTGTAAGCTGGATAGACTCCCCCCAACATAAATATCACTAGGCTAGCTAGTATCTCGTTGTGGTGTCTGACCCCAGCCCTCAGAATGGAGGTCAAGGACTGCGGTCAAAGATCTACAACCAAGAAACCAGACATGTTAGAAATGCTTGATGATAAACACTCAAGAGGCTGTTGATGTGTTTCGCAGCCACGTAGCGCCCTTAGCCGTGTCCAGCAAGGGCTGTCAGTGGGATAGCAAGGACGGGTAAAACAGACTCAAGGAGAGGTACAGGCTGAACAGTATTCTACCGAACTGTTGGATTGATGTGCCAACAGTATGTAGATATATTGGATGCTTAAAGAGACCTTTAATGCCCCAAAGTATGATGTTGGCTGCTCTGTTATAATTGACAGAGCTCTCAATAGTCTGATTTATAGAATTGAAAGGCTCAGATATTTAGAATGTTCGACGCGTTTCTCTGGCCGTACGGACAGAACATCAGGAGCTTAATGTGGTGGGAATATCATGGAACCACACAGTAGTTAATGATGTTGTATTTGGTTATATGGTAACAAGGAAAAAACAGACCAGATACAACAAATCAATGATTACTTATAGTGTATTGGGCTAAAAGTTTGGGGGGTTTGTAAAAAAAAAAACCACGAATTAGAGCCTTAAGATAAAATATAATAAAAGCTTCTTCTCATTTAACATACCTAATTTGGCAGCCTACCATAAAATCAGATAGACAGGGGTTTGTACAGCAACATTGTGCAGAATTACAATGATGTTTCTATATATGTTTGCAATCAACATTATTCAACCCCCATTTGCAAATCAGCTTTATTTGCCAAATTTAGAAACTTTCAGCTGTTTGAAAAAAAAAAATCAAACAAGAACAATTTTAAGAGGTTTATCCAAATTCATCATGAACTGCCACTTTTATTGACTCCTGCTGTTTCAGAATTGTTCAACAACTTGATGACCGGCGTCTTTAGTACTTCGTAGAGCAGCTTCTGCTCTTCTGACCGTCTGCAGACGGGATGTCCAGACAGACAGCATCTTCTGGCAGTGTACCTGAGGAGTCTTACCCCACTCCTCGTGGACAACAGCCTCCTCACTAATATTCTTGGTCTTGTATGCTACAACCTCCTTCACATCCCACCAAAGATTTTCTAAGGGATAAAAGTCAGGTGACTGTGACAGCCACTCAAGAATCTTCCAGGACTTCTTCTAAAACCAAGCCTTGGTGGACCTTGGGGGTCTGCTTGGGATCCTTGTCCTGTTGGAAGGTCTAGTGATGCCAAAGCTTCAGCTTCCTCACAGAAGGCATGATGTTTTCTCCTGTGATTCCCTGATACTTGATTGAGTCAATCTTGCTCTCCACACACTGCAGGTTTCCAGGAGCAGAGGAGGCAAAGCAGCCACCCACCATGCTTCCCTGTAGGCATGCAGCTCTTTTCAGCATCTGCTTTATTCTTCCTCCTCCAGACACAGAGCTGATCCAGAGGCCTGAAAAGCTACCGTTTTGTTTCATCACACCACAAAACAAACTTCCGTGGCTTATTTTTTGACTTTGAGTATATTGGAGGTGACTTTCCTTATGTTTTTGGGTCAGTAGAGGTTAAGGTCTTGTACTTTGGGCATAAAGGCCTTCAGCATGTAGTATGCATGTGGAAACCTCAGCACCTGCTGATAAGTCTTTCTACAGGACTTTTAAACGTTTTTGACCATCTGCCTCCTCAGGAATCAGGTGGCAACCAGTGATACATTGCATACAGGTAGTGTAGCCAGTGTTCCTTTAACTTTGAACAAGCGGATGGCTTCAAAATGTATCTCTAGGAACATTCAGTGCCTTTGCTACCTTTTTGTATCCCTTTCCTTGTTTTCTTGGACCACTCTCTTAACTTAGCCATATTTCTAACAAATAATCAAACATCACAGTAAACAAAGCCAGTCCAGGTATTTGATGTGTTTTTATCTCAAACACATCTGATACAACTAATGAAGCTCTTTATTAGTTGCATCAGGTATGCTTTAGTCAATACCTGATTTACAAATGTATGTTCTTAGGATTATTCAAAACCCTGAATAGAATCCAAGGATTCAAAAAGATCTAGAAAAGCTTGTGCAGTGGGTGGCGACTAAAATAATGGTATTTAACAAGGAGAGATGCAAAGTCCTACTTCTGGGAGAAATAAAAAAAGCACATACAGAATGGGAGGAATTGGGCTAAGCAGCACATGTGAAAAAGACTTGGGCATACTAATAGATCACAGACTGAACATGAGTCAACAATGTGATGCAGCAGCCGAAAAGGCAAACACAATTCCTGGATGTATTAAGAGAAGCATAGAGTCTAGATCATGTGAGGTCATTATCCCCCTCTACTCTTCCTTAGTCAGACCTCATTTGGAATACTGTGTCCAGTTCTGGGAACCGCACTTTAAAAAATTCATGGACAAACTGAAGCAAGTTCAGAGAAGAGCTACCAGGATGGTAAGCGGTCTGCAAATCATGTCCTATGAGGAACGGTTAACACAAATACACGATGTTAATGCGAGCTTCCAAACCAATGCAGCACTCTTTTTCAGGCTTAAATGAAATAGATCCCAAGAGATATAATATATATATACACGCACACACACTCATTGCCCTCTGACACACAAAAAGGAACCTGCTCACATGTACGGACCGCGGACAGCTTACAAATTTTAGGGGTATTTGTGAAATTTAGGTTCTATTCAAACTAATTCAGACTGAACCAAATTTTTTGGCCAAATTCAGCGAACTGACCAAACCGAACTTTTTGAAAAGTTTGCTCATGATTATTGATATAACAGGATGTTATAATATTATAATTTCTTGTTCCTACCAGTGTTAGGTTAGTTGGGCCTACCTAATACTGTCCCTGTTTTTCCTCATTAGGTGAATTTGTTCATACCGTCGTCAAAGCAGAATGTTTTTTGTTCCATAGAGTAAAAGGATTCATGGCTATGAGATATTCACCTATTCTAGCCTTGTAGAAAACGTAGTGCTGCCCATCTTCATCATCAAGAACTCCAGTAGTAGAACTTATACTATACAACCTTGTAGGCAAATGGACATTTGAATTATTTAGATGGTTTCTAGATGGTAAAATTCTTACACATTCTGGGGACTTTTACATAAAATGATTATTGTTTAAATATTCATTGCATCATGTGAAAATGAAGACTAATTGTTCAGTGTAACCATGACCAAGCATTGAACGAGCAACAAACTTAATGTGCTTATCATTCGTCATTTATGGTGATCTTTCAGTCATTCCCAGACGTTTCCAGACTCACCTGGAAAGTTCCAGTATTGTAATTTATCGCACCTACCCGCACACCATCAGACACACTGCCCAAGTCTGTATATTGTTGGTGTGCTCCGATGAATTGGTTGGTGTGATACTATGAATTTCTTCATTATAGGAATAGGGTCAACAAAGTGATTCAAAAGCTCCTCACATCATGCTGTTATATGTGAAGGTTTGACTTACAGATATTAGCGCTTCCTGTTATTAAGCTCCTCTAACAGGTGCCATGAGAATACTTTGTGCATAGGCGGTTGGTAACTAAGCAATATCCGTATACAAGAACATTTCTCTTAATGAAACAAAATGTAGAGTCCTCCACAAATTGGTCCCTCATTTATATCACAGCAGTCATGATGTCCAGAACAGACTCCTCATAATCAAACATTTGGGTAGGTGTAGGTGTGGCCACAGCGAGATTTAACTGGTCTTCCACAAATCAGGCAATACTCTAGACAGTTTTAGGCAGTTGATATTAAGGCTAACTGTATAGTCTGAACCCAATAACAGATGTGCATGCAACAACAAAAAAAAATCCAAAAATACTTGCACCACCAGAATAATATAAATAAAAAATCAATCTTGTATGCAAAGAATCTGCAAAACAAGCTGACATAAAGATTAAACCACCTAAAAACCAAGTTGGAAGGAAACAGGGCAGGATTCAAAATAAGAAAACAAGCCACTACAGGCATGGCGCCGGAGGTAATATGCAATAAACAAAGAGAACCCAAAAAGAATTACAAAATTATCAAAAACTTACAACCACAAAAATAGAGGCATATATATGTTAAATTCAAAGGGTCATATAGCCTGAGTACTAGATCCCAATGATGTGGCATACACAAATTACCTGTATACTAAGAAGTCATCCTTCAGAAGGTATATGAATCCAGGCTGCAAGAATATAATGGTGTACAGAAAAACCCATAGGGTGAAATGTAATGCATATCAGCATCCAGCAGATCTGACAGGGGAAGCCAATAACAGGCTCCATGAATAATACATACCTTCACAGGAGTTGCAATGTACATTACAATCGTAATGCTCACTAACCACTTGCAAGATCAAACGTACGCTTCTCAAATCATTCAACACGCAAGCCGATCTTACAAAGTTTATACCAGAGTTTACTTTATAGAGCAGACGCTGTAATAGATCGTAAATCTATAACTGTCTCATTACTATCTGTAATTTATGAAGTGCATGCACAAGGGAGCACAACCACAGAGTTTGCGCATTGCTCCCCATCATGCCGGTCCTGGGCCTCCTCTTTGATCGGGACTACTTCGGCTCTCCTTTTGTACAACCCTTTGTCTTCCTCACATTTGCATCTACAATTGCCACCAATGAAATCCTTGGACCTAGCAGGTCCTTAATCCTTCCAGGTTATCAAAACTAGAGGTTGGATACACGCTACAGGTGTATCCAACAATCAGAAGAGCAAACACTGTGTGGGACCAGGAGTTACCCTGCTTCTTTATAACACCAAACTCATGAAACCACATCTCACAGTAATTACCGCTCACAAATGGCGCCCAACCAGGCCCACCTTCTACATTTATGAAGGGTCCCAAGAAAAACCTGCAGCTCCAGAACATGCCAGATTCCTACAGTCATTCACAGTGCTTGATTTGCGCTGCTGCTAATAAACCGTACCTTCATAGGAATTACACCATGGTCATGCATAAATCAGCACCACGGAGGTCGGCTTATCTGCCTCTACTTCATACTGCCCTCGAAGAGGTCCATGGAACCACACCAACAGGTGGCCTTTCAGATCTGGTTTCACATCCAGTGATTACTTGCACCCCTGTGAATATGACATTACAGAAAGGAAACCATTAACGGTTGTTAAATCTGACCTGCGGGCTGGCGTTAGATCGCATGTGAATGTGGTGACAGCAATCTGCAACATTCAGGGATGTAACCTGCGGGATTACACATTCTGAGCAGGAAACATGTCCATTTTTAGTCCCTGAGAAGGAGATTGCTTAAAAAGATTGCCACAAAGAGAATTACTGTGGATTACAAAATTGGATGCTACAGGGATTTGGGCTGAAAAGAGAAATGGACAATAGTGTAAGTTTGTAATTACGCTCTAATAACATTTAAGCTTTGTTTGAGAGATACATATTTAGGTCAGATGTGTTTGGATTTCATTTCCCGCAGACCTGCTGCAGTCTAACATTTTCTCTTAGCAGTTCTCTTCAGTACGTTCCATTATGTTTGATTCTTCCTTGACAAGCTGCTGTATTGTGGAGTGGAGGCTAGAATCATTCCATACAACTGCTAAGAAACACACTTGCTGACACAATTAAAGGGACGGTCCCAAAACCAACCATCACTGTTATCTGCAAGGCAGGCTGAGACCGCTGGCAAGCAGCTGATTCAGCAGAGAGATATCTTGTCAGCTGCTGATATTGCTGCAGGACATATAATATTGTAATTCACACCACATTATGGCATAAATTTACAGGAAATCTGTCAGACTGCGGGGCCACACCTCTCCCAATTATTCTCATAAGACGGCGGGCCACACCTCTCCCAATTATTCTCATAAAACTGCGGGGCCACACCTCTCCCAATTATTCCCATCAGACTGCGGGGGCCACACCTCTCCCAATTATTCCCATCAGACTGCAGGGGCCACACCTCTCCCAATTATTCCCATCAGACTGCGGGGGCCACACCTCTCCCAATTATTCCCATCAGACTACGGGGGCCACACCTCTCCTAATTATTCCAATTAGACTGCGGGGCCACACCTCTCCCAATTATTCTCATAAGACTGCGGGGGCCACACCTCTCCCAATTATTCCCATCAGACTGTCGGGGCCACACCTCTCCCAATTATTCCCATCAGACTGCGGGGGCCACACCTCTCCCAATTATTCTCATAAGACTGCGGGGGCTACACCTCTCCCAATTATTCCCATCAGACTGCGGGGGCCTCACCTCTCTCAATTATTCCCATCAGACTGCGGGGGCCACACCTCTCCCAATTATTCCCATCAGACTGCGGGACCACACTTCTCCCAATTATTCCCATCAGACTGTCGGGGCCACACCTCTACCAATTATTCCCATCAGACTGCGGAGGCCACACCACTCCCAATTATTCCCATCAGACTGTCGGGGCCACACCTCTACCAATTATTCCCATCAGACTGTCGGGGCCACACCTCTCCCAATTATTCCCATCAGACTGTCGGGGCCACACCTCTCCCAATTATTCCCATCAGAGTGCGGGGCCACACCTTTCCCAACTATTCCCATCAGACTGCGGGGGCCACACTTCTCCCAATTATTTCCATCAGACTGTCGGGGCCACACATCTCCCAATTATTCCCATCAGACTGCGGAGGCCACACCTCTCCCAATTATTCTCATAAGACTGCGGGGGCTACACTTCTCCCAATTATTCCCATCAGACTGCGGGGGCCTCACCTCTCTCAATTATTCCCATCAGACTGCGGGGGCCACACCTCTCCCAATTATTCCCATCAGACTGCGGGGCCACACTTCTCCCAATTATTCCCATCAGACTGCGGGGCCACACCTCTACCAATTATTCCCATCAGACTGCGGAGGCCACACCTCTCCCAATTATTCCCATTAGACTGTCGGGGCCACACCTCTCCCAATTATTCCCATCAAAGTGCAGGGCCACACCTCTCCCAATTATTCCCATCAGACTGTCGGGGCCACACTTCTCCCAATTATTTCCATCAGACTGCGGGGGCCACACCTCTCCCAATTATTCCCATCAGACTGCGGGGGCCACACCTCTCCCAATTATTCCCATCAGACTGCGGGGCCACACTTCTCCCAATTATTCCCATCAGACTGCGGGGCCACACCTCTACCAATTATTCCCATCAGACTGCGGAGGCCACACCTCTCCCAATTATTCCCATCAGACTGTCGGGGCCACACCTCTCCCAATTATTCCCATCAGAGTGCGGGGCCACACCTCTCCCAATTATTCCCATCAGACTGCGGGGGCCACACTTCTCCCAATTATTTCCATCAGACTGTCGGGGCCACACCTCTCCGAATTATTCCCATCAGACTGCGGAGGCCACACCTCTCCCAATTATTCCCATCAGACTGTCGGGGCCACACCTCTACCAATTATTCCCATCAGACTGTCGAGGCCACACCTCTCCCAATTATTCCCATCAGACTGTCGGGGCCACACCTCTCCCAATTATTCCCATCAGACTGTCGGGGCCATACCTCTCCCAATTATTCCCATCAGACTGTCGGGGCCATACCTCTCCCAATTATTCCCATCAGACTGTCGGGGCCACACCTCTCCCAATTATTCCCATCAGACTGCGGGGGCCACACCTCCCAATTATTTCCATCAGACTGTCGGGGCCACACCTCTCCCAATTATTCCCATTCACTTTTTAAAAGTTACAAGAGTGGTGGAAAATCCTAAAAAGACACACATTTTATCACAAATGTGGCGAGTGGCAAAAGTTAGATTTTTTTGGAAACTGGCACTAATGGCATCGTAAATAACCCCCAATATTCACCCTAGATTTGGAAACGTGTTAGAATGTTAATTCGTGTCCACATTACAGGTAAGGGAATGGATTTGAAAGGGTATTTCCAGGACTTTTCACATTGACAGCCTATCCTAGACAGAGTGAGTATAAGCCACAGTTGTGTAAGCATGGCCACCGACTAGAGGATGAGGGATAATTTGTGAGGGGACAACACATGGATCTCTCCCGCGATCTGTTTACACCCAGGACCACGACGGTAACAAGAGGACATCCGCTACGATTAGAGGAAAGTAGGTTTCATCACCAACATAGAAAGGGGATTCTTTACTGTAAGAGCAGTGAGACTATGGAACTCTCTACCGGAGGAAGTGGTGATGGCAAAATCCACAGAGGCGTTTAAAAGGGGACTTGATGTCTTTCTGGAGAAGAAGGATATTACAGGATATAAATATTAGGTGAAGTGTCAATCCTGGTATATAGGCAGGTAGGAACTATTAGGGGTTGATCCAGGGAACAGTCTGATTGCCATTAGGGAGTCGGGAAGGAATTTTTTCCCCAAAAGGGCTAATTGGTTTCTGGCTTGGGGTTTTTTGCCTTCCTCTGGATCAACAAAGTAGGATAGACAGGCTGGACTAGATGGACAATGTCTTCATTCAGCCTTACATACTATGTTACTATGTTACTATGTTAATTTGGTCGCATGGTTTCAGCTCACTTAAAAACGGTCTGTTGTAAACAGGTAATTGCTGTCTTTCAACGACTCGCCTACAGCTTTGCAGGGCGGTGTGCGCTTGTCCGGCATGTGCCTCCCACTGAACACGGACTGCTTCCTTTTTTATATCCTATCATGTGGACAAATTCTCACTCTAACTTTGCGAGAATATATGTGCTCATAGTCCTTGACTGAACAGTCCCTGCGGGGCTTCGAGGAACACTTGCTGCTGCCGCCGTCTCTCACGGCTTGGGTCTTCAATGGAACACTTAGTGCTTCAAACTCTTGCAAGTGTTCACTTGAAAATCGCTTGCAAGTTGTTATGTGCGTTTAGTGGGCTGGACAGCCAATGAGCCATCGGCCAATCAGCTGATCTGATATTGATAACTAGTGATGAGCAAGCATACTCGCTAAGGGCAATTCCTCGAGCGAGCATTGCCCTTAGCAAGTACCTGCCCGCTTGAGAGACAAGATTCGGGTGCCGGCGGCGCGCAGGGAGCTGCAGGGGGGGGGGGGGAGCGGGGAGGAACGGAGCGTAGATCTCTCTCTCCCTCCTGCTCCCCGCTCCCTCCTGCTGACTGCCGCTACTCACCGCTCCCCCGCGCCTGCACCCGAACCTTGTCTCTCGAGCAGGCAGGTACGCGCTAAGGGCAATGCTCGCTCGAGCAATTGCCCTTAGCGAGTATGCTCGCTCATCTCTTTCGATAACCTATCTTGAGGCTAGGTCATCAATACAAGAGTCCTGGAAAACCACTCTTAGCATTGTGATGTTGCATCATGTAGCAAGCTCAAATTCTCACTCTAATCTTGTAATGATATGTTAAACTCATTTTATTAAAATAGGATCTAACATGGAGTTGCAGGAATGCTCCCTTCCAGTAGGTGGTGCTGTAGAGGCATTGTTCCATCTTCTCTTTGCATATTTCCCAGAGGAGCATGCATGGCCTTACAAATCTCTTCACACCTTCTCGTGGTTTCACTAAGGAAAATCTGTACCACTCCTGAATCGTATCATAGGCCTCTCACCAGCCCACCAGAAACCTACAGTACACCGATGAGGGGCGATCATCCCAAAACAGTCTGTCTGTGCATAGTTATCTTTTCCTTTTGAAAAATACTCTGCCTTTGAATCGTATTCCCAGTTATTATTACAAAGCCTGTTACAAAGTCAGACATTGACTTGTAGGAATCTGCCTTGCAATAGGTGGCGCTGTAGAGGCATTATTCCAGCTTCCCATTTGCATATTTCCCAGAGGAGCATGGATGGCTTGTAATGATATGTTAAACTCATTTTAGGTGCTCTCCATAAAGGTACCTTTACATGGTACGACTGCCAGGGGCATAAGCGTTGTTCCGACCCGCCTGCCTCCAATCACAGTAAAGGGGAGTTGCTCAGCTGAAAAGGAACGACTAGCGACTATTTAGCAACATTTTGCTCAGTGCTCTGCCGGCGGCTGTGTGAACAGTCGCCCCAAATCACTCATTTGGTAAACTAGAAACCTGTGAAATGGTTTCTGTAGTCAGCATTAAGTGTTGTAGTCCGGATGTGCAGCCAGTGTTTCCATTGCCCGCCATAGACATGCAGTTTAGCGGACATGTACACCATTTTGTATATTAATAGGTAGCATACCCTTTTCTTTATTTGCTTTGTTCCGAAATGCATTAAAAACCTGCTGACCTCTTGTTTCTTGTAAGTTCCATATTGTGATAAAGAATGTGTAATTCCCCTGGTAACAGTGTGGGCCAAATGTTGTTCTGCAAGCGCTCTTTCTCCAATCCATGATTTATCAAAAGGTTAAACACATGCTAGGGGATTAGCCGTAGAAATAAGTACTCTAGACATGTTGTTCAATTATCATGGCAAAGCTGACAACGTCTACTGCGAGGATCTGGAATTGAAAATATACATAATCCAAAGCGACTTTCAGAAGCCCGTCGTGATGCTCAAGTGAACAGGAAAAAAAGTATTTTTAAGCCCTTTCTGTGCAAAGTAAAGTGTGACGGAACATTAGTTTATAATAATGCTTCCTGCAAATAATGCTTGAAGTAATAGAAGGACTGCATCTACTAAAGCCCGACCCCACGTTGTGCAGACAGATAGAGAGAACTGCATCTCTTGGGGCTTATGGGCCCATTTAAGTTCTATGGGAAGATTTCAATTTGCCAGGGACAAAGAAACAATTAGGAAATTAAAAAAATGTGTGTATACTGTAGCAAGGGGTTTCTTGCATGCGGGTCACCAGCCTCTCCATCTGGGAAATGGCTCGCTGCATGTACAAATAGGTGCTCCAGAGACAGCACTTTCTTATAAATCTGGCACAGCACAGCGAACAACAAAGTTTATGTTCAGAGTCCAGGGTACACAACCCACTGGGTCACCGTCACCAACCCCGGCCAGGGCTTCTGGAGGGTGTCCTGCTCTGTTGGACTGGGGCACGGCCCAAAACACTTCCACACAGGACCTCGCTGGTCCAAACAGGACCTCAGGCTTTTAGGCCTTCTAGCTCCACTGAGCTGTTACTCTCTCCCCTGAGTGTTGCAGAAAATGACACTTTTAACTTTAGCTCCTGCCACACCCACAGCTGTGAACCCTTTCTGCAGTACTAGAATGCCTGTCTGTAGCTCTCTGCAGGCCATCCCGTTCACTGTACTCCCACAATATATGTATAAAATATATTTTACCCCAATGCACATACATTACTTTGTTGATATGTAGACAATAGTTGAATAATGAAACCAATGTGCTTACTTTAATACAATGAAAAGGTTTGCTTGCAGTCAGGTTTGTCACTGGCTTATAGATTGCAGGTTAAGATCACTGTGAGCAAGTTTTTGTTTTTACTTCAGGTGATTTACTACCCACCTGTCTTGTGTTTTTTGCTTGCATTCTTATTAGCATTGGAATAAAGAATAGTAATTAATGTCAAGTGACCGAAACAGAAGAACTCTAGTTTCGGGTTAAACTTTGCTAAAAGTTTGGTTTAGTGGGAACCCAAACCTCAGGTGAGTCCTCTAAATCTAACCCGCTGGAAAACTAAGGAAAAAAGGAAAAGAAGGAGAGAGAAAATTAGGAAAAGGAAAAAGAAGAAAAAAAGTAGGAAAAAAATCTTTCATTCTTTCTTTCTTCTTCTGCATTCTTCACTTTGTCTTACAAACAGCTCAAATGCACTTAGATACCCATGTACGCGACCTATGAGGGTCAGAGGGGTTTTATGGCTCTTAGTGTTATATACCAGTGTTAGGAGTATTGGTGAAGTTCCGATTCGGTTCGAACTAATTCAAACCAAAGCAAACCTTTTGCCAAAATTTGGCAAATCGGCTGCACCGAACTTTTGAGAGGTTCACTCATCAGTAGTAAGATTTGGATTATGCAACGTGTACTTTATTGTGCTTGAGTTCCAGCATCTGATATAATTTATAGACACTGTCAGGATTAAAGACTTGGTCATTACAAACTAATCTTAAAGGGGGATTATCATGTCGAGTTCATATGGCCAAGATGGGAAAACCCAAGCCTCTGTTTCTGACCACCTTCAATGCAGTGCGTAGCTGTTATTGAAGTAAATAAGAGCAATAGTAACAGCATGGCACAGCGTGTTACTCCCTGAGTTATTGAAAAGCATGCTGTGCTACTCTCTGTAGCTCCCATTCACTTCAATGGGAACTACGCAAATAGCTCTGTGCTGAAGCACTCAGCTGTTTGTGTAGTTACTGGCTGGGTGGCCAGTAAATATAGGAGCCGTTTCCCATCTGAGCTATGAAAATGCAAGATGGGAATACCCCATAAAATACAGGGTTACTATAAAACAGACTTCCAATGTTCTATAGACCCTAAATCGTTGAGCAGTTAGACATGCAATATGGGTAGTAGCATCGAGTTGGGATGAAAACGTTTGTGCTACAGCTTTTTGTGACGTAAACATTGTGAGCACCCAAGGGGCAAGACATTTCAGAAGACTGGTTGTTTATGGAAAAGGAAAAAAGTTCTAGGAGACCTGAGGAGCAGAGGAAGACGTGGATGGTGCTAGACTCATAGAACATTTGTAAACTAAGAACATGCTAAGATTTGGACTGTATCAATAATATCTTGGCTTCTATAAAATGCTGAAAGTGTCTGTCTTTTATAGTAATTCCGTACGCCATACTATTGTTCTGTGTACACGAATACAGACCGATCATGCCGCAGCATGTTGCACTGGGGAAGTATTGTACTTTGCCATATTTGTTTTATTTTCAGTGACATTGATGTATGGGGTGTGATGAATGGGATCCGGTCATCAGATTCAGGCTATCCCAGCTGTTGACAGCATGGACCTAAGACAAGGATGCCTATTGTCCTCATCAATGCTTTGTACTGAAGCACTGCGGCATTTCAGAATAAATACATTTTGAACTTTGACTCTGAGTCATAGGGGTGAGGGGGAGGAGGGGTGCACCAACTTCTCCCTGCCCACATTTAGACAGCTCTCTCCTCTTTTGTCTATATGGAGAGCTGTCACTTTGGGTACAGCGGGCGTGGAAAAGTCAGTGCGGCCAGCCCAATGACTCAGAGTCAAACTTCAAAATGTATTTATTGTGAAACACTGCAGAGAATCAGAATAAAACCTCCAGGTGACACAGGCTTCCCGTCTCAGGTCCATGCTGTCCGTGGCTTCGGCAGCATCAGTCTGAGGACAGAACCCCCTTAAGTGCCACGCTGATGATGAGAGTTGTACTTCAGATACATACGTCTTCAGACCCGATGCTGACTATCAACCATAAGAGCAGATTTCTGTGTTTTCCTCCGTTTAGTCCTTCTTTCCCTTCCACTGATATACTGTGTATCCAGCAGGGTTTTTCAGCTGTTGCTGAGTCCACGGATCCTGATGTAATGCCTTACAGACTTGTAGATACTTGTGTGGCAATACTTTCCACGCAGCTGTGGATTGTAGCTGCGTATATAACATAGGTGCAAGAGCTGCATTATGGCCTCATAGCAGGCTATGTAATACAGGTCCACATGGCCCAGATCTGTGTGAGGCCTTAGCAAAAATGTCTTTATATACTTGTGTATATGAATGCACATATCTCTTGTGTTTACATTAGCCTTCATTAAAGAGGTTGTCCCATGAAAAACATTATTTATATATAAAACCAGCCCTTGATTATACATATGTTTTGTATTTAGATTTATTAATAAAAATGATTCTATCCCCAGATATTCCAGGATTAATGTTAGAATAGCGCCCTCTGCTGTTTATACCCACAGATATTCCAGGAATAATGTTACAATAGCGCACCTGCTGTTTATATGCTTAGATATTCTAGGACTAATGTTAGAATAGCGCCACCTGCTGTTTATATGCTTTGATATTCCAGGACTAATGTTAGAATAGCGCCACCTGCTGTTTATATGCTTAGATATTCCAGGACTAATGTTACAATAGCGCCTCTTGCTCTCTATTTCCCCAGATATTCCAGGACTAATATTAGAATAGCGCCACCTGCTGTTTATATGCTTAGATATTCCAGGATTTATGTTAGAATAGCACCCCCTGCTGTTAATATCACCAGATATTGCAGAACTGATGTTAGAATAGCGCCCCTTGCTGTTTATATCTTCAGATATTCCAGGATTAATGTTAGAATAGTGCCCCTTGCTGTTTGTATCCTCAGATATTCCAGGACTGATGTTAGAATAGCACCACCAGCTGATAATATCACCAGATATTCCAAGACTGTTAGAATAGCGCCATCTGCTGTTTATATCTCTAGATATTCCAGGACTGATGTTAGAATAGCCCCACCTGCTGTTTATATCACCAGATATTCCAGCACTGCTTTTATAATAGCTCCCCCTGCAGTTTCTAATTTCTGATTATAATTACTTTCAATGATATTACCTGACATTGTACGGAAAGAATGTTAGCAATGATAAGTAAATGACAAATGACAGTTAAAAGAGCATCAAACATACTTGTGCCAATTTTCTAGCAGCTAATTATAAAGATACAGATGTGGCAATTGTTCCCATTACAAGTAGCTGGCTGTATTGTTAGCACGGCACAGATCTGCTATTAGCATAGTGGGCAGCTCTAACAGTCAGTGTATGAGGATGGTGTGCCAGGTGTATAGCCATACAATGGCCCACCATTTTAGTGGCACAGTCTGCTGGCTGTATTGTAACACTTGTTACATCTGTAAAAGGCAACTAATGGGTAAACGAGTTATTATATAGGACATATCAGCTAGACTAGGTTTGTACTAATTAAAACCATATAATGAAGCATATTCAATTTTGACAGGCTGCTGGGAGGTTGGGCTCACCAGATAACTCAGCATGCTGCATTGCAAAAGTAGTAAAACATTAGAAAGAAAACTATAGAAATCTGGTATGACTGTAATCGTGTCGACCCATAGGACTAATGTTACGCTGCCATGTTAATATACCCAAAGTGAAAATAGAAAAATTTAAAAAATGACAGAACTCAGATACTTCCTAAAATTTGGTAAACAAGCCCTCATACAACTCAATTAAAAGAAAAGTTTTCGTATTGTTGCATTCCAATAGCTATAATTTTATATAGGGTGCTCCAATGATTGTATTCATTCAGTATGTAGCTGCCTTCCAGTATATACAAGTAGGCTAGAGTTTCCTTTGTTAGTTGTTACTTTCTGTCTGAAGCTCCTGGCCTCTATTTCCTCAGATGGTCATGTGATCTCCGTTCTGACCGGCTCAGATGTAATTGGGATTCTATAATCATTTTCTAATCACATTCTCAGGGTGAAGTCACACGAACATATATCGGCTCGGTTTTCACGCCGAGCCGATATACGTTGTCCTCGTGTGCAGGGGGGGGGGGGGAGGATGGAAGAGCCAAGTGCAGGAACTGAGCTCCCGGCCCCCTCTCTTCCTCCTCTCCGCCCCTCTGCACTATTTGCAATGGGGAAAGGTGGGACGTGGGCGGGGCTAATTCTCAGAACTTAGCCCCGCCCCACCTCTTCCCTTTACAAATAGTGCAGAGGGGCGGAGAGGAGGCAGAGAGGGGGCGGGAGCTCAGTTCCTGCTCCTGGCTCTTCCATCCTTCCCCCCCTGCACACGAGGACAAGGTATATCGGCTCGGCGTAAAAACCGAGCCGATATACGTTCGTGTGACTTCACCCTCAGTTTGTGTGATGCTGTTGTATGGACCTTACCACATAAACTGCCTAGAGGGCCAGACAGGCATTCTGGTCACATTTACTGATTATGATTAGAGGCTCCTGTCACACAGTTATAATAGAGGAGATCGCAGCTCGTTGTCCTGATTGTTTATGGTATGTAGCTTATTTAGATGAATATAGGAGGTAATGATAATTAAACCTGCCCACTAGCAGGCAGAAATGGTAAAGCCTCTAGCTGAGGGCTTATTTAAACAAGCGTATATCGGTCGGCATTTTCACGGCCGGCTGATATACGCTTCCATCTGAGCAATCCCCCCCTTCCCTCCCCCTCCCCGGCTTTCTGACTCCTTCCTCCACTCCGGTGTTTGCAATTGAAGGGGGGCGAGATGGGGGCGGAGCATGACTCCGCTCTGTCTTGCCCACTCCCATTGCTGGCTAAAGACAAGGGTCAGGAAGAAGGTGGGAGGTTAGCTCTGCCCCCACCCACTCCCATTGCAAACCGCTTGGAGGGGTGGAAAGAGGCAGAGAGCTGGTGAGGGGGAGGCAAGGGGGAGTACTGCTCAGATTGAAGCGTATATAGGCCAGCTGTGAAAACGCCCGCCGATATATATGCTTCTGTAAATAAGCCCTAATCTTGTGATGATGCATAATGGGATAGGTGTGAAATGGAAAGTAAAAAATCTCAACCTCAATACAGTACTTGATACATATCAAAAAGGGGACTGCACTGCATGGAAGTGGCTGCAATACACAGAGGAAACCTCCAGAGTGTGACAGGCAATCAGAAGAGGGGGCAGGGATGGAACATGTGTTTTCCCTGGAGTGGTCTTTTAAGTGTTTTCATATAGCAAAAAATAAATAAATAAATAAATTTAGTATTCTTGTAATTGTGCTGATCCAAAGGATAAAACCTCCCTGTTCTGATACACGTGGTGAATGGTGCAAATTGTAAAATGTAAGCATATGATGCCACGTCAAAGGGGAGACCCGAGGTAGCGGTGGGACACAGTAAGGAGCTTGGAGAGGTAAGCTTATGTGAGTTTGTAAACCCGTTCCCTATGCATGCACATAACAGAAATGGTACAATTCAGAGAACCCCTTTAAGGCCCCACATAGGTTTCTTCCTAAAGGGTTAAGGCAGTGAAGTCCAGATCCCAAGTGGTGGGGTGAAGCCCGGAGTACCCCAGTTCTGCCTCTACGTCCCCCTGCTGCCTGTATGTACCTAGAGATGGCTACAAGTGAGTGTAATCCCGTTGGATGTGGCGCTTTCAGCTCTCTCATTACAATACTGCTTCCTTGACTCTGTTTTCTGAAGGGCTACATGGAGTTGGCTGTGTACTGCAAGGGTTGCCATTCTGGAACTCTGAATTGTAATGACATAAACCCATCTGTTAATTGATTGCTTTTCTTACAAATTGTTAAATTGTAGCATATGTAAAACAGACTGAGCGACTTGGCACTTAGCATATCTCACAGCGTCTTTCATGTGGAGCTCTTGATGTTGCATGTCATTTCTACATGTCTATACTGTATATGTGTGATATGGAGTACGACGGCTGCAGGAGACTGAAGAGCCCCGTTGGCTACATTAATTATTCCTTGAGAGAATCTGAATGAAAGAAATAGTCCTGCTCGAGGTCCCGACGCTTCCTGGCATTAGCTATTAATTATTGTACGGAGCATCTTGGTGTATTAGTGATATCCAGGACATTCTGCTGGAATAGAGATGTTCCTCTTCATCATAATTGAGCAGAAGTGATAACTCATTGAGTATTAGCAGTGTGAATGAAATGGCTGATTGAGAGTTCAGGGCTCATTCACACTACCGGTTTATTTTCCATTTAGCTCCTCTGTTGTGGCAACAGCTATCGTATGCAGTACTTCATATAACACGTCTATATATACAGTGCAGACATGTATGTGTAAATGACATGCAAGAGCTTTAGGCCTTGTGTAGCATAGAGTGTTAAGGCAGCAGACATGCAGTCCCTAAGCTCTCGCTCATGACCTGAAGGCTGCAAGTTCAATCCCCGCTTGGTTCAGGTAGCCGGCTCAAGGTGACTCAGCCTTCCATCCTTCCGAGGTCGGTAAAGTGAGCACCCAGCTTGCTGGTGGGGTAATAAATAAATTACCTGAGAGGGTTCGGAATTAGTTGGCGCTATACAAAAAAAAGACCCTTCAAATGAAAGAAAAAGAACACTGGTCAACAGTGAAAAGCTTTCCGACTTGAAGATAAGTATTTCTTAATCTTTTAATCATGGAAGAAACGACAATGACATTGGAAACTTTGAGTTAGTTCTTGGCTCTGCGATGTAGCCCATTTAAGTTAAATATACGTACCTTTATTCAGCTCTACAAGGTTAGATGGGTGACAGTGGGACAGCCGGGACAGGTCTTCTCACTACAAGTTAAAAGTCTGCCCCCCAAGGGACAAGCTCTGCCTCGGAGAGAGAAATGTCCAGCATGATCCTCTGGTAGAAAGAAACAATTCTTTTGCCCCTCTACACATAAAACTTGGACTCATGAGGAACTTTTTAAAGAGATGAAGCAGAATCGCAGAGTTGACAACAACGTTGAGATTGTGAATAAACTTCTAGAAAAGTACCAGCGATTACGTTGCAGCATGTCACTCAAAATCCATTTCCTACATCCTCCCTGGACTTATTCCCTGACTGCGGTGCCACGAGGGACGAACATGGAGAGCGATTCCATCAGGATATAGAGAAAATGAAAGGAGAGTATTGGGGGAAATGTTAGCTTTTCTGCTTGCGGACTGCTGTTGGACAGTGACTCGTGGTCAGTTTGTGGTACTAAATTAGTGGGAGATGTGTCTGGGCGGATATCCAAAATCTCCTTATCTCACAGGAAGTCCAGGTGGAGTGGTAACAGAAGGTTTAACACCACCTCTACACACAGGAAGGACACAAGTAAGATTTGTTCTTGCTGAAGGAGTTTCACTCCGAAACGCGTTGCACCTACCCATGATTATTTATTATTAAATTGGATTATATCCTACACCTTCTGTTACTTTTAATATACTAGTCTGAACGTAGCCCAACCCGTATCACCGGGTCATTCTATGTAACACGACTGATAGTGGACTTTCAACCATTAAGATCCAAGCCGCATGGCCCGCTATAATTATGAAGGGCTCCATATGATAGTTTTTACCTAATCTTGTACTTTATGCATCTTTGCTATTGACAAACTATTCTATAGTGACAGCAGGGAGAGGCAGCTGAGCGAACACACAGATCTTCCTAATGAAAACATACTTTAATATTTCGGACATATTTTGCCAGGAGGCACTATAGGAGGGAAACTATGTGTGCCGTATTCCATACCATGACTTTATGGAGAAATAGATACGACTCATAATATGTAGAAGACAGTCCAGTCAGTGTGTCAGTCCAGGGGTTCGGGGATCGCACAACAATGAGAGGGGATGCATTGAGTTTGCAGCCAACCTTCCGGTTCTGAAAATACTGCTGGTTTCAGGCTAATCCTCTCGGACGGGCTTAGTCCCAGTTATTCATTTTTCTTTGTCCAATTCCAGTAACTGAATATCCAAGATGCTCGGTCTAGGGAGTGTGGATGGTGAGGAGAATCATCTCCTGCTTGTCTGTATCTTCAATATGGTGAGACAACCAACCATCCTGGGCCGTGACACAAGGAGGAAGAGAATCAAGTCCCCTATCCAGCCTAATGACTGTTGATTGAGCTTCACCCATGTATTTTCCAGTCAGTCTACAAAAATGGCTGATAACAGGGTATAATAGCTGACATACAAAGATGGAGGAATCTCCTGATATGATACTTCATAATAGCAGTGTTAAGGTAGCAGCTCCTTCTTGTCGACTCATGGCCAACTCCTTTGAGCGGACCTTACTGTTGAGTTGCTCTCTGCTGCTCCTCACTAACGACGTCTGGGCTCGTCTCTGTAATGAGTTCTCTCCAGTTGTGTCATAGAAGATAATAAAACTGCTACCTGGAGCCGCACACCCTGAGTGTGTTACACGGCGCAGCGGGCAGAAGAAGTGATTCCATACAACTTAGTAATAAGCTATGTATGACTGATGACTTAAACAGGCGTTCCGATTGGAGGCGCAGAAGTGCTGTTTATCATATCTGGAGTCTTTCTATCATTTTATGTTTTCAGTTGAATAAACATAACAGCTTCAGGCAAATGAACCGGAAAATCCTCCCGACTGTACATATGAATGACGCGCAGTCCCACCGCGGAGACGGGAATATTGCATCTAGTAGCTGGTGGGGTTTACAAACAGGAAGGGTCACATCGTTATGTTTACGAGTGTTAGCATTTAATTAGACGGCGCTCTCTTCTCGCCGCTGACGGCGTGTAGGAAGATAATAGTCCCAAGTCAAGATCTGTGTAGGAAGATGAAGAATAACACAAAACAAACCTATGCTGCATGTTGTAGGATCCGAGGCAGCCAAACGTGGCACATGGCATCCATGTTATTAACCCTATAAGGGCTGGGTTTGGTACTTAGAGGGCTTCTGGAATCACCTTCAAGCCCCATAAGCCATTTTCTTCTGCTCTAAGGTGAAGGGACAGGGAGTCCAGGCCCCCCCGTTCCAGCAGGCGCACGCAGATGGACCCTCCAAAGAGATGTGCTTTTTAAAGGTACCATTCTGGGGTACATCTGCTGCATTTTTTTTTTTTTTTTTTTGGGGGGGGGGCGATAAAGAGAACACCTCAATTCAGCTACTTTTTTCAGTTCAGTATGTGGTATAAATGATAACTTTTTTTTCTGTGATTATGGTGACACCAAAATGACATATTTTTTTAGGTTTTTCCCCTTTTGTACAATAAACTTGTTTCTATTTGGAAAATTTGTTTTTGGCTTCAGCAGATTTGCAGACCCAGAACTTTCTTTTCCATGAGCAGAGCTCTGTGAGGGCTCGTTTTTTACATGGTGAGCTGCAGTTTCTTTTGGTACCATTTTGGGGTACATATGACATGTCTTGATCCGTTATTCCTTTTTTGGGAGACTAAATGAACCTTTTTTTTGCTTTTTTTATAGTGTATGCTGTGCGTGATAAAAAGGGTGTTCAATTTATCGTATGGGTCATCATGGATGCAGCGATACCTAACATGTATTTTTACATTTATTTTTAGTACGCCAAAAAAGTTTTCTCAATTATTTTTTGCTTGGATTTTTTTTTTTTTTACTTTATTTTTTCACTGTCTCTGTAGGGGACTTGAACCTGCAGTCCTATGCTTCTCTACTGTAGTCTATTATGTGTTTTCTTTACCATTAAAACCACAGCAAATCTGGCAGCCATTGTCGTCATCCTGTTGCCATGGCAATCTGTCCGTGATAGGGTGGTGGATGGCCGATGACATCACCGAGTTTACTTCCTCCCTCTGTTAACCCCGTATGTTCTGTGAACAGCATTGATCACAGCATGTAAGGTTTAATGTTAGGGATCAGTGTTTTTTCCCTGATCTCCGCCATTGCAGCAGGACCTGGCTGTCAGTTCCAGTTGCCTGCCTTTGAACCCGCTTTTGGTACTAAGCCTGTAGCATATTGATCAGAGCTGGCAGTCCTCTGATTACAGGTGATCATTGCTAACTCTGCTTTATAGGATTGAACTACTTGGCCCAAAGTTCTAAACACATGAGATGTGACCACAATATCAGATCATCAGCCCAATGTGCTTGGGGGCAGTTAAACGGAATTCTCAGTGCCTTAATATGAGAAATATCTAATGCAAATGTGATGACATCACATCCATTGTTAGTCTTAGTGAAGGTTCCAAAGGCGCATTAATTGAATTAAATTCCACTTTACAGGATAATTAAGTTAAATTAAATTCCTTTACTAAGAATAAATGATTCCCTAATCAATGGATTCTTTGTACCTTAGAAAATATTTTGTTAGTAAGAAAACGTCTATTTGGAATTAGCATACATTATAGCAGACTTTAATATTGTTACTTTACAGAAGAGATGACTGCAGCCAAAGCCGGTGGATGTTGTCAGCTCGTGCCGGCGGTTTTGGCTGGACCGGTAGCTGGCCTTATGGCCGCGGTTCCCTCAGGCTCTCTAAGCTGACTCATTTTGCTGATTTTTATTATCCGTGTATTTTGTTGTTGTAGCCGCATAGATGAGACTATGTCTTCATCTGTTATCCACACATCAGCAGTCAGAGCAGCTCCCATCTCAGGGCCACCATCGCATTGTCTCCAGATGTTGGTCATTTTATGTTTGAGGTCTTCATCAACTGTCATGCAAAAATAGCTTTTCTCAGTGGAAAATGAGATTTCCATAAAAGGGATTGTCCGAGTTGTAGGCTTTCATTAAAATCCTGTTCCTCTTGCAGTAAAATTACACACCAGCACATACTCCCCTCTCCCCGCTGTGCCCCACGCTGTTCCTCTGCGCCTCCCCTCTGACATCACATTGACAGGCTTCCCCGGCCGTGTACAGGGCGTCACAGGCGCTGCAGACAATGACAGAGCTCAGTGCTTGATCGCACATTCCACATTCCATGATCACATTCCATAAACTGGTTGGGACTGCAGTCAGTAAATGGAGCAGCGGAGGACCCAGCAGCCCCGCAGGACACAGCGGGGAGCCGGGAGAGGTGAGTATGTGCCAGTGTGTTATCTTACTGCTTGGGGAAAAGGTTTTAGGGAAAACCTACAACTCTGACAACACATTGTTTCATTCTTGGCATACAAATCTACTTGTTGAATTTAAATAGCTATGCAAGCTGCCAGATGAAGACTGTATGTACTTGTATGGGGGAAGGATGGGGGGGGGGGGGGCAAATAAGATTGTTTTTTTTGTTTTTTTTTCTATCTTGATTTTTTGTGTTGCTGCTACACTTTCAGGATGTTTCATCAATAAAATAAAAAAAATTAGAGCCGACTAGGAATCCCCTTCCAACGATACCGGCTGCAAACATTACCTTCCCCCACCGTGTAATCATTGTCTTATCACAGCGAACTGCATTGTAAAAGGGAATTAATATTTAAAGGGGTTTTCCCACTATAAAATATTTTCCAACAGCAGGTCATGGCATAAAATATTAGAGGCCTAGTACTCACCTCTCTGTAACTCCCTCTGGTAAACAGCTGAGCGGCTCTGGTGGTTCTGGCTCAAGGTATGTATGTTCAGCAGAAGTCAGGTGACTGCTGCAGCCAACCAGAAGCTGCAGCTTCATCGTCCCAAACTCATGGCATCATGGCACCCAGGATGTGAGCGCTGATGTCAGAAGTTCAGGAAGTGACGCTGCGGCCTCTGATTGGCTGCAGCCATTCCCTGACTTCTGCCAGAATTACAGATTGGGAGTTGGAGCCGCTCCGCAGTTTCTCGTTGGAGAGGTAAGTATTGTCTTTTTACTTTATGCCATGCCCAGCTGTTAGAAATATATTTTTATAGTGGGAAAAACCCTTCAAGTCCTGAAAAGAACCCTTTAAACAGTCACTGCACTTCTGCTAGCTGTCACATTTGCACAAGGACATGTCCACAAGTTCAGTCCGATTGCAAATCACTTCATTTACCAGAACTAATGTTTTGTGATGAAAAGTCACTCTAAAGTGCTGGTCACCAGGGCGTCTCTGGTGATGGAGATAACAAGATGGAACACAGAAAGTAGAGGCAGCCGTCATCTTATGGTAGGATCAGTGCTTGTAGATCCCTGTGCCGCACGTTGGTTTGCCAGCATCTGAGGTCCCCCGATCTTCACTCTTAAAC